>NC_136072.1:1031175830-1032375830 GCF_964261635.1 Lissotriton helveticus
TTTAGTAGCGTCAAGAAATACAGCGGCCGCCTCGCATCTGGGGTTGATGTCCTGAAGGACGGCATGGAGGGTGCGGAGATTGTGTGCCGTCGCGCGGTTAGGGACAAATCCAGCTTGATCTGGGAGTACCAGGCGCTCCATGAGGAGGTTAAGGCGGGTCGCCAGTATTTTAGCTAGGATTATAGTGTCGCAGTTTAAGAGCGACAGGGGTCTGTATGAGTCACACATCATGGGTTGCTTGTCTGGCTTCAATAGGGACGTAATGAGTGCTTCGCGCATGGTGCGTGGTAGGATGCCCTCCTCGAGTGCCGAGTAGAAGACCTGCTTTAGAATGGGGGCTAGGATGGGAGCGAATAGTTTATAAAAGTCAATTGGCAGGCCATCTGAGCCTGGCGCCTTACCCGACTGCATGCTCACAATGGCGTCTGTAATTTCATCCAGCTCCAGTTCGTGATGGAGAAATTTCTGCTGGCCTTCACCCAGCCACGCCAATGCGGTGTCTGCGAAATAGTTCTTTGAGGTCTAAGGGTTCAGTCCTCTGGGAAGAGTAAAGAGCTCTGTAATGCTCCTGAAAGGTACGGAGCTGTTCGGGGAGGTTTCTCTGTATATTGCCTCGGGAGTCTTGTATTTCAGAGACATAGGACTGAAACCGTGGGGGTTTAATTGAGTTCGCGAGAGCCTTACCAGGCCTGTCGCCCTCGCCAAAAATACGGGCCATGTGCGGTCTTCCCATAAATTTGCCCTCCCTGTCAGCAGATGCTGTGTATTCGGAGAGTTTGTCTCTCATTCGAGCTTGGAGTGCAAGTTCATCAGGGCGGGAGGAAATGTCTCTTTCGAGCTGGCGCAATTCCAACTCCAGGGATCGTAGTTTGGTGCGTAGTGTCTTGAGAATGCCCCCACCTTTGGCGATGCACCAACCCCGGACGGTGACTTTAAAAGCCTCCCAGACCGTGGTCACACTGTCCACCGAGGACATATTATGTTCAAAAAACTCTCGGATGTCCTGTTTGAGTTCAGCCCTGAAGGCCGTGTCTTTAAGGTGTGCAGGATTAAGGCGCCAAGATAAATATGGGGAGCATGCGAGGGGGAGTCGAATACTAAGAGCACAGGTGAGTGGTCTGAGTGGGTGCGAGCTAAGTGTTGCGTCCGAGCCAGCCATGGAGTCAGCCCCGCTGAGACAAATATGTAGTCGAGCCGTGCCCATGTGGAGTGGACTGAGGAATGGTGTGTACCTTCTTTCAAGAATGGGTGCGCTAATCTCCAAGCATCCAGCAGGCCACCGTCCTGAATTATGTCCCCGAGTGTCCTCTGCGTGTTCGTGTAGTGCGAAGGGAGCGCCCTGGACCTGTCCACTTGGGGATGCAGTGCCGTGTTAAAATCGCCCCCCCACACCACGTGTGCAATGCCTAGCGTTTGGATTTTACCCCATAACGCGAGAATGACGGAGGGGTCATCTGTATTAGGACCGTAGTAATTCGCGAATAGGATGTCGTGTGCATATAGGCGTCCCCAAACCAAACAGAATCTGCCCCCTGAGTCCACCTCTGCCCCATGTGGTGTAAAGGCTAACCCCCTCTTGACGAGAATAGTAACCCCTCTGGCGTAACTGGAGTAAGAAGAAAAGGTGCGGCTAGTGGCCCGCTTGGAGGCGAACTGTGCAGGCCCTCGCGGGCTCAGATGCGTCTCTTGCAAGAGGGCTACCTTGATGTGGTGGCAATCTAAATAACTCAGCACCTGTTGACGTTTTCTGGGGTCATTAAGTCCCCGAACGTTCCAGGTGGCAATCGTGACGTGTTGGTGCAGACTATCTTCGCTAGGTGTCTCTGGTGTGGAGTGTAGTTTAAGTGCACTTAACGCTGTGAGTGAATGGCGTGAGTGTGTCAGAAAGTGTAGACAAGTCGCAGAGCCTTTATATACTTGTGTTGTGTTACTGTTTCCAACTTTCCCTCCCTCCTCCCACACCGGCTGCCCCAACTCGCCGGGTACAAAAACCCACCCAAAGTTACCCAGAACATAAGAAGGTACCAAGAAAGTCTTAAGAGCAAATCGGGGGATCGCCCACATTAGGGGGTGAAAAGTCACTAGGTGTGCTGGACCAGCCCATATCTCTCCCTACTTGCACCCACTAGGCTCTCAGCAAGACCAAGAGCCTGTTAGTGGGACGGAGAGATAAGTCCGAGCATTGGAGTAAGTGCAACAACAACTACATAATGTTCAGGAGATACTGTTAAGTTATACATCACCAAAGGGTTCAGCCAGCCATTCCAACGTGTAGAGAGGCGAGGAGTCCGGCGGTTCATGGGCGTGTGACAAGGGTCAGCCAGGTTGGGAGAGAGGGGAGGGCGATCTGGAGTGAGCTCTGGCAGCCGTCCCCACATGTGCCGCCCTCCTATGCTGCTTAAGGTAGTCTTCCGCATGTTGAGGAGTGCCGAAAAAATGCTGCTTTCCGTCATGCGTGATCTTGAGCTTGGCGGGGTACAGCATGGCATAGGGAATTGCCATCTTCTGCAGTTTTTTCTTTACATCTGTGAACTTGCGGCGTGCCTCCTGTACAGTCGTGGTGAAGTCCGGGTAGAAGGATAGCGAAGTGTTTTCACAAGGGACAGTTTGTTTCTCCCTGGCGAGCCGTAAAATGGTGTCTCTGTCCCGATAATTGAGGATTCTAGCTATGACGGGACGCGGTGTAGCTCCAGGGGGGGGGGGCGGGCAGCAAGAGACCGATGCGCCCTCTCCACGATAAAGTGTGCCGAAAAGGAGTCCCTGCCAAACAAATCAATCAGGAGTTTTTCGATGAACTCCTCCATCCGCCCAGTGTTGGTCTTCTCCGCCAGGCCCAGGATGCGGACGTTGTTTCTTCGAGACCTAGCTTCAAGGTCCTCGTTCTTGTCCGCAATAATTTTAAGGAGTCTGTCCATTTGAGTGAGCTGGCGGTTCGACGTGGCAGTAGTGTCCTCAAGTGTGGATATGCGGCCCTCCGCCTCTTCCAACCGGTGATCATGTTGGTCCATTTTGGCCACTACTGAGTCAATTCGGGAATTAAGGGCATCTATTTTGGAGTCTATGGAAGTGAGGCTGTTTTTCATGCCCAGCAGTAGAGATTTCCAATCTTCATCATTTGGCGCTGTGGCACCGGGCCCTGTCTGCACATCCTGCTGAGTTTCCACCGTTTTCCGGGACTCATATGGCAGCTTAGATTGCCTGGCATTGTTGCGCCCCATCCTGGCGTAGATCTCAGGGGAGGAAGTGGAGGTTATTGGGCTAGGGCACAGCGGTGAGAACCAGGGGGGTTCCGGCGCGCTTGAGTATGTATGCTCTTCAGCCGGTCAGAAGGTAAGGCGTGGGCCGAGCAGGGTCTCCGCTTTCTTGTAGGGCGCCGCAGTGCCCTAGGGGCCCCATCGGTACCCCCCTAGCGCCCCAAGCCCAGCCCCAGAGTGGGTGAGACAATGTTGAGGCCAGCGAGTCAGTGCATGAAGAAGGTGGTGGCCGGGTTCGTGGCAATGGCGAGCGCCACCGAGGGGACAGCACGCACAAATCCCCCACACCTGGGGGCCAGCGCAGGCAGCAACGTGTGTAGCGGGCGTCAGCAGGCCGAGGCAGCACCCCCAAACTCCAATGATCGCTCCGGGACAGCGCAAGCGGCCCCGTGGAAGCAAGCAGAGCCTGAAAGCACGTGAAGAGGGGCCCAGGTAGTGGAGATAGGCCTCACCTTGTAGTTAGGAGCTCCAGGGTGCCAGTAGGTCCGCAGGTAATTCGGCCCAGGTGGACGTGCAATTGACGGGCCAGGTGGGGATAGCAATGACCTCCGGTCGGGCCTACAGCGGTGCCGCCAGGCAAAGGCCCCGGGGAGGTCAAAGGTCCAGAACAGCGCCCCCCACAGTGCAGGCGCACCTGTTGGTAACGGTGGCTTGGGGCGAATCCGAGCATGGGCCGAGCAGAGCCCGCACTGTATAGTGACTGCCAAGGAGGGAGGGGGGGATCCGTGTATTACGCCGTCTCAGGCGGCCCGGTTATAGGTCTCGCGGTTTCCCCCTTGAGGCCGGCTCCCCGTGGAAGGATGGACAGAGCACCCGTCTGAGCCCCCCGATGGTAGAGGCGGGCGCAGGCCCCGGGTGACGTGGGGGCCCGCAGCACAGCCCTCCGCAGTTCAGACACGAGGCGGCGGGGGGGGGGGACCTCTCCTTCCAGGGTCACCTCCGGTCAGCGGTGACCTCAGCGGCAGGTTAGGAGATGGGGCGGGCGTCCAGAGGGCCGTGTGTTCCCGCCTCCGGAGGATCCTGGGTGACTTCAGGCCCGGGTGGCCAGTCCGCAGGCAGGTCCGGCCGGAGGTGGATCCGCTTCCCCAGGAGTGTCGGCGGGGCCGTCGGGGGCAGTGGGAGAGGGCTTGGGCAGTCTCGGGCCGTCCAGGCCTGCCGGCAATTCCAGGAAGGTGCCGCAAGTGTGGGCCTCAAAGCCGCGGGCTAGAGTGCCCTCCGCGGCCGATCCCGCAGCAGCTCAGGCTCCAGCCAGGGTTCCCGGGGCGGCACCAGCGTCGATATCTCGCTGTGTGGGGCAGCTGGAGCGGCGATCTTGGTGCCGGAGCGAACCTCTCCACCTCACGGATCCAGCGGTGATGTCTGTGCACAAGTTTGTGCACTCAGGATATTTTCAGGATCGTGCTTAAGCTCAGGTGGGCGAGAGCCTCTCTAGCGCGCAGCCATCTTGGTGCAGCGCCACCTAGCGCCCCATCCACAGAATCATGTTTGTGAATGCTGCTATGAATAACCTTCCCCACCCAATCTCTGCAAAGTTTGTCAGATTCTATCTCATCAATGTGTGTTTCTTGTAACAGAGCTATATCCACACGTTTAGACTGTAGGTAAGAAAGTACTTTTTCCTTTTGATATAATGGGTGAGGCCATGGACATTCCATGTAATAGTAGATAGAGAGTGAGTATAAGCCATGTTAAAATATAGCGTAAAAGAGTTAAGAGTTCAGTAAGAAATGTATTCGTAAAAGTAAGACATATGATATATTAGTTGAAATATAATAAGAGGGAAAATGTCAGAATGGAAAAGAGGAAAAAAGGAGGGAAGGGGGAGGTACTCTGGCTGTTATGTAAAAGGAATATGTAAAAGAATAAAGATTTTGTGAATCGAAAAGTTAGGTGATTAAAGCAAAAAGTAAAGATTTGTGTAAAAGAAACGTAATAGAGATAGTCAAGAAGAACAAGCTAGCCTACAAAAATTGTAGATAACGATAAAAGATGATGTAAGAAAAAAGCAAAAGAGACGTCCTATAGGAATATGTGAAGAAAAAACTCCATCAAGAGAATAACAATCGTGACAACAAAAGGAAAGCTAAAATATACTGAAAGGCATTTGATTGCAAAGGTCTAAGAGTATAAAATTGGCATTAAAAAGGGTATTAAATTGTCAACAAATTCATATAAACTTGAGAAATAGAATATTAAGAAAAACTCATAAATATGAATATAATTAATATACAATATAAGGCATAAAGTATAATATAATAAGCGTAGATGCATATAAAATAGTAAGGTATTTATGCGGATACTAATAGTAATTGACATGAAATGAAATAGACGTTATGAAAACTTATTTTCTTATTCCCATCAAAAGTAGAAGCGAGAATAAATACAAATTATCCCAGTTATGAGCATATGTGAAAGATAGAGACAATCAGGAAAAATTGAAAGTTCCCTGATGTTATAAAAGTCCCATACTTAAGCTAAGTGTAAATCTTATATATCAAATATATTAACAAATGTAAAAGATATATAATATTAATGTAAGAATGTATGTAAATATAAGCAAACCTTGAACCCTTGAACCCTTGAACGCTTGAACACTTGAACAATACTTACCTGGTCCCGGACCTGAGGGTGTTATGGAGAATAATATCAATGAAATTTAAGCCACCATAAAGCACATACAATAAATAATAAAAAAATTCTAAACATAGCAGAAGTGTTACATTGGTTATAGAGATTGATAAAGGTTTTAGAAAATACTTATCTATTTATTACATGCAAAAATTCATCAAAATACGGTAGAATAAAATAAGGTTATAAGAAAATGAAAAGCAAGATAATATCATAGCCTATTCACCATCTGAGGCAGATTTTAAAGGAGATCGGGACTTGTCCCTATGACGAACTTGCGTGAAGGTAGAGACTGCCTGTAGAGCTGAAGTTTTGTTTTCATATGTGCGAGTCAGTCTTGCAAGGTCCCTGCCTCGATGACGAACTTCACTGGAGCTGCGGTGTCGTAAAGACGTTGAGAGGATGTAGCATTTGAAGTAGACTGATCCGCGGGAGAATGTTGTACATCCATATCTTGAAGTGAAATACTCTCCAAAAAGTGTTGGAGGTCCTCAGCATTGTAAAAATCTTTGGATTCTCCATTTTTGGTGATATGGAAACAAGAAGGGTCAAATAAACCATATTTTATGTCCATCTGTCTGAGTTGTGGTCTCATGGATAGGAATGCCTTTCGCCGTTCGTTGGTTTCTTTTGAAAAGTCAGCTGTCATGTGTATTTCTTGGCCATCATAAATGTAAGAACCCTGCTTGCGTGCCTCAGTCAATATTTGTCGTACTTGATCATAGCGCAAAAAACAAGCAATTGAAGGTCTTGGGCGAGAACCTTATCCTTTGCGTGGTGGACCAATTCTATGGGCACGTAGAATTTCTAATAATGGTTCAAAAGTGATGCCAAGAAGCATGGGTAGAACATTACATAAGAATAATCGAGCATTGTGACCTTCAATTTGTGAATCTAATGTCATTCCTTCTATTTCGGTCTTCTCAGTACACAAGCTTACTGCGGAGAAACAATAAGTCTTGGTCGTTGCCTTGTATTGATTCAAGACTAGCTTCAATCACTGTTATTTGTTGGTTTAATTCCTCCTCTTTAGAATGGAATTGTGTAATATCTGCCCTCATAGATTTGGTCTCTGACGTGAAGGAAAGAATTTTGGCACCCCTATCCGTCAAACGAGAGATGATTGATGAAACTTCTTGTAAAATACGGCTCAAAGTATCCCCTGAAGAGTCAGTTGTTTGAGTGCTTCTGAAAAAGTTGAATGTTTAGAATTCTTGTTGCCATTCTTGTGGTTTGCCATTTATGAAGTGGTATCTGAACTGGTAGCTTGAAGAATTCACTGCAGAGCTGACAGAATTATCTGAAATATTCGACGTGAGGAGGGAATCAAGAACGCCACTCTTCAAAGACTGACCATCAAAATGTAAAATAACTGGCTTGACTTAACAATAGTGAAAAACATTTCCACATGACATCATAACATCATGAAATCAACGGTCGAAACAACTGGTGCCCATCGTGCAAAATATCATGAGTAGCTTCACTACGTCTTGAAATATAAAAGTAGTAGAAGGTATTGCTCTCAAATGCAAACTGTTATAGCGACCATGTTTCAGAGAAAAAGAACAACAACCCAGTGTATAACAAAAAAAAGGATTACACTGAGATGTAGACTATAAAGTTGAGGTATTTAACTAATTAACTGGAAATATAGTTCTCTGACTCCTTATTGTTAAAAGAGAAGGTTCGTATGAAGCAACGATAGCCCTTACCACAGAAGAAGAGCCGGCGGAAAGAAGCGCCCTTTTTTCTCCTCAGAAGCTGGAGGCGCGTTTTCAGAGTCCGCGCATGTGGGCGGGAGAAGCGGCATTCCAGCAACGCAAGAGCCTGTGCTTTGCTGCGTCACAAGGCCCAACATACAATTCCAAATTCAGGATACTCCCAAGGGAAACAAAGCCTGAAAAGTATTCATTTGGCCCCGAAATTTGGACCAAGTGAAACCACCTTATTTGGGTCTTTGAAACCGCCGCTTTTGAAGTCACGTTGATGCTGGAAAAAGCGCTGCCTCTATCAAGAGTTCCTCCCGAAGCGGAGCTCCTCGTTCAGGCGGCGCCATTTTCCTGCGCGGCCAGACCACGCCCCAATGCATCAGGTTTCTAAAGGAATATTCCTCAGCACAGATCGCGGGGGACATGATGGAAATAAAGGTCTCAGGTTTTAATAAATCACCCAAGTCAGGAACCTGCCTGGTGTTGTAGCATGTGCAGTAATTAAGCATGTTCCCGTCCCAAGCTTGCAACAGGCCATTCTGAGGCTAGGTGAGGCGAGGGAGCGCATGTGTAATTTGTCGCACCTTCCCTGCCAGGTTAGGCTACTGCATGCCAGCCAGTGGAGGTGGCCGAGTCACTGAAGGATGAGGTGTGGCTCAACCCAGATGCCTGACTCTGGTAAAGCTCAAAGTCTTCTTGGAGCCTTGATCCAAAAATATGCTGCGCCTTCATGAGGCCTCATTGTCCAAGACTCTCTCCCCCTTCTGCAGGGTCGTACTTCACGGGGTGTTTTGGCTGTTACACCCCCCAAATAAATGTACTTTCAGGTAAATAGTTGGATACAGATGCTTTCTGTCGGGTATGGTGCGGTGTCTTTCGGATTTCAGAAGGAATTTTTACATAAACTCTGACAAAACAAGCATTTGCAATGCAATAGGTCTCGCATTTGCAAGAGTTTAAGCTATTGGCATTGTAAATGACAATGCCTTTTATTTATCCGTTTTGATGATTAACACATAAATAAAAGACATTGTCATTTACAATGCCAATAGATCAAACTCTTGAAAATGCGAGACCTATTTAATTCAAAGAAGCGGCCGCCACTGTCCTGGGCTCCTTAGAAAGTGAAAGCGCACATGTCGCGCTGAATGGTGCAGGAAAGCATGTCAATGTTGTGCCTGCAGTAAGAGAAACTAATTAAAGAAAATAGGCCTTACAGACTAAATAAGACATACCATGTAACAACCGAAGTATAGGGACAGTCTATGGCAGTACCTGTGCGCGTGAATGGCTTGTTCTGTCCCTTCCAGCAGGTGAGAGAGAAAAGCAGAGAAGGGATGGCTGAAAATCTTGGATCAGTCCCAGACACTAAGCTGCATTCCCGGCAGTCATTTTTGGCTTACTGTGCCACTACAAACCAAGCACGTCGCATCAGTCATGGTTCCGTTCTCAAGCAGTGACAGACGTTCCCGACTTGTTGGGCTCATCAGTTGGGCGCGGCTTGACTGGCAAAAAAGATCCCAACTCTGCAGCAGTACCACCCTTTAATGCCTTGGATGTAACTTCAAAGAGACTGGTTAAAGTTCTTTCACAGTCTCATCATTTTAGACCTCAAGCATTTTCGATATTATATAGAACAACGCCAAATATGTTGATTTGTTGTATCTTATGCAACTAACAGCCATTGACAAAGCCAATAGTCATGACTTGTTGTAGGTGTGATGTTACTTGTTGTAGTATATATCTTGATGCAATGACAGAAGCAGCAAAATACCAGTCAGGCAGCACACTAAGCTAAGCACAGATTTTTAGCTTAAGTGTTTTTAACCCACACCCTTAATTATGCCCGCCACGCCCCTATGAGAGACCCCCTAGTTTTTTCATCCCACTTAAATCCCTGTTCCTTGCTATAGCACAGCGAGCTTTGGGATCCTCGTTTGCGTAGACCCATTGCACATAGGGCTCACCACTGGGAAAAAACCCAGAAACAAAACAGAAAACAGGTGTGCCACTAAGGCACACCTTCCAGTGTTTCAAAGTCCAAAGGCAAAGCATTCTAGATGAGAAAGGGAAGTATTTTTAGGTGCGTCGAGCAGAGTGGTTTAAGAACAGCTTTACGCATGTTAAGTTCTGTCAGTTCTTGGAATATAAATAGGCGTGCAGGTACTTGCTTTCCCAGAATACCCGTTGCTCCTGAGAATTGCTGCTGCTCTCACTTTGAAATAATCACACCCGTGCTGAGAAGTGTTGGTGCCCTCCCTGTCAAATGGTGGAAGGAAAGTTGTTCAGTTCCTGTCCTTTTAAAGTCTTTGGTTCCATGCCCCCCAAATCGTCTCTTTGAAAACGTGAAGTAGTTTGAGAATAGCAAACCGGATGTTGTATGTGCATTTTTTCAACACAAAAAGTGACAAACACCGATTATTTCTGTTGTTATACCGAGCAGTGAGAAGACCTTTTTCACTGCTCAGTATAACCACCAAAAACAACGTTTTGGTAACGTAATGGCTTATGTGAAACGGGCTCAACACCAACTCATTATTCGGTGTATGGGAGCCTGGGCGAGGAGGAGGGTAAGAGGGCAGAAGGCAGTATATGGGCAAGTTTAAGTATTTTCAAACTTTTTTTTCCACAGCCGACTTGGTTTCCCTTTTGCCTGTAGCTATACTGCACATGACTTGTTTATATGAAACTGAGGGGCATATTAGCAACGCTTTGCGTATTTTTATCACCGGATATCGCTGGATTTAATCGCCGAGATAGCGCGTTATTAGCAACACGAATCTCCAAGGTGATATTAAATCCAGCGATAGCTGTGATAACATGCTGTATCGCGGGAAAACAAGCGATGATTTCCGTGCGATACTGCAAACCTTGCTGATAGGCAGGCATGGACTCAGCCATGCATTCCACCTCCCATGTTACAGATGGCTAAGTTGTATTTTTAGCAGGTGTTAAAAACCTGCGATAATGGGGGCTTAGCGCAGCTTTCAAGCTCACATCGCGGGTCTTGTGCAGCCTTGCTAATATCCCGAAACTGTGTTAGCAAGTGTTTGCTAAGGAGTTGTGTGGAGGAACGCCCACTTTGGATGTCATTATAAATAATGCTGACATGCAAAGCGCCACCAAAACGGTCGCTTTCGCCATAAAGCTGTCGCTAACAGCTTGCTAATATGCCCCTGAATTGCATGTGAAGTGGTGGCTTTGAAGGAGAACGGTTTGAAGTGGTCTCTAATGAGTGAGGCAGTAAGAACAGTGAGTGCCAGCCTTGTTTCCATATGCAGGCCAGCATCTAATCTTACCTTGCACTGTCCTGAGGTACAGGGCAGTAATGGTGGAAACGCCACGCCTAGAGGGGATCTTTACAATTGGGGCCTCTGCTTTTGGTCCAGTATTTCTAAACGGCGGCAGCAAAGAAACAGATGTATTTAGGTGATATCGCACCATCTTTTAGCAGCTTCGGCACTTGAGATGCTCAACATCCAGGAATACAATCACGGACATTTTTGATACTCCCTCCTCCAAGATTGCTGCTAATTGCGGGCTGCGTTGTGTTCCCCCACTAAGATCCTATCTCCCACACAGGCCAGGACTTTTAGTGTACAATATTAAGTCCAAAAAGAAGAGGTAAGACCAGCCTTGCAACTGTTTTTCAGGAGTGAACCTGATCATGGAAAGTAAAGTAGGACTACTCATGGTGCCTTAACCCTTCGTGAGGAAGTCCTGTCTAACTTTTCTGCAATCACAATCATAAACAGCCTTTCAGGACCTGAACTCGGGTTTGAGATCTTGCTGGCGACTAATTTAACCCCCAGTAAACTTGGCACTTACTTTCTAAGCAGAACCCTTGGAACCTGACTCTAAAATGGCTCCCACCAATGTATTTTCACCGGTATGGGAAGATGGCCCATCTGACAAGAGGGTCCGATGGGCTTAGCTGAGGAAACAATCCTAAGATCTAGAGACAACACCACCTACAGAGTCTTGGAGAACAACAGACTCGATTTACCTGACCTTAAGATGGCTGCCAAGCTACACTCCCCTTCCTATCTTACCACCCTCGCCAGCTCCACCAGCCCGTCTCTGGACTCTAGACTTTTGGTCCCTTCCTGATTGTCACCTTTATACGGCGGAGTCTGAAATGTATGACCGATTCCCGGTGGAGCTGCCCAGACAGCTATAGGGGAGACAGGCTTTGGCACACCGCTATGACCAATACCTACCCAGACAGACCTCAGACATATGTCTCGTATCTTGCTCCACTGCTGACTCCCTCCGTGGACTCCCTGCTCTCCGAGGCCTTTTCCTTTTTTTCCCCTCACTTTTCTGTGGATCTTGTTTTTCATGGTCGCTAATAACTCCTGTATTGAATTTGTAACCTTTTTGTAATTAATGTGATCATTTTTGTAATTTGTAACACAATGTTTCCTTATGTTGAGCGCTAGACCTAGTTTTTGGCCAATGCCCGGTGGACCTACTTGATAGCTATAGAGGAGATGGCCCCCTTGGCCGTCACCTACCCAGCCGGACTTTGGGCAGACCTTCTTCGTCTCGCCTTCGCTTTCTCCCTCCCACCCCGTTACCCTACCCCCTTTCCCCTTCTATGCTCCTTTCTTTCGTCCCCTATGCTTTTTAAATGTTTTTCCGTTGAGACCTAGCTATTTGGCCGATGCCCGGTGGAGCTACCTGATAGCTATAGAGGAGATGGGCTGTGGACTTCCCCCTCGGCCGTCACCTACCCGGCCGGACTTTGGGCAGACTTTACCTCTTCTATCCACCCTATTTCCCTCCTACCCCTTTACCCTACCCCCTCTCTTCTAAGCTCCACTTATCTCGTCTTTACGCTCTTGAAATTTTTCATAGAAACTGATGTAACTGGTAACTGATGTAATTTTGTTACTTTGTGGAACCCTTTGTAAAGCGCTCTGATACCTTCGGGTCTAGCCAGCGCTATATAAAACTCAAATAAATAAATAGGTATGGAGGGTGGTGGGAGGAGGGGAGAAGGCATGGACGTCGGTAGGGCGGGCGTGCTGGGGGGGGAGGAGAGGAGAAGGCAGGGACTAACAAGCCTAAAAATGAATCAGAAGCCAGCATTTACAAAGGACAAATACACAAGCCAAATGAAAAATTTGGGGGGGGGGGAGTTGGCGAAGCTTCTGTCCGTACTCAAGGACCACAGCTCTTCGCAAGGCAGCGCTAGCGCGCTGGTTCTCACGCAACCTAAGAAGTACACACACTATCTCCCTTTTTGCTTTGAAAGTCTTCAAAAATGTTGGTGATTTTGCAAAATATTGTGTTTTCTCTCACTTACTACCCCAGTTAATCCACATTCGTCTCCCTTTCCACTACCCCTTTATCCTCTCTTATGTGCAGTGCTTGACCTATGGGTAATAAAAAATGCAAAAAGCCTGTACTGTATGAGCTTCACATGAGTGTCTGCATCCGAGGTCTGCACTTCATGTGTGGATGAGACCTCTGTTGCAAAACCCAGATCTTTTGTTTTGTTAATAGGTGAGGTGTTTAGCCTATAGTGAAATTGGTCTTTTTGTTAAGTTAGTGGGGAAAACGATGATAACACTGAAGTATGGTACCCAGCTTCCATTAACTTTGTATTTTTTCCCAGCAAGGCTTCTTGAATCAAGCTGATTTAAAATGTAATATGTGTAACTATTTGACACAATGCATAGATTTAGCACCTCAAAGAATTAAATATAAAGCATTAACCAGGTGAAAAAAAGAGATATATTATACGAATTGCACAACATGAAAGTTATAATCCTTTCATCAATCCTGGCTTCCGCTTTACTACATTGTGTGGTCCCAGGCAATGACGTTTATTCAAAGTGCCTCTTTTTCCTTCGATCATCACACAAGAGCACCTTGAAATATATCAACACAGGGTGTGCTCTATAAAAAAACACCTCTTTGACCGGGGAAAAAAAAACAGTAAGCCAACTTCAAAAGCAGGGCACATACACCACCTTCGACACGTTCAAAGGGAAACACGAAATGGACAGCATAGAACTGTACAACTTCCTAAAAATCAAGGTAGCAATAGGGAAGGCAGACCTGAATAGACAGACACCGTCAATCCTACAATACGCCACGAACCTCAACAAACTAGGGCACCAAGTAGCACACCTCTACAAAGCCCTGAGCTCCAAATCCACCAAACTCAACAATAAAGTCATGTCCTACTGGGGAACACTAGCGGGAAGGGAGCTGAGCGAAGAAGAAAAGGCTGACATCTGGAGATCCACGTCAAGGAATAAAGTAACGACAACCCTAGACCAGACCAAATTCTGGCTGATACACAAGGCATACTGGACCCCCGCCCGCCTAGCCTCCATAGGAATCCGCGAGAGCGATTCCTGCTGGAACTGCAACAAACAAAAGGGGGATCTGGCACACCTTATCTTTCACTGCACCAAAGTCAGGAAGTTCTGGAACAAGATTGGCACACTGATAAACGACACCACAGGGGCCGCACTACAACTAGACTTTCACAGCCTAGCAATAGGGTTCATGGCTCCCTCAATCACAGCAAAAGAAGGCAGAGACCTGATTGACCTGCTACTGACAGCGGCGGTCAAAACGGTACTGTACAACTGGAAGGACACAGGGAAAGCCACGTTCAGAGCCTGGTTCAACTGGGTCACCTTCCTGAGGGGGGCGGACACCATAAAGGTGAAACACACACCGAAGACGCACAGACAATCAAACATGTGGGAGTCTCTAGACAACTACCTTTCCTCGCACAAACCCCCATAGACAGCACAGCCAGATACACACAATCACCACATGCATATCACTCATCCGGCAGTAGAAACACCACAAGACCCATAACGATCCTGCGCTTCTTACTCTCCACTCTCTCTCTCTTTTTTTTCCTGCTACAGTCGGGGATGGGGATGTAACAGAGACAATCATCGAAATGAGGGGGAACGGAGAAAACTAAAACGGACCAGCAACGAGGGGAAATGCGATTGAATGAACTAACCCCAAGAAGACTGTGACCCTTAAGGTGTCGAAGTGCAGCAGGCAGTAAAAACCGCATGCCCTGCCCCCAGCTAAAAACCATATCCCAGAGGCAAAACCGGACACAATCTTCCTAGCCTCCCAGGGTGATGCCCAGTGCTCACTATGGCCATCCATGGCCTGGTTGCTCTGAGGGGGGGACAATGTGAATGTCTGTTGAGGAACAGGTAAACCCATCAGGAACTCCAAGTATGGAAATTCAGTACTGAGATGACCATGAAGAAGACCACCATTGCAAAAGGATACTATTTGGACAGAAATGTCCCTTGCATAGTAAATGGGCAAGCACCCTGCCCCGAGTGCCGGACAGCTTGCAAAACTGGAATCTTGGCTTTTATTTTGGCTCTTGCATCACACTAATCCAGCATGTACGTAGATACCTAGGTCTGTCCTTGGAAATGCGAGGATCAGAACCTTTTCTGTCACCTGAAGGGGAGCACCAAGCTTGCTCTCTTAGTGGCCATATGACTACTATCCTAGCCCAGGGGAAACACATAAAAAACACAGTGGCAGCATGCTGTGTTTCGTGAATCTTTAGAGTAATCAGACTTTTTCTCTGTGTCAGAAAGAGTGCGGTCCCCAGATCCTTGTTGTGTAAAGTTTAGCTCTTATTTGAACCTCCAGAATCTTAGTCTGTCATCATGTGTGCATGTCGCGTACATAGGTGTGCAGTGGATTTGTTTGGTAGTAGTACTTCATGTGTGGCAAGGTCTGATTAATGGACATGGGGCATCCATTTTGGACGCCCCTGGTTTAGCATGGCGCAAGAAGGAGGATGAGGATAGCTTTCCTAGACAGTGGAAGTGTATTGCCTGCATTCCTGTGGCTGAAGGGTGGTGACCCAGACACTGAAGTGTGCGGGGTGGGGCTGCAGTTTTACTAGGCTGGAGAACATAATTATTGTGTCTGTCAGCTGACTGTTGAGTTCTACACTCTTGACCCCCACACTACCACCCTGAGAAGCCTTTGACTGCTCACCCTCACTACCATGTGAGAGGAAAGCATTGTGCTTGGAACAGTTTGCAGAGCCATAGTAGAACATACCCATAGATACCAGTGGCAAACAAACCTCAAGCACCACAATTGGGGACCCGAACTCCCTGTGGTCCCCTCAACGTGGTCTAACAGAGACCATCCATTAAAATATTAGGGGGATTGAATATGTTTTCTAGTAAGGTGTCAGCAGATCCTTGACTTCCTAGAGGTAATTTCTAATAACACTGATTTTGGACCAGATGAGTGGGTAAGAGAAAAAGACATGTTCAAGTGATGCTTCCTTATTGTAATATCTCTAGAACATATTGTTAAATTAGGAAGCCTGCTTTATAAAGGTTTTTGGGATGCCATAAAGTATGTTGCATAAGAAAGATTAAAACATTGGAATGTTGGAAGCTCCATTGAAAACAACGGAGTAGCTCCTGGCTTATAATGACTGGTATAAGCCCAGAGCTCCAACATTCCAATGCCTCTTTGTTCACAGCTCTGGCTGTGAACAAAGGCTTCAGGGAGCCTGAGGGAACTTCAATCCCCTCGCGCTCCCTAAAGTCTTTGTATAGTTTGTTACAGCATTCTGCCCTCTAGTGGCAGAATGTTCTAACAGCCTTATAGCCTTTGTAGCTGGGCTATACCAGCTCTTAAAGTCCCGCTGCCTTGTTAAAGTCCCTTGCCTTCGACTCGGGCCTTTAACGGAGCATTTAAAAGTTCTTCTATATAACAGATAATCTATATCAGTGGTTCTTAACCTGTGGTCGGAGGACCCATTGGCGTTCACAAAGCCTAATCAGGGGGTCCTGAGTTTAAGTGAGTGTATGCTGGGGAAGAGTCAGTTGAGATATTGCTGTATCGAATATTGCCATGGGTCCATCAGATGTCAGAAGTGAGGCTCGGGTGAGAGAGACAAAAAAAAACGAAAATAGTCAGTTACGTGTCAAACAGCATCAACTTGAGACATGCCTCTCAGACTCAACTCTGGCATGTTTATCTGTAATCACTTACATGTCTGTCTGATCACATGAAGGCAGAGCCACTGGAATTATGGACCGGGGGAGGGCCAAATTATGCATCATGGTTAACTAAGTTATGCAGCAAGAAAAGGCAGATGTTGCTGTGTAATGCAGTATATTTGAAAACCCTATTACTTCACAGTTTTGCACTTTTTAAGATTAACTATTGCAGAAGCAAAAGATTCACATCATTAATATTAGTTTAACACTTAAATACGGCAAATTCATAAATATGCAAAATACACCGCTGCTGTGGAATGGCATCATTACCCTGCACATGATAGGACATGATTATGTGTCTTCTGTTGATGGGTAATGTCGCCCTCTTCTAGCCATCACCGACATGCTATGGTGGATGGCTGAACGGTAACAAGACATAATATCGAAGCAAAAATATAGAATGGACATAATATCGAAGTAAAAATATAGAATGGTCAAAATATCAAATGGGCACAATATAGTGGTAAAAAATATCGAATTGAAGGTAAGTAATATCGATTGTCAAAATATTGAAGTAAAAATATCGAAGTATATAATATAGGCATTGAAATATATCGAATTTTTAATAATATCGAATTTTACTTAAGTGTTTTGTATGTTAGTATATGTGTGAAAAGTGTATATTATTTTAGTAATGCATGTTTAATTTTTTTTAGTAATGAATTTTATGTTATTAAATTTTTGCGTAATTTAATTCTGTAGCGGGTTGTGGGTTTATAGGGGAATAGGGTGGGTTGTAATTTAAATATATTAAATTAAATATTAATTTTTAACAATTATTAATTATTTTTAATTTAATGTTGCTTTTTAGTTCTGTAGCGGGTTGTGGGTTTATAATGGAATAGGGTGGGAAGTAATTTAATTGTAATTAATTAAATATTTGTATTTATTTATTGGTATTCATTTTGAATTTATTGTTAATTATTTTTTAATTGGTAATTGATTTTTAATAATCGGTAATTAATTTTTCATTAATTGATTAATTGATCATTATGTTAATTTTATTATTTATTTTCCGTAGCGGGTTGTGGGTTTATAGGGGAATAGGGTGGTAAGTAATTTAATTGTAATTAAGTAAATATTTTTAATTTATTTATTGGTATTGATTTTTAATTTATTGTTAATACATTTTTAATTGGTAAATAATTTTTATTAATTAGTAATTTATTTTTATTAATTAATTCTTTGATAATTATGATAATGTTATTAATTTATTTTCTGTAGCAGGTTGTGGGTTTATAGGGGAATTGGGTGGGAAGTAATGTAATTGTAATTAATTGCATATTAAAAATACTTTTTGTGTATTGATGATTAATTTACTGTTAATTATTAATTGCTATTAATGTGTATTAATAATTAGTTTTTGTTATTGAAAATTAATTAGTTGTTAATTAATTATGAATAGGTAATTGATTTTTAACACCTTCCATGCTGGTGACGGAACCGCTCCGTCACCAGCCTCGGTCGCGCTGTGCTGGTGACGGAGCGGTTCCGTCACGGCCCGCTCTGCGCACCTGCGTGGCGCTGATTTTGCGCGTGCGTGGCGCGTTCTATTGAGCCGGCGGGGGCGTGACGAACCGCTCCGTCACAAGCACAGCACGCCAGAGGCTCGTGACGGAGCGGTTCCGTCACGAGCATTAGAGCGCCGCGCGGCCCCCCCTACCCCCTAGCGCTGCGGCGGGATTGCTGCTGCAGCGAAGGTGTAAATAACTAATATTTATTTGTATTTCTAATTCATTAATTATTACACAATATTAAATTGGTAATTAATTTTAATTAATGTTTTATTGGATTTGATATTTAATTATTTTCATTAACATATTAAATCATTACTTTCCCTACTGTTAAACTCACTGGAGTGGGAATAGTAAGTTTTACTCCTACGCTATCCAACGCTTTCCCTACTGTTGCCCTCACTGGAGTGGGAATAGTAATTTTTACCCCTACACTATCCAACGCTTTCCCTACGGTTGCACTCTCTGGAGTGGGAATAGTAATTTTTATCCTCCCACTTTCCAACGCTTTCCCTGCTGTTGCACTCACTGGAGTGGGAATAGTAATTTTTACCCCTACGCTGTCCAACGCTTTCCCTACTGTTGCACTCACTGGAGTGGGAATAGTAATTTTTACCCCACACTATCCAACGCTTTCCCTACTGTTGCACTCACTGGAGTGGGAATAGTAATTTTTACCCCTACACTATCCAACGCTTTCCCTACGGTTGCACTCTCTGGAGTGGGAATAGTACTTTTTACCCTCCCTCTTTCCAACGCTTTTCCTGCTGTTGCACTCACTGGAGTGAGAATAGTAATTTTTACCCCTACGCTATCCAACGCTTTCCCTACTGTTGCACTCACTGGAGTGGGAATAGTAATTCTTACCCTCCCCCTATCCAACGCTTTCCCTAGTGTTGCACTCTGTGGAGTGGGAATAGTAATTTTTACCCCTACGCTATCCAATGCTTTCCCTACTGTTGCACTCTCTGGAGTGGGAATAGTAATTTTTACCTCTACGCTATCCTACGGTAAAAATATTGTATATTTTTTATTAATATTACGTTTATATATATATATATATATTTATATATAAAAATAAAATGTTATGTTTCTCTAATTTATATTAATTATTTATTCATTTTAAGGTTAATTAAGTATTCTAAGTATGTTTAAGTTAATTATATTTATTATTTAATTAATTTTCAATTAATTTTAAGACATTAAAAAAAAAAATCGATATTTTGACGAACTATATTTTTTACAACAATATTTTTGATTCGATATTATTGGACTTACCTGTTTGTAGATAGGAATTCGATATTTTTGCATTCTATATTTTTTCGTCAATATTTTGGTAAGTCTATATTTTGGTATTCTATATTATGTCAGTGATCCTGGCTGAACACCCTTGGTGAAGCAGTCCTCCTCCTGACTTCATAGAGCCAATGCAAACCACAGGGGTGTGAACCGGTTCAGTTTTACCTCCCCATAAACAGTGCTTTGTAGAATGTTGAGGCCCAGGGTTCAAAGGTTTGCTCAGAAGTCCGTGGTTGACACTACAAAGATTGGGCTGCCAATCCCAAGTCTGCCTAGTCTTGATTCCATCACCGGACACTTCCTAACACTTTTATCTTGCGCCTGTATGTTGTTTGTCATCCCTGTTTCCACCCTTTGTAATTGTCTTCACCTTTTTCTTGCTCTTTTCTTCCTCCTATGTTTCTCGCTCTGGGTGAAAAAGTCTGGTCAGTCAAAATAAGTGCAGGGCCACAAAAAGGAGTGCCCCACCTGCAACAACCCACTCAAATTAAGCACTGCAGTGATATGTCATCACTGCTGTATGTAAGGACTCAGGTGGGTGTTTTCGACTATCGTGGCTGCCTCCCACAGTAGATTGCAAAATGCCACATTTCTAGGCTTTGTGAAATGTAGTATTTGCTTACAATTGAGCAATTTGGGCAAGCAGGGAAGCCGGCCCGATCCCAGATTTTCCAGTCTCACCCTGTCCAATTCACCCACTAGATGTGTCTCTCTTCCTGACATTAAAGGTTAATTTGTTGTCTTTATTAGAGCGTGGGAGACAGGCAGAACAACTTTAAAAAATTTTTAACGTTTTATAACAAAATGGTTTATTGGTTACACTGTTTATTTGACCAGAGGGAGATTTGCATTATTCTCGGGATGCTGAGGTGAGGTTGGGATTCCATTTGGCTTCTGGTGTTACATTAATGGACAGGCAGCGGTAGCTACACAGACACATCGCCGCACAGACAAACTCTGCGTGTTGTGGGCTCGAGGTTCCAAGATGACCTCGGGCTGAGGCTGAGCCAGGCATGTGGTGAAATGTAACATCATAGTGTACTTGGCATATAACTTATTTTCGGCAATATTGTCACCAATAATAAATTTCACCAAAATATTGTAGCATTTTCTACATCCTCATTCATCTCCACTTCAGGGCATTATTAACTATTTTCAACCATTACTGACCTCAACTTCAGCAGCTTTCTGAAAACATTTGCTTTCAGCAACTATCAGAAATATACTCCGCAATCACAGCCCTCAACAAGCACCACCACTTTTGTGAAAATCGCTGCATTTTTACAAAAGTGCCGATTTCGCGGGCACTTTTGTAAAAATCGCTGCATTTTGACAAAAGTGCCGATTTCGCGGTTTGCCGCGATATCGCGAAATCCTGGAGGGTCTGATAAATAAAGATGCTAAATATAAAATTGGTACATTTTAAAACAGGCTCTGAAAATATGAAGGAATTTGAAGCTGGAGGCTAAAAAAGTGAGGTATCAAAAAAAAAAAAAAAGTTTATTATGACCAATAGGCCTTTAAACCACATAATACACCATAATACAATTATAAAATGCAATAGACTAACATTCTATAAAAGCACCATAAAACCGGATTGGACTACTATTATAAGATCATCATTTCTTTGTTTCATAAAAAAAAAAACTTGTTTTAATCACTGTGGATCAGAACTAAATGCGTAAAAATCCAGCATTTAGAAACTACGTTGATCAACTAAAATTGTCCATTTATACTCTATTTGTCCCTCCCTAGTTTACTCTTTTATTTCCTATTCCATAAGAAATCTCTTTGCTGCTTGAATAAACTTTGCCAATGCAATTGCAATGTCAAGGAACTGCATATCAGTGAGAAGCTCAGTTGCTTGCATCCTTGACCTTACGCCATCTTAAAAAAAAACTGGCCGTAAGAACAATCGCCGAAAAGATAACAGTTTTTGACAATCCATTAAGATATGAACACAGGAACATTTTAAGCCCATCCCGCTTGTACATTTACCATCACAATCCATTAATATGCTTTTTATTTTCCCATTTGTACATGCAGGATTGATGCCTGTGAGCTATCCTCAGACTAATTTGTGGGAGTAGTGCAAGTGCATCAAAAAGAATATAGCATGGACAATGGGTGGTTTCAACTGAATTTAAAAAACCTCCAAGCTGCCCATTAAATGTTAGATTTTTAAATATTTTAGAATTAAATAAAATATTTCATCATTTGTGTATTTATTTGATGAATGCTTATGGCTGCATTTCTGTGTATTATTTCGTGTTCAGGTCATCCGAATTGCTCCCCGTAATGACTCAGTTGGAATCCCTGTATTCAATAATGAATCAGTGGAAGGAGGGCCCAAAGTCCAGTAATAATTAAGTAGGGGTCCACCAAAGTCAAAAGATTAAGAACCACTGAACTGCGTCACCCAGATTTGTGATATTGACCCAGAAAGTTGTGTTTTATCGCGGGTCATGGCTGTTTACATACAGGGACAGCATTATAGTTTGAAGTCTTACCTAACGGTTTCATGTGGTGTGACTATGCATTAAGGGTGTTTTATCAGCTTCTTTATCGTTGGAGCACTTGTTTAACTATTTCTAGCAGCATTACAGAAGCATTATCCAAGTGAAGCAGCAAGAACATTTGCACACTGTATTGGGACATTTATGTCACCAAATCATTGATATTAATCTTACGTAGGCACATATAATTTGTTATTAGAAACATTTACATAACTGTGTCAACAGGTATGGCCGCTCCCACATATGAGATATCTGTTATTGTCACCATGCATAGGAATGTGAGGAGAAGGAGATGATCTGGTCTCATCTCTAAACTGCAGGCTCATCATCAGGAGGCTGGCTTGGAATTCAAGCTCACAGGGGAAACCACGAAAGAGCTGGAGAGGAGGGCTTGAGTATTTGTGACATTTTCAGCTTTGTTTATTGCGTCATGTGCAGTTATGGCTTTCAAATGTTTTTTTTTACTGTAGTGAGGTTGTTTTCACCTCACTTTGATGTTAAAATAAAATTAGAAGCTTAGTTGTGGTATCTGATGATTTTTTTGCTCTGGCTATGGGGAACTAGACCAAGGAAATTAGATGTTTTGTTCAGGAAGGGAGTAGTCTAGTGGAGTCAAGAGCGTATGGAAGGATTTGCGAGAATAAAGGTTGAAATGAGTGGGGTGCCTAGCTTGCAGGCTTTCACGGCAGGCAAGAACACCAGGGTCATCACTGATGCTAGTTGCAAAGGTTTGGGAGCGGTACTAGCGCAACTGCATAATGGTGATGAACAAGTTATTCGCCTTTACTAATTCTCTTTCTGGTGGATACTCCAATCGAAAATTCCTCACCTTGTGAATATATCCAAGTGCCAGACTGGATCTGGAAAACTCAAAAGCAGTGCTACCTTGAGCCTGTAGATAGCGCTGTGCAACTCCACCTCCACACTGTTCAGCTTCGGAAGTGACTAGTGGCAGCTGCGGCGCGTGCAGGTAAGAGCGGCGGGGCAGTGGGGCCGGGCGTGTGGGGGGGATTTCGACAGATGACGACGAGGGGAAATTAAATAAATAATACTTTTTCCCTTGTCGTCTGTCGAAATCACCCCCCTCCCCTATTACCTGCATGGGCAGCGGCTAACTAGTGGAGCTGCACATATGCACCACCTATGCGTGCTGACGTCAGTTTCTTTCATGGCTCGTACGCACTCTTCAACAGGGAACCCATCTAAGAAGAACAAGTGTGCAGATTCCTAAACTTGGACCTTTTTTAATAGAAAGGTGATTTTTCCAAAGATTGGACGGTGGTGAGGAATCAGTGTTAGATAAAGTATCCACCAGGAAGAGCTTTCCTGAAGGTAATTAACTAGTTCTTCTGGTGGATACTTCTAACCACAAAGTCCTCATCTTGTGAATACATACCAAAGCAGTACCTCCCAAGGTAGTGGGTCTGTTTAACGGCTCAGACTAAGAAGTGCTGCAGGACCGAATAGTCAAAATGCCTATCATGGCAGACCTGACTGTCAAAGCAGTGGTGCTTTGTGAATGTGTGCACTGATGCCCATGTACCTGCCTAACAGATATGCAGAACAGGCACTTCACATGCAAACACAGTGGTATCAGATCAGCTCTGGTGGAATGATCTCTCTGATATTCAGTTGGCTGCTTTTTAGTCAATGCATAGCAAATCTTAATACAGAGGACTAGCCAATGTGAGATGGTCCGCTTCTGTACTGCCTTGCGCTTCTTTGCCTCAGAGACCCCACAAAGAGCTGATCATCTACCTGATGTTCCGTGGTGTGATCTCTTCCTCTTTCGATGGTAGAGGTGGTGCAAGAAAAGTCAGAAGAGCAATGGCGTGTCCACAGTGAAAAGGCATAATCACTTTCAGTAGGAACACTGCTCGAGTCCTTAACTCCAGTTTCTCAGGAAAAACAAAAAGGTGGTATAAGCAGGCTGAACCGAGAGGACCTGAAGCTCACTCACCTGACATGCTGATGTTATTGCAACCAAAAAAGCATTTTTTAACATGAGAAGGTGCTCTGGACATATGTGATTTGGTTCAAAAGGAGTACACATGAGGAAAGTGAGGACCAAATTTAAGTCCCACTGTGGCATCACAAAGGGCTTTGGCAGAAACATATGTTGCAAACCTTTAAGAAAATGCATTGCAGTGAGTGTTTAGAATAAGGGCAGCTGGTCTGGAATATAGTAAAAGGTCAAAAAGGCTGACAAATAACCTTTAACAGTGCCCACAGCTAGTCCTAGTTGGGCCAATGACAAAACACATAAATACTTCCAACAGGTTGACCTGCAAGGAATCCATTGCAAATAGCACACAGAACTGCAAATGTATCCCAGTGCCCAGCATACACATATATCATGAAAGGATGTCTGGTTGCTAGGATGACATCAACGACCTATGGTAGGAGATCAAAGGAGATTAACTGTTGTTTCTCAATCTCCACTCATGGAAGTGCAGGTTGTACGTACCCAGGTGAAAGACCCTGCCCTGCTGATGCACAGAAGATTCTCTCGAAGCAGCAGCCTAATTGGAGTACAAATGCTCAAGCCCAGAAGTTCTGCGTACCAAACTTTCCTGGCCCAATCTGAAGGCGCCAGGATGACTTGAGCCTGGTCATCCCTAACCTTCTTTAGGAGAGGAAGAAGCAGGAAGGCGTACTGGAGTTCTGTGCACCAATTTATACAAAATGCGAGGGAGAGTCTTCTTGGGAACTCCAGCATGCAAAAGAATGGACATTGCACATTCTCAGCAGTGACAAAAAGATCAAGTCAGGGCTCTCCCAATTGAAGGAAGATGCCCTGCTCCACCTATGGGTGTAACTGCCATTTGTCTGCATGGTGTGTCACTGGCTGATGGCTTAATTCGCCCGGGCTTTTAATGACCCTGCCAGGTGGTGTACCATCAGGAAAATCCCCATATCATTCAGCCAGTTCCAGAGTCGTGGAGCCTGCTGGCACATGACTCGGGACCTCACTCAGTCTTCTCTGTTGTGGGGGTGATATTATCTGTGAGAACCTGCATCAGCCTCCACTTGATGGAGGGCAAAAAGACTTTTGATGCCAACCCAATCACCCGCAACTCTAACAAATTGGTGTAGAGGCGGGTCTTTGTCAGAGACCAGAGTCCTCTGATGTCTGAGACAACCTCCCGAACCAAGTAGTGATGCATCAGTCTCCGTTGTCGCACTGGTTCGGGTAGGGAGAGGTATCTACCACTGGTACAATTGCAGTCCAGCAGCCATTACTGCATATCTTTTGCAATCTTCTCCGACACCTGGATGGAGTCCGATAGGTGCCCCTGATGCTGGGCCCTCTGAAACTTCAGATCCCATTGCAGAGCTTGCACTTGCCTTTAGCCATGGTCTGCAAGCAGGATGCTGAAGATTTGATGAAGAAGAATTCTCTGAAGCATCCCACTAAGATGCAGGGCCGAGATTGAAACATCAGGATAATTTCACATATGTCCTGGACTCATTGGTCCGAAGGAAAGGTTCAAAAGAATAGTGCGATTAAGGGAACCTCTGCAAAGCAGTCAGGTGTGACTTCAGCAAGTTGAATGATTACCCCAGTGATTTCCAGAGGTTCACCATTGTTTGGCGATGATCCACGACTGACTGTGGGGAGCCCACTGTTAACAGCCAGTCATCAAGGTAGGTGAAGACTGGTACCCCTGACCTTTGAAGATGTACAGAGACCACCACCATCACCTTTGTGAATGCCCAAGGGGTATGGTGAGCCTGAAAGGGAACACAGTCAAGACAACTAGTGCAGATTTGTTGAGAAACTGGCATTAGAGCAGGTGATAGAAATCAGCCCTCACCTCAGCATGAATTTTTGTGCCAGATATAAGATTAAAAAGGCTAAACCAAGCTTTACTAGAGTACAATCTTTTGTAGACCTTTAGGGCTGATTCTATGAAAAGAGTCCCCAGTGAGCCAGATTTATATTGTCAGCACTTGTTTGAGTACCTTTTCAGCAGATGTTCAGCTCACAGGTTCTTTAAGCAGCATACTCCAGGATGCACTTTTCAAAGTTGCTCCCCTAGATCTGGAACAAGTAATAGTTACTTATGACAGCTGGCATATATATATTCAAAAGAAGTGTTACAGAGAAACCAGCACAGGGCACTAATCCAGGTAAGACTGATTATCCGATTTAACCATCCATACAAGCACTCTCACCCCGCACCCTTCTTACACTTCATAACATTCCATACACTAGGCATCATCAAATACCTTAAAAAACCACAGCTTCCATACACCATTCATCCCATGGAAAGAATAAAGTAGCATACACACATCACCACACACATTCACCGTCAAATAAAAAGAATATTAAAAGCATCATGGCATTCCATACACTAGAAATGGGTTTGCTCAGTGCAATGCCTATAGTACATGTACGTTTTGATAAATGATGATTTGCAATTTTGTAAGAGGTTGGGTGCTCCTGCAGGTGACGTATCCGTCCAAATACGTTGTTAAAGTATCCTAAAGTAGTACACACATTGATTATGAGTGTATCCCTGCCTTGGGCACACCTTTGGTTCTTTATAAGAAGACTCCAATAACACACGTTTGTTGTTTTTTAAGTAATTTTACTTTTTCAAGGTTGAAGGCATCAATCCTTCAATATCGTTTCATTGTGATAAACAATCCATGCTTTTTATGACTTTCACACGATATTTAGTTGCTCCGATGCATTTCGGGCTGTTTAGCCCTTTTTCAAGGAGCTCTGAAATCGCAAAAAAATGAAATAAAACAATGTTGCCCATCATTTTAGCTTTCAGAAGGTATCACATATAGCAGTACGAACATTTTAATTTACATGCAGAAAAACGGTGAAGTGCATTCATGCTTTGACGTGTAGGAGGAGGGTGTGTGATCAGGTGTGTGGCTCAATAACGATAGTGTGCTCAATGGTGGTATAGAACATGCGTTGCGGTGAACAAATACGCTTACGTGAATCGGCTAGAACAGGTTCATCGCCTGTAAAAAACACAAATGGTGAAAAATCCGAATGAATGACAGCTGACCTCTCGGACACTTGCCAAGAGGAAAAGGTGACAGCGGGCGAAAGCGCCGACTTACTTAAAAGTCCTTCAGCGGTTAGTTATAAGCGGGTAACAGGAACGTATCTCAAACACTTCGCGTTTAATCCTTTCATTGTGACTAAACGCTAGATGTGCCGTGCGGTTAAACACACCAACCCGGAAGCGGTGTTCCCGTGCATGGTAACAGTAGAAAGCGGACTCGCGGATTGCCTGAATAGTCAGCGGCCATATTGTATTGGTTTCAGAGATGTGTAAAGGATGACTTAAAGTGTGATAATGTGCACAACTATATGAACCATATAAACAATAATTATACAAATATAAAATTAACGTTTTGCTTAACGGGCAGCACAAATTTCATATGCATTAGGTGACCACCAGAGTGGTGGTTTACAAAAAGCAGCTGAATTCAGTCCTGTCATTGAGCCCAAAGGGCTTCATAGCCTGAAGGCGATATATCCAGGCTGTTTCACGTTGGAGTAATGTCTTATTGTTGTCTTTACCCTCTTTTCTTTCAATGATTTCTAGTACCAAAAACTTAAGTTGTGCAATGCTGTGTTTATGTTCCAGAAAATGCATTGAGATGTTGGATTTGTTATTCCTTGTACGAATGTTCGATTTATGTTAGTTTAATCTTACTTTTATTTTTCTCTCAGTTTTCCCTATGTAGATTTTACCACAGGGGCATTTGAGGAGATAGATCAAGTTTGATGAATCACAGGTGGCGTTGACATGTAATTTGATGCTGTGTCCCTTCATGGTGTGGCTGATGGTGTTGCCTTTCATCACATTGTTACAACTGTTACAGTTTAAACATGGGCAGGTTCCTTTAGATTCTGTTCGCTTGGTGGGTTCTTTGGAGAGGATCTCTTTTAAATTGTTGTTCCTTGAATAGGCAAATATAGGAGGTGTTCTAAATATGTAATTAAACTCAGGCTTGGATGTTAAAATTCGCCAGTGTCTTAGAATGATCTTTTTATAGGCTGCGCTCTGCGTGGAAAATTTAGATACTAATACCATCCTTGTATCTTCTGGTTTAGTAACTCTGGTTAATGCTTTTTGTCTGGATATTGTAAGTACCCGGTCTTTAGCTTCTTCAATGATTTCTGGTGGGTATCCTCTGTTAAGGAATCTGGAGCCCATCTCTTTTATCCTAGTTTCACATGTTTCAGTGTTTGATGCTATGCGTTTGGCGCGTAGCATCTGTGAAAAAGGTAAGTGGCGTTTAAGTGAACCCTGGTGGAAGCTAGAGAAGTGTAGCGTATTATTGCGGTCCGTTCCTTTTTGGAATAGATCAGTTTCAAATCCAGTGTTTGTTTTTGAGATCAGAACGTCTAAAAATGTGATTTTCTCCTCACTTATCTCCCATGTGAGTTGTATTCTGTTATCTTTAGTGTCCAACTCAATTAAAGCTTGTTCCAAGTTATCTCTGGTGTCGTTCCAAATGAAAAATAAATCGTCAATGTACCTGACGAATAATTTCAAATTTTTGTTCCAGTTGGGATTCTCCATGATGTTAGTGACTTCAAATTCTTGCATATAGATGTTAGCGTATGTAGGGGCTGCACAATTTCCCATGGACATTCCAGATAGCTGCAAATACCATTTGTTGTCATATGTGAAATAGCTGTGATACAAGGTGTACATCATAAGTTCCATGAGGAAAGTTTGCATTTTATCCTCTATGTTGCTGTTCAGAATGGCCTTTTCAATGGCCTCAATTCCTCCACCGTGGGGAATAGATGTATATAAGCTTCTCACGTCTGCCGTGCATAGGATTAGATTTTCCCCTTCTTGGATGTTGACTTCAGACAGTTTGATTAAGAATTCTGTAGTGTCTTTTATGTAACTCTTCATTTGCTTAACTAAAGGCTGAAGGTACCGGTCCAGGAATTTCCCCACTGGTTCATGTAGGGAGCCTCTAGTGGAGACTATGGGACTGAATGGAGGGTCTACCAGATCTTTGTGGATTTTTGGAGTCATATTGATGGTGGGACTCTTGGGATGTTCAAGTAATAGAATTTTTTTGGTTCTTTCATCAAATGTGCCAGATTTATGGGCTTTATCAAGTATTTCCATCAGAATCATTTTAAATTGATTAGTCGGATTTGTTTCCAATTGCATGTATGTATGCTGATCTAATATGTGTTCATGTATTTTACTTTGGTACATGCTAGAATTTACAATGACTAAGGCTCCCCCTTTGTCAGCTTTTATACACTTTATGTCCTTATTTGCCGCAATTTTTTTGATGGTGTTTTTATCCTTTTGAGTGATGTTCTCTTTGATTTTTTTCTGATAGTTGATTTTCATGAGGTCTTGTATGACTAGAGACTCGAACATATCTATACTCTTGTGGCTACATGGAGCCAAAAAGGAACTAGGCAGGCGTAAGCCCATCAGTAGATCCGGTTTTCTTGCGGTGCTAGGTGGCACAATGTTCTCAAAATAGTGGCGTAACCGCAGTTTCCTTGTGAATTTAAATGTGCTTACTTCTAGTTCAAGTAGATTAGTGGAAGTAGTTGGAATGAATGATGTACCCCTTTGAAGTAGTTTGATTTCATTTGATGTTAAACTAGTGTCCGATATGTTAATGACTAAGTGTTCTTCTTCTTTTTCTCTTTCTGTTGTTGTTGAATTGTACTCCTCGTGTTGGGAGGATCTCTTTCTTTTTCTTTTCCCCCTCCGGGGTCTGCTGTTTCGCTTTGGCCTTCTTCTACAAAAGGCTCCGATGTTGATGGATGTCCTTCTCTGGAAGTTGATCTGACATTAATGTCTTTTTTCTTTTCGGATGTTGTAGGGGCACTGCCTGTTTTTCTTGGTGGGCGGTTAGATGCTTCACTGCCTGACGAGGAAGTGTCTGTATGTTGGCTATAAGGTTTAGTACGACATCTTTGGGCATATACATCGGCCCAGGTGTAGACCTCACCAAGTTTGTAATCCAGGGTGTCACGTCTGAATTTGCGGATTTTTCTTTCATTAATTTCTTTTGTATGTTTGTCAAGTTGTGTATTAATATCCTCCAGCGTTTTGGACCACTCATCAGCAGGTATGGAGTCCTCTAATTCTTTTTCGATTTCTTCAATTTCCTTAATTAAATCCATCAATATGTTTGACAATTCTTCCACAATTAAAAGAATGAGATCAAGGCTGCATTTATTAAGGACTGCATTCCATTTTTCTTGAAAACTCTTTACATTTTTGCAGAGAGATGGTTTGAGTGCTATCCTGAGTCCACGTGGTATCCTTAGTACTCTGTGGTATTTAATTAGAGTATTAGCGTGTAGTTTTTGGTTAATTCTGCGCTTTGATAAGTACAACAATTGTCCAATGCATTGTTCTTTTGTGCGGCCAGATGTTTCTTGTGTAATATCTTCACTGATTAGGGCATAAATGCGTTTCATTTCTTCATCTCCAAAAGCAAGTGTGCTTGCTCTAGCTTCAGTGGATTTTGAAATCTCATCGTATTGCATCTTGAGATGCTTTTTCCAAGTGGCGTGCTACCAGCAAAACGGGCGGATGTATGATATGAATCAAAGAAATGGGTTTGCTCAGTGCACTGCCTATAGTACATGTACGTTTTGATAAATGATGATTTGTAATTTTGTAAGAGGTTGGGTGCTCCTGCAAGTGACGTATCCGTCCAAATACGTTGTTAAAGTATCCTAAAGTAGTACACACATTGATTATGAGTGTATCCCTGCCTTGGGCACTTTGGTTCTTTATAAGAAGACTCCAATACACACACGTTTGTTGTTGTTTAAGTAATTTTACTTTTTCAAGGTTGAAGGCATCAATCCATTCAATATCGTTTCATCGTGTTAAACAATCCATGCTTTTTATGACTTTCACACAATATTTAGTTGCTCCGATGCATTTCGGGCTGTTTAGCCCTTTTTCAAGGAGCTCTGAAATCGCAAAAAAAATGAAATAAAACAATGTTGCCCATCATTTCAGCTTTCAGAAGGTATCACATATAGCAGTACGAACATTTTAATTTACATGCAGAAAACAGTGAAGTGCATTCACGCTTTGACGTGTAGGAGGAGGGTGTGTGATCAGGTGTGTGGCTCAATAACGATAGTGTGCTCAATGGTGGTATAAAACATGCGTTGCGGTGAACAAATACGCTTGCGTGAATCGGCTAGAACAGGTTCATCGCCTGTAAAAAAAACAAATGGTGAATAATCCGAATTAATGAGAGCTGACCTCTTGGACATTTGCCAAGAGGAAAAGGTGACAGCGGGCGAAAGCGCCGACTTACTTGAAAGTCCTTCAGCGGTTAGTTATAAGCGGGTAACAGGAACGTATCTCAAACACGTCGCGTTTAATCCTTTCATTGTGACTAAACGCTAGATGTGCCGTGCGGTTAAACACACCAACCCGGAAGCGGTGTTCCCGTGCGTGGTAACAGTAGAAAGCGGACTCGCGGATTGCCTGAATAGTCAGCGGCCATATTGTATGGGTGTCAGAGATGTGTAAAGGATGACTTAAAGTGTGATAATGTGCACAACTATATGAACCATATAAACAATAATTATACAAACATAAAATTAACGTTTTGCTTAACGGGCAGCACAAATTTCATATGCATTAGGTGACCACCAGAGTGGTGGTTTACAAAAAGCAGCCAAATTCAGTCCTGTCATTGAGCCCAAAGGGCTTCATAGCCTGAAGGCGATATATCCAGACTGTTTCACGTTGGAGTAATGTCTTATTGTTGTCTTTACCCTCTTTTCTTTCAATGATTTCTAGTACCAAAAACTTAAGTTGTGCAATGCTGTGTTTATGTTCCAGAAAATGCATTGCGATGTTGGATTTGTCATTCCTTGTACGAATGTTCGATTTATGTTCGTTTAATCTTACTTTTATTTTTCTCTCAGTTTTCCCTATGTAGATTTTACCACAGGGGCATTTGAGGAGATAGATCAAGTTTGATGAATCACAGGTGGCGTTGACATGTAATTTGATGCTGTGTCCCTTCATGGGGTGGCTGATGGTGTTGCCTTTCATCACATTGTTACAACTGTTACAGTTTAAACATGGGCAGGTTCCTTTAGATTCTGTTCGCTTGGTGGGTTCTTTGGAGAGGATCTCTTTTAAATTGTTGTTCCTTGTATAGTCAAATATAGGAGGTGTTCTAAATATGTCATTAAACTCAGGCTCGGATGTTAAAATTCGCCAGTGTCTTAGGATGATCTTTTTGTAGGCTGCGCTTTGCGTGGAAAATTTAGATACTAATACCATCCTTGTATCTTCTGGTTTAGTAACTCTGGTTAATGCTTTTTGTCTGGATATTGTAAGTACCCGGTCTTTAGCTTCTTCAATGATTTCTAGTGGGTATCCTCTGTTAAGGAATCTGGAGCCCATCTCTTTTATCCTAGTTTCACATGTTTCAGTGTTTGATGCTATGCGTTTGGTGCGTAGCATCTGTGAAAAAGGTAAGTGGCGTTTAAGTGAACCCTGGTGGAAGCTAGAGAAGTGTAGCGTATTATTGCGGTCCGTTCCTTTTCGGAATAGATCAGTTTCAAATCCAGTGTTTGTTTTTGAGATCAGAACGTCTAAAAATTTGATTTTCTCCCCACTTATCTCCCATGTGAGTTGTATCTTTAGTGTTCAACTCAATTAAAGCTTGTTCCAAGGTATCTCTGGTGTCGTTCCAAATGAAAAATAAATCGTCAAAGTACCTGACGAATAATTTCAAATGTTTGTTCCAGTTGGGATTCTCCATGATGTTAGTGACTTCCAATTCTTGCATATAGATGTTAGCGTATGTGGGGGCTGCACAATTTCCCATGGACATTCCAGATAGCTGCAAATACCATTTGTTGTCATATGTGAAATAGCTGTGATACAAGGTGTACATCATAAGTTCCATGAGGAAAGTTTGCATTTTATCCTCTATGTTGCTGTTCAGAATGGCCTTTTCAATGGCCTCAATTCCTCCACCGTCTGGAATAGATGTATATAAGCTTCTCACGTCTGCCGTGCATAGGATTAGATTTCCCCCTTCTTGGATGTTGACTTCAGACAGTTTGATTAAGAAATCTGTAGTGTCTTTTATGTAACTCTTCATTTGTTTAACTAAAGGCTGAAGGTACCGGTCCAGGAATTTCCCCACTGGTTCATGTAGGGAGCCTCTAGTGGAGACTATGGGTCTGAATGGAGGGTCTACCAGATCTTTGTGGATTTTTGGAGTCATATTGATGGTGGGACTCTTGGGATGTTCAAGTAATAGAAATTGTTTGGTTCTTTCATCAAATGTGCCAGATTTATGGGCTTTATCAAGTATTTCCATCAGAATCATTTTAAAGTGATTAGTCGGATTTGTTTCCAATTGCATGTATGTATGCTGTTCTAATATGTGTTCATGTATTTTACTTTGGTACATGCTAGAATTTACAATGACTAAGGCTCCCCCTTTGTCAGCTTTTATACACTTTATGTCCTTATTTGCCGTGATTTTTTTGAGGGTGTCTTTATCCTTTTGAGTGATGTTCTCTTTGATTTTTTTCTGATAGTTGATTTTCATGAGGTCTTGTATGACTAGAGACTCGAACATATCTATGCTCTTGTGGCTACATGGAGCCAAAAAGGAACTAGGCGGGCGTAAGCCCATCAGTAGATCCGGTATTCTTGCGGTGCTAGGTGGCACAATGTTCTCAAAATAGTGGCGTAACCGCAGTTTCCTTGTGAATTTAAATGTGCTTACTTCTAGTTCAAGTAGATTAGTGGAGGTAGTTGGAATGAATGATGTACCCCTTTGAAGTAGTTTGATTTCATTTGATGTTAAACTAGTGTCCGATATGTTAATGACTAAGTGTTCTTCTTCTTTTTCTCTTTCTTTTGTTGTTGAATTGTACTCCTCATGTTGGGATGATCTCTTTCTTTTTCTTTTTCCCCTCCGGGGTCTGCTGTTTCGCTTTGGCCTTCTTCTAAAAAAGGCTCCGATGTTAATGGATGTCCTTCTCTGGGAGTTGATCTGACATTAATGTCTTTATTCATTTCGGATGTTGTAGGGGCACTGCCTGTTTTTCTTGGTGGGCGGTTAGATGCTTCACTGCCTGACGAGGAAGTGTCTGTATGTTGGCTATAAGGTTTATTACGACGTCTTTGGGCATATACATCGGCCCAGGTGTAGACCTCACCAAGTTTGTAATCCAGGGTGTCACGTGTGAATTCGCGGATTTTTCTTTCATTAATTTCTTTTGTATGTTTGTCAAGTTGTGTATTAATATCCTCCAGCGTTTTGGACCACTCATCAGCAGAAGGATTTCTTCAATTTCCTTAGTTAAATCCATCAATATGTTTGACAATTCTTCCACAATTAAAAGAATGAGATCAAGGCTGCATTTATTAAGGACTGCATTCCATTTTTCTTGAAAACTCTTTAAATTTTTGCAGAGAGATGGTTTGAGTGCTATCCTGAGTCCACGTGGTATCCTTAGTACTCTGTGGTATTTAATTAGAGTATTAGCGTGTAGTTTTTGGTTAATTCTGCGCTTTGATAAGTACAACAATTGTCCAATGCATTGTTCTTTTGTGCGGCCAGATGTTTCTTGTGTAATATCTTCACTGATTAGGGCATACATGCGTTTCATTTCTTCATCTCCAAAAGCAAGTGCGCTTGCTCTAGCTTCAGTGGATTTTGAAATCTCATCGTATTGCATCTTGAGATGCTTTTTCCAAGTGGCGTGCTACCAGCAAAACGGGCGGATGTATGATATGAATCAAAGAAATGGGTTTGCTCAGTGCACTGCCTATAGTACATGTACCTTTTGATAAATGATGATTTGTAATTTTGTAAGAGGTTGGGTGCTCCTGCAAGTGACGTATCCGTCCAAATACGTTGTTAAAGTATCCTAAAGTAGTACACACATTGATTATGAGTGTATCCCTGCCTTGGGCACACCTTTGGTTCTTTATAAGAAGACTCCAATACACACATGTTTGTTGTTGTTTAAGTAATTTTACTTTTTCAAGGTTGAAGGCATCAATCCATTCAATATCGTTTCATCGTGTTAAACAATCCATGCTTTTTATTACTTTCACACAATATTTAGTTGCTCCGATGCATTTCGGGCTGTTTAGCTCTTTTTCAAGGAGCTCTGAAATCGCAAAAAAAATGAAATAAACAATGTTGCCCATCATTTCAGCTTTCAGAAGGTATCACATATAGCAGTACGAACATTTTAATTTACGTGCAGAAAAACAGTGAAGTGCATTCACGCTTTGACGTGTAGGAGGAGGGTGTGTGATCAGGTGTGTGGCTCAATAACGATAGTGTGCTCAATGGTGGTATAAAACATGCGTTGCGGTGAACAAATATGCTTGCGTGAATCGGCTAGAACAGGTTCATCGCCTGTAAAAAAAACAAATGGTGAAAAATCCGAATTAATGAGAGCTGACCTCTCGGACATTTGCCAAGAGGAAAAGGTGACAGCGGGCGAAAGCGCCGACTTACTTGAAAGTCCTTCAGCGGTTAGTTATAAGCGGGTAACAGGAACGTATCTCAAACACGTCGCGTTTAATCCTTTCATTGTGACTAAACGCTAGATGTGCCGTGCGGTTAAACACACCAACCCGGAAGCGGTGTTCCTGTGCGTGGTAACAGTAGAAAGCGGACTCGCGGATTGCCTGAATAGTCAGCGGCCATATTGTATGGGTGTCAGAGATGTGTAAAGGATGACTTAAAGTGTGACAATGTGCACAACTGTATGAACCATATAAACAATAATTATACAAACATAAAATTAACGTTTTGCTTAACGGGCAGCACAAAATTCATATGCATTAGGTGACCACCAGAGTGGTGGTTTACAAAAAGCAGCCGAATTCAGTCCGGTCATTGAGCCCAAAGGGCTTCATAGCCTGAAGGCGATATATCCAGACTGTTTCACGTTGGAGTAATGTCTTATTGTTGTCTTTACCCTCTTTTCTTTCAATGATTTCTAGTACCAAAAAGTTAAGTTGTGCAATGCTGTGTTTATGTTCCAGAAAATGCATTGCGATGTTGGATTTGTCATTCCTTGTACGAATGTTCGATTTATGTTCGTTTAATCTTACTTTTATTTTTCTCTCAGTTTTCCCTATGTAGATTTTACCACAGGGGCATTTGAGGAGATAGATCAAGTTTGATGAATCACAGGTGGCGTTGACATGTAATTTGATGCTGTGTCCCTTCAAGGGGTGGCTGATGGTGTTGCCTTTCATCACATTGTTACAACTGTTACAGTTTAAACATGGGCAGGTTCCTTTAGATTCTGGTCGCTTGGTGGGTTCTTTGGAGAGGATCTCTTTTAAATTGTTGTTCCTTGAATAGGCAAATATAGGAGGTGTTCTAAATATGTCATTAAACTCAGGCTCGGATGTTAAAATTCGCCAGTGTCTTAGGATGATCTTTTTGTAGGCTGCGCTTTGCGTGGAAAATTTAGATACTAATACCATCCTTGTATCTTCTGGTTTAGTAACTCTGGTTAATGCTTTTTGTCTGGATATTGTAAGTACCTGGTCTTTAGCTTCTTCAATGATTTCTGGTGGGTATCCTCTGTTAAGGAATCTGGAGCCCATCTCTTTTATCCTAGTTTCACATGTTTCAGTGTTTGATGCTATGCGTTTGGCGCGTAGCATCTGTGAAAAAGGTAAGTGGCGTTTAAGTGAACCCTGGTGGAAGCTAGAGAAGTGTAGCGTATTATTGCGGTCCGTTCGTTTTCGGAATAGATCAGTTTCAAATCCAGTGTTTGTTTTTGAGATCAGAACGTCTAAAAATGTGATTTTCTCCTCACTTATCTCCCATGTGAGTAGTATTCTGTTATCTTTAGAGTTCAACTCAATTAAAGCTTGTTCCAAGGTATCTCTGATGTCGTTCCAAATGAAAAATAAATCGTCAATGTACCTGACGAATAATTTCAAATTTTTGTTCCAGTTGGGATTCTCCATGATGTTAGTGACTTCCAATTCTTGCATATAGATGTTAGCGTATGTGGGGGCTGCGCAATTTCCCATGGACATTCCAGATAGCTGCAAATACCATTTGTTGTCATATGTGAAATAGCTGTGATACAAGGTGTACATCATAAGTTCCATGAGGAAAGTTTGCATTTTATCCTCTATGTTGCTGTTCAGAATGGCCTTTTCAATGGCCTCAATTCCTCCACCGTGGGGAATAGATGTATATAAGCTTCTCACGTCTGCCGTGCATAGGATTAGATTTCCCCCTTCTTGGATGTTGACTTCAGACAGTTTGATTAAGAAATCTGTAGTGTCTTTTATGTAACTCTTCATTTGTTTAACTAAAGGCTGAAGGTACCGGTCCAGGAATTTCCCCACTGGTTCATGTAGGGAGCCTCTAGTGGAGACTATGGGTCTGAATGGAGGGTCTACCAGATCTTTGTGGATTTTTGGAGTCATATTGATGGTGGGACTCTTGGGATGTTCAAGTAAAATTAAGTTTTTGGTTCTTTCATCAATTGTGCCAGATTTATAGGCGTCATCAAGTATTTCCATCAGAATCATTTTAAATTGATTAGTCAAATTTGTTTCCAATTGCATGTATGTATGCTGATCTAATATGTGTTCATGTATTTTACTTTGGTACATGCTAGAATTTACAATGACTAAGGCTCCCCCTTTGTCAGCTTTTATACACTTTATGTCCTTATTTTCCGCAATTTTTTGGAGGGTGTCTTTATCCTTTTGAGTGATGTTCTCTTTGATTTTTTTCTGATAGTCTGATTTTCATGAGGTCTTGTTTGACTAGAGACTCGAACATATCTATGCTCTTGTGGCTAAATGGAGCCAAAAAGGAACTAGGGGGGCGTAAGCCCATCAGTAGATCCGGTTTTCTTGCGGTGCTAGGTGGCACAATGTTCTCAAAATAGTGGCGTAACCGCAGTTTCCTTGTGAATTTAAATGTGCTTACTTCTAGTTCAAGTAGATTAGTGGAGGTAGTTGGAATGAATGATGTACCCCTTTGAAGTAGTTTGATTTCATTTGATGTTAAACTAGTGTCCGATATGTTAATGACTAAGTGTTCTTCTTCTTTTTCTCTTTCTTTTGTTGTTGAATTGTACTCCTCGTGTTGGGATGATCTCTTTCTTTTTCTTTTTCCCCTCCGGGGTCTGCTGTTTCGCTTTGGCCTTCTTCTAAAAAAGGCTCCGATGTTGATGGATGTCCTTCTCTGGAAGTTGATCTGACATTAATGTCTTTATTCATTTCGGATGTTGTAGGGGCACTGCCTGTTTTTCTTGGTGGGCGGTTAGATGCTTCACTGCCTGACGAGGAAGTGTCTGTATGTTGGCTATAAGGTTTAGTACGACGTCTTTGGGCATATACATCGGCCCAGGTGTAGACCTCACCAAGTTTGTAATCCAGGGTGTCACGTCTGAATTTGCGGATTTTTCTTTCATTAATTTCTTTTGTATGTTTGTCAAGTTGTGTATTAATATCCTCCAGCGTTTTGGACCACTCATCAGCAGGTATGAAGTCCTCTAATTCTTTTTCGATTTCTTCAATTTCCTTAGTTAAATCCATCAATATGTTTGACAATTCTTCCACAATTAAAAGAATGAGATCAAGGCTGCATTTATTAAGGACTGCATTCCATTTTTCTTGAAAACTCTTTACATTTTTGCAGAGAGATGGTTTGAGTGCTATCCTGAGTCCACGTGGTATCCTTAGTACTCTGTGGTATTTAATTAGAGTATTAGCGTGTAGTTTTTGGTTAATTCTGCGCTTTGATAAGTACAACAATTGTCCAATGCATTGTTCTTTTGTGCGGCCAGATGTTTCTTGTGTAATATCTTCACTGATTAGGGCATAAATGCGTTTCATTTCTTCATCTCCAAAAGCAAGTGTGCTTGCTCTAGCTTCAGTGGATTTTGAAATCTCATCGTATTGCATCTTGAGATGCTTTTTCCAAGTGGCGTGCTACCAGCAAAACGGGCGGATGTATGATATGAATCAAAGAAATGGGTTTGCTCAGTGCACTGCCTATAGTACATGTACGTTTTGATAAATGATGATTTGTAATTTTGTAAGAGGTTGGGTGCTCCTGCAAGTGACGTATCCGTCCAAATACGTTGTTAAAGTATCCTAAAGTAGTACACACATTGATTATGAGTGTATCCCTGCCTTGGGCACTTTGGTTCTTTATAAGAAGACTCCAATACACACACGTTTGTTGTTGTTTAAGTAATTTTACTTTTTCAAGGTTGAAGGCATCAATCCATTCAATATCGTTTCATCGTGTGAAACAATCCATGCTTTTTATGACTTTCACACAATATTTAGTTGCTCCGATGCATTTCGGGCTGTTTAGCCCTTTTTCAAGGAGCTCTGAAATCGCAAAAAAAATGAAATAAAACAATGTTGCCCATCATTTCAGCTTTCAGAAGGTATCACATATAGCAGTACGAACATTTTAATTTACATGCAGAAAAACAGTGAAGTGCATTCACGCTTTGACGTGTAGGAGGAGGGTGTGTGATCAGGTGTGTGGCTCAATAACGATAGTGTGCTCAATGGTGGTATAAAACATGCGTTGCGGTGAACAAATACGCTTGCGTGAATCGGCTAGAACAGGTTCATCGCCTGTAAAAAAACCAAATGGTGAATAATCCGAATTAATGAGAGCTGACCTCTTGGACATTTGCCAAGAGGAAAAGGTGACAGCGGGCGAAAGCGCCGACTTACTTGAAAGTCCTTCAGCGGTTAGTTATAAGCGGGTAACAGGAACGTATCTCAAACACGTCGCGTTTAATCCTTTCATTGTGACTAAACGCTAGATGTGCCGTGCGGTTAAACACACCAACCCGGAAGCGGTGTTCCCGTGCGTGGTAACAGTAGAAAGCGGACTCGCGGATTGCCTGAATAGTCAGCGGCCATATTGTATGGGTGTCAGATATGTGTAAAGGATGACTTAAAGTGTGATAATGTGCACAACTATATGAACCATATAAACAATAATTATACAAACATAAAATTAACGTTTTGCTTAACGGGCAGCACAAATTTCATATGCATTAGGTGACCACCAGAGTGGTGGTTTACAAAAAGCAGCCGAATTCAGTCCTGTCATTGAGCCCAAAGGGCTTCATAGCCTGAAGGCGATATATCCAGACTGTTTCACGTTGGAGTAATGTCTTATTGTTGTCTTTACCCTCTTTTCTTTCAATGATTTCTAGTACCAAAAACTTAAGTTGTGCAATGCTGTGTTTATGTTCCAGAAAATGCATTGCGATGTTGGATTTGTCATTCCTTGTACGAATGTTCGATTTATGTTCGTTTAATCTTACTTTTATTTTTCTCTCAGTTTTCCCTATGTAGATTTTACCACAGGGGCATTTGAGGAGATAGATCAAGTTTGATGAATCACAGGTGGCGTTGACATGTAATTTGATGCTGTGTCCCTTCATGGGGTGGCTGATGGTGTTGCCTTTCATCACATTGTTACAACTGTTACAGTTTAAACATGGGCAGGTTCCTTTAGATTCTGTTCGCTTGGTGGGTTCTTTGGAGAGGATCTCTTTTAAATTGTTGTTCCTTGTATAGGCAAATATAGGAGGTGTTCTAAATATGTAATTAAACTCAGGCTCGGATGTTAAAATTCGCCAGTGTCTTAGGATGATCTTTTTGTAGGCTGCGCTTTGCGTGGAAAATTTAGATACTAATACCATCCTTGTATCTTCTGGTTTAGTAACTCTGGTTAATGCTTTTTGTCTGGATATTGTAAGTACCCGGTCTTTAGCTTCTTCAATGATTTCTGGTGGGTATCCTCTGTTAAGGAATCTGGAGCCCATCTCTTTTATCCTAGTTTCACATGTTTCAATGTTTGATGCTATGCGTTTGGCGCGTAGCATCTGTGAAAAAGGTAAGTGGCGTTTAAGTGAAACCTGGCGGAAGCTAGAGAAGTGTAGCGTATTATTGCGGTCCGTTCCTTTTCGGAATAGATCAGTTTCAAATCCAGTGTTTGATTTTGAGATCAGAACGTCTAAAAATGTGATTTTCTCCCCAGTTATCTCCCATGTGAGTTGTATCTTTAGTGTTCAACTCAATTAAAGCTTGTTCCAAGGTATCTCTGGTGTCGTTCCAAATGAAAAAGAAATCGTCAATGTACCTGACGAATAATTTCAAATGTTTGTTCCAGTTGGGATTCTCCATGATGTTAGTGACTTCCAATTCTTGCATATAGATGTTAGCGTATGTGGGGGCTGCGCAATTTCCCATGGACATTCCAGATAGCTGCAAATACCATTTGTTGTCATATGTGAAATAGCTGTGATACAAGGTGTACATCATAAGTTCCATGAGGAAAGTTTGCATTTTATCCTCTATGTTGCTGTTCAGAATGGCCTTTTCAATGGCCTTAATTCCTCCACCGTGGGGAATAGATGTATATAAGCTTCTCACGTCTGCCGTGCATAGGATTAGATTTCCCCCTTCTTGGATGTTGACTTCAGACAGTTTGATTAAGAAATCTGTAGTGTCTTTTATGTAACTCTTCATTTGTTTAACTAAAGGCTGAAGGTGCCGGTCCAGGAATTTCCCCACTGGTTCATTTAGGGAGCCTCTAGTGGAGACTATGGGTCTGAATGGAGGGTCTACCAGATCTTTGTGGATTTTTGGATTCATATTGATGGTAGGACTCTTGGGATGTTCAAGTAATAGAAATTTTTTGGTTCGTTCATCAAATGTGCCAGATTTATGGGCTTTATCAAGTATTTCCATCTGAATCATTTTAAATTGATTAATCAGATTTGTTTCCAATTGCATGTACGTATGCTGTTCTAATATGTGTTCATGTATTTTACTTTGGTACATGCTAGAATTTACAATGACTAAGGCTCCCCCTTTGTCAGCTTTTATACACTTTATGTCCTTATTTGCCGTGATTTTTTTGAGGGTGTCTTTATCCTTTTGAGTGATGGTCTCTTTGATTTTTTTCTGATAGTTGATTTTCATGAGGTCTTGTATGACTAGAGACTCGAACATATCTATGCTCTTGTGGCTACATGGAGCCAAAAAGGAACTAGGCGGGCGTAAGCCCATCAGTAGATCCGGTATTCTTGCGGTGCTAGGTGGCACAATGTTCTCAAAATAGTGGCGTAACCGCAGTTTCCTTGTGAATTTAAATGTGCTTACATCTAGTTCAAGTAGATTAGTGGAGGTAGTTGGAATGAATGATGTACCCCTTTGAAGTAGTTTGATTTCATTTGATGTTAAACTAGTGTCCGATATGTTAATGACTAAGTGTTCTTCTTCTTTTTCTCTTTCTTTTGTTGTTGAATTGTACTCCTCGTGTTGGGATGATCTCTTTCTTTTTCTTTTTCCCCTCCGGGGTCTGCTGTTTCGCTTTGGCCTTCTTCTAAAAAAGGCTCCGATGTTGATGGATGTCCTTCTCTGGAAGTTGATCTGACATTAATGTCTTTATTCATTTCGGATGTTGTAGGGGCACTGCCTGTTTTTCTTGGTGGGCGGTTAGATGCTTCACTGCCTGACGAGGAAGTGTCTGTATGTTGGCTATAAGGTTTATTACGACGTCTTTGGGCATATACATCGGCCCAGGTGTAGACCTCACCAAGTTTGTAATCCAGGGTGTCACGTCTGAATTCGCGGATTTTTCTTTCATTAATTTCTTTTGTATGTTTGTCAAGTTGTGTATTAATATCCTCCAGCGTTTTGGACCACTCATCAGCAGAAGGATTTCTTCAATTTCCTTAGTTAAATCCATCAATATGTTTGACAATTCTTCCACAATTAAAAGAATGAGATCAAGGCTGCATTTATTAAGGACTGCATTCCATTTTTCTTGAAAACTCTTTAAATTTTTACAGAGAGATGGTTTGAGTGCTATCCTGAGTCCACGTGGTATCCTTAGTACTCTGTGGTATTTAATTAGAGTATTAGCGTGTAGTTTTTGGTTAATTCTGCGCTTTGATAAGTACAACAATTGTCCAATGCATTGTTCTTTTGTGCGGCCAGATGTTTCTTGTGTAATATCTTCACTGAATAGGGCATACATGCGTTTCATTTCTTCATCTCCAAAAGCAAGTGCGCTTGCTCTAGCTTCAGTGGATTTTGAAATCTCATCGTATTGCATCTTGAGATGCTTTTTCCAAGTGGCGTGCTACCAGCAAAACGGGCGGATGTATGATATGAATCAAAGAAATGGGTTTGCTCAGTGCACTGCCTATAGTACATGTACGTTTTGATAAATGATGATTTGTAATTTTGTAAGAGGTTGGGTGCTCCTGCAAGTGACGTATCCGTCCAAATACGTTGTTAAAGTATCCTAAAGTAGTACACACATTGATTATGAGTGTATCCCTGCCTTGGGCACACCTTTGGTTCTTTATAAGAAGACTCCAATACACACATGTTTGTTGTTGTTTAAGTAATTTTACTTTTTCAAGGTTGAAGGCATCAATCCATTCAATATCGTTTCATCGTGTTAAACAATCCATGCTTTTTATTACTTTCACACAATATTTAGTTGCTCCGATGCATTTCGGGCTGTTTAGCTCTTTTTCAAGGAGCTCTGAAATCGCAAAAAAAATGAAATAAACAATGTTGCCCATCATTTCAGCTTTCAGAAGGTATCACATATAGCAGTACGAACATTTTAATTTACGTGCAGAAAAACAGTGAAGTGCATTCACGCTTTGACGTGTAGGAGGAGGGTGTGTGATCAGGTGTGTGGCTCAATAACGATAGTGTGCTCAATGGTGGTATAAAACATGCGTTGCGGTGAACAAATACGCTTGCGTGAATCGGCTAGAACAGGTTCATCGCCTGTAAAAAAAACAAATGGTGAAAAATCCGAATTAATGAGAGCTGACCTCTCGGACATTTGCCAAGAGGAAAAGGTGACAGCGGGCGAAAGCGCCGACTTACTTGAAAGTCCTTCAGCGGTTAGTTATAAGCGGGTAACAGGAACGTATCTCAAACACGTCGCGTTTAATCCTTTCATTGTGACTAAACGCTAGATGTGCCGTGCGGTTAAACACACCAACCCGGAAGCGGTGTTCCCGTGCGTGGTAACAGTAGAAAGCGGACTCGCGGATTGCCTGAATAGTCAGCGGCCATATTGTATGGGTGTCAGAGATGTGTAAAGGATGACTTAAAGTGTGACAATGTGCACAACTGTATGAACCATATAAACAATAATTATACAAACATAAAATTAACGTTTTGCTTAACGGGCAGCACAAAATTCATATGCATTAGGTGACCACCAGAGTGGTGGTTTACAAAAAGCAGCCGAATTCAGTCCTGTCATTGAGCCCCAAGGGCTTCATAGCCTGAAGGCGATATATCCAGACTGTTTCACGTTGGAGTAATGTCTTATTGTTGTCTTTACCCTCTTTTCTTTCAATGATTTCTAGTACCAAAAAGTTAAGTTGTGCAATGCTGTGTTTATGTTCCAGAAAATGCATTGCGATGTTGGATTTGTCATTCCTTGTACGAATGTTCGATTTATGTTCGTTTAATCTTACTTTTATTTTTCTCTCAGTTTTCCCTATGTAGATTTTACCACAGGGGCATTTGAGGAGATAGATCAAGTTTGATGAATCACAGGTGGCGTTGACATGTAATTTGATGCTGTGTCCCTTCAAGGGGTGGCTGATGGTGTTGCCTTTCATCACATTGTTACAACTGTTACAGTTTAAACATGGGCAGGTTCCTTTAGATTCTGGTCGCTTGGTGGGTTCTTTGGAGAGGATCTCTTTTAAATTGTTGTTCCTTGAATAGGCAAATATAGGAGGTGTTCTAAATATGTCATTAAACTCAGGCTCGGATGTTAAAATTCGCCAGTGTCTTAGGATGATCTTTTTGTAGGCTGCTTTTTGCGTGGAAAATTTAGATACTAATACCATCCTTGTATCTTCTGGTTTAGTAACTCTGGTTAATGCTTTTTGTCTGGATATTGTAAGTACCCGGTCTTTAGCTTCTTCAATGATTTCTGGTGGGTATCCTCTGTTAAGGAATCTGGAGCCCATCTCTTTTATCCTAGTTTCACATGTTTCAGTGTTTGATGCTATGCGTTTGGCGCGTAGCATCTGTGAAAAAGGTAAGTGGCGTTTAAGTGAACCCTGGTGGAAGCTAGAGAAGTGTAGCGTATTATTGCGGTCCGTTCCTTTTCGGAATAGGTCAGTTTCAAATCCAGTGTTTGTTTTTGAGATCAGAACGTCTAAAAATGTGATTTTCTCCTCACTTATCTCCCATGTGAGTTGTATTCTGTTATCTTTAGAGTTCAACTCAATTAAAGCTTGTTCCAAGGTATCTCTGGTGTCGTTCCAAATGAAAAATAAATCGTCAATGTACCTGACGAATAATTTCAAATTTTTGTTCCAGTTGGGATTCTCCATGATGTTAGTGACTTCCAATTCTTGCATATAGATGTTAGCGTATGTGGGGGCTGCGCAATTTCCCATGGACATTCCAGATAGCTGCAAATACCATTTGTTGTCATATGTGAAATAGCTGTGATACAAGGTGTACATCATAAGTTCCATGAGGAAAGTTTGCATTTTATCCTCTATGTTGCTGTTCAGAATGGCCTTTTCAATGGCCTCAATTCCTCCACCGTGGGGAATAGATGTATATAAGCTTCTCACGTCTGCCGTGCATAGGATTAGATTTCCCCCTTCTTGGATGTTGACTTCAGACAGTTTGATTAAGAAATCTGTAGTGTCTTTTATGTAACTCTTCATTTGTTTAACTAAAGGCTGAAGGTACCGGTCCAGGAATTTCCCCACTGGTTCATGTAGGGAGCCTCTAGTGGAGACTATGGGTCTGAATGGAGGGTCTACCAGATCTTTGTGGATTTTTGGAGTCATATTGATGGTGGGACTCTTGGGATGTTCAAGTAAAATTAAGTTTTTGGTTCTTTCATCAATTGTGCCAGATTTATGGGCGTCATCAAGTATTTCCATCAGAATAATTTTAAATTGATTAGTCAGATTTGTTTCCAATTGCATGTATGTATGCTGATCTAATATGTGTTCATGTATTTTACTTTGGTACATGCTAGAATTTACAATGACTAAGGCTCCCCCTTTGTCAGCTTTTATACACTTTATGTCCTTATTTCCCGCAATTTTTTTGAGGGTGTCTTTATCCTTTTGAGTGATGTTCTCTTTGATTTTTTTCTGATAGTCTGATTTTCATGAGGTCTTGTTTGACTAGAGACTCGAACATATCTATGCTCTTGTGGCTACATGGAGCCAAAAAGGAACTAGGCGGGCGTAAGCCCATCAGTAGATCCGGTTTTCTTGCGGTGCTAGGTGGCACAATGTTCTTAAAATAGTGGCGTAACCGCAGTTTCCTTGTGAATTTAAATGTGCTTACTTCTAGTTCAAGTAGATTAGTGGAGGTAGTTGGAATGAATGATGTACCCCTTTGAAGTGGTTTGATTTCATTTGATGTTAAACTAGTGTCCGATATGTTAATGACTAAGTGTTCTTCTTCTTTTTCTCTTTCTTTTGTTGTTGAATTGTACTCCTCGTGTTGGGATGATCTCTTTCTTTTTCTTTTTCCCCTCCGGGGTCTGCTGTTTCGCTTTGGCCTTCTTCTAAAAAAGGCTCCGATGTTGATGGATGTCCTTCTCTGGAAGTTGATCTGACATTAATGTCTTTATTCATTTCGGATGTTGTAGGGGCACTGCCTGTTTTTCTTGGTGGGCGGTTAGATGCTTCACTGCCTGACGAGGAAGTGTCTGTATGTTGGCTATAAGGTTTAGTACGACGTCTTTGGGCATATACATTGGCCCAGGTGTAGACCTCACCAAGTTTGTAATCCAGGGTGTCACGTCTGAATTTGCAGATTTTTCTTTCATTAATTTCTTTTGTATGTTTGTCAAGTTGTGTATTAATATCCTCCAGCGTTTTGGACCACTCATCAGCAGGTATGGAATCCTCTAATTCTTTTTCGATTTCTTCAATTTCCTTAGTTAAATCCATCAATATGTTTGACAATTCTTCCACAATTAAAATAATGAGATCAAGGCTGCATTTATTAAGGACTGCATTCCATTTTTCTTGAAAACTCTTTGAATTTTTGCAGAGAGATGGTTTGAGTGCTATCCTGAGTCCACGTGGTATCCTTAGTACTCTGTGGTATTTAATTAGAGTATTAGCGTGTAGTTTTTGGTAAATTCTGCGCTTTGATAAGTACAACAATTGTCCAATGCATTGTTCTTTTGTGCGGCCAGATGTTTCTTGTGTAATATCTTCACTGATTAGGGCATAAATGCGTTTCATTTCTTCATCTCCAAAAGCAAGTGTGCTTGCTCTAGCTTCAGTGGATTTTGAAATCTCATCGTATTGCATCTTGAGATGCTTTTTCCAAGTGGCGTGCTACCAGCAAAACGGGCGGATGTATGATATGAATCAAAGAAATGGGTTTGCTCAGTGCACTGCCTATAGTACATGTACGTTTTGATAAATGATGATTTGTAATTTTGTAAGAGGTTGGGTGCTCCTGCAAGTGACGTATCCGTCCAAATACGTTGTTAAAGTATCCTAAAGTAGTACACGCATTGATTATGAGTGTATCCCTGCCTTGGGCACATCTTTGGTTCTTTATAAGAAGACTCCAATAAACACACGTTTGTTGTTGTTTAAGTAATTTTACTTTTTCAAGGTTGAAGGCATCAGTCATTAAATATCGTTTAATTGTGTTAAACAATCCATGCTTTTTATGACTTTCACACAATATTTAGTTGCTCCGATGCATTTCGGGCTGTTTAGCCCTTTTTCAAGGAGTTCTGAAATCGCAAAAAAATGAAATAAAACAATGTTGCCCATCATTTCAGCTTTCAGAAGGTATCACATATAGCAGTACAAACATTTTAATTTACATGCAGAAAAAAGGTGAAGTGCATTCACGCTTTGACGTGTAGGAGGAGGGTGTGTGATGAGGTGTGTGGCTCAATAACGATAGTGTGCTCAATGGTGGTATAAAACATGCGTTGCGGTGAACAAATACGCTTACGTGAATCGGCTAGAACAGGTTCATCGCCTGTAAAAAAAACAATGGTGAAAAATCCGAATTAATGAGAGCTGACCTCTCGGACATTTGCCAAGAGGAAAAGGTGACAGCGGGCGAAAGCGCCGACTTACTTTTTTATTTATTTATTTAATGTTTTCTATAGCGCGAACATGACCCAGTGTAGGGTATCAGAGCGCTTTACAGTAGCGTATCATCAAAAGAGTACATTAGTGGAAAAACCAGAACATACGAGGACAAAACCAGTCATTACAGAATCACACTTCAGTATAGCATATCAACATATATACAGTCAATATTTGAGTGACCAAGGCATATCTAAATAACAGGATCATCTTTGTACCAACATTGGATAGCGGAGCACTGAATGCAAGTGAGCAATTTATATATAAGTGATCAAATTATAGACAAGCTGTCGTCCAATCAGTCCTATGGGAGAAATTTGCTCATATAGAATGATTTTGCTTCCTTTTTGAAGGTTGCGATGGATGTGATTCTTCTAATGTTTGGTGGGAGTGCATTCCAAATTCTTGGTGCTGCTCCTGAGAATGCTCGGTCATAAGTCTTTTTCTTGCGGAAACGAGCCGGTTTCAGAAGTAAGTCTGTTTTGCTCCTAGAGGGTCGGTTAACTCCGGAAAGAGTAAGTTTTTGAGCCAGGTAACCTGGAGTATTGTGATGGATTGCATTATGGGTGATGCATGCCAACTTGAAATGAATTCTTGCTTCGAAAGGCAACCAGTTTAGCATTTTCAAGTGAGGGGAGATATGGTCGAATTTTTTGGAACCCACAATCAGCCTTGTGGCTGCATTAAGACAGGCTTTCAATGGGGCCGTTGTGATTTTGGGGAGCCCTGCCAGGGTAGTGCATCCATATTCAATCCTTGAAATGACCAGTGCTTGAACTGCAGTTTTAAGGTCTGTTTTGTTCAGGAAGGGTTTAAGTTTTCGCAAGTAACTTAAATGGAATCTGGCGTTTTTTGCCATTGTATTGATATGTGTTGACATGTTCAGGTTTTTATCTAGAGTAATTCCCAGTGATTTGGTAGAGTCGACAATCTTTGGAGTACAATTTAGGGCAGTGATAAGGTTGATCCATTCTGTTGTTTTTAATTTGCTTTTCTGCGGTGAAATAAGTAGGAATTCAGTTTTCTGAGGGTTTAGTTTCAGATGATTCTTGGTTAACCATTGGAGGGTTCTTGATAGTGCATGGTTCATTGTCTTTATCTCTTCTGTTGATACAACCTTGATGTACAACTGAGTATCATCTGCATACATGTGGAAAGCAATATTTGCTTTTTGTAATATTTCCGTGAGTGGTTCAACGTATAGATTAAAGAGCGCTGGCGAAAGTGTTGATCCCTGTGGAACTCCGATTGTATTATTGGTCGGGCCAGAAAGGGTTTGGTTGACAATGAATTTTTGGGATCTGTTCTCAAGAAAGGAGCTGAACCAGTTGAGTACTGTACCCTCTAGGCCCATTCGGTTTTCCAATCTATCTAGGATTTTGGCATGGTTCACCGTGTCGAACGCCGACGACAGGTCCAGTAAGATTAAGAGGCAGGTTTCATTGTGGTCAAGAGCCAGCAATGCGTCATCTACTATGTGCAAAATTGCGGTTTCTGTGCTGTGGTTTGGACGGAAGCCCGATTGGCAAACATTTAGCAGGTTGAATTCGGAAATGTGTAGACTCAATTGTTGTTGGACACATTTTTCCAATACTTTGGCTAACATGGGAATGTTAGTTACAGGTCTGAAATTGTTTGGCACAGAGGGGTTCTCTGTTGGTTTTTTTAACAGAGGAGTGACTTGTCCTGTTTTAAGGCAGGCCGGGATTTGTCCTTGTGATAGTGAGGCATTTATGATCTTCGTCCAAACTGGGATTATCAGGTGGTTAAAGGTGGACCAACATTTTGCTGGTAGGGGATCGTTGTAATGGTTGTTAGGTTTAGTGGTCGACATGATCTTTGCAATGTCTAATTCACTGATCGCTTTAAAACCTGACCATCTTGCATTGTTTTTAGGTTTCGTTAATTCTTGTTGAACCAGTTCTTCGTCATCCATATCCTTCCTACTTTCCATGTCTTCGGCTGCTTTTTTTAGTTCCCTCTCCAAATCGTTAGCTTTATTTGTAAAGAAGACTGAGAAATCTTCACTATTTAGACTTTTTGTAGTAATAGATGGTGCTACTTTAGCTGATTTGTTAGATTGTTCTTTGAGTAGATCAAAAAGTTTCCTGGGTCTGTTTACAGCATTATCCAGTTCTTTCCTGAAAAATTCTTTTTTTGATTTGATAATGCTTTTATTGTAAGCTTTTCTTGATTGTCTCAGAAGGGATAAGTGGGGCGAGGACGGGTGCTGTCTCCATTTGCGTTCTGATAGTCTCATTGATCTTCTTTCTTCATTAAGGGCATCATTGAACCACGGGTTTTTGACCTTGTCAGTGATCCTTTTCAGTTTTAATGGGGCTATGTCCTCAAGAATAGTTGACATAGATTTGTTATAGTGCAGAGTGAGATCATTGACGTCAACCATGCATTTGGGAGCTTGCAAATCTAATGTACAGCGTGCGGTTATATTTTCCATATTAATTCCTCGAGTGTCCCTGATCCATTTTTTTGGTTTAACCATTTGTGCAGATGATTTGATTTTTTTGAAGGGAATTTCGAAAGTGATTATATGGTGATCTGACCAATCACATGGTGTGATTACAATGTTCTCTATCGCTTTCTCTTTAGCTATAATCCAGTCTAAAATGGATCCTTTAGAATGGGTGGGAAGAAGGCATCCTTGGACTAACGATTGCTCTACCAGGAAGGTTTTAAGGATTGAGATATGACTATCTGTCTGATCTTCCCAATGCATATTAAAGTCTCCTAAGAAGATATCGTTAGACTGCAGATTAGAGTTGGTGGTCATGATTTCTATTAGCTGGTCTAAGAATTTGGTCTTTGTACCTGGAGGGTGGTAGAGTGCATGGAGTTTATAGTTTTGGTTATCAGCTGTTCTAAGGGACATGCCCATATATTCACAAGATTCTAATGGGTCAGCATGAATTTTTATGATGGAGATGTCTGATCTGTAAATACACGCGATACCTCCACCCCTACCTTCCTTTCTGTCCTGTCTCATGATTTGGTAGTTCGGTGGGACTAACATGTCTAAACAGGGCGAAGATGTGTCTGATAACCAAGTTTCAGTCAAGATGGTAACGTCTGCTTCATGGCTAAGAATGATGTCGGCTATGTCAGCCGCATGTTTATTTGCTGAGCGACAATTTAGTAGTATACACCGCATGTGTTTCTGATCATTGGTCCTAGCCGAGACAGACACTTCCGGTACTAACGGCACATTTTTAAGGTTGTTGGCATTAAGCCCTCTTACTTTGGACTGATAGGTTCTGTCCCCATTCGTTGTGATTGTTTTGATTGATTGGATATGGTTTTCTCCTGTCCCATTATGAACAGTGGGAGAAGGTTCATAGGACGATAAAATGGATACAAGTTCACTATTTGACAAATAGTTGAGTTGGGATCGTGGACGGTGAATTCTGTTTGATACCGCCATGGGGGTGGATCTGTGTTTAACTTGTGTTTCCCTCGAGGTAACTTGAAGGACCTCCATTCTGGCAATCCATTTTTCTGATAGGCACAGCAGATTTTTCATATCTTTAATAGCAGATAGCATAGCTTTGTAAGTCTTGCAGGTTTGCGTGCTGAAATCTATAACATCCCCATTTATGAGATGTGGTCTTGTTATTCCGACGTCCGAACTGTGGGGTATACTAGAAAGTTGTTGTGTGGGTGTTCTTATCGAACTGTGGGGTATACTAGAAAGTTGTTGTGTGGGTGTTCTTATCGGATGGCAAGTTTTGATTGTCTCTGCAGTAAGTGTCTGTGTATTTTTAAGTCTGGAAACGGGTCCGCCACTCCCTGTAAAGTCATCCTGCGTGTCACTTCCTCTACCAAGATCTACTAGCGATCTATCCACCCGTCTGACCATTCCCATTTGAAGGTCAAGATCATTGTTCAGGCTAGGATGAGAGCAAGACTCAAGGGGATACGATTGTTGGGGCTCCTCGTTAGGTAACGTGTCATTTAATGCTAAGGTAGTAACTGACTGTTGAGTTTCTAGAGTCATGGTGGATCTAGTTTCACTATCATTAGAGACATCATCTTCCTGGGAAGATATTTGGGGCTCGATCCTAGGGTTTAATATAGCTAGTCTACCTTCGCTACCAATTGTATTAGGCTGCGAATTAATAGTTACCTGGTATAAAGGTTGAGGTTCTTCATTGGTGTTAGTACTACCAGACGAACTAACTTGACTAGACTGTTGTAATGCACTTTCCCTGCCTATTTCCATCGTATCAGGTGGGTTCCCAAGAGGGACCATTGCTTGAGGGTTCGTATGTGGATTAGGTTTTCTGGACATGGAACTGCTGATGACCTGATTTTTTAATATAGAGAAGAATCTTTCAAAGCGTTCCAGATCACTGTTGGCGGCTTGAATGAGCACTGTGCCATTTTTATAACATGTAATATTTAATGTTGCTCGCAGTTTTCTAGATGGCGTGATCAGTAACTTAGTTCCATAGGGAATATTCTTTGATTCCTGAATTTTTAGTGAGTTGCTTATTGTATTTTTCCATTTGGCCATTCTGTTTGTAAAGAAAATAAAGTCATTAATGAACACGCCTTTTTTAGAATTGGCAGATGTGTCCAGAATTAAAGTTTCGGGGTTAGTTCTAATAATGTTTTGTTTAAAGCATTTGGACGCATTTTTAGACATACTGGTAGGGTAAATTATTGAGTACGAGTTCGATCCTTCTGGCTTTAGGTGGTGACCTGCCATGTTGTAGACTAGAGAGATTGTGTCTTAATTGACTAAATACTCTTCTGGAGTTAGAAATATACTCTCCCTAGATTCATCAATGGTAAACCGAGCCAGTGAGAGAGAAGAAGTCAATATTTAGTTAAAAACAGAGCATTGCCCCAACCAAAATGGCTGCCAAGATAGAGTCCGGCTGGAGTTGAGTGAAGTCCTATGTCTATGTTAGTGGATCAGCCTCGGTGGTGGTCCTTTGTTAATTTCCACTATACTTAAAAACAAAAACAAAAAACCACAGTCCTTTGTTAGTTTCTACTGAGTTCCTCTAGAAGAAGTCCTCTGTTAATTTCTACCTACATAATTATGATAAAGAGCCTAATATGAAAGAGATGGTGTTAAGGTTCCTTTGAGCCCCTTAGTTCACATCCTGTTCCAGGTCAATGTTTGAGTAATAGAAACCAAAAGTGTCTCACCACTCCCAGGAAAGCTTTGCAGCTCGGCTCACCGATTGTCCCGTGTGCAATCAGACTCCTCGTTTTATTGTTTTCTTTCTTGTTGCCTCATACTCGCTCAATCCACTATTACAGCGTTGCCCTGTCGAGGGACGCTTTGAAAGGAGGGGCGGGACTAGCTCCCTTTGCGCAAGCCGTGTAGGAACAGCTTGCCGGGCTGATTCCTAGCACACCTCTCTTCCCGGTGGCGGCAGCGGCCGCTCCCCCCCAGGCACTTCACCTTCGCCAGACAATCTCTCCCGGTTTTCGGAAATGCTGGGGGCTCCTCCTCGCACCGCTGTTCCTCCGCAGGCATTAGAATGGCCAGGGCTCTTGGGATTGCCCTCCGCCTCTAACTGTCCCGCTTTTACTCTGGTGCTGCGTGATACAGTTACGGGAGTCTTGCTGGACGATTATCGCCTCCGCTTCACACCGCCAATGCCCCTGCCTCGTACCGTCCTCCTCCGCTTCCAACTCCCGGCGGTGAAGAGGCAGGGCACAAGCCGATAACTGATTAGTTTGATGAGCTGAGCCCGATCCTGCCCTTGAAGTCTTCTCTGCCTTCCCTCGACGAACGTGAGTACGCTTGACTCGAAATCCAGTTACTCTCATGTATAACCAGTTTCTCGGTTAACCAATTTGGCGTATTTAGACTTAACTGGGATAAAATCCGCATTCAGATCCCAAGCCTTCGGAGCTCATCTCCCGAGCTCTCTTCCAGCCGCCATCTTGTCTGTTTTACGCCACAAGTTGTCGAGACTATGACATTTTGACGAAGAAGTTTATTGTCAAAACATACAGGTACTGCGCAGGAGTCATATCAGTTCCCAGCAACGGCGCAACTACTTGAAAGTCCTTCAGCGGTTAGTTATAAGCGGGTAACAGGAACGTATCTCAAACACGTCGCGTTTAATCCTTTCATTGTGACTAAACGCTAGATGTGCCGTGCGGTTAAACACACCAACCCGGAAGCGGTGTTCCCGTGCGTGGTAACAGTAGAAAGCGGACACGCGGATTGCCTGAATAGTCAGCGGACATATTGTATGGGTGTCAGAGATGTGTAAAGGATGACTTAAAGTGTGATAATGTGCACAACTATATGAACCATATAAACAATAATTATACAAACATAAAATTAACGTTTTGCTTAACGGGCAGCACAAATTTCATATGCATTAGGTGACCACCAGAGTGGTGGTTTACAGAAAGCAGCTGAATTCAGTCCTGTCATTGAGCCCAAAAGGCTTCATAGCCTGAAGGCGATATATCCAGGCTGTTTCACGTTGGAGTAATGTCTTATTGTTGTCTTTACCCTCTTTTCTTTCAATGATTTCTAGTACCAAAAACTACAGTTGTGCAATGCTGTGTTTATGTTCCAGAAAATGCATTGCGATGTTGGATTTGTCATTCCTTGTACGAATGTTCGATTTATGTTCGTTTAATCTTACTTTTATTTTTCTCTCAGTTTTCCCTATGTAGATTTTACCACAGGGGCATTTGAGGAGATAGATCAAGTTTGATGAATCACAGGTGGCGTTGACATGTAATTTGATGCTGTGTCCCTTCATGGGGTGGCTGATGGTGTTGCCTTTCATCACATTGTTACAACTGTTACAGTTTAAACATGGGCGGGTTCTTTTAGATTCTGTTCGCTTGGTGGGTTCTTTGGAGAGGATCTCTTTTAAATTGCTGTTCCTTGAACAGGCAAATATAGGAGGTGTTCTAAATATGTCATTAAACTCAGGCTCGGATGTTAAAATTCGCCAGTGTCTTAGGATGATCTTTTTGTAGGCTGCGCTTTGCGTGGAAAATTTAGATACTAATACCATCCTTGTATCTTCTGGTTTAGTAACTCTGGTTAATGCTTTTTGTCTGGATATTGTAAGTACCCGGTCTTTAGCTTCTTTAATGATTTCTGGTGGGTATCCTCTGTTAAGGAATCTGGAGCCCATCTCTTTTGTCCTAGTTTCACATGTTTCAGTGTTTGATGCTATGCGTTTGGCGCGTAGCATCTGTGAAAAAGGTAAGTGGCGTTTAAGTGAACCCTGGTGGAAGCTAGAGAAGTGTAGCGTATTATTGCGGTCCGTTCCTTTTCGGAATAGATCAGTTTCAAATCCAGTGTTTGTTTTTGAGATCAGAACGTCTAAAAATGTGATTTTCTCCTCACTTATCTCCCATGTGAGTTGTATTCTGTTATCTTTAGAGTTCAACTCAATTAAAGCTTGTTCCAAGGTATCTCTGGTGTCGTTCCAAATGAAAAATAAATCGTCAATGTACCTGACGAATAATTTCACATTTTTGTTCCAGTTGGGATTCTCCATGATGTTAGTGACTTCCAATTCTTGCATATAGATGTTAGCGTATGTGGGGGCTGCGCAATTTCCCATGGACATTCCAGATAGCTGCAAATACCATTTGTTGTCATATGTGAAATAGCTGTGATACAAGGTGTACATCATAAGTTCCATGAGGAAAGTTTGCATTTTATCCTCTATGTTGCTGTTCAGAATGGCCTTTTCAATGGCCTCAATTCCTCCACCGTGGGGAATAGATGTATATAAGCTTCTCACGTCTGCCGTGCATAGGATTAGATTTCTCCCTTCTTGGATGTTGACTTCAGACAGTTTGATTAAGAAATCTGTAGTGTCTTTTATGTAACTCTTCATTTGTTTAACTAAAGGCTGAAGGTACCGGTCCAGGAATTTCCCCACTGGTTCATGTAGGGAGCCTCTAGTGGAGACTATGGGTCTGAATAGAGGGTCTACCAGATCTTTGTGGATTTTTGGAGTCATATTGATGGTGGGACTCTTGGGATGTTCAAGTAAAATTAAGTTTTTGGTTCTTTCATCAATTGTGCCAGATTTATGGGCGTCATCAAGTATTTCCATCAGAATCATTTTAAATTGATTAGTCAGATTTGTTTCCAATTGCATGTATGTATGCTGATCTAATATGTGTTCATGTATTTTACTTTGGTACATGCTAGAATTTACAATGACTAAGGCTCCCCCTTTGTCAGCTTTTATACACTTTATGTCCTTATTTTCCGCGATTTTTTTGAGGGTGTCTTTATCCTTTTGAGTGATGTTCTCTTTGATTTTTTTCTGATAGTTTGATTTTCATGAGGTCTTGTTTGACTAGAGACTCGAACATATCTATGCTCTTGTGTCTACATGGAGCCAAAAAGGAACTAGGCGGGCGTAAGCCCATCAGTAGATCCGGCTTTCTTGCGGTGCTAGGTGGCACAATGTTCTCAAAATAGTGGCGTAACCGCAGTTTCCTTGTGAATTTAAATGTGCTTACTTCTAGTTCAAGTAGATTAGTGGAGGTAGTTGGAATGAATGATGTACCCCTTTGAAGTAGTTTGATTTCATTTGATGTTAAACTAGTGTTCGATATGTTAATGACTAAGTGTTCTTCTTCTTTTTCTCTTTCTTTTGTTGTTGAATTATACTCCTCGTGTTGGGATGATCTCTTTCTTTTTCTTTTTCCCCTCCGGGGTCTGCTGTTTCGCTTTGGCCTTCTTCTAAAAAAGGCTCCGATGTTGATGGATGTCCTTCTCTGGAAGTTGATCTGACATTAATGTCTTTATTCATTTCGGATGTTGTAGGGGCACTGCCTGTTTTTCTTGGTGGGTGGTTAGATGCTTCACTGCCTGACGAGGAAGTGTCTGTATGTTGGCTATAAGGTTTAGTACGACGTCTTTGGGCATATACATCGGCCCAGGTGTAGACCTCACCAAGTTTGTAATCCGGGGTGTCACGTCTGAATTTGCGGATTTTTCTTTCATTAATTTCTTTTGTATGTTTGTCAAGTTGTGTATTAATATCCTCCAGCGTTTTGGACCACTCATCAGCAGGTATGGAGTCCTCTAATTCTTTTTCAATTTCTTCAATTTCCTTAGTTAAATCCATCAATATGTTTGACAATTCTTCCACAATTAAAAGAATGAGATCAAGGCTGCATTTATTAAGGACTGCATTCCATTTTTCTTGAAAACTCTTTACATTTTTGCAGAGAGATGGTTTGAGTGCTATCCTGAGTCCACGTGGTATCCTTAGTACTCTGTGGTATTTAATTAGAGTATTAGCGTGTAGTTTTTGGTTAATTCTGCGCTTTGATAAGTACAACAATTGTCCAATGCATTGTTCTTTTGTGCGGCCAGATGTTTCTTGTGTAATATCTTCACTGATTAGGGCATAAATGCGTTTCATTTCTTCATCTCCAAAAGCAAGTGTGCTTGCTCTAGCTTCAGTGGATTTTGAAATCTCATCGTATTGCATCTTGAGATGCTTTTTCCAAGTGGCGTGCTGGTGGAAGCTAGAGAAGTGTAGCGTATTATTGCGGTCCGTTTCTTTTCGGAATAGATCAGTTTCAAATCCAGTGTTTGTTTTTGAGATCAGAACTTCTAAAAATGTGATTTTCTCCTCAGAATTCTTAATCAAACTGTCTGAAGTCAACATCCAAGAAGGGGAAAATCTAATCCTATGCACGGCAGACGTGAGAAGCTTATATACATCTATTCCCCACGGTGGAGGAATTGAGGCCATTGAAAAGGCCATTCTGAACAGCAATATAGAGGATAAAATGCAAACTTTCCTCATGGAACTTATGATGTACACCTTGGAACTTATGATGTACACCTTGTATCACAGCTATTTCACATATGACAACAAATGGTATTTGCAGCTATCTGGAATGTCCATGGGAAATTGCGCAGCCCCCACATACGCTAACATCTATATGCAAGAATTTGAAGTCACTAACATCATGGAGAATCCCAACTGGAACAAAAATTTGAAATTATTCGTCAGGTACATTGACGATTTATTTTTCATTGGAACGACACCAGAGATAACTTGGAACAAGCTTTAATTGAGTTGAACACTAAAGATAACAGAATACAACTCACATGGAAGATAAGTGAGGAGAAAATCACATTTTTAGACGTTCTGATCTCAAAAACAAACACTGGATTTGAAACTGACCTATTCCGAAAAGGAACGGACCGCAATAATACGCTACACTTCTCTAGCTTCCACCAGGGTTCACTTAAACGCCACTTACCTTTTTCACAGATGCTACGCGCCAAACGCATAGCATCAAACACTGAAACATGTGAAACTAGGATAAAAGAGATGGGCTCCAGATTCCTTAACAGAGGATACCCACCAGAAATCATTGAAGAAGCTAAAGACCGGGTACTTACAATATCCAGACAAAAAGCATTAACCAGAGTTACTAAACCAGAAGATACAAGGATGGTATTAGTATCTAAATTTTCCACGCAAAGCCCAGCCTACAAAAAGATCATCCTCAGACACTGGCGAATTTTAACATCCGAGCCTGAGTTTAATGACATATTTAGAACACCTCCTATATTTGCCTATTCAAGGAACAACAATTTAAAAGAGATCCTCTCCAAAGAACCCCCCAAGCGAACAGAATCTAAAGGAACCCGCCCATGTTTAAACTGTAACAGTTGTAACAATGTGATGAAAGGCAACACCATCAGCCACCCCTTGAAGGGACACAGCATCAAATTACATGTCAACGCCACCTGTGATTCATCAAACTTGATCTATCTCCTCAAATGCCCCTGTGGTAAAATCTACATAGGGAAAACTGAGAGAAAAATAAAAGTAAGATTTAACGGACAAAAATCGAACATTCGTACAAGGAATGACAAATCCAACATCGCAATGCATTTTCTGGAACATAAACACAGCATTGCTCAACTTAAGTTTTTGGTACTAGAAATCATTGAAAGAAAAGAGGGTAAAGACAACAATAAGACATTACTCCAACGTGAAACAGCCTGGATATATCGCCTTCAGGCTATGAAGCCCTTTGGGCTCAATGACAGGACTGAATTCAGCTGCTTTTTGTAAACCACCACTCTGGTGGTCACCTAATGCATATGAAATTTGTGCTGCCCGTTAAGCAAAACGTTAATTTTATGTTTGTATAATTATTGTTTATATGGTTCATATAGTTGTGCACCTTATCACACTTTAAGTCATCCTTTACACATCTCTGACACCCATACAATATGGCCGCTGACTATTCAGGCAATCCGCGAGTCCGCTTTCTACTGTTACCACGCACGGGAACACCGCTTCCGGGTTGGTGTGTTTAACCGCACGGCACATCTAGCGTTTAGTCACAATGAAAATATTAAATGCGACGTGTTTGAGATACGTTCCTGTTAGCCGCTTATAACTAACCGCTGAAGGACTTTTAAGTAAGTCGGCGCTTTCGCCCGCTGTCACCTTTTCCTCTTGGCAAATGTCCGAGAGGTCAGCTCTCATTAATTCGGATTTTTCACCATTTGTTTTTTTACAGGCGATGAACCTGTTCTAGCCAATTCACGTAAGCGTATTTGTTCATCGCAACGCATGTTTTATACCACCATTGAGCACACTATCGTTATTGAGCCACACACCTGATCACACACCTTCCTCCTACACGTCAAAGCGTGAATGCACTTCACCGTTTTTCTGCGTGTAAATTAAAATGTTCGTACTGCTATATGTGATACCTTCTGAAAGCTGAAATGATGGGCAACATTGTTTTATTTAATTTTTTCGCGATTTCAGAGCTCCTTGAAAAAGGGCTAAACAGCCCGAAATGCATCGGAGCAACTAAATATTGTGTGAAAGTCATAAAAAGCATGGATTGTTTAACACGATGAAACGATATTGAATGGATTGATGCCTTCAACCTTGAAAAAGTAAAATTACTTAAACAATAACAAACTTGTGTGTATTGGAGTCTTCTTATGAAGAACCAAAGGTGTGCCCAAGGCAGGGATACACTCATAATCAATGTGTGTACTACTTTAGGATACTTTAACAACGTATTTGGGTGGATACGTCACCTGCAGGAGCACCCAACCTCTTACAAAATTACAAATCATCATTTATGAAAACGTACATGTACTATAGGCAGTGCACTGAGCAAACCCATTTCTTTGATTCATATCATACATCCGCCCGTTTTGCTGGTAGCACGCCACTTGGAAAACCATCTCAAGATGCAATACGATGAGATTTCAAAATCCACTGAAGCTAGAGCAAGCACACTTGCTTTTGGAGATGAAGAAATGAAACGCATTTATGCCCTAATCAGTGAAGATATTACACAAGAAACATCTGGCCACACAAAAGAACAATGCATTAGACAATTGTTGTACTTATCAAAGTGCAGAATTAACCAAAAACTACACGCTAATACTCTAATTAAATACCACAGAGTACTAAGGATACCACGTGGACTCAGGATAGCACTCAAACCATCTCTCTGCAAAAATTCAAAGAGTTTTCAAGAAAAATGGAATGCAGTCCTTAATAAATGCAGCCTTGATCTCATTCTTTTAATTGTGGAAGAATTGTCAAACATATTGATGGATTTAACTAAGGAAATTGAAGAAATCGAAAAAGAATTAGAGGATTCCATACCTGCTGATGAGTGGTCCAAAACGCTGGAGGATATTAATACACAACTTGACAAACATACAAAAGAAATTAATGAAAGAAAAATCCGCAAATTCAGACGTGACACCCTGGATTACAAACTTGGTGAGGTCTACGCCTGGGCCGATGTATATGCCCAAAGACGTCGTAATAAACCTTATAGCCAACATACAGACACTTCCTCGTCAGGCAGTGAAGCATCTAACCGCCCACCAAGAAAAACAGGCAGTGCCCCTACAACATCCGAAATGAATAAAGTCATTAATGTCAGATCAACTTCCAGAGAAGGACATCCATCAACATCGGAGCCTTTTTTAGAAGAAGGCCAAAGCGAAACAGCAGACCCCGGAGGGGAAAAAGAAAAAGAAAGAGATCATCCCAACACGAGGAGTACAATTCAACAACAAAAGAAAGAGAAAAAGAATAAGAACACTTAGTCATTAACATATCGGACACTAGTTTAACATCAAATTAAATCAAACTACTTCAAAGGGGTACATCATTCATTCCAACTACCTCCACTAATCTACTTGAACTAGAAGTAAGCACATTTAAATTCACAAGGAAACTGCGGTTACGCCACTATTTTGAGAACATTGTGCCACCTAGCACCGCAAGAAAACCGGATCTACTGATGGGCTTACGCCCGCCTAGTTCCTTTTTGGCTCCATGTAGCCACAAGAGCATAGATGTGTTCGAGTCTCTAGTCAAACAAGGCCTCATGAAAATCAACTATCAGAAAAAAATCAAAGAGAACATCACTCAAAAGGATAGACACCCTCAAAAAAATCGCGGCAAATAAGGACATAAAGTGTATAAAAGCTGACAAAGGGGAGCCTTAGTCATTGTAAATTCTAGCATGTACCAAAGTAAAATACATGAACACATATTGGATCAGCATACATACATGTAATTGGAAACAAATCCGACTAATCAATTTAAAATGATTCTGATGGAAATACTTGATAAAGTCCATAAATCTGGCACAATTGATGAAAGAACCAAAAGATTTCTATTACTTGAACATCCCAAGAGTCCCACCATCAATATGACTCCAAAAATCCACAAAGATCTGGTAGACCCTCCATTCAGACCCATAATCTCCACTAGAGGCTCCCTACATGAACCAGTGGGGAAATTCCTGGACCGGTACCTTCAGCCTTTAGTTATGCAAATGAAGAGTTACATAAAACACACTACAGAATTCTTAATCAAACTGTCTGAAGTCGACATCCAAGAAGGGGGAAATCTAATCCTATGCACGGCAGACGTGAGAAGCTTATATACATCTATTCCCCACGGTGGAGGAATTGAGGCCATTGAAAAGGCCATTCTGAACAGCAACATAGAGGATAAAATGCAAACTTTCCTCATGGAACTTATGATGTACACCTTGTATCACAGCTATTTCACATATGACAACAAATGGTATTTGCAGCTATCTGGAATGTCCATGGGAAATTGCGCAGCCCCCACATACGCTAACATCTATATGCAAGAATTTGAAGTCACTAACATCATGGAGAATCCCAACTGGAACAAAAATTTGAAATTATTCGTCAGGTACATTGACGATTTATTTTTCATTTGGAACGACACCAGAGATAACTTGGAACAAGCTTTAATTGAGTTGAACACTAAAGATAACAGAATACAACTCACCTGGGAGATAAGTGAGGAGAAAATCACATTTTTAGACGTTCTGATCTCAAAAACAAACACTGGATTTGAAACTGATCTATTCCGAAAAGGAACGGACCGCAATAATACGCTACACTTCTCTAGCTTCCACCAGGGTTCACTTAAACGCCACTTACCTTTTTCACAGATGCTACGCGCCAAACGCATAGCATCAAACACTGAAACATGTGAACTAGGATAAAAGAGATGGGCTCCAGATTCCTTAACAGAGGATACCCACCAGAAATCATTGAAGAAGCTAAAGACCGGGTACTTACAATATCCAGACAAAAAGCATTAACCAGAGTTACTAAACCAGAAGATACAAGGATGGTATTAGTATCTACTTTTTCCACGCAAAGCGCAGCCTACAAAAAGATCATCCTAAGACACTGGCGAATTTTAACATCCGAGCCTGAGCTTAATGACATATTTAGAACACCTCCTATATTTGCCTATTCAAGGAACAACAATTTAAAAGAGATCCTCTCCAAAGAACCCACCAAGCGAACAGAATCTAAAGGAACCCGCCCATGTTTAAACTGTAACAGTTGTAACAATGTGATGAAAGGCAACACCATCAGCCACCCCATGAAGGGACACAGCATCAAATTACATGTCAACGCCACCTGTGATTCATCAAACTTGATCTATCTCCTCAAATGTCCCTGTGGTAGGATCTACATAGGGAAAACTGAGAGAAAAATAAAAGCAAGATTAAACGAACATAAATCGAACATTCGTACAAGGAATGACAAATCCAACATCGCAATGCATTTTCTGGAACATAAACACAGCATTGCACAACTTAAGTTTTTGGTACTAGAAATCATTGAAAGGAAAGAGGGTAAAGACAACAATAAGACATTACTCCAACGTGAAACAGCCTGGATATATCGCCTTCAGGCTATGAAGCCCTTTGGGCTCAATGACAGGACTGAATTCAGCTGCTTTTTGTAAACCACCTAATGCATATGAAATTTGTGCTGCCCGTTAAGCAAAACGTTTATTTTATGTTTGTATAATTATTGTTTATATGGTTCATATAGTTGTGCACATTATCACACTTTAAGTCATCCTTTACACATCTCTGACACCCATACAATATGGCCGCTGACTATTCAGGCAATCCGCGAGTCCGCTTTCTACTGTTTCACGCACGGGAACACCGCTTCCGGGTTGGTGTGTTTAACCGCACGGCACATCTAGCGTTTAGTCACAATGAAAGGATTAAACGCGACGTGTTTGAGATACGTTCCTGTTAGCCGCTTATAACTAACCGCTGAAGGACTTTCAAGTAAGTCGGCGCTTTCGCCCGTTGTCACCTTTTCCTCTTGGCAAATGTCCGAGAGGTCAGCTCTCATTAATTCGGATTTTTTACCATTTGTTTTTTTACAGGCAATGAACCTGTTCTAGCCGATTCACGTAAGCGTATTTGTTCACCGCAACGCATGTTTTATACCACCATTGAGCACACTATCGTTATTGAGCCACACACCTGATCACACACCCTCCTCCTACACGTCAAAGCGTGAATGCACTTCACCGTTTTTCTGCATGTAAATTAAAATGTTCGTACTGCTATATGTGATACCTTCTGAAAGCTGAAATGATGGGCAACATTGTTTTATTTCATTTTTTTTGCGATTTCAGAGCTCCTTGAAAAAGGGCTAAACAGCCCGAAATGCATCGAGCAACTAAATATTGTGTGAAAGTCATAAAAAGCATGGATTGTTTAACACGATGAAACGATATTGAATGGATTGATGCCTTCAACCTTGAAAAAGTAAAATTACTTAAACAACAACAAACGTGTGTGTATTGGAGTCTTCTTATAAAGAACCAAAGGCGTGCCCAAGGCAGGGATACACTCATAATCAATGTGTGTACTACTTTAGGATTACATACACTAGCAAACAATCCATAGCCTTCCAGGGAATCCTTCACACCTACTAACAAGTCCTAAAGCTCTCTGAGACCTGCTGTTAGAAACGTTACTTTTCATAGTATGTTCCACTTGAAACTACTACTCACCTTCACAGGCATTCAAATCAATCAAGAAATACATTACTATTGTCAACATCACTGCTCCATCCAGCCTTCACATTGCCTTCCCCTCCATCTAGCACACAATGGCATACAACCACTCTATGTAAATTCCAAACACTCCCATCTTCTGCGCCTATTGCTCACTGTCTTCATGGTGTCAGACCAATATGGTTCTCATTTGGCAATTAAACCAGGGTTCTGGATCCTAACCCATTATCCACCAACAAACTGCAGACAAATCTATTAAAATCAAAAAACGAACGGGCCTAGAGTATTGCTCAAGGCTGGCTCCACTGTGGGACAGCACGGGGACACCAAGTTGTCTGAAGGATAAAATGGCAGTCCCTCTAAAGACAGCTGGGTTTCTAGTCTGGGGAGATCTTGCTGTAGAGTGCTCACTCTTACCTTGGGCACTATTTAACGAAAAACTGGAGGAGGGCATGCCCAGATTTAAATACCTACCATGAAAGAGCTGGTCCCAGAATTTTACAAAACCGATAGGCTTGGGGAATACTCTGGAAGAACACTTGGTACAGAAGCCAGTAGGAAAGAAGGAAGTATTGTTCGACCGCACTCCGGGCCTCTCTTCCCCCTCTATCGGGACTAGATTCCGCAGCCCAAGCAAAAGCCATTGACTTATGGCTTACGGAAGGAAGCGATCATTTAGCTCCTCTTCGGCGTACCTCGATTAGGCGCCCTAAAGACGCCAATCGGTGGTTCAACACCGAGCTGAAGGAACAGAAGCTTATGCTGCGAAGGGCTGAACGCAAATGGAGACTGGATTATTCCCCGAATACCAGGGCCCGCTACGTTCACCTCCTGGGGACCTACAAACAAAAAATTACGGAGGCCAAGAAAGCATACTTTTCGGCGAAAATTCTAGCTGCCGTGAATCAACCTAAGGAGATCTTCGCCATTACCCAGGATTTGGCGTTCTCCGACCGGACCACACTCAAGCCCCCTCCCTCCCAGAAACTCTGCGATTCATTGAATCTCTATTTTGTTGATAAAATCACGACAATTAAATCTAATATTCCCCCCTCTTCTCCTTCTTTTGTCGATTCCCCCCCTCACCTGCCCCCAGCTACTTTTAATTCTCTTCCTCTTCTTTCTGAAGAACTCTTTTTGTCCCTCCTCTCTAAAATTAAGTCCGGCTCCCCATTCGATATATGCCCGGCTCACATCTTGCGGCAGATTTATACTGCCTGCCCGGCGCCCCCTCTGGGCTTCCTTAATGATTCACTGGCACGAGGGGTTGTCACTCCACTGCTAAAAGCCGCTTCTATCGTCCCAATACTGAAGAAGCCGGGAGCCGACCCCTCCGTGATGGCTAACTATCGCCCCATTTCCCTTCTCCCTTTTCTGGCGAAGGTGCTGGAGCGGCACGTTACATCTGCACTCAGCTCCTTTGCCGAGGAGAATGGGAGGTTGGCTCCATGTCAGGCGGGATTTCGGCCTAGGCACTCGACAGAGTCAGTGGTGGTGTCAGTATCAGACACCCTCAGAGAGGGTATGGATGCCGGTAGATCTCAGGCGCTGGTCCTTCTTGATTTGTCCGCCGCTTTCGACACGGTGGATCACTCCATCTTGCTTTCCCGTGTCAAGGCGGCGGGCATAGGAGGATTAGCCCTCATCTGGCTCTCGTCCTTTCTTAGGGACCGGACCCAGGCGGTCCATCTTGGGGAGTTCTCATCTACCCCCTGCCAGGTCCAGTGCGGTGTTCCCCAGGGTTCTTCTCTCTCTCCTTTACTCTTTAATCTTTATATCGCTCCGCTCATCTTTGCTCTACAGCAACTGGAGGTCTCGGTATATAACTATGCCGATGACCTCCAGCTCATCTTTAATCTTTCTCCTACTCCTGACTCTATCTCAAATTTCCAATCTACTCTATCTTTCATCAGGGACTGGATGAACTTCAACCACCTGAAACTCAATCCCGATAAAACGGAGCTTGTGGTGACGGGTGGTTGCTCCAGTCCCTGGAACTCTCTTTTCTGGCCCCCTTCTTTTGGTTCTCCTCCCATCCCTGTTTCCTCTGTTAAGACTCTCGGTATTAAGTTAAACAATCAACTTACTATGCACTCCCAGATTGGCTCTGTGGTTTCTTCTTGCTTTCTTACTCTTCGCATTATTCGTTCTATCTCCCGCTTCTTTTCTTTCCCTGCACTTAAGCTCATTCTGTCCGCACTGGTCCTGTCCCGCCTGGACTACGGGAACATTCTGTACAATGGCATCCCTCAGTACAGCCTCCGGAAATTGCAATTAGTGCAAAACTAGGCTGCTCGCCTTGCCTTTGGTCTTCCTAAATTCCACCACACCTCTCCCCTCCTGAAGACCCTTCACTGGCTCCCGGTGCGGGAACGTGCCCTATTTAAACTAGGCTGCATGGCGTTCCAGGCCAGGACTGGCCTGGCCCCTCTATTCATATCTTCGGCCATTAAGGCCTATGTCCCTGGCAGAGACCTCCGTTCTTCGGCACAACTTCTTTTAGCTGTGCCCCGTTACCGGAAAAAGAAACAGGGTGGCACAAAATTTTCCACTCTTGCCCCCATGTTCTGGAACTCTCTCCCTTTTTATCTTAGGTCCCTCACTGATTACTCCGCCTTCCGCAAAGCCCTGAAGACTTTCCTATTTCCTCAGGCTCATCCCTAGTAATCTGACTATTTTTCCAGCTGCCGTCTTAGTTACTGTTCCCGCTCAGTTGATTGCCTTTTACTTTAGCGCCAAGAAACCGCCCAGGTGTATGTTGCGCTCAATAAATATTTTAAACTTAAACTTTTACTGGGCTATTGAAGAGGCCATAGGTGGTGATTTCAGACTAGCCGAAGAGTTGTGGGGAGAATCTATCCCAGAGATAGATTGGGCAGATCTATGGCAAACTTCTTTTAACACCTTGTTTACAGTTTGAAAGCCATCCTAGTTTAGAAGAAAACACTATTTTGCCACACATATGGCCTACCTATCTCCAGCGAGACTTTCTAAAATGATTAAAGGCCCCTCTGTTAAGTGTAAAAAATGTGATATGGAAAATGCCCCAGACACACACGTTTTGGGCCTGCCCAGCCATTTCTGAATTCTGAGAGAAAGTCAGGAATACTCTAACGCTCATTCTGGGATGTCCAGTACAAATCTCCCTTGGACTCATTATTTTTGGCATATCAGGTGGAATCACAGGTTCGAGCAGAGTTTTTTTATTCTATGCCATTTTGCTGGCTAGACGGGAAATTTGCAGGAGATGGGTAGACGCCTTATCCCCCACACATTCAGATTGGTTATCCTCCTTGTATAAAACATCTAAGACTTATTTGGCCAGATTGAAAAATATTAGGAAGAGAGCCATCCGGGACTGCCTGATAAATTGGACTCCAGTCTAAATAGCCACAAACCGTTCTGTTCGAACAAGATTATCTACATAACCCTAGATCCTATGATTAAGCCTCATGAGAAGCTCTCAGACTGTGCTGGGCCTTGCAGGGTCTTCTTGGTCCCCAGTTTCCATCTTGGGTGGGCCTTCAGCAACAGTCGTCGGTTTTAAGAAGAGAGCGCGACCACCCTCTCCTCGACAACAAGAGGTCAGCAACAGGAAGGAGGTTGGTTTGCTACTGGTAGGCGGGCAGCAGAGAGGCGGGGTTTCTACCTCGAAGGACTACGTCTCATAATTGAGTAACAGTGGCAATCTAATTTCCTAGCTGTCTGGGGTTGGAGGCGAATGAGGAAAAAAAACAACAACAAAAAACTGCAGACAAATCTATTTTACTCTGTTATTCACTTTATCCCTCATCACTTCATATTGCTAGCACCATAGAAGACACCATATCACCATATTATCCATCAACACTACGGAACAAGTTTGTCACTGGTATCCTTCCCCTTCATACCTAATGCGGTGACTGATAAGGCTCTATTTAAGTTTTTATCTTGTAAGATCACTTACCTCAAAGACTTTTCTCCAATCTATTCCAGACTTCACAACTAACTGAATAGCCTCCATGACTACTAAACTGAATTTTCCAACTTGGCCATTGGCCTCTGGATAACAAAACTGTACGAGAATATTTAATACCAGTAATATTTAAAAATGACCAAAAATGCTAATTTAAGGTGTCAGAACTTTTAGAGTGACTATTTGTTGAAGAAACTTAAACATATCCTTTCAGTAATCAGTAAGTTGGTTGTAGAACCAAAACATACGAACCCAAAGTCATACAGAGTAATGCTCACATCTTGGGAAGTGAATGGAAATATTTGTATTTCTTTTATTTAGATACTCTTGGTTTATAATGCATTAACCACAGATTATAAAGTTGCATTCTTCTTAAATTACTACTTTTTAGTACTGAGAAGTTAAATAAGTATTCTAATTGTGCCAGTTCTATTCCACATTCTGCTTTCCTTCTTTGAAAGATGTGCTCCTGAGGCCTCTTATGTTCCTACAGTATCAAAAAGTGTGGTCGCCTCGGGGGTCCTTTCCAACTGCTTTATCATTGAACGGGCACACCGGGCCTTAACACAGAGGCCGCCGGAAGGTGAGCGTCCCAGACCTGTAATCGCCAGGCTTTTGAATTATCATGACAGAGACGTTATCCTGCGCGAAGCGAGAACCAGGGACGCCATCACATACGAAAATCGGAAGATCATGATTTTTCCCGACTACACCAAGCTAGTCCAACAGCAGCGCCGGTCCTTCGTTGAAGCCCAGGCAAAACTCCGTGGACTGAAGATTCAGTATTCTCTACTGTACCCGGCCCGCCTGAGGGTTGTCTATCAGTCCCGGACTCACTTTTTTGATTCCCCTGAGGAAGTCTTCCGATGGACTGACGAATCCGTGCCGATCAGGCCGCATGCTCAACCGGGACTGAATCCTGGTGGCCCTGGTGGTTCATCGCAGGAGAAGAGAGGCCAGCCGGCCCGAAGCGGACGACATCGGCGGTCCCGGTCGCGGAAGAGATCCGCGTCCGCCAGCGACGCAAGATAATGGAGCTGTTGCATCTGATCACTCCGAAGATAATTCTTGAGACCCTAAGGAGGGGTGTATTTCTCTGCTGATGCTGTGGACTAGGACTGTCCGGGGTCCCACAGTCAGGTTTCATCTTTTGATTACACTGACACTACCTGCATTGCATGTTCTCAGAGATGGCTTAGCTATAAGTGGTGTGGCGGATGGAGGCTCGGGGGCGACTGGACAGGGGCCTCCAACTACCACACAGTGGGTGTTGACTGGGGGAGGGGCGGGCTTTACTGTTCCTAAGGGGTGTTGGGATCCATTGGTATGGTTGGTCTTGGGTCCTCTGTTTTGGACCCGGAGCTGCCCATGCCGCGACAGGTACTTCAGCATTCTCTGAGGTATGGGGGTGGAGGGTGTTGGGAACTGAGGAATGGGGAGGGTGGGGTAGGGATGAGGAGGACTGGGGGGGGGTCAAGCAGGGGATGCTATCGTTGTTGTTTGGGGGTTTTGGGACGGGTGGGGAGTAATGCACGTGCTGTTTATAGATGTTTTACAGAAGGTGCGGAGTGTGTGGGGGTGGCGCAGAGGGCCTATTTGGTGGTTCTTTTGACTATGGCTGATATATCTCCTAGCCTCCCCGGAGTGTCCCTACGGGTGGTCACCTGGAATGTCAGGGGGATGCTGGATAAGATTAAACGAGGAGCTGTCTTGCGTTGGGGGAAGAGAGAGTCTGCCGATGTGCTCTTGCTCCAAGAAACACACATGATGGGGTCTAAGGTTCTTAGCTTACAGAGGTTTGGCTATCACCAGGTCTTTCATGCTGGATTTGCTAGGGGTTCCAGAGGGGTGGCTATCTTGATACATCGCAGAGTGGCCTATGTACATGAGAAGCAGTGGGCGGACCCGCAAGGTCGCTATATTTTTGTCAAGGGAACGGTAGGAGCTGAACCAGTGGTCTTGGGAAGTGTCTATGCCCCTCCCCCTTTGCAGTGGGCCCTGTCCGAGAGATTGTTTATGGTGTGGGATGACATCCCGGAGTCGTTGGCTGTGGTCGGGGGCGATTGGAACGAGGTGATGGATGTGTGTATAGATCGTCAGAGGCGACAGGGATCACTTGCCAGCCCTCTCCCCGTCTCCCCTACCCGGTTGCATGCTATGGTTGAGGGACTGGGATGGGTAGATGTATGGCGACATATGCACACCGCAGCGCGCGAATACACGTATGTCTCTGCAGTGCATGGCTCCTTCTCGAGACTGGATTATGTGTTTGTGCCTGGTGTCTGCCTGAGCAGAGTGAGGGAAGCTGTGATATTGCCAAGGGGGCTGTCTGATCATTCCCCAGTTTCGGTCCAGGTAGAACTCCTTAGGACGCGACAGCCATTCCGGTGGAGGATGTCCTCGTGGCATCTTCAGCAACCCAGTTATGTCCAACACCTGCGAGAGGCGATCGGCCATTACTGGCGGGAGAATCTGACGGATGATATGGACGCGGCAATAGTCTGGGAGGCAATGAAGCCCACTATACGGGGGGTAGACATCGCGTGGTGTGCTGCAGCCCGTCGCGCACATCGGGAGTCGGCCACTGCAGCGGCCGCGCTCGTGGACGACTTGGAGCGGCGAAGCCGGAAAGGGGGAGACGAGGTCGCGGTACGGTTGCTTCTCCAGGCACAACAGTCCTATGCCTCTATACTGATGGATGAGGCTAGGCAGGCGTGGCTGGCCACGCGGAGCAGAATCTACCAGTGGGGAGATAAATCTTGTACCATGCTACATCGGTTGTGTCAGCGCAGTCTTCAACCGATCACGCTACCGGGTCTCACTGCTGAGGATGGAGTAGCGATTACAGACCCGACCGCACTAGCGGCGAGTTTTGCTAATTATTTCAAAGTGCAATACGCCCCGCGGGACTGCCTTTCCGTAGACGACGTAACTAAATTCATAGTCGACTTGCCACCTAGAGCGGTCTCTGATGAAACCAAGAGAACGCTTGATGCTCCCCTTACGGCCGATGAACTAGGGGAAGCACTGGGTCAACTTAATGTCGGGAAGGCACCCGGCCCGAGTGGCTACCCCTGTGAATTTTTTAAGAAATTCCAACTTCATTTAGGGTCCCATTATCGTTGTGCACTGGAGACGGCACGGGCGCAGGGTAAATTACCTCCTGACTGGCGCCATGCTGAAATTGTAGTTTTCCAAAAGCCGGGTAGACCCCCTGACAGACATGACTCATATCGCCCCATATCACTGCTCAATATAGAGGCTAAGATACTAGCTAAGGCTCTAGCTAACCGCTTACTCCCATATATGACGGACCTAGTCCACCCTGACCAGGCCGGCTTTATGCCTCATAGGGCGACACGACATAACATTCGGCGTGCACAGGCGGCGGTAGATGCCATGGGGGCCACCGGGGAACAGGCGGCCCTGTTACTGGCTGATATTCATAAAGCCTTTGATTCGGTTAGCTGGACGTACCTCTTCGCGCTCCTGCCTCGTCTCAACTTGGGCCCAGTCTTTCTGTCGTATATATCATTGCTGTACACGGATATCACGGCATCAGTCCGGGTCGCTGGGGCGATATCGGAAACGTTTTCCATCGGACGGGGGACCCGTCAGGGGTGCCCCCTTTCTCCATACTTATTCGCCTTAGCCATGGAGCCGCTGGCCTCTTGGGTGCGCATTGACGCACAGATGCGAGGCTTCGTGTGGACCGAGACTCTTGTGGACAGAATTGCCTTATATGCGGACGATGTCCTCTTCTTCCTTACCGACCTGTGTCGCTCGGGGCCCCGAGTATTAGAAATTATGAGAATCTTTGGGGAGGTCTCAGGCCTTTATCTAAACTTAGGCAAATCCACCCTGTGGGTGCTGGGGGACGGAGCTGTGAAAGACCCCTGGGCCTCGGGATTACAATTGGCGACCGGAGGATTGAAATATTTGGGGGTGTTCCTCTCCGAGTCACAGCACATCGCATGGGACCGCAACATGGTGCCGGTGTAGGATAAGGTTCAGGCAGATATTAAAACATGGTCCCGAATGCCTCTAACCATTTACGGTAGGTCTGCAATTTTCAAAATGGTGGCGCTCCCGCGTCTATTATACCAGCTGCAGAACTATCCTTACCCCATCCCTCCCCAGTGGTTCCGGCAGGTCAACTCGGCCTTGGGTCGTTTCTTGTGGGCTGGAGGAGCGGTCAGAGTGGCGTTACGGACATGCTTCTTATCCACATATTGTGGAGGCTTGGCCACCCCGGATCTACTGTCCTATTACCAAGCCTCCCAGATGCTAATACTCAATGAATGGTGGTACGGTGACAGAGGGGACCCGGCGTACGCCTTAGAGCGCTCTCTGATGGGGGATAGTACCCTACACACGATTCTTTATTCAGCCTGGCTGCGGCGAACCTTGCCTTTCGTCACGAAAATTGTCTTTGCGGTGTGGCGGCAGGCGTTGCGTCGCATGGGCTGGTGGGGCAGGCTAACTGCGGAGACGCCGCTGTGGCACAATGGACGACTCCCCGAACTATCCACGCTGTCGAATTTGGTGGCTGGGATGCGATTGGGATTTCGACGCTGGGACATGTACTGTCTGGGGTCACCCTTAAATCGTTCCAGGAACTCAGTGCTGAGTTCCACATGCCCCAGACCCAGTTCTATCGCTATTTACAATTTCGGCACGCACTTACGCCCAGTATAGCCAACCTGGAGTCGCTCCCTGAATTTAGCCCTGTTGAGGCGAAGGTGTTCATGGGCGATCTTGGAGATAAGAAGGTCTCCCGTATTTACCAAACGATGGTCACTCATTGCTCCTCCACCCTACTTCCTCTGAAGGCGGCTTGGGAGGCTGATGTTGGCCCCCTTGACGAGGATGACTGGAGGGAGGCCCTGGAATCCCCACGTGGGACCGCAATAGCAATGCGGCTTAGATTGATTCAGTTTAAATATCTCCATAGGGCCTATTATACCCGAGAGCGGCTTTGGACGGCAGGACTGATTGGTTCGCCGGAATGTCTGAGATGTGGGGCTGCAGCGGGCACGCTGCTACATACGGTGTGGTCGTGTCCTCGACTGACTGGCTTTTGGAGAGGTGTCTGGGGCTGCCTGTCTGAAGTTCTGGGATGGGACCTCCCATGCACTCATCGATTAGGGTTGCTCCACATATTCGAAGGGGTTGGTGGGAATTTGTATAAGCGCCATTTATTGGTGCTGGTAGTTGCCAAAAGGGACCTAGCCCGAGCGTGGAAGTGTGAACGAGCCCCCCCCTATGTGCATGGAAGGCTGGACTAGACCACTATATGGGGCTGGAACGGCCAGTGTTTGAAGCGAGAGGATGCCCCCGCAAACACTTCAAGATCTGGAAGAGGTGGGCGGATTATAGGGAGCTGCCACTGGATCCCCCTGTGGAACATGAGGAAGATGTGTAAGGGATGGGTACCATACGGGCCTGTAAATTGTGTCATGCCTATCGCACTACGACCAAGCACCGCAGGTTTTCTATTGCACGTGCATAGGGTTAGGGAGGGATAAGGGGTGGGTAGTAGGGTAGTTGGGTACTGGGAGTTGGTTGGGGTAGGGGTGAGGGAGGGGGCTTCTTTACTTGGTATTACTCCTATTCTTGATTGGTCATGGCGATTGCAATGTAAACTGTACCACGATACTTGGTGGCGATCTCCTGATTGTGGGGAACCACTTCCTGATCCTGTTTGAATCAATCAATAAAATTTGTTGTGAAAAAAAAAAAAGTGTGGTCGCGGCAGCAAACAAAACTTTTCATACAAATTATAGTTGCACAAAAACACAACACAAATTGAAATGTGGCTTTAGTCCACTTCCGTGACTTTGTATTGTTCAAGGGTATCTGATGCAGTTCAATTCAAAGCATTTACAGATAGGAGCCTTACATTTGAGTGCAATATTTTACAGTGCTCTGGGTGAAATAGGAAACCAGCATTGCAATGCGATAGGTCTCGCATTAGTGAAAAGTGTGAGCTATTGGTATTTCTTTTTTTTTCCAGAGTTTTATATAGCTCGAACTAGACCCGAACTGAATCAGGTATCAGAGCGCTTTACATAGCACAAGTTACGTTACATGAGGACACGCATTCATTTCAGGCACGTAAATGACACATTTTTTTAATGTGTTGGCTTTGAAAATATATAAATTAATAGCATCGTTATTCACAAAGCCAATAGCTTACACTTTCCTAATGCGAGTCCTATTGGCTATGGCAATGTTTGTTGGTAGCAAGCAAGGACAGTGCTGTTGTGGTGTTGAGTGATGATGTGGTTGGGCTGAGTGATGTGGTGGTGGTGTCCCCGAGTGATGGAGGGTGGAGTTGGAGTTGGAGTGTGGATTTGGAGTTGGAGGGTGGAGTTGAAGTTGGAGGGTGGAGTTGGAGGGTGGAGTTGGAGTTGGAGGGTGGAGTTGGAGGGTGGAGGTGGAGTTGGAGGGTAGAGGTGGAGTTGGAGGGTGGAGGTGGAGTTGGAGGGTAGAGGTGGAGTTGGAGGGTGGAGGTGGAGTTGGAGGGTGGAGGTGGAGGGTGGAGTTGGAGGGTGGAGTTGGAGGGTGGAGTTGGAGTTGGAGGGTGGAGTTGGAGTTGGAGGGTGGAGTTGGAGGGTGGAGTGGAGTTGGAGGGTGGAATTAGAGTTGGAGGGTGGAGTTGCAGGATGGAGTTGGAGTTGGAGGGTGGAGTTGGAGGGTGGAGTTGGAGGGTGGAGTTGGAGGGTGGAGTTGGAGTTGGAGGGTGGAGTTGGAGTTGGAGGGTGGAGTTGGATTTGGAGGGTGCAGTCGGAGGGTGCAGTTGGAGTTGGAGGGTGGAGTTGGAGGGTGGAGTTGGATTTGGAGGGTGGAGTTGGAGGGTGGAGTTGGAGGGTGGAGTTGGAGGGTGGAGTTGGAGTTGGAGGGTGGAGATTGAGGCTGGAGTTGGAGGGTGGAGTTGGAGGGTGGAGTTGGAGTTGGAGGGTGGAGGTGGATTTCTTTTAAAGGTTTTCTCTGATATTTATAATGTAATTTCAGACATTTTGGAGGGTGGAGTTGGAGGGTGGAGGTGGAGTTGGAGGGTGGAGGAGTTGGAGGGTAGAGTTGGAGGGTGGAGCAAGTCAGACAAGGCACACTTTTAAAAAGAAAGGTGCGCATCCACTATTGCCTACTCTGACGAAAACACTGGAGCCCACTCACTGATTGGAAGGGAGGGGGCAGGAGAGAAGAAAGGGAAATGGAGGTGCTGGGGCAATTACACAAAAACGAAAGCCAAACCAGCTCGTCTTGTGAAATAGGTGCAGCACTGTTAGAAAGAGTTTATACTGCAGTTGTCTGCGGAGACCAGAGCAAGTCCATGGCCAATTACGGGCAAAACTGAGCATTAATAAAAAGCAACTAAGAACAATAAGGCAGATGTGGCCAGTGGCTGTTTCCCCCTGCCTGTCTAGTATGCTAGCTATTCTATTTAGATATGCTATAATGCTAATATCACTTGGGCTTTAAGAATACTGCATATAGATAGCGGAGAAAAAAACACCAGCTAGAACGACACCAGGAGTTCATGTGAAACAATGCATGCCCCTGATAAGACGAAAGCTCCGTTTAGTTCTAAGCCACACCAAAAAGTATAGCACCGCGGTTTGGCAAAGTGAAAGTGGCAAGAAGATTTTTTAAAAAGGCAGCTACACAAGAATATACCTACGGGACATGCCGAAGTGAAAGCACCATGGAGATAGGAGAAGATACATACAAGATAGCGACTATAAAAGTAAACAGGAACTAACGGGTAGATGTGGCCTTTGACTGTTTCCACCTGGTTGATACGGGTGGTATGTACATATGCAGCATAGCAGATCACAAGCTGATGTGTTAAAATGGAAGCGACATGAAAAAGGAAGAAGCCGCACACTGTAGAACACTAGCCATAACTGTAGCATGAGTTGACTTGCCCGGTGTTAATAAAGCAAAAGCGCTATAAAGATGTAAGAAGGCACAAAGCGAAAATGAAGCGCTGCCATTTGGGAAAATGAAAGCGGCAAGAAGATTTAAGAGGCTGCAACAAAAAAAGTTAGTCACCGTGATGTGTAAAAATGGAAGCGCCATGAAAATGGAAGAAGCCACACACAGTAGAACACTAGGCAGAACTGTAGCATGAGTTGACCTGATACAATGCCTGGTGTTGGTAGAGCGAAAGCGCTCTATAGATCTAGAAGGCACCAACCCAAAATGAAGCACCAGGGCTTGGTAAAGTGAAAGCGGCATGAAGATCTAACAGGCCGCTACCAAAAAGCTATTCGGCGAGATGCGGTAAAATACAAGCGCCGTGAAAATTAAAGACGTCACACATCAAAAAATAAAAGTCCGCGATTTTTGAAAGTGAAAGCAACATGTAAATCTAAAAAGGCAAGCCGCACACCCAAAATGAAGCGCCGCGGTTTGGGAAATAGAAAGCGGCAAGAAGATCTAAGAGGCTGCTACAAAAAAGTTAGTGGCCGGGATGTGTATAAATGGAAGCGCCATGAAAATGGAAGAAGCCACACACAGTAGAACACTAGGCAGAACTGTAGCATGAGGCGACCCTATACAATGCCTGGTGTTGGGAAAGCGAAATCGCTCTAAAGATCGAAAAGGCACAAACCCAAAATTAAGCGCTGCGGCTCGGTAAAGGGAAAGCGGTATGAAGGTCTAACAACTGGGACAGAGGAGTTAGAAGAAGACGGGGGCACGAGGGGTGAATAGGGAGTGGGTAGTAGAATGGGGAAACGGCAAGGGACGGTACAAAGACGTAGGGGAAAAAAAGCACAGAAAGAGGCCACTAAAAGAGACGCTGCCGAGGATCGTAAAGAGCCAAAGAAGCTCTCGGCATTGCTGTGGCGGCATGGCGGGGGAGCATTCCTTTGAAGACTGATGCGGCGGGCAGGGGAGCGGCAGCCTTTCTTTGAAGTCTGATGCGGCGGGCACGCGATAGGCTGACAGGACAGTAAACAAGTCTTCGGAGGAGGGCTGATTCTGCAGAGTGCGTGAAGTGGCAAGCTATGGCATTGCGCAGAGGGGGCGGGGAGAGCATTCCTTTGAAATCTGAAGCTCTCGGCATTGCTGTGGCAGGTCTGATGCGATGATGCGAGGCACAGACAAATGGTGGTTTGTGACGTGGCTGGTGTGGCGGGGGAGTGGAAGGGATTACTTTGAAGTCTGATGCCAAGGCTCGGGGAGCAAATGGCAAGCGCGTGCACGGAGCACATGCACTGTGTGTAATCCACCTGCCAAAGCCCTCTTGGTAAGCTTTCCTGATGCACCTCTATATGTCTCGAGCTGCAATGCGCAAGTGCATAGGCAGGTCCAGACTTAAAGAGGATGGGGATAGAGTGTTCAAGTGTGGGTGGGGGACAAGTCAAGGTAATGGTGACATATACATCAGCGCAGTTCGTTGTATACGTTTCCATACATGATAAAAATGTTCCCAATAAAATACATCACTCAACAGGACCCAAAGTTGATTTTATGTGGTGTCTCTAGAGTTTGTATTTGGAATGTAGTCGACGTTTTGACCCCTTAGTTCAGGACAGGTAGTGGTCCTTGGGGTGGGGTCTTCATCAGGACTGGGGGAGCACTTGTAGAAATGACGGGGGACCCAGTCCACCGTACTCAGTAAAGGTGTTGGGCTTGGATAAGCTCTTCAACTGAATTGAAGTAGTCAGAGGCCGACTAATAAGCATCAAATGCGAGTTTCCTAGAATAGAGATGGGGGCATATCAATGGCAGAACTGCAGCGCGGTGTGCTTGCAGGTGCTGGGAGCAATCCCTTCATGCCAGCCTCTACCGTCCTCTGGCTGGGCTTCTCATGGGGTAAACGACCGGGCCTGGTCCATGCAGCGTGTCGTGGTGGCTCAGTTTTTCACAGGCTGGTCACCGATATCACTCACCACGATCACTAAATGCTTTGAATTGAACTGCATCAGATACCCTTGAACAATACAAAGTCACAGAAGTGGACTTAAACACATTTCAATTTGTGTTGTGTTTTTGTGCGAATATAATTTGTATGAAAAGTTTTGTTTGCTGCCGCGACCACACTTTTTGATACTGTACTTATTTGACCCAGGTCAGGTAGTATATATGGGTTACCCCCTTTATATACAACACTCTTATGTTCCTACAGTCAAATATAACACAGAGCCATCCTCTGTTTATATATTTCTAGGTCACCTAAATATTGTATACTTTTAACAATAGCTTTTATTTCGGTGCCGGAAAACATGCGACTAGCACTCAATTTATAAAACAGCAAATATGCCCTGGGCTCTCTCTTGTGAGGTAAAATCTGATAAATATCCTTAAATCTTTAAAAAAATAAAAATCCTACTTTTTTCAAAGATTTAGAATCTCAATATTTGTCTTCAAAAGTATCCTTTAATAATCTAGTTTTTACAATCCTGTACAGCAGTTTCAGTATGAAAACGGGAAAATGTTAGCATACGGAATAGTACTGCCTTATGCTTTGCCGCATTAATCAGATGTTTAGAATGGACTGATTTCGGAGTTCTAGGGACTGAAAAAACAGGAAAGATTAAGGTTTGGAGACTGCTTCAGCATTTCTACTAATAATATTTTTCAAAACCAGTATGGGCTCATAAACCAGGCAATTTGAAATAGAAAAGGAGGGAATCCCATTGCCCGTTCTGCCTCTAGATTTTCAGTCTCTAAATACTTAGGTGACCAAATGAAACTAATCAATTTACTTTCAAGTTAATAAAGAATGCAGAGAACAAAAACAATTATTGTTAAAGGAGTCTAACAATTAGCCAGTTTGTCATCAGCCTATGTAATGTTAGCTTATAAACATTGTCACTATGATTAAAAAAATTAACTCCTGGATATGTTTTAGGTTGAGACAGAGTTCTGATAATTGCAGACCGTGAGGGAGAATGTCTTTTGAACTGCTAAACGAAAATACTTGTTTTCGTTTTCAATTCAATTTGTACTCTCTGTTTTTGTTATAATGCGGAATTTAATCGAATAAAGATTGTATGGTGTGTTGTTTGGCAAAGTGCAATATCATCACTGTTACATTTAACTGGGGACATGTGTACAATGGGTGGACAAATATTTGATGAGTACTGAATTAGTGTTACTTGTCAGTATTAGGAACATCTGCAGACAGTGAGTAAACTGTAGATTGGGAAAAGGGTGGAAAGTTTGAAGGATGGGGAGTTGGAAACTGTGCGTCTATAACAACTAGAGCACAAACTTAAGTTTCAAGTCAACTCCCCATTTCCTTTCTGTGGTGAGCTCTTCTGGGGTATAGGAAGTAGTGATAATATTTAAGACCCGTTCTAGAGAGATCAAGTGTCTGGCAAGGACTATTATGGAGATTCTCCCACTTTCACCAGCGTTTGTACCTGTATTTGTTCCCTCATTCTGTTGTTTTTCAGTTTGTACTTGTTCCCTCATTTTTTTTCTTCCTTCCAGTTCCCCTCAGTCTGAGTCCTTACTTTTCTTTGCCTTGGTACTTATGTTTCTTGCCCTTTGCTGTGTCTTTGATTGTGCTTTCCGCTTACACTTTATAACATTTCTTATACTAGGCATACGCTATTCACTTCATTTTCTCTGTGTCCAGTCTTTGCCTGGTATCTGGTCTTTCAAAGTCTTGTCCTGGAACCATCCACTTGAGAAACTGGTATGCCCTTCTTCCACTACTTACATCTTTATTTAAACTGTTTCCAGATCGTTACCCTTCCTAGCTGTTGTTCCCCTCTTCACGTTAGTTGGGTTACCTATTCCTCTTGCCGTTCAACCAATCCTGAGAAAGAGGGGTTGCTAGCAATACTGAGATGATTCTATCCAGAGGATGTCCATGCCTAAGTTTTTCCCACTGTTATGCCTGCTTCTCTTTCCTAGTTGTCCATTGATCTCTCTGTTGCCACTGTTGTATTCCCCATTAACCAGCTGAGAGGCCAAGTGATGGCAAAGGATTTTCGTTGGGCCCACATGTGCCGAAACTTGACGGTTGATAAACAGTGCAAATAAAATTAGCAATAAGTGGCCCCTCTCATCACTTGAATTTTACCTATTACTGTCCCATTCATTTTTTATTTTTGCATTGCAATATTTTGCATTAGAATCTTGGTACAGTGCACAGATCGTTCTTAGGATAGGAATAGGCAAGTTATATCCTAAAAGGAGAGAGAACAGGGATTTCCACCTTAAAAGGCCATACCCCTTTCCAGTGTCTCAAATAAATAGTTGCTGGAATCAAGCAATTTGCCTCATGTTGGTTGAAAGGTAACATTTGGGTGTAAGTTCTGACTGGTATCTACGAATCAAGAAATCTACCCACTTTACTTTTTGAGTAACAAAAAAATAATTTAATTTAAAGTTTTGTGATCAGTATTAAGTACAGTTATAAGATCCAGGCTCAGAAGGTGATTTATTTGGTTTTAAGAAACTAATGAGTACGACATTTTTTTAAATATACCTCTTTAAAAAGGTGTTAATATGATAATGTGAACCTGGGGGCAAATCTCATACCATTCAATGGAAAATCCTTCGTTTCCCGGTAATATCAAATTAGCAAATTCCAGTGTCACCTCAGCTATTTCCAATTCTGACTGGTGAGATTATGTGATGTGCTTCAGAGTTTAAACAAAGTTTGATATTTCTAGGAAACCCTAAAATGAACTTGATGAAATATTAAGATCAAGTACTTCTGAATAGATACTATGTTTTAATCTAATTGGTATCTGAAGTCATGCCTCCATCAATAGCATCAGAAATTATTTTTTTTGCACTTCTATTAATATATAGGCATTTTTAAAATATTGCTGTAGATGGTTTTGTTTCTGATGGGTTTCATTTTTAATGGGGTGTAAATCTGAATGTATGTCCTCTACTAGTGCCTCAAAGGTGTCAACTACAGACACTACATACGTTGTACCGAATTGTTTTTGAAAATATAACATTTCTGAATAAATTTTTCAGATTTTAAAAAGTCAACGTTTATTTTGCATGAGGGGTGAGGCTTTTAAATACAGTAAGTGAAGGATATAGTATGACTGCTAAGACAACAATGTGGTGTAAAAACCTGAGGGAATATGTTCAATGTTACTGGTTAAAGATCAAATACTCCAATCTTGAAGCAAGTTTAAAATGCATGACATGTAAAATATTTTTCATTGGATTATCCCTTCTCAATTATCACCCAGTTAATTTTTAATAGATTCAAATGCTTTTTGGAGTTTGTGGTTTATTTTAGGCCAACTAGGATTTGAAGACTATGATAACACAATAGGAAGAGATTTAAAATGTTATCCTGAAGTTATATTCTTGATCTGATAAAGTGGCACACCTCCCTGGTCTCCCCAGGGTGTCCACTTTTCAGAAATGTCTGGGTTTGGTACGTTTTTTTATTTAACTCAATTTCATTTTTTTTTTATTTCAATTGTTTCCATAGGAAAACCTTGAAGGCTCTACACAAATGATCCCTTGCTGCATTCGGAATTTTGTTGACTTTTCAGAAATGTATAGCTTTCCGGGATCCATTATTGTTTTCACACCCTTTTCTACCACTAACTGGAAGGAAGCTAAAGCACAAAAAATAGGAAAAATAGGCTATGTCCCAGTAAAATGTCAAAACTGTGTAGACAATTTTGGTTTTCTGACAAAAGTCTGCCTGTTCCTGAAAGCTGGGACGATGGTGATTTAAAAAAAAAAAGAAATGTATCTATATTTTGGCAAATTTCTAGGTCCCCTTCGGGGGGATCCACAAGCCCTGGGTACTTTTAGAATCCTCAGGATGTTGGAAGAAAAGGACGCTAATTTGGTGTGGATGCCTTATGTGAGCCAGAATTTACAGGGGCCTAAGCTCGAACTACCCCAAATAGACAAAAAAAGGACTAGCACGGGGGAGGCCTCGCAGCGAAAAGGTTAAACACAAACAGCAATTTCTTTATGGGATGCTAATGGGGAAGAAGAGTGGACTGCTTCAATCCATCTGCCATCATTGAACAGTTTTTTGACTGCCTGTCAGTTGGGTTCTTGACGAAAAGTAATTGCTAGATGTAAATGCTTCATCCATAACATCACTACCTTTTGTTTACTTTTTATTCTTAAACCTATTCACCTTTAGATTTACTTCAGTTCTGTGACTTTCCTGTCGTTTTTATTATTTTGTTAAAAATCAAGTTGGTGCATCAAAAACCAACTATTTTATCCATAGGAATCCCCCCCCCACTAAAGACCTTCCCAATTGCCTTCTCTGATCTCACCATTCTTGCTGTGAAGAAAGGTTTGCTGAAATTTCCGTATTCACCCAACTATCCTACCTATAGTGCCTTGTGAGTTCACCATTTATAGACAGATGGAATGCTTGGCTGCCACTAGTCAAGTGGGAGATAGAGCAAGCAAATTATGCAGTCATAAACATTTCCCACTGCAAAACAAGAACTAACAATTAAACCTAACCATTCTCTTTCATTCAGGTTTGAAGTTCTTTTAGAAATGTATTTGCAGTTTTCATGTCTGAGAAAAGTTCAAATTGCCTAGATGTAATAATTCACTTTAGACTTTTGGACAACTTTGGCTATTGAGTCAGTTGGTGCACAGACAGAATAATGAGTTTGAAATATCATCACACAGGAATATTGAGAGCATGAATATCGTAGTCCAGAATATCGACATTAAGGTAAGAAATATCGTTTTTGAAAATATCAAAGTTAGTAATATCTTTTGTTATAATATAATAAGATTGTTTAAAATATCTATTTTTATATAAGTATTATGTATTTTAGTATGTATTTTAAAAGTATCTGATGTCATTTTTTTGTATAAGGGTTGATTTTGTTTTTTGTGCGTTACAGTTTTAGTAGTGATTAATTTATGCTAATTAAATTTAGCGTTTTTTTGTTCTGTAGTGGGTTGTGGGTTTATAGGGTAATAAGGTGAGAAGTAATTTAATAAATAAATATTACAGTAATTCATATTTTTAATTTATTAGTATTTAATTGGGATCTTATAGTGTTTATTGTGGAGATTAATTTTTAATTATTTAATTATTAATTGATTGTTAATTTGTATTATTAATTCATTGAAAATAATGTTATTTCTTTTTAGTAACGGGTTGTGGGTTTTTAGGGGAAGAGGGTGGGAAAATAAGTTAATTATAATAAATTAATTACTATATTTTTATGAGTATTTACATAATTTAGATTTTATAGTGTTAATTGTGGAAATTAATTAATTAATTATTATTTGTTTGTTTATTAATTAATTGGTAATTGTCTTGTGTTATTTTTGTAGGAGCGGGTTGTGGATTTATAGAGGACTAGGGTGGGAAGTAATTTCATTTTAATACATTTAATAATTTTTATATATTATTTATTTAATTTATAGTGTTATTTGTGGGGGTCAATTTAATAACAATTATTTATCAATTGTTTGTTAATTCATATAAATTAATTAAATATTTTATAATTAATTATGTTAATTGTGTCATTTTCTAGGATGGGTGGTGGGGTTTATGGGGGAATAGGGTGTGAAGTAATTTATTTAAAATTAATGTACAATTGGTTGATAATTAATGGTAATTAATGTATTAAAAATTAATTATGGCAATTGTGTAATTCATTTGAGATGTGAGTTGTGGGGTTTAGAGTGGTAAAGGGTGTGAAGTAAATTATGTTCAAATAAAGTTGTTTCATTGAATTTTTTTTGTAAAGTACAATTAGTTATGGAAATTGTGTAAGGACTTTTATGTGTGCATTTGGGGTGTTTAGTGGGGGGGATGGAATTTTTTTAATGTTTTACTAATTAATAAATATTTGCTCATTATTATTCATTCTTTAATTGATACATTTTTCTGGTTATTGTTTACTGTTATTTTGTGTGTGGATTTTGGTTTTATGGGGCTGTTTGGTCAGTAAATTAAATTTTATATGTTTCAATTTGATTTTGAATTAATAATATTTGTTGATTTGATAATTAATTATGTTAATTATGGAGGTAATTTTTTTAGAAATGTAAATGTGATTATATTTAGGTTATAATAAGTATAGTTATGTGTTTGTAATTTTTTTTAATAAAATAATATTTGTTGGTAATTTTTAGATTTTAACATTATAACGTTTCTATTTTTTGTTATTTTTTAGTTTTAACTCTTTTTAGTAGTATTATTAGCCGTTTCATAGTACGTACATATGAGGAATGTCGGCGTTTACAGCTGTCGCATGTCCCATTTTTCCTTGCTATGGAGCTCGTAGCCTGTGAGTCCGTGCATGTGCGGCAATGGGCTTCAAACAAACATGAGGAGGTGGAAACTCCCCTGTAATATCTGTGAACAATGAAACCCCCGCTTATCCCCTCCCTCCCCACCCATCCGATCCACTGGTATGCAGGATTCCATTAGTCCCTTTTATTCTCTTATTGAAAGTACAGGCACTGAATTTCACTGTGTCTCGGGAGCGCTTACTGTATCTGTTAATCGCAGAAGGCGGAGGTCTCTTGGGCAGGTGATCTCATTAAATTCAGTAGACAATAGGGTCAGTAGTGGTTTCCAGGCCTCACCAAAGCTGGCCCCCGATCCTGTGAGTGCCTGTACTCGTTCCATCCCTAAAGTGTACCACAATTTGTGGAGCCAGCCCATATCGGAGGGTACCATTTGTGTGCCCCAATGTGTTAAGATGTTTTGGAGTGCCACCCCTAGTGCCAACCCCCATCTGTTTTCCTTTACAGGACGTCAGTGGGAATGTGAGGGAACTGGGCAAGCCCAGAACTACATAGGCTGGAAATCTTGGAATCTGTGTCTCAAAGTGCCCATCAATCTCGTCCAGAATTCGAGGCCTATAATTAGCAAGGACTGGGCATTCCGACAGTAGGTGAAGCAATGTCCCTTTTCCCCGCATCCCTGCCAACAAGTAGGGCTACGGTCCGTATTCCCTTGATTGAGACGCACTGGTGTCAGGTACCAATATGTGGCTATTTTGAAAGCAGTTTCCTTCCCCGCTGTGTTTCGTGCTGTGTGTTTGGCCCTGCATTAGTTCTCTCCCCATTCTTTTTTCGAGAGGTCCCTCCCTAACTCTTTAGCCCATGCCTCTGACTGGGGGTAAATGCCTATATAATATAGCTCTAAAATCAACTTTTTTTCCGATGTCTTCGTGATCAGCCATTTTTTGTATTTCGTCAGTCTTCTACCTACATGAGGCAGCACCTCTGGATGTAGCAACCAATGCCTCACCTGCATGTATGTATCGGTACCTTTCTGTCTCCGGTAGTGCATAGACCTGTCCCATTTGCGTGAAGGAAATAAATCCCTCTAAGTCAAATAGGTGTCCCACCGCTTTGCACGACGTGTCTTGCCAATCTGTGAAGTCTTTAATTGCCATTCCCGGGGTGAACTCCCTAATCTCCAGCAAATGTGTCAAGGGGGATGGGAAGGACGCGAGTCTGTCCATCGTGGCTACCACATCCCATACCTCCAACACCACCCTCGTAGTTGGAGATCCCTTCAGTCCCTGCGGCCTGTGTACTTTTTTTAGAAAGGGAACCTTCCACAAAGGCATGCGGGCCAGTGCCCTGTTTCAGAACAGCCATTGCTTCTCCGACTCTCCCGGTTCCATTCCACCAGGTACCACAACTGAGTAGCTCTATAATATCTCTCCAGATTTGGGATTCCCAAGCCACCCTCTTCCGCTTTCAGGTAGTCCAGCTCCCTTCGCATACGCAGCCGCGCCCCTGCCCATATAAAGTGGAGTATTTCTTTCTGAAGTGTCTCGAGTGTCCCCGTGGGGGCTTGACTGTGATCATTTGGAACAAGTACAGTACCCTTGGTAGGACCGACATCTTAATTGCAGCCACACGGCCCATTAGCGAAAGCTGATGGCGCTTCCAGGTCAGTAAGTCCTGTGTGATACGTTTAGCGAGCGTAGCATAATTCATGGAGACCGTCAATGAAACCGTCTCCGCTAGCTCGATCCCCAAATAAGGTATCGACTTTGTAACTTGGATCCCTGCAAAGCAGTCTGGTCTTTCCTGTGAGTCTGCCCTGGTCCCGGACAGTTGTAGAATCTGCGATTTCCCCACATTGATTTTGAAGCTGGCTACCTCACCGAAGGCCTCTAGCTCTTTTAAGAACTCTGAGACTGGCCGTTCTGGATCCTCTAGTGAGGCCCGGATATCGTCAGCATATAAACTCACGGTATGTCTGTCTCCACCAAACAGTATGCCTAGTATGGCCGGGTTGAATTGTATCCTTTGTGCAAGTGGCTCGATGTAAAGCGTGTATAAAAGGGGTGACAGCGGGCACCCCTATATGGTGCCCCCGCGAACAGGAAAGGGGCGAGATGATGTCCTGTTAACTTTAATGGAGGCTGTGGGGGAGCTATAGCAGCTCGCTATCCAGACCCAGAAGCGTTCCCCCAACCCAAAGTGGGTCAACATGCATTCTAGGAAGCTCCAATCGACACGATCGAACGCTTTCTCTGCTTCGACTGTTAACAACAGCGCATTCATGTTCATGCGATGGGCTTTATCTAAAAGGTAAAGAGCGAGTTTCGTGTTATTCCTTCCCTGGCGATTTTGGATAAAACCCACTTGGTCTGGCTCAATTATTACCGGCATCATTGGACCTAACCGTGCTGCTAATTTACCCGTAAATAATTTAAGGTCCACATTGAGTAGAGACACCGGACGGTAGGAGCTACATTTCGTCCTGTCCTTACCTGGCTTGGGGAGAACTACAATAGCCGCTGCCAACATATCTGCAGGGATCGAGCCTGGGCCCTCGAACAAGTTAAACAGGCGTGTGACGATCAGCGCCAGTAGGTGACAGGTCTTATAAAAAATACCCTGAGAAGCCATCTGGGCCCGGTATTTAAGAGGTTTGAGACAGGAGATTGCCCCTATTACTTCCCCAATCTGGATTGGGGCATCTAGTTGGTCTGCCAGTCCCTGTACTAATGCGGTTTTATGTATCTCCTGTAGGTAGGATAACTGTAGATTAGTCGATGTGGGCTCTCTGGCATAAAGATCTGTGTAAAATTTCCTGAACACCTGCACCATTTCCTCATCCTCCGTGTTGTCCTCTTCCTTGGCGTCCTCAACTATCTGCACCCGCATCTGTTGGCGCCTGGCTCTCAATTTGCTTGCTAGCATGCGTCCCGTATTGTCCCCACTGCTGGCTGTAGTATAAATTTTTGAGCCTCAGGGCCTCATATTCAGCCCTGTCTAGGTCCAGCCCCGCCAATTGCGCCCTTGCTAACTTCAGCTGCTTCCAAACCCTCGGTGCCCCTGTCCGGCTATGAACTCGCTCTCGTTCTTTTACCTGTGCAGTAAAGTTCTGCCCTTTTCTCTTTCCGGTCTTTAGCCTCCGCCACAGGGATCGTAATCAATTCCCCCCTCGCTACTGCCTTTAAAGCTCCCCAGAGAGAGGCAATACTTGTCTTTGGGGAATCGTTTAACTCCAAGTACCCCGTTATGTATTTAGTAAATTGCATTTTCACCGCTTCTTTGTGAAGCAGCGTCTCACGTAGACGCCATCCCCCAAATTTACCCTGCTGGGGCGGTAACTGTAGTGTCACCTTCATTGCGTCATGATTGGACAATGCCGCCTGAACAATGTCTATTCCATCCATCATTGTGCGCACTTCTTCTGTGCCTTTCATGTAGTCGAGATGGGCATATGTCTTGTGCACATGTGAATAGTACGAAAAGTGCGAATTGTGGGTATGTGCTGACCTCCATAGATCCACTAGACCCAATGAATGGAGCCCCTGTCTGCCCTCAGGTGATATCTCCCGTCTGGGAGTATCGATTACCAGAACGGCCCTTTGCCCCATCCATGACTAAATTGAGGTCACCCCCTATGAGCGTCTTACGTTCTTGTCCGCTCATTCCCTTTGTGAGAGCTGATTTCAAGAATCGTTCTTGTCCTACATTAGGTGCATAGGTGGGACCTATCAGCAAATTGGGACCCACAAATTGAACAACGTGAGCCAAGAGGCGCCCTTTGATCGCCGCCACCTTGTCTCCCACTGACCCCTTGAAGCGTTTACCCACCAGGATCGCCACCCCCACCTTTTTGTCTGGGCCTGAGAAAAAAAAAACTGGTGTTGGAATACTCAGGACCGCATTCTATGCCAATCTTTGGCTAGGAGGTGTGTTTCCTGGAGAAGGCATATGTCTGCCTCTGAGTTCTCTAGATAGGAAAGAATAGACCTCCGTTTAATGGGATTGTTAAGACCTCTAACATTGAGAGTGAGAATTTTCAGCGAGGGACCAGCCATGATGCCCTACGTGGGATGTGGTGATGTGTCCCTGCAGCAATCCCTCCTGGACCCCCCTTCCCCTCTCTGCTCCACCCTTTCTGCATGTCCACAGTGTACCATCCCTCCTCTCTGTCTCAGTGACCGACCCGACCCTCTCTAACCCCAACCATTGTCCTTTTTTGTGTCCCATACAGTCCAGGGTCTGCCCGTTTGTGTCGGGTACCCTTGGTGATAAAGAAAAGAAGAGGCATTATGTGACCAAAATCCCCAGCCCCAGCTCCTGGTCGATACTCCGCGGGAAGGGACAACTGCACTTTGGCTTTCCCGATGCCACGGCGTCCGCGATTACTCCGTGGACGGTCGCCGGCTGCTAGGCCCCACCCACCCCAACAGCCTCTCGCACTGCCGCCGTGCAAGGCCCGGTTCAAAGCCCCCCCCATCCGGCTCCTCGCCTCCCGCTATTGTAGGGCAGGAGGCCGTTGATATATTCTCGGCCCGTTATTCGGTGTCGTGCAAGTACTGCCGCTCTATCTGCTCCTGCAGGTCCAGTCTGGGCCAGCCGCCATGTCTTCCTCCGGTCCTCACGGCAATCCGGGACTCGCCTCCTCCGGCAATCAGACCTTCAGTCCCGAAAAACTCGATTCCGATAATGTCGGCAGACTAGGAGAGCATTCCCCCTTCGATGCCTTAGTTCAGGGGGCGAGAAAACATCTTTAAGGGCCTAATGTGGCGTACGGGACCGGTGAGCAGAGGTGGAGCACGTCCTTCCCGCTCGCCGTCTTGGCCACGCCCCCTTTTTGTTATTTTTAATATTTTTTAATTTTGTGTTTTTAACAATTTTTGTATTGTAGTTGATCTTTTGTTTTTATTTTTTTATTGAGAATATTATTTTTAACCCGCTGATATCCAACACTTTCCCTACTGTTGCACTAGCTGGAGTTGGAATAGTAATTTTTACCTCTTCACTATCCAACACTTGCCCTACTGTTGCACTCACTGCAGTGGAAATTGTAATGTTTAACCCTACGCTATCCAACACTTTCCCTAATGTTGTACTCACTGGAGTGGGAATAGTAATTTTTACCAATGCCCTATCCAACACTTTTCCTACTGTTGCATTCACTGGAGTGGGAATAGTAAATTTCTCACCTACGCTATCCAACACTTTCCCTACTGTTGCACTAACAGAAGTGGAAATAGTATTTTTTCCCCTACGCTCTCCAACACTTTTGTTACTGTTGCACTCAATAGAGTGCAAAATGTCAGTACATTTTTTTTAAATATATTAATATATTAATGTATAATTTTTATTAGATTTTGTGTTATAGGTATATGTATATTTATAATATTTTAAAATAAATGAAAGTTATTTGTTTATTAATTGCTTTAAAGCAAATATACATTTATATATTACATTTTATATGTCAATTTACATATTTTAAATTACATTTATTTATTATATTTGTTTAAATGTACATTACATCTAAACAGTTTTTAAAGTCAATTGTATTTAATTTATTAAACAGTATTTTTTAATTATATAAAGATAAAATATATATTTTGTACATCTATATTTTTTACATCTATATTTTTTTCTCGATATTTTTGTATTTTACATTTTAAAGATAGGTTGTTGATATTGTGGATGTCAATATTTGTTTTTACGATATTTGTGTATGGGGATATTTTTGTAGTCGATTTTACGTCAGTGATCCGAGTCAGTGTGGTTTGGTGAAGTAATTGTTTTCATTCTCAGCCTCACTTTTAAGCATCAAAGGTCACATCTGGAAGCATTATCAATGCAAATTTACATGGAATGCTAAATATATTTGTGTTAGTAGCTTTAGAAAATATTTTCCTTCACACAGCAGTCTGCAGTTCAAAATGACTGTTCTGGGACGTGTGCCTAGCTTTGGGAGACCAAAAGGAATTATGCAGTTTTTAGTAATGGAGAAATCTCCTTGATAATCATAACAAATCAAGCTCCCCACTAAAGAGCTCATGTCACTGTCTTTTTCTCTTGATTCACTTAGTTCTTAGACCTTAATTACATTCATTTTAAGCTCAACACTTTCTTTAGACATATTTGTGATCTCAATTTCTGATCCATATCCTCCAAGTCCAACACCTGTTGTTCAATTTCCCCTATTTATGAAGAAAACTTTTAGTTTCCACTTACTCCATTTTAAGGCAAATGAGTAATCAAATTCTCTTGAGAAGCTTTAAATGGCTTAAATCCCAAATAACATACCATTCTGAAAAGAGACCACAGATTCATCTTGCAAATTACTCAAATCAAATCATAAACATTTATTGAGCGTGCATATCACTCAGGAGTCTCATGGCGCTGGTGGATGTCTCTGAAAGGTTAAGACTTCTTATGCAGCTAGAGGGCGAACAACCAGGTCTTTAGATTCCTACGAAAATTATTGTGATCACTAATAGTGCGTAGGTGTAAAGGTAATTGATTCCAGAAAGACGGAGCAAGGAAGGAGAAAGAAAGCCCTCCACCAGTAGCGGTGCGTATTCTGGGAGACACAAGGAGCGCTTGATTGCTGGATCTCAAGGTTCTACCAGGGAGATACCGGGATACATTTTTTTGGGCCTTTTACGTACATTTTCTTATGCGTCAAGCAAAGTACCTTAAAACGTATACGTTTTCGTACAGGCAACCAAACTGGGAGCCGAAGGAGATCTTGAAGGAAGATCAAGGACTAATCTTGCTGCAGTATTCTGCAGAACCTGCAACTTGGATAGAAGATTTTCATTGGTGGAGGCCAATAGAGCATTCCCATAGTCTATACGGTTGATAAGACCCTGGACTAGAAGTTTTCTTGCCTCTGGTGGAATCCACTTAAAAATTTTACGCAGGCTAAGCATAATTCCAAAGCAAGCGCCAAAGGTCTTATTGACATGGTCTTTTTTTATAGTTTATTGTCCAATTGGAAACCCAGATTTCTCACAGACTGGGTCGGAGTAGGACAGAGGTCAAGGCTAGAGGGCCACCAGTCTGGTGTCTAGTACTCATCCGCCTTGCCAAAAAGTAAAATCTCAGTTTTACCACCATTCAACTGTAGGTGGTTAGTGCTCATCTACTTCTCAATTTGGGACATACAGTCTATGAAACGCAACTTTGTTTCAGATGGATCAGGACCTAGGGTGACCAAGATCTGAGTGTCGTCAGCATAAGAGACAACCTCAAAACCATATGATCGAATCACCTTGGCCAAAGGGGTCATATAAAGATCAAAAAGTGTTGGACCCAGAATGGAACCCTGTGGTACTCCCATCTTAACTGATCTACTACGAGAGTTTGTACACCCCACCTGTACTATTATAGCACGATCAGTTAAGTAGTTCTTGAGCCACTGAAGAGCCTTTCCCCTGACACCAATCTCCCAGAGCCGGCGTTCTAAAATGCTATGGGAGATGGTGTTGAACGCTGCAGATAAGTCGAGCAGGACAAGGATGGATGACTGCCCTTTATCTAATGCCCATCTGATGTTATCAGCTACCTCCAACAAAGCTATTTCGGTGCTATGAGCTGCCCGAAAACCCGATTGAGAAGGGTCGAGCAGTCCATGGCTCTCGAGGTGGGCAACAAGCTGTTTGTTGACCAAGAACTTGAGCATTTTACCGAAGTGGGGGAGCAGCGATATAGGACGATAGTTACTAAGGAGTTTTGGGTCTGCGGTAGATTTCTTTAATATGGGCCTGACCCTGGCAATTTTCCATGATGTGGGAAACTTTGATTCAAACAAAGATTTATTAAATAAATCGGTATGGCAATCAAGGAGCACTGGGCCAACACAGGGACATTTTTTGAAGACAAAGGGTCGGTAGGTGAACCGGTTTTTACTTTATTAAGGGCCTCAGATACCTCAGCCGAGCAACACTAGGCAAATTCCTTCAATATAGGAGGAGGATCGGAAGGACTTGACGGAAGGTTCTCTAAGTCATTACAGTCGTCCAACACTGGGAAAGAGGCATGGATAGCCATCATCTTATCCTCAAAGAATTTTGAGGGGGAATTGATCCAGTCTTGTGAAGTAGAGAGTGGAGATTGAGCAGGGGGAGTAGAGAATTCTTTTAAAATTTGGTAGAGCTCCTTGTTAGAATTTGCAGCCTTCTCAATACGCTTAAGGAGAAATAATTTCCTTTTATGCCTAATGCACAAGTTACTTACCTTCGGTAACGATATATCTGTAAGAAACAGTAGTTAGTATTAGATTCCTTACCTTAGAATATCCCCAGGCGTCAGACTGGATCCGGAAACTTTTGCGTAGCAGTACACTTGCGCGTCGGTAGGCGTCGTCTGCGACTCTGCGTCCGTCGTCGGCGTCGTTGGCGCCGGGATGACGTCGCCGGAGTACTTAGACGCCGCCCTCGCGCGCTGACGTCAGTTCTTATATATAGCTTTTCCGCGCCAGAAACGCAGAGCCATGATAAAAACCAACACTGGTGCCGTGAAACTAGGGCCCTGAAAGGGGATGACCTTAACCCTAGATATCAGTTTGCAGAACGGGGAGGATGGGTGGGGCGGTAAGGGATCTAATACTAACTACTGTTTCTTACATATATATCGTTACCGAAGGTAAGTAACTTGTGCATCTGAAAGAAACAGGTTAGTATTAGATTCTTTACCTTAGAATAGATACCCCAGCAATACCAACCCCCCGTGCTGGGTCTGCGAACCAATAATCACACCAGAAAGTCCTGGAGGATGGAACGGCCAAAGAAGCCATCCCTCTGGACTTGGACGTCCAGGCAGTAGTGTCTTGCGAACGTGTGCAGTGAGGCCCACGTAGCTGCCTGACAGATGTCCTGCAAGGGGACTCCCCGGCCCAGGGCAGTAGTAGCCGCCATGGCCCGAGTGGAATGGGCCCTCAGCCCAACAGGAGGCTCCTTCTTAGCATGTCTAGATGCACAACAAGACCCACCAAGAGATGGTCCGTTTGTGCACCGCCCATCGCATCTTAGCGCCCACGTAACCAAAAAGGAGTTGGTCATCCACCCGGAACTGGCGTGTGCGATCCAGATAGTAGGAGAGCGCAAGTTTTGGGTCCAGACGGTGGAGCCGCTCTTCCTCTTTAGAGGGATGCGGTGGCGGAAAGAAGGTGGGCAAGGTGATGGACTGCCCGATGTGGAAGGCCGTGACTACCTTGGGCAGGAAAGAGGGTCTTGTCCGTAACACAACTTTGTCCGGATGGACAGAAAGGAAAGGCGGTTTAGAGGAAAGAGCCTGGAGCTCACTCGCTCTCCTGGCAGCGGTGATGGCAACCAGGAAAGCAGTCTTAAGTGTAAGAAGACGGAGAGGACAGTTATGAAGCGGCTCAAAAGGAGCACACATCAAGTAAGTTAGAACCAGGTCCAAGTCCCACTGGGGCATCATGAAAGGAACAGGGGGAAACATGAGTGATGCCCTTCACAAATCTATTTACAATCGGGGGCTTGAACAAAGAAGGCTGATCAGGGAGCCTTAAGAAGGCAGAAAGGGCAGAAAGGTAGCCCTTGATAGTGTCCAGAGCAGAGCCCTGCTGGGCAAGAGAAAGAAGGAAGAGGAGAACCTCAGAAAGGGGGGCAGAGAGTGGATCCACAGCCTTTGCTGTGCACCATGCCACAAATCTGTTCCACCTGCAGGCGTATACAGACTTTGTGAAGGGACGCCTGGCTGCCAGAATTACATTACAAACTTCAGGAGGCAAGTCAAATGGCCTCAACTGTCGCCGCTCAATCTCCAAGCATGGAGGTGGAGACTGGACAGGTTCGGGTAGAGGACTGTCCCCTGCTGCTGCGACAGAACGTCCTCCTGAAGAGGCAGACGAATCGGGGGATCGACAGACATGCTGAGTAGCTCGGGATACCAGTATCTTCCTGCCCAGTTTGGAGCCACAAGGATAACCTGAGCCCGGTCACGTCTGATCTTCTTCAGCACTCTGGGCAGAAGTGGTATAGGTGGAAAGGCATACAACAGACCGCAGCTCCACTCGTGCCGAAAAGCGTCTCCGAGCGAGTGCCACCTTGGAAATTCCAACGCGCAGAACTGATGACATTGCGCGTTCTCTTCTGTGGCGAATAGATCTAACCAAGGCTCTCCCCACTGCTGAAAGAGGCCTTGCGCCACGTCCGAGTTCAGACGCCATTCGTGATCCATTATGCACCGACGGCTGAGCTCGTCCGCCCTGGCGTTCAGGGAACCAGCAGGGTCATGCCCTGATGTTCCAGCCACTGCCAGAGGCACAGAGCCACCTGGCATAGGGTCCACAACCTCACCCCACCCTGTTTGTTGCAGTACCACATGGCGGTGGTGTTGTCCGTTGTGAGAAGTTGGCCTGATGTGCAGTGTTCACTATTCGAGTGATCACTATATATCAGTCCAAACAACCCTTATTGATGATTGGTTGTAAGTCAACCTTATAGACCAGCTATCCTAGTAGCATGGATACGAGCAGTCTAAGGCTAAGACTCTAGAGGGCGTGTTAAGCCAGCTGTTTTACCATCACATTACCCCTTGAACACCCAGTGAAAGGACACCACACAAGTGTTATGAAAATAAACAATGTATTTATTAGAATCACAACAACCCTGTACTCTTTATGAGGACAGGGTGCTAAGCACACAACAAAACTCTTACGAAAATACTTTTAAGTTAGCACGTTACACAAATGCCCGAGGGGCACGAAAAACCATATACGCTAAAAGTGGAATGCGAATTACTAGCAGGTAAGTAACAGTTCTAATAGGCTTTGGAATCGCTAGGACTGGACTAGGGAATCGTTAGATTACTACTAGGAGGCCCAGGGGACTCGGGTGCAGAGTGTGCACTCTCACGCGGGATGCGGGACAAAGTCTATGGAGGCTAGTAAAGGCAAAGTTAGTGTTCACGGGCGAACCCGACCTGGTAGGAAGAAAACGACAGTGGATCCTGACCCTTGGATAGTGAGGCTATGCTGGGACACCGGAGTGCCGAAGTTACCTAGCCCAGGGGCTGCAGCTGCATAGGTCTGAAAAGACGTCGGGGATCTCGTTGCCGGACCGGGAGCCTGGAAGGAAGAAGTTGCTGGCAGGCGACCAGTGAAGGAGAGTTCGATGGATCCAAGCCTGGATCAAGGAAGAAGAAACCTGAAAGCAGAGGGGACCAAGTTCTTGAATCACTAGCCAGTGATTAAGTGGGCACCAGGATGGCACCGGGCGAAGTCACCGCAGTCAGGTGAGTGGGCGCTGCTGGGCTCTGCAGTCTCTCGGACCAGGAGGCGTTGTCGGCGACCAGGATGGAGGTGCGAGCTGTCCCACGAAGGATGAAGTCGTTGGCGTCGAAGTTACCCAGGATTGGGCAACAAGCCTTGGCTAATTCAAGCCCACGCGGTGGACTCAAAATGGCGTCTTGAGTGGACCAGGAGGGTCCAGGGTGCTCCTCTTCGGGAAGGGAGCAAGGGCCAGTCTGGAGCAACCAGACCAGCAGCAGAAATGTCGTCGGGCGTCGTCAGGAAGGCCACAAGCCAACGGGCTAGTAGCCAAACAACGCGGTGAGCAGCGGAAAGCAGAAGGGCCCCACGCAGATCGTGGAGATGCTGGGGGGCTGCACTTCGGAGCTGGAGCTGCTCAAAGTCGGGGCTTCTCGGACCCCAAAGCACTCACCAGTGGAATACTCGGTGGGCTTGCTGTGCAGAAGTCGTGCAGTCTTGGCGATGGCCGGTCCCTCGAGGTCTCGTCGCACCCACGGTTCTCAGCTGTGCTGTAGAGGTGGGTAGAGGTCAGAGGTGCCAGGGAAGCCGGGTCTCGTCGAGCTGGGCAGTCGGATTCCGGAGGAAGGACGTGCAGCAGACCGCAGTGTTCTGTAGATGGTGCCTGCGGGTGCAGGGTGACTACTCCTTAGTCACAAGGGAGAAATCTTAGGAAGAAGTCTTGAGTTCCTTTCGCAGAAAGTAGTTTCAGGATTCAAAGATGATCTGATTTGGAAGGGGGCCAGTCTCTACCTTTATCCTGTAAAAAGGGGCTGGCACGCGACTAAGTCCTGCCCTATGGGTGGGACTAGGAGGGGGGTGGTTACACCCACTTCCTTGGCGGGCTTTTCCCCAGCACAGGGTCTGGAGTGACCCTGGAACTGGTTCCAGCCAGCCTATGCACAGTGAGCACCGGGGTGCCACGTGCAGTCACCTTCCTCTAAAGCCCTGCCTACCTACAATACACAAAACCCTGTCTGGGACGGTGCTGGCACCGCCCCTGGCAGGAAACCCTTTGTCCTTATCTCCTGCTCTGGGAGGACTCCCAGCAGCAGGAGGGCAGACTTGTGTCTCGGTGGCAGCATCCATTTTGTGGATGCTAAGGCTCTGTCTGACTTTTAACCGGGTTATAGGTTACAGGCATGTCGTGTCCCTCTAGAAGGGTGGAATGCTAACCCCGTCGCCAGAATTGGCGAGGGGTTAGTATTCCAATTCGTATGACACCTTACTCGACATGTTTTGATAAAGCGATACCAGAGTTGGCACATAACCGCGAGGATTATAATGCACTTAAGAGTATATGGTATGCGATATCATGGAAACGGCTAAGGGATGGATCCCGAAAGCCGCAGACAGGCTCAGCTCATGCTAGAGCACCATCTCACACGATTCCAAGCACTCTGCCTTCAGGATTGTTAAGGCCTGCTATAGGAGTGACTGATAGGAGATCTGTGTGTCCATTTTTAGGGTTAGATATAGGTATACTATATCTAAAGCAAAGGGTGAGTACACCACCTTGCCCCAGCCGTCGTGCAGCCAGTTGTGTCAGTTTTAGTTAGTCAATCCAGGGGTGGCATAATACATGCTTCAGCCCCTGGGAGACTTCTGGGTGCACCTCAGCCCTGGGTACAGGGACTTGGAGAGGGCCCAGTGCCAATTCAGTACCTGAGTACAATTTGGATAGAGAGAACAGCTAGGCTGTGGGTCTGATTAGCAGGCCCACAGCCAGGGAAAGTCGTAAACCAGTGCAGCAAAAAGCAAAAATCTGGGTGATCATAGGATTGCAGACCCTACTCTCCTACATGACCCCCCCCCAAACTTTGGGACAATAAACTAACCTTGACCAGGTGAGTCTTCTTGCTCTAAGTGGAAATACCTGGAGAGCCCATCAGCATTGCTGTGATCAGTCCCAGGTCTATGCTCCACTGTAAAATCCATCCCCTGTAGGGAAATGGACCACCTAAGCAGTTTGGGGTTTTCACCCTTCATCTGATTTAGCCACAAGAGGGGCTTATGGTCTGTCTGAATGGTGAAGTGAGTGCCAAACAAGTAGGCCCTCAGCTTCTTCAGGGCCCAGACCACAGCAAAGGCCTCCCTCTCAATAGCTGACCAATTTTTCTCTCTGGGTGTCAACCTCCTACTAATGAAAGCAATAGGCTGATCATTACCATCAAAATTCAGTTGAGACAGAACAGCTCCCACACCCAACTCAGAAGCATCTGTTTGGACAATGAATGGCTTGGAGTAATCTGGACTCTTGAGGATAGGTGCTGTGCACATGGCCTGCTTTAGGTCATTGAATGCTTTCTGACAGCTTGCTGTCCACTGAACTTTCTTTGGCATCTTCTTGCTTGTCAGGTCATTAAGGGGGGTCACTATGGACCCATAATTTCTGACAAACTTCCTATAGTACCCAGTCAGGCCCAAGAAAGCTCGAACCTGAGTCTGGGTGATTGGAGGAGTCCAGTCCTTGATGGCCTGTATCTTACTCTCCAGTGGCTGAACCTGGCCTCCACCTACAAGGTGGCCCAGGTATACAACCTGTGACTGCCCTATCTGGCACTTTGTGGCCTTGATAGTGAGGCCTGCCTTTTGCAGGGCCTCTAACACTTTCCTCAGGTGGACCAGGTGATCCTCCCAGGTGGAGCTAAAGACAGCAATATCGTCAAGATAAGCTGCGCAGAAGTCATCCAGCCCAGTGAGGACTTGATTCACCAACCTTTGGAAGGTGGCAGGTGCATTTTTCAGTCCAAAGGGCATTACCACAAATTGATAATGCCCTCCAGGGGTAGAAAATGCTGTCTTAGGTTTGGCTTCCTCAGCTAACCTGATTTGCCAATACCCAGCTGTCAAATCAAATGTGCTTAAGAAGTTGGCAGAAGCCAATCTATCTATAAGCTCATCTGCTCTTGGTATTGGGTGGGCATCAGTCTTAGTGACTGCATTGAGGCCTCTGTAGTCTACGCAAAACCTCATCTCTCTCTTACCACCCTGGGTGTGAGGCTTTGGCACTAGAACTACTGGGCTAGCCCAAGGGCTATCTGAGGGCTCAATGACTCCCAGTTCCAACATTTTCTGCACTTCAGTTTTTATGCAGTCTCTAACATGATCAGGCTGTCTGTAGATTTTACTCTTGACAGGCAGACTGTCTCCAGTGTCAACATCATGGGTACACCAATCAGTTTGGCTGGGTGTCAGAGAGAACATATGTCGAAAGGATTGCAGAACTTGCCTGCAATCCTGTTGCTGATGTTCAGTGAGGCTGCCACAAAAGACAACACCATCAACTGACCCATCATCAGGATTCTGAGTGAGCAGGTCTGGGAGAGGGTCACTCTCTTCCTCCTGTCCCTCATCTGTGGCCATGAGCAAGCTCATGTCCTTCCTGTCAACATATGCTTTGAGCCTGTTAACATGGAGCACTCTGAGAGGGCTCCTGGGAGTTCCAAGGTCCACCAAGTAGGTAACCTCTCCCTTTTGCTCAATGATGGTGTGGGGCCCAGACCATTTGTCTTTCAGAGCTGCTGGGGCCACTGGCTCCAGCACCCACACCTTCTGTCCTGGCTGGTACACAGTCAGTACAGCCTTTTGGTCATGCCAAGCTTTTTGAAGTTCCTGGCTGGCCTCAAGGTTTTTAGATGCCTTCTCCATATACTCAGCCATCCTGGAGCGGAGACCAAGTACATAGTCCACTATGTTGGTTGCAGGCTTTTTGAGAGGTCTCTCCCATCCTTCCTTCACCAAACACAGGGGTCCTCTTACAGGATGCCCATACAGAAGCTCAAAAGGGCTGTAACCAACCCCCTTCTGTGGGACCTCTCTGTAAGCAAACAGGAGGCAGGGGATCAGGACATCCCATCTTCTCCTAAGAGGTTCAGGTAGTCCATGAATCATCCCTTTCAGGGTCCTGTTGAATCTCTCAACAAGCCCATTGCATTGTGGATGATAGGGTGTGGTGAACTTGTAGTTCACACCACACTCCTTCCACATGGCAGTCAGATATCCTGACATGAAGTTTGTACCTCTGTCAGAAACGACCTCCTTAGGGAAACCCACTCTGGAGAACACTCCAACTAGGGCTCTTGCCACTACAGGGGCTGTAGTGGTCCTAAGGGGAATAGCCTCAGGATACCTGGTGGCATGGTCCACCACCACCAGTATAAACTTGTGTCCTGATGCTGTCTGGGGTTCCATTGGTCCAACAATGTCAATCCCCACTCTTTCAAAGGGAACCCCCACCACAGGTAGTGGTATGAGGGGGGCCTTTGTTGTGCCACCTGACTTGCCACTGGCTTGGCAAGTGACACATGAGCGACAAAACTCCTTGGTATTCTCATTCATATGGGGCCAGTGAAAGTGTGAGACAAGCCTGTCCCAAGTCTTTGTCTGACCTAAATGACCTGCAAGGGGAATCTCATGGGCCAAGGTGAGAAGGAAACCTCTCAGAGACAAGGGGATGACCAGCCTCCTGGTTGCACCAGGCTTGGGGTCTCTTGACTCAGAGTACAGGAGTCCATCTTCCCAGTATACCCTGTGGGCACCTGTGGCATTCCCTGCAGCCTCAGCAGCAGCCTGCTGTCTGAGGGGTTCAAGGGAAGGGCAGCTCAACTGTTCCTTCCCCAGGTCTGCTCTGGAGGGTCCCCCTGAGCCCAGAAACTCAACTTGATCAAGTTCAAGCTCTTTAGGCTCAGTTTCCCTCAGCTCTGCTAGATCAGCCTCCTCAGAGACTTGATCCTCAACCTGGAGCAAGGGGGAAGGCAAAGCCTTACCCTTACTGCTCTTCTTCTTGGGAGGTGTCTGGTCCATAATTTCAGGATCCAGCACCTGTTCAGTGGGGCATCTTCTGGCCTGTGACCTAGTCACAGCAAGCACATGTGCTGGCAAGCCTAACATCTCCATGTGAGTCCTCTGCTCCACTTCTGACCATTGTGATGACTCCAAATCATTGCCCAACAAACAATCAACTGGGAGGTCTGAACTGACTACAACTTTCTTTTGTCCCTTCACTCCACCCCAGGAGAAAGCTACAATTGCCACACTATGACTAGTAGTGACATTGCTGGCATTGGTCACCAGGAAATCAGTACCTGGCATGATCTGTCCAGGGTCCACAAAGTTAGGTGTCACCATGGTGACACTGGCACAAGTGTCCCTATAGGCCTGAGCCATTTTGCCATTAATCAAAGGTGTCTGCCTGTATTTGCCCAAAGTATTGGGACTTATTTCAGGGGACATATCCATATCCCCTGTACAGACAAGGACAGCCTGAGTGAGTGTGCCAACTAAGTTGTCAGACCCCTCAGTACCCAAGGTTAACCCAACTAATGCCTTGGGAGTGACACTACCACTACTGACTGTACTAGGGGGTGCAGTTGCTTTAGGAGCTGTAGTGGCAGGAGTTTGTCCTCCTCCTCTTTTGGTGCACTCACTAAACCAGTGAGATTTACTTTTGCAGTACTGGCACCACCTTTTGGACTGGCCTTCTTGAGTCTTCTTCTTCTGGGAAGCCTGACCCCCACCCTCTTTGGTTTGTTGGGGACCTGGTGAAGACTTCTGGTCATTTTGCTCATTCTTAACATTACCCTTCTGGTCTGCTTTCTTCTGACCACCCTGGTTCTGGTTCTGGTTCTGCTTGATCCTTGTCCTGACCCATTTGTCTGCCTTCTTTCCCAATTCTTGGGGAGAGGTCAGATCTGAATCAACAAGGTGCTGGTGCAGCAACTGGTTCTGACAATTGTTCAAAATTTGTTCTCTCATCATTAGATTATACAATCCTGTGTAATCTGTAACCTTGCTACCCAGCAACCAGCCCTCCAAAGCCTTAGTGGCACAATCCACAAAATCAGACCAGTCCTGAGACTGAGTTTTCTGGGTGTCTCTGAACAGCAACCTGTACTGCTCAGTGGTTAAACCAAACCCATCAACCAGTGTATTCTTCAGGACCTGGTAATTGTTAGCATCCTCCACTCTTGTAGTGAGGAGCTTATCTCTACCTTTACCATCAAAGGAGAGCCACAGTATAGCTGCCCACTGACTCTGGGGAATGTTCTGCACAGTGCAGGCCCTCTCCAGAGCAGCCATCCATTTCTGGATGTCATCCCCTTGCTTAAAGGGGGGCACTATTTTAGTCAGGTGTTTAGTATCTAAACCCTTCTCTCTATCTCTTGGGAGATTGCTGCCACCAGTGGGAGCTAGCCCACTCATCTGCTGCTCTCTTGCCAGGGCAAGCTTCTCTTTGGCCAGGGCAATTTCTTCCCTTTCAATCCTCAGTTCAGCTTGTCTCATCCTAGCTTCATGCTCCTTTCTCTGAGGGGAAGTAAATCTCCTCTGTGGAGGATTCCTTCTCCCCTGAGAAGAGGCATTAGAGTGCAGAGATCTATTGGAGTCCCTAGAAAGAGATCTATCTCTCCTAACTCCAAGGTTAGGCCCACTTCGGGTTAGTACTGGGGGGCCCCCAGATCCTAGCCCAAGTAAGTCTAAGTTGGTCCTAGTTAGCCTTCTGACTACCTCAAGACCCTTGTCTACCTCATCCCCAGAGAGTACCTCCTCATCCTCCTCCTCAACTGCTGAATCAGTGTTGGGGAGGTCTGGATCCCCAGAGGTTCCCTCTAAGGCTGGCATGCTCTCATGTAACTGAGAGAGCTTTCTGGCATCATATGTCTCTAAGAGACCTATCAGAAAGGGTAGGGTGGGGTTAGACCCCTGTTTCAGTTTCCTGGAGACACAGAGTTGCCTCATCTCCTGAAAATTGAGAGCTGCATATCTTGAAGTGACCTGTGGAGGGTCAACACTGACCAGGGGAGTCTCAGCAGAGTCCCCCTGAGTCGACATGCTTTTCTAGTGAGGTGTAAGTGGTGCACTTACCTACACTATATGTTTGCCTACTGATCCCTTGCTAGAGTTGTAGTTTAGGGTGTGCTAGGCCCTAGGAGCTACAACAGCTGGTTCAGTAGAACTCAGAGTATTCTAAGCTAAGTTATATGTACCTTTAGTACTTATGTGATCTTTCACAAGATATTCTTAGGGCATGTGTGGTAAAACAACAGCAAGCTCAAATCCCAACCGCTGCTCACCAATGTGAGAAGTTGGCCTGATGTGCAGTGTTCACTATTCGAGTGATCACTATATATCAGTCCAAACAACCCTTATTGATGATTGGTTGTAAGTCAACCTTATAGACCAGCTATCCTAGTAGCATGGATACGAGCAGTCTAAGGCTAAGACTCTAGAGGGCGTGTTAAGCCAGCTGTTTTACCATCACATTACCCCTTGAACACCCAGTGAAAGGACACCACACAAGTGTTATGAAAATAAACAATGTATTTATTAGAATCACAACAACCCTGTACTCTTTATGAGGACAGGGTGCTAAGCACACAACAAAACTCTTACGAAAATACTTTTAAGTTAGCACGTTACACAAATGCCCGAGGGGCACGAAAAACCATATACGCTAAAAGTGGAATGCGAATTACTAGCAGGTAAGTAACAGTTCTAATAGGCTTTGGAATCGCTAGGACTGGACTAGGGAATCGTTAGATTACTACTAGGAGGCCCAGGGGACTCGGGTGCAGAGTGTGCACTCTCACGCGGGATGCGGGACAAAGTCTATGGAGGCTAGTAAAGGCAAAGTTAGTGTTCACGGGCGAACCCGACCTGGTAGGAAGAAAACGACAGTGGATCCTGACCCTTGGATAGTGAGGCTATGCTGGGACACCGGAGTGCCGAAGTTACCTAGCCCAGGGGCTGCAGCTGCATAGGTCTGAAAAGACGTCGGGGATCTCGTTGCCGGACCGGGAGCCTGGAAGGAAGAAGTTGCTGGCAGGCGACCAGTGAAGGAGAGTTCGATGGATCCAAGCCTGGATCAAGGAAGAAGAAACCTGAAAGCAGAGGGGACCAAGTTCTTGAATCACTAGCCAGTGATTAAGTGGGCACCAGGATGGCACCGGGCGAAGTCACCGCAGTCAGGTGAGTGGGCGCTGCTGGGCTCTGCAGTCTCTCGGACCAGGAGGCGTTGTCGGCGACCAGGATGGAGGTGCGAGCTGTCCCACGAAGGATGAAGTCGTTGGCGTCGAAGTTACCCAGGATTGGGCAACAAGCCTTGGCTAATTCAAGCCCACGCGGTGGACTCAAAATGGCGTCTTGAGTGGACCAGGAGGGTCCAGGGTGCTCCTCTTCGGGAAGGGAGCAAGGGCCAGTCTGGAGCAACCAGACCAGCAGCAGAAATGTCGTCGGGCGTCGTCAGGAAGGCCACAAGCCAACGGGCTAGTAGCCAAACAACGCGGTGAGCAGCGGAAAGCAGAAGGGCCCCACGCAGATCGTGGAGATGCTGGGGGGCTGCACTTCGGAGCTGGAGCTGCTCAAAGTCGGGGCTTCTCGGACCCCAAAGCACTCACCAGTGGAATACTCGGTGGGCTTGCTGTGCAGAAGTCGTGCAGTCTTGGCGATGGCCGGTCCCTCGAGGTCTCGTCGCACCCACGGTTCTCAGCTGTGCTGTAGAGGTGGGTAGAGGTCAGAGGTGCCAGGGAAGCCGGGTCTCGTCGAGCTGGGCAGTCGGATTCCGGAGGAAGGACGTGCAGCAGACCGCAGTGTTCTGTAGATGGTGCCTGCGGGTGCAGGGTGACTACTCCTTAGTCACAAGGGAGAAATCTTAGGAAGAAGTCTTGAGTTCCTTTCGCAGAAAGTAGTTTCAGGATTCAAAGATGATCTGATTTGGAAGGGGGCCAGTCTCTACCTTTATCCTGTAAAAAGGGGCTGGCACGCGACTAAGTCCTGCCCTATGGGTGGGACTAGGAGGGGGGTGGTTACACCCACTTCCTTGGCGGGCTTTTCCCCAGCACAGGGTCTGGAGTGACCCTGGAACTGGTTCCAGCCAGCCTATGCACAGTGAGCACCGGGGTGCCACGTGCAGTCACCTTCCTCTAAAGCCCTGCCTACCTACAATACACAAAACCCTGTCTGGGACGGTGCTGGCACCGCCCCTGGCAGGAAACCCTTTGTCCTTATCTCCTGCTCTGGGAGGACTCCCAGCAGCAGGAGGGCAGACTTGTGTCTCGGTGGCAGCATCCATTTTGTGGATGCTAAGGCTCTGTCTGACTTTTAACCGGGTTATAGGTTACAGGCATGTCGTGTCCCTCTAGAAGGGTGGAATGCTAACCCCGTCGCCAGAATTGGCGAGGGGTTAGTATTCCAATTCGTATGACACCTTACTCGACATGTTTTGATAAAGCGATACCAGAGTTGGCACATAACCGCGAGGATTATAATGCACTTAAGAGTATATGGTATGCGATATCATGGAAACGGCTAAGGGATGGATCCCGAAAGCCGCAGACAGGCTCAGCTCATGCTAGAGCACCATCTCACACGATTCCAAGCACTCTGCCTTCAGGATTGTTAAGGCCTGCTATAGGAGTGACTGATAGGAGATCTGTGTGTCCATTTTTAGGGTTAGATATAGGTATACTATATCTAAAGCAAAGGGTGAGTACACCACCTTGCCCCAGCCGTCGTGCAGCCAGTTGTGTCAGTTTTAGTTAGTCAATCCAGGGGTGGCATAATACATGCTTCAGCCCCTGGGAGACTTCTGGGTGCACCTCAGCCCTGGGTACAGGGACTTGGAGAGGGCCCAGTGCCAATTCAGTACCTGAGTACAATTTGGATAGAGAGAACAGCTAGGCTGTGGGTCTGATTAGCAGGCCCACAGCCAGGGAAAGTCGTAAACCAGTGCAGCAAAAAGCAAAAATCTGGGTGATCATAGGATTGCAGACCCTACTCTCCTACATCCGTGAACACCTGCACTACACTCCCCCGGACAGAGGGGAGGAATGCCTTCAGTGCAAGCAGGATCGCCCGCAGCTCCAGAACGTTGATGTGGAGCCGGGACTCCGCCAGAGACCAGAGGCCTCTGATCTCCCTCTCTCCCATGTGGCCCCCCCCCCAGCCCTGGAGGGACGTGTCCGTCACAACCACGTGCTCCGGTTGGGGTAGGGAAAGGGACCTGCCGCTGACCCAATCGCGGTCCGTGAGACACCACTGCAACTGCCTTGCAGTGGCCTCTGAGATCAAGACATGGTCGGAAAAGGTGCCCTGATGCTGGGCCCACTGAAACTTCAGGTCCCACTGCAGAGCCCGCAACCGCCACCTGGCGTGATGCACCAGAAGGATGTAGAAGGCCATCAGCCCCAGAAGCGGCATAGTCAACCTGACCGAGACTCGGGATAAAGGCTGAAAGATCGGAATCAGAGCCTGAATATCCCAAACCCGCTGTTTGGGAGGATAAACCCGAAACTGCGCCGAGACTAGAACCGCTCCGATGGAGAGGAGCTTCTGAGAGGGGCACAGGTGCGACTTCGGCACATTGATGGAGAACGCCAGCAGGTGCAGGATGTCGGCCGCAGTCTGGAGGTGGCTGACGACAGTCTGGGGCGAGCCCACCTTCAACAACCAGTTGTCGAGATAGGGGAAGACAAACCCCTAACCTGTGCAGATTAGCTGCGACCACCGCCATCACTTTTGTGAACACCCGTGGGGCGCTGGTAATGCCGAAGGGGAGCGCAGTAAACTGAAAGTGCTCGTGGCCTACCGTAAACCACAGGTAACGCCGGTGGGCCAGCAGGACGGGGATGTGAAAATAAGCATCCTGCAAGTCCAATGCTACCATCCAGTCTCCCGGGTCCAGGGCAGCTAAGACCTGAGCCAAAGTCAGCATCTTGAACTTGTCCTTCAGGAGGAAGCCGTTGATGTTCCGCAGGTCCAAAATAGGGCGTAGGCCCCCTTTGCCCTTCTTGGGTACCAGAAAGTAGTGGGAGTAACAACCACACCCTACTTCTGGCCCAGGAAAGCGCTCGATGGGCCCCTTGGCCAAGAGGGCCGTAACTTCCTCTTGTAGAAGTGTCAAGTGATCCCCCGACACGCGGAGGTACTGCGGTGGCATGGCTGGAGGGGTCGCCTCGAAGGGGAGGGAGTAGCATCTTCGGACGATTTGCAGCACCCACCTGTCCGATGTGACAGTGCACCAGTGGAGGTGGTGATGGCGAACCCTGCCCCCCACTGGCGTCACATGGGCCTGAAAGCTCGGACTAGGAGGGTTTTGAGGTGGATGCTGCAGGAGCAGGTGTGGACTGGCCTCGCCGTTGTCCCCGACCACCGCCACGGCGGTTTCCACGTCCGCCACCGCGCTGGATGGTAGTCTGCGGCCCGTGGCTGGCAGGACGTGTGGGGGCGCCCCTTCCTTGGCCACGAAAGGAGCAAAAGGCAGCCGTTTGCTGGCACGGGGCCGAAAGGCCCAAGGACTTGGCCGTAGCCCTGGAGTCCTTAAAGCGCTCAAGCGAATGGTCTGCCTTGTCGCCAAAGAGGCGACGGCCATCAAACTGCATGTCCATAAGTGTGTTCTAGACATCATCCGAAAAGTTGGCGGACCTCAACCAGGCGTGGCGACGAATCGCCACCGTCCTTGCTATCGCCCTGCCCAGTGAGTCCGTGGTATCCAGCCCACACCAGATGGAATACCTTGCCGCATCTTGACCCTCTGCAAGGGCTTGGGCGTGTTTAGTCCGGGCCTCCTCCGGACATTGTAGCAGCACGTCCGCGACCGTGTCCCACAGAGCGTGGGTGTAACAGCCCAAGAGGCATGCGGTGTTGACTGACCGCATCCCCAAACTCAGGGATGAGAATACATTTTTTCCGTATTGCTCATACCTCTTGGATTCCCGATCAGGGGGGGCCTCCGAGAATGTGGTCTGGGAGTTAGAGACCTGGATGACCAGACTCTCGGGAGTGGGGTGGGTGGACAGGAAGCAAGGGTCGCCCGGAGCCGGGCGGTGTCGCCTGGCCACGTTCCTGTCTACAGGCGGACCTGTAGCGGGCTTGGACCAAGGGCCCAGAAGAACGTCTGACACGGCCTCATTAAACGGCAGCAGAGGCTCGGTCGAGCTTGCCTGCGGCTTAAGGACTTCAGTGAGGAGGTTAGTCCTCACGGCCGCGACGGGGAGCTCAGGGCCCAAGGCCTTGGCAGCCCGCGTCAGCAACACACTATAGGCAGCCCCCCCTCCGTAGCCACGGTAGGAGGGGAGACAAAACCAGTGTCGGGCAAAGTGTCCAGATCACTGGCCTCCCCAGGCTCACCTGTCCTGAGAAGACTGGCACTCACGTGCCAGAGGGTCCTCGGACCCCTCCCAATCCCCCTCGTCACCCATCGCCTGGTACTCAGGTGCAAAGGTTGGGGCCGGGTCGTAGAAATAGAAATCTCCAAGCGGAATACGGTGCCGCTCCGACGCCGGACCCGAATCGAGGGTAGGACCGGGGACGGCGTCGTCCTGGGACGGCGCCGCCGGGGGCGACACCCTGGTGGCCGGCGCTGGCGAGGTCGTAAGGTCGACCGGCGACTAATCGGGTCGAGAACCGGACCCGGCAGGGCCCTGCGGCGTCGGGACTGAAGTTGCCAACGGCACCGGGGCCGAATCACCCGACGGCGCCGGGGCCGAAGCAACCGGCCCGTGTGGGGACCCAGTCGGGACCGCTGGGCCCGAAGGCGCCGCGGAACCCGACAGAGGAGTGAGCAACCTCATGGCCACGAGGAAGGCCTCGATCTCCTCCGGCGTCGCGTTCTGCCCAGGGACCGGCGGGTGTGGAGCAGGCCGCGATGCCTGCGGCTCCGGCGGAGCCACGGGGCGGTGTCGCCCGAACCCCCGGACGCGTCATGCGAGCGTCAGGGGGAGTCAGAAGAGCTATGTCGCCTCTTTGACTTCTTGTGCCTCTTACCTGAGGATTTCGAGCCCGAAGACCGATGACGACTCCCGGAACTGTGGTGACTCCGGCCCCACGACCGGTCCCTCGACCTCTTCGCGGACCGGGACCTCGAGTGGCGCGGGGCTGACTGCCGGAGCTCGAGTCGCTTGGGGGACCGCTCCCATCTAGCTTTCGACGTCAGGGCCCGGCAGTCGGAGCAGGATTTGCCATCGTGGTCAGGGCCCAGACAGTGAAGGCACTGGCGATGGGGGTCGGTAACCGACATCAGTCGGTTGGAGTCGACGCAGGGTTTGAACTCGGGCATCCCTACCGGCACCGTCGGAGTCAAAGAGACTTCGAAAGATGATCAAAAAGGATCGAAAAAGTTAGTAAAAAATTGGCTAGGGTACAACTTTTTCCGGATCGGCGCTTGCTGGTGCTGAAAAAAGAAGAACTGACATCAGCGCCCGAGGGCGGCGTCTAAGTACTCCGGCGACGTCATTCCGGCGCCAAGGACGGACACGGAGCCGCAGATGACGCATACCGACGCGCAAGGGTACTGCTACGCAAAAGTTTCCGGATCCAGTCTGACGCCTGGGGATATTCTAAGGTAAGGAATCTAATACTAACCTGTTTCTTTCAGATATTTGCCATATACGTATGGTGAATGCATTTATATGTTACACGATCGGTCAGATCCTTGGTTTTCCTCCATTTATGCTCAGCGGACCTGCAAGAAAGCTTCTGTAGCTTTAGTAGGTCAGTAAACCAAGGAGCAGCTCGAGTTTGAAGAGTGACTCTAGTAAGAGGAGCAATTATGTCCAGGGTGTTAGTTCTATTTCTGTCTAGAGAAATTGCAGAAAAGTCGATGTCAATAGGGCAGAATGGCGTTGGCCTAAAAAGTGTCAGCAAAAAGAGGTAAAGTAACTTTACGCCAATATCGCCTCCATACTACTTCCTTGCAAGGGACCGTATTAATTGAATGGTCCAGAATGGTAAGTTTTAATAAGAAATGATCAGGCCATAATAGTGGTAACGGAGACTCTACTGTGATCTTAGTAGAATTTTACATTAATAAGTCAAGTATATGACCAGCAATGTGCGTGGGGCGGTTAGCAGTTGGACTAATTCCAAAGAACTGATACTGGAAATTATCAGTTTAGTGTCAATATCGTGTTGTAATTGAGCATGATAGCTAAAATCACCTAACAAAAGGAAAGAGTCAGAGGCTAAAACACGAGGAGCAATAATCTCCGGTAGTTTGTGTGGAAACTCTTTTTTTAGGAACCGGAGGTCTGTATACTAATGCACCTCTCCATACTCCTCCTGACAAACCATTCATTGTAAAAATACACACTTCCATATTGCTTGTACTTATAGACTCTAAGGAAGTGATGTAAACAGCCAGAGTAGTGGCAATCAGTAGACCACCTCCTCTGTTCTTTTCCCTATCAACTCCTATTATTTTATATTGCGGAGGAAACGCAATGGCCACATCTGGAGAGGCATGTTCGTGCAACCAGGTTCCCGTAATAAAGCATATGTCTGGTGACTCAGAGTCAATAAGACTCCAGATTTCCACAGCATGTTTGGGAGGGAGGGGTGGGGGGGGGGGGGGGGGGGGGGGGGGGTGAGCAGACCACCAAACCAAATTGAGAGTGTGAAAAAGGCCGCTTTATTGAAACAGGTGCATATTCACAACAATACAACCCTGGCAAACGCCTTACAAAACTAACCTCACTAATTAAACTATTACCTTAAAAACTCCAAACGTCAGGCCCGCCCCTAATACGTCACAATCCCCGCCCCCACCCTGCACAACATAATTACAATTCAAACAATACAAAAACCTGCATAATCATTTAAACATTATCCCAACCCAAAAGCATAACATCACATTCCCAAATTGCCCACCAACAACTTACGTTAACCAAAACAGTGTAACCACCCCACGAAACATCTATTTAAACTTCTCCAGCCATAGCCCCATTTTAACAAAAACCCAACAACCTTCATGTCCCTGCTGGCAAAGAACCCCCAATTTCCGCCACCCAGAAAAGAGGGGGGAAAGAATTACACCCCTCTCTTTCTGCCCCCCAAAAACTACACAACAAACGACCACCTAAGCTTCAACCAAGAAAATTCTGAATTTTCAAGCACCTGGAAAGTACCTCTCTCAATTCCAATAAATATAAATCCATCCCAATTCGAGACACATGAACTCCATCGCTGCGAAAAAACTCCAGAGTGTCATAACGAATGTCCTTATGAGAGACACCCGCCCAAAACCTAAATCTCTGCAAAAACGAGAGACCTCTAAATTTAATTTCCTCCGCGCTTTATCAACTGCCCTAGGCTTAATCGCACCCCTCCAAGATCTACGGGGGACCAATTCAGTCCACAAAACATGACAGCCTGACCACTGTTGTTTTATGAGGGAAAGATCTTTCTTCATAGTTCTCAAAAGAACCACCCCTTTTACCCCACAAAGATCATTTTCACCGAGGTGTAGAAGCAAGACATCCAGACAAATACCTCCTACCAACCAGGAATTCAAAGCAGGAATAAGCTCCCTCCAAATCATACCCCCCTTACCCTTCCAAACAATATTAAACAATCGATGATTGAAACCAAGCGTAAGACCAAAATAACTTTTTTGAGCTTGAGCTTCCGCACGCCTTATGAAGGAATGCCCAACAATCCAGATCGTCATAACAGATGAACGGGGGCCGGCCACAGAACCTGAAAAAGAAAAGCAGCATCAAACTTTAAGGAAACTTAGCAGTCGCAGGCGCAGCACCAGGATCATTCCGCACATAGCGCTGAAAGCAGTTGGAAGACCATCGCCCTAAAGACATAATATCCTGCTGCGACCAACCCCTATTATGAGCCTCCGTTGCCGCCCCAATCCTGAAGGAATGTGTACCATAATGACTGTCATCCAAACCAAGAAAACGCAGAGCTTTTCGCAGCACCATGCGCAGTTGATATTCAGTCACCCTAGAACCATCCAAATGTTGAAAAACAGAGACCTCATCAGCCGCCCCCGAACAAGCCCTCAAACGCCTAGCCCACCGCAAAGGGCACGTCTCAGAAGCCAAATACCCTTCCCTTTGCTTCTCTGATCAGTTTTCGCGCGAGCCAGCCAAATGTGCAACCCTTTCTTGGAAAATTGAACATCCCCCCACCCCACCCCAAAAGTAACTTTAGATCCCAACAATTCCGACACTCTAAAAGCACCGAAAAACATCCACACCATGAGAGTTGAAAAAAGACAAACCTCAAACTCATCCAAACAAACAGAGGGCAATGCGTGCAAAACTCGGACCAAGGTCTGCCATGACAAAAGGTTGCCGGACCATCCGCTGCTTTCCCCGCTCCCTGGACCAACCCTCCAGCATACGTTTACCAACCTCCCCTGCAGAAGGAGAATAGCCTCAAAGCAATTTGCCCATGAACGCAATACCAGCCAATTTACCTGAAATTGTCACACGAGTCAGACCTTTATCCATCAAGTGAAGAATAAACTGCACCACATCCTCAGAACGTCTCCAACCGGGTACGCGCCAGCAAGCTCCAGACTCTAAAAACTCTTTCCAAGCTAATTCATATGCTGTCCTAGTGGAAACTGCCAGTGAACCTACCACCAACTGTAAGACCCTGTCTCGCCTACAGTCCAAAGATGTTCTGGCATGGGGGTCGGCGTCCTGTCCGCCTCCGAGACTAGCCCATGGAATCTCTCCCACTGTGAACGAGACAAAGCATCCGCAATGTCATTGTCCACACCAGGAATGTGCAAGGCCTTAAAACTGATGTCATACTTCAGGCACCCCAACACAAAGACCCTCAAGAGCTTCAAAATCTGGGCATCCCTGGCCGACTGCCTATTGATAATGTCTACCACAGCCTTATTATCAATGCGAAACAGGACTTTTTTGTGAGCAAGCTCATGACCCCACAAAGTCAAGGCAACCACCACCGGGAACAGCTCCAGAAATGCAATACTTCTGCCTCCGTTCTTCCACTGAGCAGGCCACTGTTCTGCACACCATCTGCCCTGCCAGTAAAGACCGAAACCATCACTGCCTGCAGCATCAGAAAAAATGTGGACTTCCCAGACCCAATCTTCTTCCCTGTACAGAGGAATTCCATTGAAAGAATGTAAAAAGACTACCCACATCCGCAGATCTTCCTTAACCCCTGCTGATAAGCGAACATGATGGTGAGGTAAATAGTGTCCTGATAGAGCCCTACCCAGACGCCTGCAAAATGTTCTGCCTGCCCTGACCACCCTGCAAGCAAAATTAAGATGGCCTAACAGCACTTGAATCTCTTTGACTGTCACTTTTGACTTAATCAGCATGGAATGTAAGAGTTCCAACATTTTAGCCTTCTTCTCCACCGGTAAACGTGCTTCCATAGCATGAGAATCTATCTCAATACCCAAAAAAGACATGGTCGCGCAGGGGCCCATTGTCTTTTCCGGTGCCAACGGTACACCTAAGAAATCCATCAGAGTCTGGAATGTCCGCAAAGCATTCTGACATGCCGAGGAATTGGGAGCGCCCACAAAAAAGAAATCGTCCAAGTAGTGTGTTACTAGCTGGTGTCCTGCACAATCAGTGAAAAACCATTGGAGAAAAGTGCTGAAAGTCTCAAACAGTGCGCAGGAGATGGAACAACCCATTGGTAAAGCTTTATCAACATACCATTTCCCATGAAATTGAATCCCCAAAAGATCCCAATCCCCGGGATGTACTGGTAGCAAACGAAATGCAGATTTGATATCGCATTTAGCCATTTCGGCATCAGAAGAGCCCTCCGGCCATGACAAGTGTTGAATTAAACGAAATTGCCCAGACTCCTTCTTTGGGACTACACCAATGGGGGAAACAATGAGATTCTCCAAAGGCCAATCATCAAAAGGACCTGCCATCCTCCCCTCTCGCACTTCTTTATCCAATTTGTCTTGCACTACAACTTTATGTTCATCGGCTGACAATAGATTTTTGGACCACCGCCACAGCCGCGGTCCTGTGTAGCCAAGCCGAAAACCCTCCCGAAAACCATCCAGCAATAACTTACAAGCATCAGCATTCCCATAATCTCTCAGAGCCACTGCTAGCTGACCAACTTTAACCGGAGTACGAGCCTTTGGGCCCAGCTCCTGGAGTGCTTTTTCCTCCCCTATGAGGCTGAGGCTGCTGTGCAGGACCAGGGGCGTTGGTAGGCTGTTGTGACCATTGTTGACTCCCTGGTATCCGAAGTCCCCAACACCTGGCCAATGCATGTTTCCTTCCACATTGAGAACATTCATGCCTGAACTTACAATATTCTCTGGGGCAGTGACCCTTGTTAAAATCCCAACAGGTCCCAGTGGCAGGTTGTGTTGACGTTGCTGTACCCACCCCTCCCCGGGTGGGCTTCCCCTGAAAGGGCCGGTAAATTAACGGCAAACCGCTAGCTGTAAAAATCGTTTTGCCACCAGCCGATGCACCCATAGTGTGTTGCCATAAGTCTGTGTCCAACTCCCCCCATTTTGCCTCAGGATCCCAAGCCAACCGTGCTCTGAATTCTTCATCATACTGCGCCCATGCAAAACCACTGCCAGTTATCTGCGCTTTTCTAATCACATCCATATACTTAAAAATGGCAACGCAGCGCTCGGTGAAATTTTCGCAGTAGACGCTAGCATATATCAGAAATGCCGCCGTCCAGTTTTCTATCGTCAAAGGAACCTTTGGGCGCTTAGCCAGCTCATATTCCTCTTCCTTAGACCCCTCCTTGGAGCGAACCTCTCTGTGCAATAGCTTAAAAATTTCGACATACTCACCCTTCCAAATTCTTTCTTTAGTAGCTAACATTAAATGAGCGCCCAAAGGTTTCGTAACGCCCATGTAAGGTAATTTCTTTATCTTAAGCTCCTTGCTATGTGGGGATCTTTACCTACCTCCATGGGCTCAGTACCAGTGCTAGAATCAACCTTCGAACCCACACCCCCATCACTCGTACCCACCCCTTGATCTTTTTTTTTTTATTTTTATTTTAAACTTTTTTATTGAGACCAAATTGCATTTACACAGCGTCATGCCGACAACCCTGAGGCAGGCCGCTATCAAACAAGTAATGAGCGTTAAGGATAAAAGTTCAGTTCACAGCAGGCAATGTGTAGACAGCAGCCGCAACCCAAAATCATCGACAATTGGCATATGGCGCAGCAAAAATCAGAGATGGTTACAATATCCGGTAGACAGGCATGCAACAGGCAGCCGGCATTGAAAATGAATACAGCTTGCTTGGAAGCATAGGAATGTCCAAAGATCAGAAAGTAGCATGTTTCAATTCAAGGAGCGTCTATCTACCTAAGTCTCCTTTCATCCTCCCTCTCCCACCCACCCCAACAGACCCAAAAAAACATTGGTTAAACTAAACTCTGTTGCATAGGATAAGTTCACCAAACGGGCATCAGGCCAGACGTATGAAATTATGAATGTCTGTGGGCGAGACGACATGTAGCGAACATACCGGCATAATCAGTAGACCGAATAGCAAGGGGGACCATGGAAGCGCAGGGGGGGTGAGGAGGGGGCCATTTGTATAGGGGGGGGGGAGGGGAAAAGACCTATTGTTTATGAGGTGTAGATCATACCCCAGACATGCAGGTCCCCATCACCCTGAGTGCACCCACAGAAAATGCAGCCACCCACCAGGGCGTGTCCCCTCAGAGGAGAGTAGCTGCAGGGAAAGCAAGGTCACCCCATGTCATCGGATATCTCCCCATTCGGCGATTGTGTAGAGTCTGGAGAGGATGCACGCTCTCGCGTCCACAGCGTAAAGGGCTCCCAAATGTCTCTAGGTCTGGAAGCGGATGGCATCAATTCCCAGTATCTCTCGAGTTGTGTGTTTCCGTATGTCACATCTCGAATCCATGCAGCAAATGACGGAGTTGCCCGCCTACCCCAGTGCACCGCCACCGGTCGCTTAGCATAAAGGAGCAGTATCGCATGCAGTTTTCTGTGTGCGGGTAATGTGTCATGAACCCTGCCCAGTAGCCCCAATAGCGGAGTCGGTGAATCAGACCTATTAAGTATCTGGTTAATAGCGGTGAAGATGTCTAGCCAGTATTGCTCCAGCCTACGGCAACTCCACGCCACATGTATAAAGGAGGCATTGTCGCAGCCGCATTTCCAACACCCAGAGCCGTCCCTAATACCCATGCGGTGTAGCGATATTGGCGTGCGGTAATATCTGTGCAAAAACTTAAAATGTATTAATCTCAGCCTGTAATTGGGCGATAACATCGTAAGTTGGCCGCAACAGAATTCCCACTGTTCCTCTGTAAGGGGCTCCTCCAGGTCCGCAGACCAGGCCTGCTGTGAAGAAGGCACTACAATGGGTGACTGGTTCTGCATACAGTTGTACAATCGGGACACAAGTCTTTTGGGGGAGGGTGTAGAAAGCAGATTCTGGAGGGCCACAAGCTGTGGCGGCTCATCGGGGAACTGGGGCCACATCTTTTTACAGGACGCCTTCAGCGAGTGGTATAAGAGCAAGTCAGAAAATGACTCCTGGTGTTCCTCCCCGCGTGCGTCTGAGTCGCGGAAGATGCCTTTAGGGTACAGATCCGCAAACGTGTGCAGCGACTGTCCTCGTATCTTAATTGTTCCACCACTCTCGTGTAGGCAGGGTAACATAGGGTTGCCACGGAGCGGAATCGCGGGCGCATATAGCAATGACAGTTTGGCCCTATTTCGCAATTCGCGCCATGTCCAGCGAAGCAGTTCAACTGTGTCCACGTCTTTCGAAGGGCGAGACACCGCGCCATATAGCGCTACATTCAGAGGGGAAGGGGCCGCCGCAGCCATTTCCACAGCTACATGTGGCTGGTAAGGGGTGGGGAACGCCCAGAAGTGCAAGAACTGCGCCTGCGCACATAGTGAATATAGCTTCATGTCAGGAGCCCCCAGACCGCCCTGTCGCAGCGGGAGTGTAAGTAGTGCCCAAGATGTTCTCGCCTGGCCACCAGCCCACACAAGGGTTAGAAGCAGTGAGCGCACTCTCGCATGAAAATGCGCCGTCAGCGGTATGGGAAGATTTACAAATAAGTAAAGGAACTTGGGAAGGACCACCATCTTCGCCAGTGCTATCCTTGCGACCAGCGATAGGGGCAGTTTGTTCCATATCGCCACCTTGCCCTCCAGCCAGTCTACTGCTCTTCCAAAATTAAGAGACCACAGTTCCTGTAAATCACGGCTTATCCAAATCCCGAGGTATTTCACAGCCTCGAGTTCCCAGCGTAGTGGGTAGTCAGAGGTCGTCTCCCGCGTGGTGTCTGTAAGAGGGAACACCACAGACTTTGACCAGTTTATGGATATCCCAGCCAAGCCTTCAAATCTGACGAATTCCCTCAGAAGGGGGTTTAGGTTTTCCGAGGGGTTGAGAACATACAGCGTGACATCATCTGCGTATAGGGATATAAGCAGACTCCTGGAGCTGAAACCTATCCCCCTCGCTGTATGGTGTTGTCGAATCCGAGCGGCAAGGGGCTCCATCGCGATCGCAAATAATAGCGGGGATAAGGGACATCCCTGTCTGGTCCCGCGGGTTATTGCAAATGACTCCGATACAAGTCCATTAATGTGTACTCTAGCCCTGGGCGCGACGTACAGCACTTTAATCAAGTTTATGAAGAGGGGACTAAATCCCATTCGTCCAAGGATTCTAAAGAGGAAGGGCCATTCTAGTGAATCAAATGCTTTAGTAGCATCTAAGAACGCGACTGCAGCTTGTGTATAGGGATGCAGGTAGTGAAGGACAGAGAAAATCGTCCTTAGGTTGTGTGACGTAGCTCTACCCGGTATAAAGCCAGATTGATCAGGGAGTGCCACCATCGGTAGTAGGGGTTGTAGCCTGTCCGCAATGATTTTGGCATATATTTTCGCATCTACGTTAATTAAGGAGAGCGGACGGTAAGAATCTAGGAGCAGTCAGTCTTTATCCGGTTTGGGCAGCGCTATAATTAGAGCTTCTCGCATGGACTCGGGTAGTGAGCCCAACTCTAGGGCTTCAACAAAGACTGCATGCAGTTTGGGCGCCAATTCCTCGGAGTATGCCTTATAGAAGGCCGTGGTCAAACCGTCTGGGCCTGGGGCCTTGCTCGCAGGCATGCTTTGTATCACCTGAGCTATATCTTGGACAGTGATGGGGACGTCCATGTACTGGCGGTGGAGGTCATTGAACCAGACGAGAGCGATGGAGTCTAAAAAATGTTCCAGAGACTCAGGAACCGTGGGCTGTCTGGAGGTGTACAGAGATTCGTAGAACGCAGCGAATGTCGCCAGCACCTCTTCCTGCCCCACAACCGTGTTTCCTGCACTATTTCTAATGGAGAGTATGTAGTTGGGTTGTGTGCGAGGAGCAACCATCCTCGCAAGCGTCCTGCTCGGCCTGTCTCCCTCCCCGTATCTACGTGCCTCGGCATGCTTCCCCAGGAAGGCGATCTCACGTTGTGCCTCCTCATCAAATGCAATCAATTTTGCCTTCATTTGGCCCGCCGTTTCCGGAGACGGTTCCCGGCAGAACGCCAGGTCTAGGTTGCGCAGCTCCGATTCTAGCGTGGTCAGCGTGGTGCGTATAGAGCGCAGCACTCCAGCTTGCCTAGCGATGCATTGTCCGCGGATCACCGCCTTGAAAGCGTCCCACACCGTAGCCACCGTGGAAGTCGACCCCTCATTGATAATGTCTACCACAGCCTTATTATCAATGCGAAACAGGACTTTTTTGTGAGCAAGCTCATGACCCCACAAAGTCAAGGCAACCACCACCGGGAACAGCTCCAGAAATGCAATACTTCTGCCTCCGTTCTTCCACTGAGCAGGCCACTGTTCTGCACACCATCTGCCCTGCCAGTAAAGACCGAAACCATCACTGCCTGCAGCATCAGAAAAAATGTGGACTTCCCAGACCCAATCTTCTTCCCTGTACAGAGGAATTCCATTGAAAGAATGTAAAAAGACTACCCACATCCGCAGATCTTCCTTAACCCCTGCTGATAAGCGAACATGATGGTGAGGTAAATAGTGTCCTGATAGAGCCCTACCCAGACGCCTGCAAAATGTTCTGCCTGCCCTGACCACCCTGCAAGCAAAATTAAGATGGCCTAACAGCACTTGAATCTCTTTGACTGTCACTTTTGACTTAATCAGCATGGAATGTAAGAGTTCCAACATTTTAGCCTTCTTCTCCACCGGTAAACGTGCTTCCATAGCATGAGAATCTATCTCAATACCCAAAAAAGACATGGTCGCGCAGGGGCCCATTGTCTTTTCCGGTGCCAACGGTACACCTAAGAAATCCATCAGAGTCTGGAATGTCCGCAAAGCATTCTGACATGCCGAGGAATTGGGAGCGCCCACAAAAAAGAAATCGTCCAAGTAGTGTGTTACTAGCTGGTGTCCTGCACAATCAGTGAAAAACCATTGGAGAAAAGTGCTGAAAGTCTCAAACAGTGCGCAGGAGATGGAACAACCCATTGGTAAAGCTTTATCAACATACCATTTCCCATGAAATTGAATCCCCAAAAGATCCCAATCCCCGGGATGTACTGGTAGCAAACGAAATGCAGATTTGATATCGCATTTAGCCATTTCGGCATCAGGGCCGGCAGTCACAACCAGGGCCATGGCCACATCCACTGAGGAATACGACACCGAAGCAGCTTCTTCATCAATGAAGTCATTAACCGAAGAGCCCTCCGGCCATGACAAGTGTTGAATTAAACGAAATTGCCCAGACTCCTTCTTTGGGACTACACCAATGGGGGAAACAATGAGATTCTCCAAAGGCCAATCATCAAAAGGACCTGCCATCCTCCCCTCTCGCACTTCTTTATCCAATTTGTCTTGCACTACAACTTTATGTTCATCGGCTGACAATAGATTTTTGGACCACCGCCACAGCCGCGGTCCTGTGTAGCCAAGCCGAAAACCCTCCCGAAAACCATCCAGCAATAACTTACAAGCATCAGCATTCCCATAATCTCTCAGAGCCACTGCTAGCTGACCAACTTTAACCGGAGTACGAGCCTTTGGGCCCAGCTCCTGGAGTACTTTTTCCTCCCCTATGAGGCTGAGGCTGCTGTGCAGGACCAGGGGCGTTGGTAGGCTGTTGTGACCATTGTTGACTCCCTGGTATCCGAAGTCCCCAACACCTGGCCAATGCATGTTTCCTTCCACATTGAGAACATTCATGCCTGAACTTACAATATTCTCTGGGGCAGTGACCCTTGTTAAAATCCCAACAGGTCCCAGTGGCAGGTTGTGTTGACGTTGCTGTACCCACCCCTCCCCGGGTGGGCTTCCCCTGAAAGGGCCGGTAAATTAACGGCAAACCGCTAGCTGTAAAAATCGTTTTGCCACCAGCCGATGCACCCATAGTGTGTTGCCATAAGTCTGTGTCCAACTCCCCCCATTTTGCCTCAGGATCCCAAGCCAACCGTGCTCTGAATTCTTCATCATACTGCGCCCATGCAAAACCACTGCCAGTTATCTGCGCTTTTCTAATCACATCCATATACTTAAAAATGGCAACGCAGCGCTCGGTGAAATTTTCGCAGTAGACGCTAGCATATATCAGAAATGCCGCCGTCCAGTTTTCTATCGTCAAAGGAACCTTTGGGCGCTTAGCCAGCTCATATTCCTCTTCCTTAGACCCCTCCTTGGAGCGAACCTCTCTGTGCAATAGCTTAAAAATTTGACATACTCACCCTTCCAAATTCTTTCTTTAGTAGCTAACATTAAATGAGCGCCCAAAGGTTTCGTAACGCCCATGTAAGGTAATTTCTTTATCTTAATCTCCTTGCTATGTGGGGATCTTTACCTACCTCCATGGGCTCAGTACCAGTGCTAGAATCAACCTTCGAACCCACACCCCCATCACTCGTACCCACCCCTTGATCTTTTTTTTTTTATTTTTATTTTAAACTTTTTTATTGAGACCAAATTGCATTTACACAGCGTCATGCCGACAACCCTGAGGCAGGCCGCTATCAAACAAGTAATGAGCGTTAAGGATAAAAGTTCAGTTCACAGCAGGCAATGTGTAGACAGCAGCCGCAACCCAAAATCATCGACAATTGGCATATGGCGCAGCAAAAATCAGAGATGGTTACAATATCCGGTAGACAGGCATGCAACAGGCAGCCGGCATTGAAAATGAATACAGCTTGCTTGGAAGCATAGGAATGTCCAAAGATCAGAAAGTAGCATGTTTCAATTCAAGGAGCGTCTATCTACCTAAGTCTCCTTTCATCCTCCCTCTCCCACCCACCCCAACAGACCAAAAAAAACATTGGTTAAACTAAACTCTGTTGCATAGGATAAGTTCACCAAACGGGCATCAGGCCAGACGTATGAAATTATGAATGTCTGTGGGCGAGACGACATGTAGCGAACATACCGGCATAATCAGTAGACCGAATAGCAAGGGGGACCATGGAAGCGCAGGGGGGGGTGAGGAGGGGGCCATTTGTATAGGGGGGGGGGGGGGAGGGGAAAAGACCTATTGTTTATGAGGTGCAGATCATACCCCAGACATGCAGGTCCCCATCACCCTGAGTGCACCCACAGAAAATGCAGCCACCCACTAGGGCGTGTCCCCTCAGAGGAGAGTAGCTGCAGGGAAAGCAAGGTCACCCCATGTCATCGGATATCTCCCCATTCGGCGATTGTGTAGAGTCTGGAGAGGATGCACGCTCTTGCGTCCACAGCGTAAAGGGCTCCCAAATGTCTCTAGGTCTGGAAGCGGATGGCATCAATTCCCAGTATCTCTCGAGTTGTGTGTTTCCGTATGTCACATCTCGAATCCATGCAGCAAATGACGGAGTTGCCCGCCTACCCCAGTGCACCGCCACCGGTCGCTTAGCATAAAGGAGCAGTATCGCATGCAGTTTTCTGTGTGCGGGTAATGTGTCATGAACCCTGCCCAGTAGCCCCAATAGCGGAGTCGGTGAATCAGACCTATTAAGTATCTGGTTAATAGCGGTGAAGATGTCTAGCCAGTATTGCTCCAGCCTACGGCAACTCCACGCCACATGTATAAAGGAGGCATTGTCGCATTTTCAACACCCAGAGCCGTCCCTAATACCCATGCGGTGTAGCGATATTGGCGTGCGGTAATATCTGTGCAAAAACTTAAAATGTATTAATCTCAGCCTGTAATTGGGCGATAACATCGTAAGTTGGCCGCAACAGAATTCCCACTGTTCCTCTGTAAGGGGCTCCTCCAGGTCCGCAGACCAGGCCTGCTGTGAAGAAGGCACTACAATGGGTGACTGGTTCTGCATACAGTTGTACAATCGGGACACAAGTCTTTTGGGGGAGGGTGTAGAAAGCAGATTCTGGAGGGCCACAAGCTGTGGCGGCTCATCGGGGAACTGGGGCCACATCTTTTTACAGGACGCCTTCAGCGAGTGGTATAAGAGCAAGTCAGAAAATGACTCCTGGTGTTCCTCCCCGCGTGCGTCTGAGTCGCGGAAGATGCCTTTAGGGTACAGATCCGCAAACGTGTGCAGCGACTGTCCTCGTATCTTAATTGTTCCACCACTCTCGTGTAGGCAGGGTAACATAGGGTTGCCACGGAGCGGAATCGCGGGCGCATATAGCAATGACAGTTTGGCCCTATTTCGCAATTCGCGCCATGTCCAGCGAAGCAGTTCAACTGTGTCCACGTCTTTCGAAGGGCGAGACACCGCGCCATATAGCGCTACATTCAGAGGGGAAGGGGCCGCCGCAGCCATTTCCACAGCTACATGTGGCTGGTAAGGGGTGGGGAACGCCCAGAAGTGCAAGAACTGCGCCTGCGCACATAGTGAATATAGCTTCATGTCAGGAGCCCCCAGACCGCCCTGTCGCAGCGGGAGTGTAAGTAGTGCCCAAGATGTTCTCGCCTGGCCACCAGCCCACACAAGGGTTAGAAGCAGTGAGCGCACTCTCGCATGAAAATGCGCCGTCAGCGGTATGGGAAGATTTACAAATAAGTAAAGGAACTTGGGAAGGACCACCATCTTCGCCAGTGCTATCCTTGCGACCAGCGATAGGGGCAGTTTGTTCCATATCGCCACCTTGCCCTCCAGCCAGTCTACTGCTCTTCCAAAATTAAGAGACCACAGTTCCTGTAAATCACGGCTTATCCAAATCCCGAGGTATTTCACAGCCTCGAGTTCCCAGCGTAGTGGGTAGTCAGAGGTCGTCTCCCGCGTGGTGTCTGTAAGAGGGAACACCACAGACTTTGACCAGTTTATGGATATCCCAGCCAAGCCTTCAAATCTGACGAATTCCCTCAGAAGGGGGTTTAGGTTTTCCGAGGGGTTGAGAACATACAGCGTGACATCATCTGCGTATAGGGATATAAGCAGACTCCTGGAGCTGAAACCTATCCCCCTCGCTGTATGGTGTTGTCGAATCCGAGCGGCAAGGGGCTCCATCGCGATCGCAAATAATAGCGGGGATAAGGGACATCCCTGTCTGGTCCCGCGGGTTATTGCAAATGACTCCGATACAAGTCCATTAATGTGTACTCTAGCCCTGGGCGCGACGTACAGCACTTTAATCAAGTTTATGAAGAGGGGACTAAATCCCATTCGTCCAAGGATTCTAAAGAGGAAGGGCCATTCTAGTGAATCAAATGCTTTAGTAGCATCTAAGAACGCGACTGCAGCTTGTGTATAGGGATGCAGGTAGTGAAGGACAGAGAAAATCGTCCTTAGGTTGTGTGACGTAGCTCTACCCGGTATAAAGCCAGATTGATCAGGGAGTGCCACCATCGGTAGTAGGGGTTGTAGCCTGTCCGCAATGATTTTGGCATATATTTTCGCATCTACGTTAATTAAGGAGAGCGGACGGTAAGAATCTAGGAGCAGTCAGTCTTTATCCGGTTTGGGCAGCGCTATAATTAGAGCTTCTCGCATGGACTCGGGTAGTGAGCCCAACTCTAGGGCTTCAACAAAGACTGCATGCAGTTTGGGTGCCAATTCCTCGGAGTATGCCTTATAGAAGGCCGTGGTCAAACCGTCTGGGCCTGGGGCCTTGCTCGCAGGCATGCTTTGTATCACCTGAGCTATATCTTGGACAGTGATGGGGACGTCCATGTACTGGCGGTGGAGGTCATTGAACCAGACGAGAGCGATGGAGTCTAAAAAATGTTCCAGAGACTCAGGAACCGTGGGCTGTCTGGAGGTGTACAGAGATTCGTAGAACGCAGCGAATGTCGCCAGCACCTCTTCCTGCCCCACAACCGTGTTTCCTGCACTATTTCTAATGGAGAGTATGTAGTTGGGTTGTGTGCGAGGAGCAACCATCCTCGCAAGCGTCCTGCTCGGCCTGTCTCCCTCCCCGTATCTACGTGCCTCGGCATGCTTCCCCAGGAAGGCGATCTCACGTTGTGCCTCCTCATCAAATGCAATCAATTTTGCCTTCATTTGGCCCGCCGTTTCCGGAGACGGTTCCCGGCAGAACGCCAGGTCTAGGTTGCGCAGCTCCGATTCTAGCGTGGTCAGCGTGGTGCGTATAGAGCGCAGCACTCCAGCTTGCCTAGCGATGCATTGTCCGCGGATCACCGCCTTGAAAGCGTCCCACACCGTAGCCACCGTGGAAGTCGACCCCTCATTTTCTTCAAAATAATGTACAATATCTGCTCGGATTTCCTCGGTGAAAACAGTATCTGTCAGGGCATGGGGGGGCAGCCGCCAAGTAAACGCTCTTTTAGGGACCCCCGGTATCTTCAACTCTAGTTGGCAGGGGGCATGGTCGGAGAGGGATCTAGCCTGTATGGATGTGTCCATCATCCACGTTGCCACGACTGGTGACACCAGCCAGTAGTCCAGCCTGGACCAGGCGGCATGATGGCTGGTTATGCATGTACCTACAGTATCAACTGGATGTCTAGCCCTCCACACATCAGATAATGCCCCTTCCACCATCACATCAAGAATGGCCTGTCTTGCTCCAGTGTGTGTAGGCCTACCCACTCCTCTTCGGTCTAAATCATCATTCAGTGGAACATTAAAATCCCCGCCTAAGACGATATGTGCACAATCTAACATCGCTATTTTGGCCCACACAGTTCTAAAAAACTCCGGGTCGTCTACATTCGGGCCATAAAGTGCGGCAAATATTAATGGTCTGCCATGTAAAGAACCATGCACAATGACATATCTGCCCTCTCCATCAAGTATAACCTCATGTTCCCGCCAGTCCAGGCCTCTACGAATGAGTATCGCTACACCTCTCGCATAGTTCGAAAAAATCGCAGAGTACCCCTGTGACCATCTCGAGTGCTTTAACCTGGACGACGGGGTAGAATTTACATGAGTCTCCTGCAGAAAACATATGTCAACATTGTGTCTAGCCAACATGCCATGCATCAACCTGGCCTTTTTATAATCCCCCAGCCCCCTTATGTTCCAAGTCCACAGCTTAACATCCCCCATGAAGCCTTACAATCAAAACACAAATTAGCAGTCCGGTATTCGCCCGTTTGTCATCAAGCCCCGTGGCCCATCGTGAGTGCGAAAATACTATACGTGTTACATCAATCAGAGTGCATCCCCCAAAACACAAACTTCGAACATTCAGCAAACAGTTGAACTCTCCCCACCACCCTCCACCCTCACCAACCCCCCAATCAGGTCGTGACAAAACCCCACTATTCATTCCCATTTCGTGCCCCAAACTAGACACGCAAACAAAGGGAGACACCCCGTGAGGCGTGGTACTCCAGGCTTACACCCCCGTTTACACAGGGTGGCTACATTCAGGTTTGTAGTTCCATGCCCCAATTGGCTATCAAGTAACAGGGTCACAACCAGGCTTTACAGCAGAATAATGACAAAGCTTTCGACCCAGCAGTAACTCCAGCGTGACAGGGCAGCAATTTGCATTATTCTCATCTCTTCTAGGCCCAGCACGGAGCGCAATAGAGTGAGGAGTGTGGCCTAGAACAGAAAGGCATTACTGTAGAATTAAAATGAAAAGCTCAGTAGTGCATCCATGCTAGTGCTTTAGTCATTATCACTAAGGCGATCAGAGTCAGTCTCAAGTCTCGTTGACTTTCGCCTCGCCCCGTGGCCACTAATGTGTTTCGCAAATTTCAGTGCTGATTTTGCGTCCGTAAAAAAATGCGGGGTGTGTTCATGGATGACCCTTAGCTTAGCTGGATACAACAGTGCGTATTTAATGTTAGCCTGCAAAAGGATTTTCTTGGCTGGCAGGAATTCTTTTCTCGCTGCTTGGACCAGGGGGGTAAAGTCAGGGTAAAAGGAAATGTTATTACCTTTATGTGTAATCTTACCCTTCTCCCTAGCGAGGCGTAGTATGAGGTCTCTGTCTTGGAAATTAATCAGTTTAGCAAGGATGGGACGAGGCGGCGTGCCCGGAGCTGGTACCTTCCCCAGCGATCTATGCGCTCGTTCCACCGTGAACACTGGAGATAGATGCGGGTCGAAGAGCTCATGTAACAGATCCGCCACAAACACCTCCATCTTGCCAGTGTTGTCAGACTCCGGAATTCCAGTGATGCGGATGTTCGACCTCCTGGAGCGTGCCTCCAAATCATCTGTCTTAGCTCGCAGGGATTCCAATTCTTTTTCCATGTTGGTGATGTGCTGTTTGGTGTGTTGCTGAAATTCGCTGCACTCGGTTTGCCTATTTTCCAAGCAGTCCAGCCGTGTCTCGTGGGCATCCACCTTGGTCTTGACTGATTCCAATTGTGCGGACATCGCATCTAGTTTGGTGTCAATACTCTTGAGGCTCGCCCGAACCTCCATCATCAGAGCCCCAAAGTCCATGTCTGCACCTGCCCCCTGTGACATTGAAGCGCCCGCATCCTGGTCCGTTGAATTCGGTTTGTCCAGGCGTTTCTGCTCGAATGTGATCTTGGGCTGTCTAGCGTCATTCTTCCCCATCTTGCAAAGAAGGTAACAGCGCGGGAGGAGTCGGATAGTTGAGCGGGTCTTTTGGTGGCTTACACAGTGTAGAACAGGGTAACGTCTGGCGTTTGGTCGTTTCGGGATCTGTGTGCACCCCGCTCCGGAGGATCCTGCAGACCATATACGAGCGTCCGTAGCGCAGCTCAGGTAGGTATGGGAGGCTCTTCTCACAGCGCGGACCTGGCCATGCGTCGCAGGCCTACAAAATGGCGGCAATCAGAAAGTCTCCTCTTCTACCGGTAAACCTCGGTGTCAGATCCCACACCTGACAAGCAGTAATGTCAGGGATTCTTTCTCAGTAGCAGGGAAATGGAGCCGGCTAATAGAGTTAGATCCTAGCTGTAGCAGTGTTCGGATAGGAAATGTGCAGTGGGCGACTTCTATCGAGGCCCCCCGATGAGCAGGTAGGTCGCAGCTATATAGGCGGTGCTATATGCCCAGTCTGGTTGCAGTTTTGGAGTCTGCGTGGTCTAAGTTGCGGCAGTATGGGGGCCCCCTTGCACAGCAGAAGTTCACGTTCTTTCAGCAGAGCCCCGCCATGTTGGAATGAGTATATTGCAACCAGCAGTCCCAGGGAGCTCACCCCACAGCAGGGAACGGGGCCGGTGTGCTAACAGCAGGTATCAAGTGCAGCCGGATTCCCGGCAGATTGGGTCAGCCGGTTTCGACTGGGGGGCCCCCCCAGTATCAGGTAGGACGTAGCGCCGTGAACCTTCAAGTGTGTGAGTGATTTCAAGTCTCTGCCGCCCTACTTAATGCACCGAAAGGCTGCCTCCAAAATGGCGGTCACACCGCTGGTCCGCTCCCAAAGGCTCTCCCTGGCTGTGCAGCAGCTCGTAGTGCGGCGCGGAGGCGATTCCCCAGGCTCGCAGTGAAGACGAGTGTAATCGCGACTCACCAGAAGTGGGGTCCGGTGCAAGCACAGCCCCTTCGCGGGCCTCGCAGCAGTCCCGTCAGGCTCCGGCCGGCCCTCAAATCCCCGACTTCAATTTTGCAATGCCGCCCGGCTGTGTCTCCACGTCTGCTAGGTCGCGGACGGAGTGTAGCGCGCCAAATTCAAGGGAGGTTACGCCCGTGCCCAGCGGCTGTCCTCAGTCACCAAAGTCGGGTCGGAGGTAGCGGCTAGCGTCTTCTGCCCTTGCGCTATGCGATTGCAGCACTTTTGGGTTCCGGAACAGGATTATATTAGGATTTGTTGTTGTAGCCGGCGGAGCTCGCTCACAGAGCGGCCATTTCGCTGCCTGGTTGGCCACGCCCCCCCACCCCTTGATCTTTGACATAACGACCCTTGTGAAGCTTAATTTCCAAACCTTCTGAAACTGGTTCACTACCCGTCCCCACAGACACCATTTTTGGTTTGGCCCGTGGCACAGAACGCTCACCTGGTTGTAATAAAGGAACTTGAGCCGGCCGCACTCTCCATGCCAGATGCTCCACATCGTCGACCGTCCGAGGAACCCTCACTGAGGGGCCGCTCTCTCGAGTAGGTCTGGGAACCGCAGTTTTCGGACGCACCACCACTGGTGCCTGTAAAACAGTATCAGAAACGTGAAAATGCCCCCCCCTTGTGCCCTCATCACGTAACTCGCCCTCCTCAGGGCTGTCATCATCATAATCCAGCACTAATGATTCTTCCAACCTAGGAGGGGCAAACATCACTGACGGACTTTGAAAACCAACATGGGCCTTACCCGCCCTGACTGAAACACGAGGCGGGGGAGCCGACTGGACCCGTCTGTACTCCCCCAAACGTTGACCATCTTTGCACAACTTATCTAATGACAAATCTCTTCTATGATGAGATAAAGACGTTGGGGCCAGCAAGGACGCGCCGGACCTGCTTTTGCCGACCCCGCCGAGATCCTGAGAAAAAGACGTTGGGGCCAGCGAGGACACACCGAGCCTGCTGCCGCCGACCCCGCCGAGATCCTGAGAAAAGGAAGTTGGGGCCAGCGAGGACGCGCCTGACCTGCTTCTGCTGACCGCGCCGAGATCCTGAGAAAACGATGTTGGGGCCAACGAGGTCGCGCCGGACCTGCTTCTGCTGACCGCGCCGAGATCCTGAGAAAAGGATGTTGGGGCCAACGAGGTCACGCCGGACCTGCTTATGCTGACCGTGACAGGATCCCTCGCCGGTACGGGGTATGCCGCGCCAGGCTCCACCCTCCCTTCTCCTCGGTGCCACCAGGCCGCACTTCGCTCTACCGAGTCTGCCGCTCCACGACACTCCCTGACCTGTGAAGAAAAAGGCTGGACTGATGTGCCGGGACCCTTACTCCCAAAACTTCCAAACATATCAATACCACTAGCTACACAAGACCTAGACTCCTGAAATTGTGTTTGACCAGCCTGCCGAAAAACAGACCCCTTAGGCTGAACAGACAACACCTGCCGAGGAGGAGACGGCTCCACTTCTTCACCATCACTACTCCCATCCAATAACTCCTGAACAATCTTAGGCGCGGGACCTAAAACCTGCCCACTATGCCCCTCCTGCTGTGTATCAGACAAGGACTTCTCCACCCTCCCAGAAGGTCTACCCCCCACAGGCAAGCCCGGAAACTTTAAAGTGCCCCCAAAGCCACTCAACATGTCAGTCCCTTTGAGAGGTGTAACACCGCCTGCATCACGAACCCCCTCTGCCCAGGAAGGAAACACATCCAGACCCTCCCAAGACCTGGCACCCACCTGCTTACTGCCACTCCCTTGCAAAGAGGAAAAAACATCACCTTCCACAGCAGGCTCAACTAGCCCTGTACCTGACCCAGAAATATATGAAGGAGTACACAACATATCACGACCAGCATCCTGTCCATGTGAAACCTCCCCTGCCTTCCCTTCAACCTGCGCCCACTCCCCCTCCCCCACAGAGCCACTGAGCACAGAAACCACCCCCCCATGAGTAGATACAGGAGGAGAAAATAACAGGGCTAAAAGGTACCAAGTCACCCCCAGAAACCAGCTGCCCAGCCTGCACCTTATCATTAAGATCATCATCCCCAAACAAATGCACCCTGGAAGCACGAGCTGGAGTAGAAAAACGTTCTCCCCCAGTCCCCTAATGTAATGGCAACAATTCCACCTTCTTAAAGACACCATGAGCCCCCAGTGCCGACTGTTCGGAAAATTGCCCAACCGGCACTTCAGCCGGTAACACGAAATCCCCCTGCGCGTGCGGTGACAAAAATTCCACCTGCGCATGCGCGGCAACCGCCGGCGCTCCTCCCGCCGGCTCTTCAGTTGGGAAAACGGAGGCAGAAGGAGAGCGCTTCCTGCCTCCTGCTTATCGGCCCGCTTGCCTCTCGCAGCGGGGACCGAAAGCGAACGCACCGGCGGCACTACGGGGACAAGAGGAGCCGATGCCCCTCCCTCCCCCACTCCCGCCTGACTCATTAAAGCCGCTCCGGCTTTCAACGGCACAACAGGTCCAAGGGCCGCTCTCCTAGAGCGCGGGCGGCCCCTGTCACTTACCGCTTCCCGGCGAGACCTCTTCGGGGAGACACAAGCCGCGGCCACCGCGGCAACACCAGCTGAGGCCTGCCGCTGAGGACGCGACGGCCCAGCTGCATCCCCTATGACCAGATCCAGGCGTCCCGCTTCGCTCAGAAGGCGGATTGCCTCTAGCACACGATAGTCTTCACCCGACATGTCGCAAAATAACACTAAAACCTATACTCACAATTTTTTTTTTAATTAAGCTAAATGGACTCCCGGCCACCAGGTCACCTAGCCTAAAGTGGTGGCCGGGAGGAGGAGCCAGGAGACTATATAATTGGGCTCCCCTAGTAGGAAAAAGAGGAGCCCAAAAGTAGCCCAAAAGAAGCCTGCTCCCTAAACCCCCCCCCCCCACGTGCCCCTCCCAAACAGCCCGGGGGGGGGGACCTCCCTCCGGTCGGCTGCCCCCCCCCAAGCCCTCCTTGGGAATAGAGCGAGCATAAAAATAGAGTGCCCTTAGTGATCTAAATTCTTTTGAATGGATAGATGTGCAAGAAGTTTCACAAACAGGCAGAAGAAGACAAGGAATGATATGATCCCCACAAGTTGCGGCAATGATTGAATCGATTAGATATTGAGACGAAGAAGGACTAAGATCCTTCAGTACCTGACTAGAATATCTGAGCAGGGACATCATGGGACTGACTGATTACAGCTAGTTATAAAGATTGAAATAGACCAAGAAAATAAAAATGGGCATGGGTCCGGGCAGCTGGCAGCGGTCTGGCGCAGACGGGCTTACCTTTGGCGCACCGTTGCGCGCGTCTGCTGCACAGCCCCGCCTTATGTAGGGCACAGGGCCGATTGAGACACTGGGAGGCTAACTGCACTTCCTGTTAGCAGGCCGATAGAAAGGAAGTGAAACTAATGCCTCCTCGTCCCTCTGCACAATCGGCACAAGCCGTGGCGGACCGAGGACGGAGGCAGGAAGAACATAGGGTGAGTGCAGTAAAATAAGCGTTTAAAAGTAAAAAGCTACAGCATAAATTTTAAATACAGGCACAGTTTAATAGTGCTCAACTGCGCAAACTAAAATTAATCAAGGCAGAAAAAGTATGGTTGGTGCGAAGAGGTCAGCACCTACAGAGTGTCCACCACCCGCGTCCACTGCACAGCCCCGCCTTATGTAGGGCACAGGGCTGATTGAGACGCTGGGAGGCTAACTGCACTTACGGTCAGCAGGCCGATAGAACGGAAGTGAAACTAATGCCTCCTCGTCCTTCCGAACAATCGGCACAAGCCGTGGCGGACGGAAGCAGGAAGAACAAAGGGTGAGTGCAGTAAAATGCACGTTTAAAAGTGAAAAGCTACAGCATAAATTTAAAATACAGGCACAGTTTAATAGTGCTCTACGGCGCAAACTAAAATTAATCAAGGCAGAAAAAGTATGGTTGGTGCGACGAGGTCAGCACCTACAGAGTGTCCACTCAAAACGTTGACTGATTCTTCTATCCCTGCTTGCACATTATGGGTGCTTAGATACCTTTCTTTGAAGTTTGTGTTATCAACAATGACCTCTGAACTTAAAAGCTGTTCAGGTCAGCAGAGGTGTCAGTGCCAGAGATTCTTTTGATCCATCTAATGTTTTGTTTTGAGGTCCAGTTATGATGGAGAAAAGAGGGCATACCAGCATTTTCTGACAACCTGGGGTCAATTTGCCTAATCCCTGTGAAGTTTTTTCAAATCCTATTCAAACATGTTAACAAGGCTTGCATCTCCAGTTTGTATGGATGTTTTTTGGGGATGATTTTGTTTTATCAAAATTCTTTTCTCTCTTTACTCCCAATTTCTCACCTGCTAAGTTCTGAGCTAAATACAGAAGTGATAGAGTTATAGAATTACGTTTTGAGTTATCATTACATGACTGCATACTAAGTGATATCTTATTTATAAAAGTATAGGAAAGTGTTTTGGTTCCCTAATTGTTTGTTTTCCCCATTTATTGTATCCTTTGGCACAGAGCACAAATTCTGATAAGCATCTAACCCTACAAAGTGCGTGGTCGCTGTCACTTACTAGGAGCAAATTTACCATCCTCCACAGCACTCCCCTCTTGCCTTTGATGGTATAAGAACAGTGGACTCAGTATTGCAGCCGCTGATCTGAAATAAATTCAGCATTTTTCTCTATTAATGGAAAGAGGCTCCTCCTTAGCGGTATAATTTACAATGAACCTAAAATAACGATCAGTAAGACCCAAAAACCAAAACACTATTCGTTGTTTCTTTGACACTAGTTCTGGCGCCACAAGTAGCACCATACACTATAGGCTGTACACTATTGGCAGATATTTTGAGACATAATTATACTATGTGTCACACTTGCTATGCTTACTAGTCAAAAACAAATGTTTCGCTATGGTTGGCCTGAACCAACACCGTCCCGTTTGTCATAAACCTCCCAAAATATTAACATCCCTTTGTACATCAGCAGTATTGGTGCACAGCAGCCTTCTTTGCAGAGGCTGGTTATGAAAAAGCAATGTAGGGCAAATCTACCCACAGTTTGCTCTTTTCAGTCAGCTACCAGCTGAAATGATACCGACCGCTTCTGCTGCAGACCTCATGTCAAAAGGTTTACTTCACTGCAAATTTGTATCTCAGGTTTGTTAGATGCATTCAGTGAACCAAAATTATATTCTAAATGTAATTTGGCCTGAAACACTCAATTCTATAATTAGATTTAAGCTACCCATTTCAGTTTAATCCAAACACAGAGACATAAATGGATATACAATTTGACTGGGGCTGGTTCAGATCTACTTCACACTCCTGCCCAAACAACCAGATCCACCTTACAACCATTAACCATTTTCTTTGACAATGTATGTTCTCGAAGTATTAAAGGAAAAACAGACATTAGTAAGCATGAGGTAGGAAAGCAGACAATGGAACTAGCACACTCTTTGAAGTGTACAAGGATTTGCTTTTTGTTTGAGAGTGGAGTTTGGAGGTAATAAATCCATCTGCCACCTTAGATTTTTAGGGCCTGATTCTGGGCAGAAGGGCTCCGAACGATGGTCGTAGCCCTTCCGCCTGAATCGGAACGTGCTGGCCGGATTCCTTTCCGACCAAGCCATTCCGATGGGCTCAGTCGGAAAGGAATCCGACCCGGATTCCCGGATGGCTTATGACGGGCTCGGAGAGCCCGTCTGCCGCCCAGAAATCCTTCAGTACTGCCCTGGTCGCCTCTTTTTGACCGAGGGAGTACAATGGCAGTTTTTCACTGCCTTTTCGTGCCGGTGTTCCGGCACGAAAAGGCAGTCGGAAGCTGTCTTTGGGGGCCCCCATGGGTGCGAGGCCGCCGAATGGCGGCACCTATGGTGCCCCTCTGTTGATCCCTGCACCCGGTGCAGGCCACAGGGTGCAGGGATGAACTGCACCCCTCCATTTCACAATGCGGGCATGCATGCCGCTCGGAATACATTCTCCCATTGTGAAACATACGAGTGCGACCGAACAGGGTTCGGTCGCATCATACTTGCAGGGCTGCAACCGAGGACAGTAGGTCGTTCGGTCACGGTTCCTGGCCGATGTCCGACGGAGTCAGGTCCGTCCGACATCGGAATCGGGCCCCAAGTACAGAAACCACACAAATACTTTTGAGTCCACTTGTCTTAGAAACTGAATCCCATGAAAGTAAGTTTACTTGGGGGGGTTTGGGGAGGGATGAGTAATAGGATGCTAAGGAACGTTTTCTAGATTTGTTTAGGGTGAGACAAAATGGTGGTAGGGTTTTAAAAACCCTTATTTGGCCCACTGGCACTTCAGGACTTACTTGGAACATAATCACATGCTTGCAGTTTTGTGATTATGTGTGTATGTGAGAGTAGTTTCTGGAAGGAATTAATTTTGTTCAGAAGCAGTGGTTGCATGGGGGAAGGCATGGGGTGATCTGTGTGGTGATGAATGTTATGATGTTTGTAAACAGTATGGGGAGATAGTTCAAGTACGGGCAGCAGAGTCTGGGTGGTCTTACCTGCAATCAAAACAAATCAGTTGCTTTCTCTGCAGAACTTATCCTGGCAACTGTCACACTGTATTTTTTGATTCCTTGTCACCAACATCCACAGTGGCAACAACTGGGAGCAGCTTGAAGCAGCCCAGTGTCTCGGTGCTGTAAATGGGAATAAAGAATTGAAGGAACTTCACTATCTAGAGTATCCATTTGCTCTTGAAAAGTGCACATACTCTCTTTCAAACTAAAGTGCAGGTACTCCGTACAGGTCATTACCTGCCCATTTAAAACACTGAGTTCAGATATCCTATGTTTGTGGTCCCTGAAACCAAAATGTGGTGTCCAGGCGCAGCAGTATAATATGGTTTGGCAGATACTAGTGCCAGAACCATTGTTAATAAGGCAGAAGACGTTCTTGGGATTGTTGCCATGGTGGTCTTCTTGGCTACGGAGGAATGGATTCCGAGCTGGGTTTAAGCAGCATCTCTGAGGTTGAGAGGCGCAGTAGACAGCGACAACGTACATCCTGCAAGTGAAAGGAGAAAGGTAGTGCCATTGTCTGTGCCAATATGGAGAGCTTGTGTGGTGTTACATGCAGACACTGTGGCTGTGCATCTCAGGATTGGATGCAAACCTGTTCTAGCCACTACCTGGTGGGGCACGACAGACTGTGCGACCTGAGGGAAGACACAGCATAGCCTCTTGTGTGAGCTGGGTGGTACATGTTCAGGGTGTGAAAGGCTTAGATGAGTGATCACAATTTAAGACTATAAGCATGTACAATGTTCACATGACAAACAATAGCAAGCCAGTCTGTGGCAACAAACTGCTTTTACTACAGAGAAGTAATTTAGTTCAGAGAGTTGGATTGGCACATGCCACAGGTTAAAAAGCTGTTTGAGACTATCATTAATCGATCAATAAGTACTTTATCCAATTAGAAAAACAACAGAGTTACAATACATTTTGTAATTTTGTTTGACCTAAATTTCACTATTTTTTTTTTTAAAGAATTGGCTACATGAAGGTTCATGCAGTCTGCCGATAACAGTTCGACTTTTGTTAAGTTTGGTTATTTTTCAGGAAAACAAAATATTGTTTACTAATAGAACCTTGTAGAACACTGTTCAGTACATTTTGGTTGTCTATTTAAACTGTCGAGCATAGTGCCACCACCTTGGTTTCTTTCGGAACCTGGTGATCTGTCAATTGAATAGGAGTTGTGGTTGGGTTTATTTAAGGCACATGTAGATGTCTTAGAAGGGAATGTTTATCTCAGAGACAGTTATATTTGTTATACCATTGTTTGGAAGCTGTGGGATTAAGCGAATTTAAGGATTTTCTCGCTTTGGAAAGTGTTGGGAAAGTAGATGTTATTCTGGCGGCAGTTAAACAGTTACCAGACAGGTGACTGAAGTAAATATTGTGCTGGAATCAAAGGTAAGAAGAATTGATCAACTAGTATGTAGCAATGTTAGGGCCATGACAGTCACTTGTGATAGATCACATAAGCATGCGTTACCTGACCAAATTACACTCAGAACTAAATCAGCAGGTTGTGGGCTGGTTTTGCTACCACACAGGGAGCTATGAGCACAGAAGTATTGAAAACATATGTAAGAGATATGCATAAGGAGACAACGAATTATGTTAATGTAATATCTCACAGTAAAAGGAGAGAGATAAGAAAGAACATACGTATGAAAATTGTGTAGAAAACAATCATGCCAAAAGAAATATAATTGTTACAGATGTGTTGACATTTCAACCAGAAAATCCGTCCAGCAATGGATAAAGTTTACAACTCATGCAAAAGGGAGGGCCACTTTGATGGGTAGTAGAGGCAGATGGTAAAGTAAATGTGTGGTGGGTATGATTGGCAGAGATGAACGTATGCATAGGCGAATATGGTCTCAATGAATAAAGGAGTAGAGTACAAGAATTTTGTTCTAGGCATTGATGAAGTTGAAGTCCACGTGTTGGTAGACTCTCATCCACAGTATACCATTATGGACAAATGTTTTTAGGTTTCGCCTGGCGTCCACTGCGCAGCAGTGTCGTGCAGGCGAAATCTTTTGTTCTTCAGTACGGGGCTTTAACCCGCCTCTGTCTTCCATTGGCTAGCTCCATAAATGGAGGCTAGCCATTGGAAGAGAGATGTGCCAGTGAATGTTGGAGCAGATTCGTGGGCGTTCCGGTGATTTTTTCCTAGCTCCGCCCCTTTTTAGAACGTCATGCGGCAGTGGGCGGTGTTTTTTTTTGTTTTTTAAAGGTTTGTTTTGGCCATTTCTCCGAAGATGGTGATGGAGCAAGAATTCGCACGTTACGCGGCTTGCTTGTATCAAGAACCTCGAATAACAATAATGGGATATAACCAACATGTTTGTCTTACTAATTTCCCCTTTTTATTTTGACATCTGGGGTATCCGAGAGATGCTTGCTTATGTGTTTATTAACCTTAACAAAGCTTGCCACTAAAAATGGCCGCTGCTTGGCGGGAAGTTAGTCTGCGCATGCGTTGGTCACACTCACGTGACGTACTCGCAGTTCTGGTGGGAAATGTTTGCTCATGCGCAATACAGCTAATATGGCCGCTTTGTCTTCTCATATGCTCCGTGCTTGCCAAGCTGCATTTGCAAAGTTGTTTGTTATGCATTTACCATAATGCTATAGATATTATAAAGTACGGGGTATAGAGTAGATATTCATGGTATACAGTGTATTCATTTGTTCTGTTTTTCTAAATTGTTTTCGCTTACTTTTCATGTATCGCTTTATTTGGGGCCCGAGGAACTCTCGTGATTCCATATTGAACAGCCTTACTGCGCATGACAGTCTTCTGCCGGTGGCATTGAAAACCTGCCAACCCGAAGTCCCAGCCAAGATGTGCCTCTGAAGATGCACCTTCGCCTAGCAGAAGAAGCTGAATTGTTTTCAATGTATCATAATTAAGGCTCCCGGTTTTCCGTTTAAACAGTTTTTTACACATAAATACAGACGGAAAACTTTTTTGTTTTTGTCTGTATTTATATATAAAAACGGGAAAATACTAACAAAACAAATGCTCCTCCTGCCTCTGTGCTCCTCTGTAAAATCCGAGTCAGAGGTGCACAGGGGTGGCCAAAAGAAACGGGAACTGCTGCCCTGAAAGTCTTTCAGAGACGGAAGAACTGGGATCGCCGCCGTGTCTGCAGAGACACTCAGGCACCCCTCACAGCGGTAGTTCACACAAGATAATGGCTGTAGCAGTGCAAGCAGCCAATGTCAATCCTCGGCCTGCAATGCCTCCTTTCATATGCAAGCGCCTGTACACAATGAATGGAAACCCCCACACCTCCAGCTAAACCTCATCTTTGGGACTTCTCACCTGCAACAGAACTGAGTGTAATACAAAACATTAGAAGGTTTTCTCCAACTATGTGTTTGACACTGTACTTTACTAGGTTTAAGGGCTTTTACCTAGATTGGATACATTTACATGATTTAAAAATAATTAATCTTATTGTGGGGCGCAGACAAATAACTGTTTTATTAGCTGGTTTCTGTTGCTTACACATTATGCACTTGTGGAGTCTGACACACCCCGTGAGTGGACATGGGTAAAACATGCAGTGAGCCAAGCCATCTATGAATGAGGGCCTCGCCAGTATGTCTTAGTGCCCCTACGATGTGTCACTTTTTGCCCTATGATAAATCGTGCCCACTCACCAACAAGTTTATCCGTGACTCCGTGCATATAGGTAGAGCCTGCTGTCCTCTGGATGCATTCACAACTTCCACCCCCCTGCCGAGCTATGCACCTCCACGCCCTATTTACCACACATTAGCATTTACAGTTTGCCCTATGAGGACACTCCCTCTGCAGTCTCTCCAGAGAGGCCATGGATTAAATGGGCATTAACTGTGGGTAGGTTTGATGATTACAACGAACTGTCTAAAAAAGATGCCAGCGCTGTTGTGCAGGGTTTTAATTCCTTGTGATGTCTATTCGGTTGCTTTTACCAGCAACACTCAGACACATTAAATTCACCCAGGGCAGCTAAGTGTGTTAGCTGTCTTGTAAGTTAGGGCACCTCAGTTGATTTCAGGGTGACTGCATTAATTTCAGGGTGACATCTCACTTCTGAACGGTCCATCCAGTGAGTGATGTCACAATTTCAAAAAAACCAGCTGACATCATCAGACAAAGCAACATTCCAGAATGCCTTTTGTTGGTGATTGTTATAGATGCAGGACTGGGTAAACTGAAGTATTTTCCCTCTATCTTGGATGCCCCTTTAACTCAGTGGTGGCTTTTGCCAGCAAGGATAAGTGGCAGCAGAAGACCATGCCTTTTTGAAACGAGAATAGAGCGGCTGCTGCTAATAGTGCTGCACATATTTTCTGATACCACAGCTCAACAACCCGCACCCGTCCCCCCCCCCACACACACACACACTGTCCTTCTCTCACTCGCTCTTACACCTTCGCCCCAGGTCTCTTTAACTTGTTCTATTTAATATTTATTTAAGTACTACTTAAATAAAAATGAAAACAGAAATGACTGTGCGCTACATTTTCTCCATAGCGTCCATATCAAAGCACTATTCTGTACAGATGAAGATGCAGGATTCTTTAGATATTTTGGCGATTTACAATGCCTCATGGGGTAGGTCGTCTTCTAGTACACAGTAAGAGTGATCTGATATTCTTCGAGCAGATACTCTGTGATGGCTGATTAAATGTGAGTAAAAGAGGTAGTAATTCGTTGACATTTTGCAAGACAGACGCGCAAATGAGACCTAATCAAAGTCACAAATTAACACATATTTTCTTACAGGACAGGGAAGAAATTTTCTCCCAATAAGCATAGGCTCCATTTAAAAAAACACAGCTATAACAACCTATTGCAAGTGTGCATGTCAACTTAAATAAATGTGGAAAAATACTAGCTTTAGCGTCTTTTTTTTCTTGTGCCAAAAATAAATGTGGATAAATACAGGTAAAATGACCCAAAAATAAATATGGATAAATACGGACGGATATGTGAAAAAAATAAATACCATAAAACTGGGAGCCCTAATCATAATTCATAGATGTACTATTGTGATGAGAATGTTAGGTCATGGGAACCCCAAATTCAATAGGCGGTCCCAGATCATGTAAATGCAGGCTTGTAGAAATGTAATGTGATTGGTGTGTTGACCTATCCTACTTGAGGACCAATCGAAATTGGGGATTCTTACACTTGCAACATTTGGGGGGTGGTACACTGACCCGAAAACAGTATAACTAGCCTAGGTTTAGCTAGAGAAATTGTCCGACTTATCCGAATAGCTGACCTGTCACTGACCCAACGCACTCAATAGGTGATTGATACAGAGGGCTGCGGCGCACTCTGTCCAGAATTTCCATAGACTCAGAAGGTTTTGTTAGAGAAACCTTAAGTGCTGGCGGAGCACTTTGCTGGTGAAAACGATAACCCAATCGGGGTTCTGGCTGATAGCTGCAAGAGGGTGGAGCGCAGGCGTTGCTTCCGAACTGCGGGTGCTGGTCGTACCTTGGTGGTCCTGTCCGGATCCTAATCTGGGTTTCCTGTCCTGTCCTGGGGTGTCCATTTTGCACCTGCTGTCCTACTGATGACTGTCCTTCCTTGGGGTTCCTCCCATTCTTAATTGACCCGTGGCCAGGGTTGGTCTGCACACCATACTAGGTAAATATAGTGCTGAAACTCTATACTGCACCTTCTATTTTTCTGTCTTTGTGCTTTAATAAAGACATACTTTGCATATATTGATTTTCCATGTTTTTCCGCATACTACTGAATGAAAAAGCTCATACATTATTGATTGTTTTCTAGCATGTTCCTAATTTTTCCCCTTCCTTTAGGTACAATTCTCGATACTGTTCATGAAGTTTAGATGTGTTTTATTTTATCTTCTTTTAAACTAACTAAATGATGGTTCTGAAACTTTAGCGTGTCGCACTTTTTACCTTCCCCATAGTCATATGGTATTCCAGAGTTCTCATAAGATACACTAAAGTTCTTTCCATACCCATATAGCAGGGGTATTTTTCAACTGTGACAATTATAGTATGTTCCTCAATCTTCCTCGTTTTTAGTTATTCTATTTAAAGTCTATACTCTGACAATTCTGATTAGCATGTTCCCTGTTTTTACCCTCCTTCAGACTCATAAATGGTTGGCTTGATTTGTTTCCTATATGGATATGTGCTCTTTGTGATCTTAGTTATCGATAGTTTAATTACTGTAAACCTAATGCTTTCAGAAATCGATTAACCTTAGATAAAGGTTTTGAAACTTTTTCGAGTCTGTGGTCATTTATGAATGTAAAGAAAATTACAATAGTTGGTACTTTGTATCTGCCCTTCTTTTACAGCTAGCTCCCTGATCCATTGTGATCATAGGTACCCGTAACGGTGGATTGGTAAGTCGGGTACAGTAGGAATAAATAGGAAGAAACATAGGGTTACTGGTAGTAGAGTGTATGGTCGCCCGATCAATAAATATGGTAAATTGGAAATATATGGGCCCGATACGTAGATGGTAAAATAGTTGGTCGGGTGACCTGCGCGCTCTATCAGTGATTTTCTGGTAGCGGAGGAAATGGTTAGAGACTAGTTAAAGTTAGGTAGAACTGGTTAAGATAGATAGGTAGGTTATTTGCTGCTAAACGAATTTACAAATGTTTTATTGCTTTGAAAATTATGAAATGTTTTAAATTGTTTTTCTTACTGTTATATTGATAAATGTACTAATAAACTCGTTAGTGATTGTTATATGTTTGTCTGGAATCCCCGGGGAATTTAATAAGCGGGTGGTGAGGAGAATCCACGCCATAGTGAGGTCAGTGGCTCGAGGAAAATTAGTGCATGGTTAGGCAGAACTGGAAGCGCTAATTAGGGTTTTTGTATGAATATTTGAATAAATGATAGCAACGAGTTCGCTAATGAAACTTCAGTTGTGATATAACCTAGTAAGGGTCACAGGAGAAAGGAGTAGTAGGTTCATCGGAGCTTGGGTGATAGCAAAAGAGTTCGCTAGCGAAACTTTAGACTCAGTATATATCCCGGAAAGAAGTGGATGAGTCGAAGAAGTAGCAGGTTCTTGGATGCTTAAGTGAAAAGTAGGCGGAAGGGATCTACTCGCAGTATTTGAAAAGTAAATGGAAGTAGTTTACTTGCAGTGAAACAAATCTTTTCTTTCTAGACACTCGAGTACAGTGGCGAATGTTTTACGTTGTAAATTAAATAACAGCAATTGCACTTTAAGAATGAAATCAAGTTTCCGTTACCTTGTAAAGGAGGGAGTGAGTTGCGGAGCTGCTCTGACGTCACTCTGTGCCGCGCTGGTATTGGTAGAGACCGCGGGTGTGTAGCGGAGCTGGAATTGTAAAGGAGGGACGAGTGCCGAAGCGTGAGAACCTGTCTCGCGAAAAGGCCGCGCACCCATTGGTTGAGGTTATTTGAAATCGCGCATTTGATTAGTTGCACGAAAATAAAAGACGCGATTGGATTGGAAGTAATTTTGTAAACAAAGTCGGTTGCAGAAAATCGTATGTGGCATACGTATAGGCCAGAGACTAGCCCTGATCCAAGACATTTAGAGTTTGAGAAAGATCAGTGGAAAGGTCATAACACCAGCATTATGTACGGAAATAAGAGGAAATTGACTCTTGTAAATAAAGTGAAGAATTATTTCAAAAAGGACAAACCTATAAAGACTAGAGAAGGTGTTGTCATTCCGCCACCTAATACTCCCGCATCTTTCATGATGTTTGATAAAGGGTACCACTCGTGTGTATGGTTTGAAAATTGGGTGGAATACACGAAGAATGACGGAATTTTGGCTTTTCCATTAGAAGGTACATTCAATGGCAGGATTTTATTTAATTTGAGAACCCGAATGAATGATTTGCATCCCAGACCCAGATTGACCCAGTACGAAGCCCTAGAGGAATGGGAGATAGAGGCTTTTGAGAGGGACAAGCCCCGAATGGATTAGGGGTTAACCAAATGGTATCCTAAAGTAAAACAAGAAACCCGAGAGAGAAAAAATGAAACAATGGAGACAGAATATGATAGTAGAAGGACTGTACCCTATGATGGCACTAGGAGAACCAGTGGGAGGGAAAAAGACAGAAAAGACCAAACACTGGGTAACTAGTGGGGATTCAGATGACGATTATTTGGAGGACTTGTTCATGAAGAATCCACCTCCTTATAATGAAGGACCCAGATCCTCAAGTGTAGGGGATGGTTGCCTGAGACCTCCTTATCAGGAGGGATCTAGACCAGTAAATGTAAAGGACGGCTGTCAAATACCTCCTTATCAGGAGATGCCGAGACCTTTTAGCACAGGAAATCCATTCATGAAACCCAATTATGGTGAGGGACCAAGTATGACGCATCCAACCGCCCCAACTCTGACTCCGCAAATAGTACCTGAGATAAGCCTGGAAAGAATACTACAGGAAAGAGAGCGAGAGGCCAAACAGAGAACAGAATTAATTCAGAAAATTTCCCAGTTAAACACAAGTCCTGAAGCCTTGACAATTCCAGTAACTATTGGACCAGTGGTTCCATTGTACGGGGACAAACAGGGGTGTGCAAAGACTCCAATTATTACTCCAGCTGTAGTACAGCCGAGAAAAGAGCCCTTAATTGTAGATGACCAAGAAAGTGAATGTGAGTCTGTAATTTCCCTAATGGATTTACCGATAAGAGAACCAGAGAGGGGTTCCAGAAAGAAGAACACTCCTTTCAGTGCAGGAGAAGTACAGATAGAGTCAGCTTCCGGTACCAGAAGTGCTACCGTAGTGACTCCTGATGAAATTGAAAGATGGAGTCGAGAATTAGAGAAACAAAATCCCCAGTTAGATATTTACAAATTAAGAATAGAATTGGAAGAACTGATGGCTGGAAATGTGGGATTGGACAGACTAAATACCTATTCCGAGGAAGAGCTGCTGTTTATCTGTAAGAGTATTACCCGTAATACCAGGGTGTTCCATGAGAAATTAACGGACACCGCAGCTAGTATGGGAATAGATATTGGAAAATCAAAGTCGTTACAAAAACCCTACAGAGCAGAGTTCTCAGACAAAGATCTAGAAAATATGAATGTATCAGGAAAGAAAGTACAGATCAAGGAATTGTTAAACCTGTTGCAAAAATGGGGAGAATTAGAAAAGTGGAAAGCAAGGTGGGCAAAGAAAAAGGAAGAGAATAGATCAAAACAGATGACTTCTGAGTTTGTTTTAAAAGAAGCAGACAAGCCAGAGCAATTATATCCTATGCGAGAAGTGCCAGGTGGAAAGTATGTGCACGTTCCATGGTCCCGACAGGATATTGTGTCTTTTACTAATGACTTCCCGAAATTACGAGAAAAGCCCGTAGAGTGGTACCGACAGGTAGAAAGGTTTGTAAAAGTACAAAAATGCCTGTGGAAAGATCTGGATGGGTTTTTCGATATCGTAGTCCCCGTACATTTGTGGACAGAATGTAAAATTGCTGTTGATTGGCCTAATAAGGAATATCCGAGGGACCCTACTACAGGAGCTCCTTCTGATGATGTTATGAACAAATACAATCATGTAATGTTACATCTAAAGGGAAAAGTGCCTGCAAAGGAAACTGATTGGACCAGAATAGATAGAACTACCCAGGAAAGAGATGAAACTGTGCATTCCTATTATGAAAGACTGTTACAGGTGTTCAAAACATACAGCGGTATAGATAACATTGAGATGAAGGATATGACCCACTTCATTTACAGGTTTGTAAACGGTTTAAGGCCAGAAATTTGTCAATGGATCAAAGACAATAAAATCTGTTGGCAGTCTAAGAAAATTGATGACGTTTTAAGGTATGCAAAGTATTGCGAAGAAGAGATGGCCGAAAAACGGAAAGCTTTAAAAGAAAAGGTCATGTGGGCACAGGTAAAATTAGCAGAACAGCAGGAAAAACAGTTGAATAAAATGACCACTAATACCCAAAATCAAGGTTCTGGGGTAGGAGGGAAGCCCAAAGTAAAAATTTGTCGAGAGGAAGCCAAAAAGAAGTTCCCCTGTCACGGGTGCGGACAGATAGGGCACTGGAGAGACGAGTGTCCATACGCACAAAATAGTAACCCCCAAACTAATGATTTAAATCCACAGACGCAGAATGAAAAACCAAGAAAGACCCAGCAACAGGTAAAACCGAATCAGTTGCCCGAGCACCCAAACCGAATTTTAAGGGAAAAGCACAGCAGGGTGAAGACATAGAAATTTGGGGAGGAAAAGAGGATAGAAATGCAGCAACTTCGCAATTTTTGTTGAATGATACCTTCCTCTGTGACTAACAATACTGAGGGGGAGGACGAGGAGTGCGTGCTTGGCGCCTCCTTGCCGGTAGACCAGTCAGGGCCATACATTGAAGGAAAGGTTGAAGGCAATGATGTCACCTTTCTGTTGGACACTGGGGCTACCCGTTCTACTGTAAGAACAGCAGACGTTCCAAACCTACCCCTCTCGGAAGAAGCAATCCAAGTAGTGGGTGTATCTAATCAATTGATTAGTACCCCAGTTACTGAACCCATGGAGATTACAATAGGGAATTTCAACGAAATGCATAGATTTGTTGTCTGTGACACCAGTCCTGTAAACTTATTAGGACGTGATTTGTTGTGCAAAATGAATTGTACCATCTTTTGCACACCAAAGGGCGTCGAAATACAAACCCCAGAAGAAGATGGAATATACAAATTAATGTTAATAAGACCTGACTCAGATATTAAAAGACTGACAATCCAAGACTTACCTGAAGAACTCCAACAGACAGTGAAACCAGAAGTGTGGGATTTTACTGGAAAAGATGTAGGATTAATGGCAAATGTTGACCCAAATAAAATAGCCATAAAAGAAGATGCAGTTTACCCAAATACTAAACCATACAAAATGAGTGCAGAAGTGAAAGCAGGAGTTGCCATTGAAATAAAAAGACTGTTAGAAGCGAACATCATACAAGAAGTGCTGAGTAGTCCATGTAACTCACCCATAATCGGAATCAAGAAACCTAGTGGTAAGTACAGAGTAGTGCAGGACCTGAGAAAGGTAAATAAAATCGTTGTTCCTTGCTGTCCTATTGTTCCGAACCCAGCAGTGATCCTGTACCAAATCCCATGGAATGCTGAGTGGTTCACCGTGATTGACCTATGTCATGCATTCTTTTCAATCCCATTGCATCCAGACAGCAAATTTCTATTCTCATTTGAATTCGACAGTCACGTGTTCGTCTGGAATCGCGTCCCTCAGGGGTACACAGAAAGCCCCTCAATATTTAATCAGATTCTGGAAAAGTGCCTTGAATCTTTGGTCTTACCAGGAGAATCAGTTTTGGTGCAATATATAGACGGCCCCTTGGTGGCGTCCAAAAGTCAGAAAGATTGTTTTGTTGACACTATTGCCTTACTGAACCACTTAGGTGAAGGAGGACATAAAGTATCACCTGCCAAATTACAGTTTTGTACTAATTCAGTAAAATATCTGGGCACCAGATAGAGAAAGGTATCAGGAGAGTTACTTCAGAAAGAATTAGGATAATTCGAAACATGCAGTTACCCAACACTCAGAAAGAGATCAGAATGTTCCTTGGAGTTGTAGGATACTGCAGACAGTGGATTGTGGGATTTGCAGTTCTAGCAAAACCTTTGATAAAGATGACAAAGAAAGGAGCAAAGGACCCAGTAGAATGGAATGAGGAAGGCATGACAGCGTTTACAAAATTACGAGAATGTCTGTGTACCGCTCCTGCATTGGGAATGCCTGATTATTCGAAAGAATTTGCACTGTTTTGTGATACACGAGACAATTGTGCACTGTCAGTCCTAACTCAAGAGTAGGTCTGACTAGACGTCCAGTAGCATACTTCTCTGCTACTTTGGATCCAGTGGCTGCTGGATTACCTGGATGTCTGAAAGCAGTAGCTGCAACTTGCATGAGTCTTGAACAGAGGGAATCCATCATTATGGGACATCCTGTAACTGTGTATGTTCCACATGCAGTTGTAATTTTATTGAACAGAACTAAAACCCAGTATCTCACACCTAGTCGGCTGACTAAATATGAGAGGATTCTTGTGGGTGCGGCAAATGTAATCATTACTCGGTGTAAAATATTGAATCCAGCAACCCTATTACCAGATTCCCTGATTGCAGAAGCAAAGGGAGAGGTCGAGCATGACTGCATTGACCTGACTGAGTTTAGTACCGAACCACGCCCAGATATCAAGGAAATGTCCCTACCTGTGGAAGATTACGAGCTGTTTGTAGATGGCTCATATTTGAGACATGAGAATGGAGGCCTAAGTGCTGCCTATGCTGTAGTCACAGTATCCCGTGCTGTAGAAGCATCCTATCTATTTGGAGTAAAGTCTGCACAAGTAGCCGAATTGGTTGCATTGGCAAGAGCCTGTAAAGTTGGGAAAAATAAAAGAGTAACCATATATACTGACAGTCAGTATGGTTACGGGGTTGTGCATGACTTCGGCCAATTATGGCTGCAAAGAGAGTTCCTGACTTCTTCAGGTACTCCTATCAGAAATGGAAAAGTGGTACAGGAATTACTGGAAGCAATCCAGTTACCAAAAGAATTGGCAGTGGTCAAGTGTACTGCTCACAAATCTGGCGATGACAATGTGACAGTAGGTAATCGATATGCTGACCAACTAGCCCAACATTGTGCAAGACATCGAATGTCAGTCAATATCAAATTGGGGGGATATAAAAACAGCTGCCAACTTATGGTGTTTGAGAATGTAAATCTCTCAGTTCCTCCCATGTTGGCACAGAGTGCAGCAGGACCAAAGGAAAAGAGAAGATGGAGAAAGTTTGGTTGCCAACAGAGGAACGAAGATGGTGTTATGGTGGGCCCTGATGGTATGCCTGTGTTGCCTGACAGCTTGCTTACTCCTATGTCCCGGCTAATACATGGAGATGCACACATTGGTAGGGATGCCATGGTTCGTGTTTTTAAACAGACATGGTTCAATTCGAAATTCAGGAAAATAGCAGAGAGGCTCTGCCAGAGGTGCTTGACATGTCAACAATAAAATGCTGGGAAGAGAACAGTAGTTTCACTGGGTGAAATTGGGAAAGCAGAAGGTCCTTTTATAAGACTGCAAATTGACTTCATTCAGTTACCCCCTTGTAAAGGAATGAGATACGTCCTTGTCATTGTCTGCCTGTTTTCAAAATGGGTAGAGGCTTACCCGGCCAAGAAGAATGATGCCATCACTGTAGCCAAATTGTTACTGCGAGAACTAATACCAAGGTACGGGGTTCCAGTCACAATTGAATCAGACAGAGGTGGGCATTTTCAGAATGAAATAATTGATCAGATCTGTGGAGCATTCAAAATTACTCAAAAACTGCACTGTGCATATCGCCCAGAGGCTTCTGGAGTGGTGGAACAACTGAATGGCACTATCAAGTCGAGACTAGGAAAGATGTGTGAATCTACTGGCATGAACTGGATAGAGGCTTTACCTCTTGTTCTGATGGGGATCCGAAGTATTACAGACCGAAATACAGGCCTGAGTCCCCATGAGATCCTGATGGGAAGAGTAATGCGACAAGCATGGGTACCAGGACACAAACTGATAAGCATTTCTGATGATTTGGTACTTGAGTACTGCAAGCAACTGGGTGACCAAGTGCGTTCTATCTCTCACCAGATTGGGGAAGACGCCGTCGCCAGTCCAGCAACTCCAGTCCATAATCTGAATCCAGGTGATTGGGTGGTACTAAAGAAGCACACCCGTTCAAGCTGCCTTGCACCGAAGTGGGGAAAACCAAGACAAGTGATTCTGGTGACCACAACAGCGGTGAAGTGTGCCGGTGTGCCAAAGTGGATCCATGCCAGCCATACCAAGAAGGTAACCGAAGACGAAGAAACTGACGCTGAAGGTTGTCCAGCTGAGGGGTCTCCAGACGTTGGTCCTGAAGTAGCTGATGACGAACAACCGAGCACCAGCAAGATGGATGGATACCTATAATCGGCCTGACAGTTGATCCCATAAGAACAAGAAGCCAAACCTACTTAGACAGAGAGTGGAATAGTGAGGAAGAGACCGGAATAGGAGGAGACAATCAGATTATCGAAATCCATGTCAAATCTGATGAGGAAGAAGGTCACATAGGGACAGAACAGGTGATCGACACACCTCCAAGGACTCCTGAGATTGAAAAGGGACAGATAGAAATTAGGGCGAAAGTTCAAGCGGAAGAAAATCAAAGGTTTGAAGTGCTTGAACAGGATCAGATAGAATTAGACGAATGTGTTCAGGACTCAGAAAGTGAAACATCTAAAAATCGAATCGAGTCTACACCTGAACAAGGCCAGCTTAGCAACCAGGCAGAAGAAACTGAAGTAAGACCTGGGACTAGTCAGACAGAAAGGGAGAAAGCAGAAGCAGAAGTACCACAACCAAACGGAAAAAAAAGAGCATTAGAAGAAAGCCAAACCACAGTGCCAGTTAAAAGATTCAAGAAAAGAAATAGGGAACCAAGATACATCAAAAGACTGAGATTGAGACTGAAAACAGTAGAAGAAAAGCTTGAGCAAAGAAAACAAGGCTCCGGTAAAACAGAGCAAACTGGAGAGAACTCCAAGCGAAGAAGTGAACGAATAAAAAGACTGAACGAAAAGAATCAGGATCCTGAATGGACTTACTTGGTGTTGGAGGAATTTGAGGATCTTGATATAACTGACGAAAGTGATGAAGAATTGACTGCTGACCAGTCTACCGAAGAAGACGAACCAACCTGAAGTTGCTCAGTGTAAGCTACCTGTGCAAAGTTACAAAGAGGGGTTGGAAAGTTTCTTTTGAGCGAAAATGTCTGATTCAAATGTGAATGGAAAACCTAGACGCAATTGTTGTAAAACATGCTGCAAAGTATGTGTATGTAGTATAGCTTTAGTATTAATATTATGGATAGGACTAACAGTTACTATTCCTTATATGATAAGTAAAGATACTAATATTGATTCTACAAAGACTGTGACGACAGACACAGAAGAGCTGACACCACAAAGTGTAAATGGACATGAGAGAGCACTTAGCGTTAGACAAACTAAATTCGACTCAGAAGCACCAGATGAGGAAGGACTAAATTATCACGGAATAAAGAAAAGGACTCATTTAAACGTATTCGCAAACCTTATAGTGCATTATGTAGAAACTATGGAAATAGAAGACTGTTACGTTTGCATGAAGCTACCTACTTCTGTAGCTGAGGGAGTGACATACCATCACTTGCCACTAACATATGGAATTTCCTGTAGTATTTTAGCTAGCTTATTTTACAAAAGAGGACCGTTACAGTACTATTACTCTAACTGAGACGTGATATTTTCTGAACTTCCTATACGTGGAAATCTGAACCCTGTACATACCAAAAGTGATGTAACATGTTACATGGGAGAATATTTTCTGACTATAGGTACCATAGATTTAGGTGACGCACATAGAGATAACTTGACCTGTTCATTACATGAGCAAGAGAAAATGTTTCTAAACATGGCAGAAAAAAAGAAGAGAAAGTTTCCAAAGAAAGGCGAATGATAAAAGGCAGAAAACTCCTAAGTGGGCTGAAAACATGGGAAGCACCTCAAATGGTGGGGCTAATCCTGCTTTGTTGCTGGATTTCGAAAGAAAAGGGAAACTTTGTCTTCACCGAGAAAAGACCAGTTATTATAATAACATTTTCATTGGTTCCAGTCAATGTGAAGACAATTACAAGCTAATTGGAGGTTGGGGTTTCAAAATTGGGTCAGAACCTGTGTTTCCCGGAATTTATTACATATGTGGAAACAAGGCTTATTTCAAATTGCCGGATCACTGGTATGGAAGCTGCTATTTCGGAATTGTCTTCCCGAAAATATACCATGTGAATGAAATTGCTGGAAGCAGTGAAAACACTAATGCTTTAGTACGTAGTAGAAGATAAAGTATAGGTGAAATAGTGGGTAGTATATTTAGTGCATTGATACCTGCAGTGGGAGTGGTTCTGAACACACACAGAATTTGCAAATTGTCAACAGTAGTGGATCGGTTATCTACTGACACTGCTGGAGCTTTTCTGATGATCAATACCGAAATGGTTGCGGTCAGATCAATGGTTTTACAGAACAGACTTGCTCTTGACACTCTATTGGCAAAAGAGGGCGGAGTCTGCAGAATGTTGAAAGCGCAACATTGTTGCACTTACATACCGGCCAAAAGTGTGGAAATTGAAAGGTATGTAAGGAACATTACAAATTTGGAGAAGGAACTCAAACCACTGGAGGTTGATAGTGCCTGGAAGAGACTTACTGATGGTTTCTCCGCTGTAGGTCATTGGTTTTCCAATTTAGGTAAAGGTTTATTGTTTAAGGTACTGATGCCAATTGCAGGAATAGGGTTTGTCATATTCCTCATATTTGTCTGTTGCAAATGTCGTAAACGCCAAAAGAAATATACTGTGAACAAAAGAGGCGTGAAACGGAGTGTGGATGAACTTGAATTAGAGAAAATGAATAATCAGATTTATAAAAGGGTGAAAAATTCTCACCCTAACAAAGATACGAAAGAAAAATTGAATCGAATGTTGGAAGAGATTGAATTAGGCAAATTGTGAAAGTTGGCATCTGATTCTATTGGTTTTGTGATGATAGTAAATATCATCAAAGAGGGGATTGATGGAGCAAGAATTTGCACTTTACGCGGCTTGCTTGTATCAAGAACCTCGAATAACAATAATGGGATATAACCAACATGTTTGTCTTACTAATTTCCCCTTTTTATTTTGACATCTGGGGTATCCGAGAGATGCTTGCTTATGTGTTTATTAAACTTAACAAAGCTTGCCACGAAAAATGGCCGCTGTTTGGCGGGAAGTTAGTCTGCGCATGCGTTGGTCACACTCGCGTGGCGTACTCGCAGTTCTGGTGGGAAATGTTTGCTCATGCGCAATACAGCTAATATGGTCGCTTTGTCTTCCTTTATGCTCCGTGCTTGCCAAGCTGCATTTGCAAAGTTGTTTGTTATGCATTTACCATAACGCTATAGATATTATAAAGTACGGGGTATAGAGTAGATATTCATGGTATACAGTGTACTCATTTGTTCTGTATTTCTAAATTGTTTTTGCTTACTTTTCATGTATCACTTTCTTTGGGGCCCGAGGAACTCTCGTGATTCCATATTGAACAGCCTTACTGCGCATGACAGTCTTCTGCCGGTGGCATTGAAAACCTGCCAACCCGAAGTCCCATCCAAGATGTGCCTGGGAAGATGTACCTTCGCCTAGCAGAAGAAGCTGAATTGTTGTCAATGTATCATAATTCATAGATGTACTATTGTGATGAGAATGTTAGGTCATGGGAACCCCAAATTCAATAGGCGGTCCCAGATCATTTATTTATTTATTTATTTATTTCTGGCGATTTTTAGAGCGCGCAAATACCCTGGGGTGTCTCGGCGCTGTAGTTGCAGAACTCTCCGGAAGGGGGGTGGAATTAGGCAGGGAACAACCGTGTCTTTAGTTGTTTTCTAAAGTTAAGAAGGGTCGGAGCGCACTTGATGTTTAGAGGAAGTGCATTCCACAGTATGGCCGTGGCCACAGCAAAGCGTTTGTCACCCCAGTTGGCCCTTCTTGTCCGGGGGACCATGAGTAGGTGCGCTGAGGATGACCGCAGAGTTCTAGTATGCTCAAGCGGACGGAAGGCTCTTCTTAAGAATAGGGGTCCTTGGCCGTGAATGGCCTTATATGCAATGCATAAAGCCTTAAACTTGATGCGGCTCCTCACCGGTAGCCAATGTAATTGTCGAATGTAGGGGGAGACCGATGCAAATCTAGGGATGGATAAAAGTGTTCTGGCAGCAGCGTTCTGGACAGTTTGCAGTTTATTAAGCACCTTTTGTTGAGTGTTGAGTAGCAGTGCATTACAGTAATCAGTTTTGGAGAATACTAATGTACTGACCAAGGTTTTACCTGCATGTGACGGAAGGTATGGGATTAGTTTTTTTATCCTTTTTAGTACGTGGAAGGAAGAGGAAACCACAGCATTGACATGTTGCTGGAATGTCAATTTGTTATCGAAGATAACGCCCAAGTTGCGTACCTTCGTCACCGGTTCTGGCGGTTGTCCCATTTGGTGAGGCCACCATTGAGGGGACCAGGTGGGTTGAAGCCTCCCGAATGTCATCACTTCTGTCTTATCAGAGTTGAGTTTAAGACAGTTGGATGACATCCAGGAGCTTATTGCCTTCATTCCCCTTTGGAAATTGGCTGCTACTGAGATTCCGTCATTGTATATCGACAGCACCAATTGGGTGTCGTCAGCGTAGGTAGTGAGGGAGATTCCACAGGATTTTATGACCCTCGCCAGGTCCGACACGTAGATATTAAACAGTGTCGGACTTAGCGAGGATCCCTGTGGTACTCCACATGGCAAGGAGAAGGTCTGGGATGTGAAATTTCCCAGTTTCACAGTTTGTGGACGGTTTGACAGGAATGAGGCAAGGAGGTTTTTTGCTTTGCCTGTGATTCCTATGGCTTCGACACGGTCGATCAAGGTGGCGTGGTCGACCGTGTCGAAAGCCGCAGATAGGTCCAGGAGTACTAGAACTGCGGCTCCTCCATTATCCATTGTAGACCTAATCTCATCTGCTGCTTTCAGCAGTGCCGTCTCTGTTCCGTGGCCCTGTCGAAACCCAAATTGGGTGTCGTCCAGTAAATTATTGTGATGGATGTAGTTTGACAACTGGATATTCATGATCTTTTCAAAGATCTTTGCAGGGAATGGGAGACAGGCAATGGGCCTATAACTAGCAGGAAGGAGAGGGTCTAAACTAGGTTTTTTCAGCAGCGGTTTGATTATAGCTTTTTTCCATTGCGGGGGGTATACACCGGATTCAAACATTGCATTGCAGATGGTGGTTAGGGGAGGAGCAATAACCTCCGAGATGAGGTTGAGGATATTTGGAGGGCAAGGATCCAAAGGTGAACCAGATTTGGTTCGAGCGATCAGTGGTTGAATAAGTTCACGAGAGGTAGGTTCAAAACCTGCAAATGAGGGGTCGGTGTGAGCTGTGGAGTGAGAGGGAATGGTCGCTACCTCAGGTGTAAATGTGTTAAAAATGGCTCTAACCTTGTCCTCGAAAAAATTGGCTAATGCATCAGAAAGGGCTTGAGACCCTTCTGACTGAGGAGCAGATGGATTGGACAGGTAGGTTACTACTTGAAATAGTTTCCCTGAGGAGTTTTTCGCCTCATTAATTTGGCTAGTGTAGTAAGTGGTTTTTTCTATTTTTATGAGTTGTTTATAGTTAGTGAGAGCGCCTTTGTAGCTAATCTTGTCAGCTATGTTAAAGTTACGGCGCCACTGCCGTTCAAGGTTTCTGCAGTACTGGCGCTGGAGTCTGAGCGGCTCAGAGAACCAGGGGGCTGATGGGTGTTTTCTAGTCCGGTGGGAAGTTTTGGGAGGTGCTAATTTGTTGCAGGCTTTGATTAAAGTCTCCGTATAAGTATCTGACGCTGCTATGGGGTCGTGCTCATTAAGTAATGGGCTTCCTGAATCAACTGAGTGAGACGTTCAAGATTTAGGTTCTTCCAGTCTCTGAATGTATTGGAGTGGGGAGGAGACAGACGAGGGGGCGTGGATTCAGTAGGGATAGAGAAGCATATAGCAGAATGATCAGTCCAGATTAGAGGAATGACCTCTGTGATGGAGATTTCAGGATTGTTGGTGAATAATCCATCCAACGTATGGCCTGCTTTGTGCGTGGGTTTTTTAACAATTTGTGTGAGACCAACAGTCTCTAAGTCTCCAAGTAACATTTTAGTGTCAGGGTCTTCTGAAACTTCGAGGTGAAAATTAAAATCACCTAGGATGGTGAACTGTGGTGATCCAATAGATGTCTCGATTATGTGATCCAGACGTGCTAGAAATTTAGCTCTGGATCCTGGAGGGCGGTAGATCAACATCCCTTTAAATGTTGCTTTGCTAGATAGGCCTATTGAGAAAAGGAGAGCCTCGCATTCAGGATAGGTTGTATCTGTAATGGATATTTTGAAGTGATTTTTGTACATGATTGCGACTCCTCCACCCTTCCTTATAGGTCTGTCTAATTTACACACGCAGTAGTTGTTTGGTGTGGCGTCTCTAAAGTCGGGGCCAGAGGCCTCATCTCCCCAAGTCTCGGTGATGAACAGAATATCTATCTGTTGTGAGTCTATGAACTCGGCGATTTCGAATTTATGTTTTGATAAGGATCTTGCATTGATAAGAGCTGCTGTTACTAAAGGGGGAGGTGTAGGGGAAGAGATAGGTGGCATCTCAGTGCAAGTGGGACACTTAAGTGGTCCGAACCTAGGATCATTATAGTTGAAGATTGGTAACGAATGAGAGTACCTGGTTGTTTGTTTGATGCTAAGGAGTTGATCCGGAGTGTAAGTTATTGGCACAGAGCTGGTTGCGGGATAAGGGGATGAAGGATCAGGGGGGGTGGCCCTTGGCCCGGTCTCGGCGCGGACGAGCGCAGACGAGCTTGCCTTATGCGCGCCTTCGGCGCGCAATCGTCGCGCCCGCTGCGCTTCCGGTGATTACACATGCTTATGGAGGGGATTAGAGGCGGGGAGGCGGAGGGGGGGCGTGGCCTCGTAAGTGGGCGTGTCCCGTGCCTTAGCGAGGAGAATGGCGGCTTGAGGTTTCCCTTTCCAGCGCTTAATCCGCTGTGAACTAAGAGCCCTGCCCAAGAGTGTCTGGTGCCAAGAGCAAGTAAGTGAGGTTTAAAAATGACAAATTCAGTGCTTTAAAAAACAGAAATGCGAGCAATTCTACTCCCGGCTGAGCCTCAGGAGGTTCCACAGTTTAATCAAGCGTCGCTAGTGATCAGCGCGCTTTATACCTGTCGCGGGGGGCGTGGCCTCGTAAGTGGGCGTGTCCCGTGCCTTAGCGAGGAGAATGGCGGCTTGAGGTTTCCCTTTCCAGCGCTTAATCCGCTGTGAACTAAGAGCCCTGCCCAAGAGTGTCTGGTGCCAAGAGCAAGTAAGTGAGGTTTAAAAATGACAAATTCAGTGCTTTAAAAAACAGAAATGCGAGCAATTCTACTCCCGGCTGAGCCTCAGGCTTGTAGAAATGTAATGTGATTGGTGTGTTGACCTATCCTACTTGAGGACTAATCGAAATTGGGGATTCTTACACTTGCAACATTTGGGGGGTGGTACACTGACCCGAAAACAGTATAACTAGCCTAGGTTTAGCTAGAGAAATTGTCCGACTTGTCCGAATAGCTGACCTGTCACTGACCCAACGCACTCAATAGGTGATTGATACAGAGGGCTGCGGAGCACTCTGTCCAAAATTTCCATAGACTCAGAAGGTTTTGTTAGAGAAACCTTAAGTGCTGGCGGAGCACTTTGCTGGTGAAATCGATAACCCAATCGGGGTTCTGGCTGATAGCTGCAGAGAGGGTGGAACGCAGGCGTTGCGTCCGAACTGCGGGTACTGGTCGTACCTTGGTGGTCCTGTCCTGATCCTAATCTGGGTTTCCTGTCATGTCCTGGGCTGTCCTACTGATGACTGTCCTTCCTTGGGGTTCCTCCCGTTCTTAATTGACCCGTGGCCAGGGTTGGTCTTCACACCATACTAGGTAAATATAGTGCTGAAACTCTATACTGCACCTTCTATTTTTCTGTCTTTGTGCTTTAATAAAGACATACTTTGCATATATTGATTTTCCATGTTTTTCCGCAAACTACTGAATGAAAAAGCTCATACATTATTGATTGTTTTCTAGCATGTTCCTAATTTTTCCCCTTCCTTTAGGTACAATTCTCGATACTGTTCATGAAGTTTAGATGTGTTTTATTTTATCTTCTTTTAAACTAACTAAATGATGGTTCTGAAACTTTAGTGTGTCCCACTTTTTACCTTCCCCATAGTCATATGGTATCCCAGAGTTCTCATAAGATACACTAAAGTTCTTTCCATACCCATATAGCAGGGGTATTTTTCAACTGTGACAATTATAGTATGTTCCTCAATCTTCCTCGTTTTTAGTTATTCTATTTAAAGTCTATACTCCGACAATTCTGATGAGCATGTTCCCTGTTTTTACCCTCCTTCAGACTCATAAATGGTTGGCTTGATTTGTTTCCTATATGGATATGTGCTCTTTGTGATCTTGGTTATCGATAGTTTAATTACTGTAAACCTAATGCTTTCAGAAATCGATTAACCTTAGATAAAGGTTTTGAAACTTTTTCGAGTCTGTGGTCATTTATGAATGTAAAGAAAATTACAATAGTTGGTACTTTGTATCTGCCTTTCTTTTACAGCTAGCTCCCTGATCCATTGTGATCATAGGTACCCGTAACGGTGGATTGGTAAGTCGGGTACAGTAGGAATAAATAGGAAGGAACATAGGGTTACTGGTAGTAGAGTGTATGGTCGCCCGATCAATAAATATGGTAAATTGGAAATATATGGGCCCGATACGTAGATGGTAAAATTGTTGGTCGGGTGACCTGCGCGCTCTATCAATGGCACCCGGGCAGTAGCTTCGTATTCGAACAGTTACCGACCCTTGTTCTAATATGGCTACAGAACGGAGTACACAAGGCAGTTTCACTGCGCAGATGCAACGGCAAGCCACGGGCTGGTGGGCTGTATCTCAAAGCTCTTAAACATGGTGTCACCTTTATTATTGCTTCCCGTTGTCACAGCACCACTTGTCCGTTTGGCATAGGAACGTATTCGAACAGCTACCGACCCTTGTTCTAATATGGCTACAGAACGGGGTACACAAGGCAGTTTCACTGCGCAGATGCAACGGCAAGCCACGGGCTGGTGGGCTGTATCAAGAGGGGGGTGATTGTGATCCATCATGGCGGACGTGGCACAGCCGCCAAAGCTGTCCACAACAGGAGAAGAAGCAGGGTTGGGAGGCGGTCACTGAGGCGTCGAGAACGCCGTGTTTGGACCAGCAGTTAGAAGGACGAAAACAGACCATCCTTGCGTTGAAGCATAGACAGGCGACCATATCAAGTATGTCTTAAGTACCCTGTTCAGCAAAATGTGCAGTTCAGAGAGCACTTCATGAAGCCCCCCCCCCGCTGTCCGTGTGCCCGTTCCTGCCCCCCTCCTGCTGTCCGTGTGCCCGTTCCGCCCCCCCTACCGCTGTCCGTGTGCGTGTTCCGCCCCCCTACCGCTGTCCGTGTGCCCGTTCCCGCCCCCCCTCCCACTATCCATGTGCCCGTTCCCGCCCCCCTTCCGCTGTCCGTGTCTCCTGGATGTGCAGTGGATTGCATGCACACACATGCCCCTGACGACCCTGAGCAAGCATGCACCAGCTCCTTTTCCTCCCACGCGTCACGTCCCCTTACACCCACGTGACCCCACCCTCCCCTTGCAGGTTTCCATTTAACATGGAACCGTTGATTAGTAAGAGTGTGACGCTTTACTAGTCTCGCTACCGGACACATCCCGGACCCTTGAAACACTACCTTGCAGGGCCTGATCGGATTTCTTCCCTGTCCTGCAGACATCGGCATCCCTGCTGCCGATTATAACCTTCTCCTAGGTAGGCTTACGATGCCCCAGCCAGTACTTTCCTGTGTGCTTCTGCCATACGCGCTGGTAGTTACCCCGGGCCGTTTGTCATCCCTACTCCCAGATTGCAGTCCCACTTCGCATCAGCTGCCTCCTATGATGTGGACTGGATTGAATCATTCGCCGCCCAGCCACCTCGGATTTACTCGCTACAGGTAACTTCTTGGCTGAGATTTACCTACCTTTTCACGCCGTGTTCCCCTGCCCTACCCCTATTCCTTTGACCGCAGGTCCAGACTCATGGTTTCCTGCTCTCGCCCTCCCCGCACGGACTTCTCTGCCCCAGTGTCAGCAGGTACCCAATTGCTGTCCCAGGACACCCCGGTTTAATTTGTTTTTCCTTCTTGGCTCTATCTCTATTCATTATCCCTCCCGGACTCCTCCTGATTCTATAGAGCACTTTTCAAGAATTTTTGTAACCATCATCCATTTGCGACAGATTAAGCTATTGGCATTGTAAATGACAATGCCATTAATTTATCTGTTTTCAAAACCAAAACATAAATAAACAAGCATTTACAATGCAATGGTTTCACCTTTGGAAAAGTTTGAGCTATTGGCATTGTAAATGACAAAATTTGTATTTATGTGTTGGTTTTGAAAACAGATAAATAAATGGCATTGTCATTTACATTGCCATTAGCTTAATCTCTCGCAAATGTGAGACCTATTGCATTTCATTTTGCTGCCTGTGCAAGAAAAGTGTGGGGTGCAGGACGAGATACAACAGGATGCATGAATCCGGTGAGGTGGTGCGCACTGGTCAGGGCTGAGGTGCATTGACGGAGCTGTGTGCAGTGGTGAGCACTGGTCAGGGCTGAGGTGCATTGACTGAGCTGTGTGCAGTGGAGAGCGCTTGATGCTGGTGGTCAGGTCAGAGGTGCACTGACAGCTGTGTGCAGTGGTGAGCACTGGTCAGGGATAAGGTGCATTGACGGAGCTGTGTGCAGTGGTGAGCACTAGTCAAGGCTGAGGTGCACTGACAGCGCTCTCTGTTTTAAACACAGTTCACTACCTGAAATACATGGCAACAAAAGACGACTTATGCTTTTCCCAAAAGGTGGTATTGACAGCCCGGGGGTTGAAACATTACAGCCACCTGCTGCTGATAAGTATCACGTGACCACGGGCCACCAGGATGCAGTGCCAAGTGAAAGATGTTTGTATTGTAAAGATCAACACTCAGGAAGCTGGTAAAAACGGGTTTATTAGCCCAACAGGGAGGCAAGTCGTCCACATCAGAGATCAACAAACAACTGACACAGATCATGAATTCCAGAGTGACATGGCTAGTGACATGGCTGCATTCTCTCTTGAGAATGCACATATTTAAAGACATAGATACAACACATCTCCCTTATAATAATAATGAAAAATAAAACAAAGAAAATGAAAAAACAAAGAACAGAAAAACCAGGAAAAGAAGAAATCATGCGATACAGTAATCCTGGAGATACAAAGGTGCTCTCCTGACTCTAGGGTTCATTCCACGAGGCGAAACACACGCATCCTGAGAAGATGACGGGCAACCAACACTATCACGAGGAGTTGAACCAACAGGAGCAGCATCAGGTTCCATAACAGCATTATCCCCCTCCACACACCTTGATAAACGTGACATGCTCCACACATCACCCCCCTCAAGCATAACTACGTTCTTCATGACTTTTGCAATTCGCCTAGGCCCAAAGAACTTTGACACACCCTTGGGAGACCAAGGACCTTTTTTGACAAAGACTAAATCGCCCACTTTCCAAAAAGGAACTTTCACACCCTTCAAAGCATCATATCTGCGCTTGTAACCATCCTGGTAATCACTTAATCTGGGATTGTTGAGAACTACACCTCTATCCTTAGTAGACAACCACAAAGGGTTGAGCTTTGAACCAGCCACACGTCCCCTAAGTTTCACAAAAGGAGAATTGCCTGTCACACTGTTTGGGGTGTTCCTGTGCGCCCAGAGTTTTTCCCTGAGGATAGGTTTCAGGGGAAGTCCTCTCTCCAAAGCAGTTTGAGCACACGCTCTAATCAGCCTATTCATACTCTCCACCAAACCATTCGCCTGTGGAGCATAGAGAGCAGTCCTATGATGGGTGATAGAGAGGTCTTTGAGGAAAACAAACATTTCCTGGGAGGTGAATTGGACACCATTATCGGAAACCAAAGTCTCCGGAATCCCTTCACAGGTAAAGGCATCTTTAAGAAATTCAATGATATTTCTACTCAAAACAGTTCCCATGCAGGCAGCAGACAACCACTTTGAAGTGTAATCTACAAGGACAACAACAAATCTTTCGGAAGGTCCCAAATTCAAGAATGGTCCAACTACATCAATGGCAACCTTGGACCAAGGTCGTTCAGGAATGGCAATGGGAGAAAGCGGAGCGGTGCTCACCTTCCTTGATTTATCATTACTGGCACAAATGTGGCAGTCTTTAACGACAGCTTCAACTTCATGGTCCAACTCGGGCCACCAATAAGATTCTCTCACCCTTGCTTTGGTGAGACTACGACCTAAATGTCCCTCATGGGCAAGGTTGATTATCTTCTCTCTCATACCACAGGGAGGAATTAGCCTGTTACCCCTAAATAATTCACCCTGCACTATGTTCAACTCATCCCTAACGTTCCAAAAACCTCTGGCAGAATCAGGAACTTCTCTCAAGGCAGGCCAACCATTGACCGTGGCCTCCAAGATAAAATCTCTAGCAGGATCATCAGGAAAACACCCTTTCCATTCCGCTTCATTCAAAGCAGATTCGCTCACCCATGAAACAGTGGGAACATCCGGGTCATACGTGACCAACTTATCAATAGGCAATCTAGAAAGAAAATCAGCGGGAACGTTCTTGGGACCAGGTAAATATTCAACACAAAAATTATATTCCATGAGACCCTCAACCCATCTTTTAATTCTGGGGGTGGTACACTCAACATTCCTACACGAGAACAACTGCACTAGGGGTTTGTGGTCAGATCTTACTACAAAAGGTAGGCCCCACAGGTAGAATCTGAAGTGTTTGATGGCCCAAAAGCAGGCCAAAGCCTCGTGCTCAATGACCGAGTAGCGCTCCTCCGCACCCTTCAAGGAACGGGACGCAAAACCAATAACTTTCTCCGAACCATCCACGAGCTGGGCTAAAACAGCCCCCAAACCACGTAAGCTGGCATCAGTGGACAGAATGGTCTTTTTGCGCACATCAAAATGCCCTAAGGTAGGCATCTTAGCAATCACTGACTTGACTGTGTCAAAGGCATTCGAACAATCTTGGTTCCAATCAAAAACGGCACCCTTCTTAAGGAGAAGTCTAATGGGTTGCATAACGCTGGCAAAATTGGGAATAAACTTGGAGTAATACTCCGATAATCCATTAAAAGACTTAACCTGATCTTTATTAGAAGGAGGTTGAGCTTGGAGAATGGCCTCAGCAAGATCAAGCTTAGGACTGATGCCTTCCCCAGATATGTTGTGTCCCAAATAGGATACAGACCTAACCCTGAATTTGCATTTCTCTTGTTTAAGAGTCAGACCTGCATCTCTAAGCCTAGACAAAACAGTAAAAAGAGTAACATCATGTCTATTTGCGTCAACACCATGGACTAAAATGTCATCCTGGAAAAAGAGTACACAATCAATATCGGAAAGGACATTTTTCATGATTCTCTGAAAACAAGCAGCAGCGCTGGCTAACCCAAAAGGCATCCTAATGAACCTAAATGCACCGATGGGAGTGACAAAAGAAGTCAGGTGTCTTGACTCTTCATGTAGGAGAACCTGGTGGTAGGCAGCTGATAGATCCATAACGCTAAACAAAGTGGCACCACCTAACTTAGTCAAAATCTCATTGATATTGGGCAAGGGCTGCCTGTCCACCCAAATAGAACTGTTCAAACTCCTGAGGTCCACACACATCCTAATTTTGGTACCCTTGTCCTTAGGTGCCAAAACAATCGGCGCAAGCCATTCTGAGGACTCTATCTCCTCAACAACACCAAGTTTCAATAACCTCTCAATCTCGACTTGCAATGGTTGTAACATGAGGTTGGGCACCTTCCTGACCTTATGCACCACAGGCTTGGCACTACTTTTCAAGATTATCCTGTGTTTGAAACCTTTGAGTAACCCCAGATCTTCAGTAAAAACTTCAGGGAATTTCCCAAGAACATCTGAAAAATCACCCCCTTCAGATACTAGCATAACCTGCTCGGGTGCATTGGGATTCAAGGTGATCCCTAGATTCCGTTGGTGACGCCAACCAAGGAGGTTATCTCCCCTCTTGGCAATATAAACCTTGCCAACAGTTACCCTGCCTTTGAAAGAAATGGTTTGGATGGAATATCCCAGTACCTCAATTTTCTGTTTGGCATACCCCACAGGATTGATATCAGAGACTGTAAGTTTAATTTTATCCCCATCAAAATTTGCAAACCAAAACTTATCACTGATGAGGGTGAACAGTGAACCAGAGTCAGCTAACACGGGAACCACTTTGTTTGCAATTAGGATGTCACAAGAGGGCATAACTACTATGTCATCATCCACTTGATTCACACCATTGATAACATCATCAGTAATGCAATGAATCGAATCTTGGTAATAAGCTTCATCCTCATCAATACAATTGACCCTGTTGCTTTTACACATTCTTGCGTAATGACCCTTCCTCCCACAATTTCTACAAACAGTACTTTTAGCAAAACAATTCGGATAATTCGGACCATGCTTCTCACTACCACATCTGGGACACTTAAATTTGTTGTCCTTATTTGAATTATTACTGCTAAAGTTCTGTTTGGGTTTTTCAGATTTAGCAAAGGTTTTCTCTTGCTTGGGAGAAATTTTGTCAACAACAGCAACATTACACTCAGCTTGGAGAGTTTTTCGGTGCTCAAGACCAACACTGGAAACCGGATCATTCTGAGAGGGGCCCTTCCTAATCTCCTTGACCCAAGTAGAGGTATGTTCAACACTCTCGACAATCAGTATAGCCTCTTTTAAATTGGGATTCTTGGACAACAGTTTCTCTTGGATTTTGAGATCATTTGTGCAACGAACCAGTTGATCACGAATGAGGGAATCCGTTAAAAGTTCAAATTCGCAGGTCTGCGCAAGGGATTTGAGTGCTGCAACGTAATTTCCAACTCTCTCACTCTTAGCTTGAACACGCATGAAAAATTTGTGTCTTTCCATAACAACGTTAATGCGTGCACCAAAATGATTTTTAAGGAGAAGAACACTCATTTCAAAAACATCAGAAGGTTCACCAGCACCCCTGCCAATCGGTATCGGATCCAAACTGTCATAAATGTTTCTTCCTTCAATTCCAAGGTTGTTAAGTAAAACAGCCTGTTTCCTGACAGCAGAAAACTTCTCTCCGCCAATTGCAAGAAGGTAAGAATCAAAAATAGGTTTCCATTTCTTCCAAGGTAAAATGGGTTCGCCCTGTTCACTTAAAAACTGGGGAGGTTGGTTCATACCACTTGCAGAAGACGACATGCTGAAAGAAAAGCAACTAAACAAGCTAAAATAACAAGTTAACTAAATAAGCTAACACAACAATTTAAAATAACAACCTAAAATAAGGAGTTAAAATAACAAAAGGATGCACAACTTCTTAGTGCGCTGTCCCGCTTGACAAAAACTTCCTTGCTCACTGCATACAGTGTACTGCAGTAACTATAGAAACTGGTGATCTACTGCTTCAGACAGTTCAAAAAATGATAAGCTGAAATTGTAAGGCTTCAGTCAGATGAGCACTTAAAAAGTACAACCAAAATCAGTCTTGAGAGTAAAGAGTTTCAGTCCAACTGTATCAAACAAAATGTGACTTGCCTCAGATAAAAATGTAATTGGGAAAGAAATACCGTGCTCAGGAGAAAATTTTCAGCGCGTTTAAGCAAATGGCCGAGGAATACACAAGACGCGCTGGCAAATGCTCGGTTGCTAGGTGATAGGACTGCGCGTAAGGAAACAGGAACGCGTTTGTTTGTTTGTCACCTAGCAACGCGAAACGTGTGACGTAAAGTTTGAAGAACGCCAGGCACGTTGCGTGTGACGTTACGCCAGTCAAGATTGCGCAGGAGAACGCGCCGAGACAATGGCAAGACACTCCAGGCAGGCACGCTCCAGTTGCGAAGCTCGCGAAGATCGCGTTCCAAGCAGGCACGCTCCAACAGCTCGAGCAAGATTTGAAAAATGCCGAGCAACGGAGGTAGGGATACTTCGTAACTTCGATAATAAATCTAATTTAGACAAAATAATAAAATTGTACCTTCTGCTTGGTGCTGGCGTCGGCAAAGAAATACACAATGTTCACTCACGGAGAGCACACGGTAGAGCAGGAAAACGATAGTTTACTTTCCCCAAAAAAAAACGAAAGTCGAATTTAGAAGAAAATCTTCGTATTCAAGGCGTTGGGTTCATTTTCACCTGCTGGGCTCATCGTCGCCAGTATTGTAAAGATCAACACTCAGGAAGCTGGTAAAAACGGGTTTATTAGCCCAACAGGGAGGCAAGTCGTCCACATCAGAGATCAACAAACAACTGACACAGATCATGAATTCCAGAGTGACATGGCTAGTGACATGGCTGCATTCTCTCTTGAGAATGCACATATTTAAAGACATAGATACAACAGTTTGTTTACCAGTACTGTGCATTCTGGGAGTTATGGTCCTGCTGACTTCGGGTTGACCAATGGAGCCACTGAAAGAAATGCGTTGCTCTAACGCCTGATGCGTTGTACTTGGCAGGGCTGATGCATGCGGTAGGGTCAGCTCTAGGTAGATACGCCCCTGCCCCTACTCGCATTGTTCTGTAGCACCTCCTGCTTCGACGCAGGTACCTGTTCACTGCATATGATGGGAATTTAAGCGCTTCGTCGCCCTCGTCAGCTTTACATTAAACACTATGTAAATTCTACAGTAAAGGTTGGGTCGGGCTGTCACGTCCTTAACAGGGAGTACACGTCCTCACTGCTGGGTGACCACACACTGTATGTCCAGTACTTCCCACTCCGGAAGCCCTGCTCTGAAACGGGATATAGCGCTTGAAGCCCCATCGCAAGATACAAAAGTTATGTCATTGAACACAGCATGTGACGATGACAAGGCGCTATAAAGGAAGACAAGGCGTCGCTGACACGTTCTGGTGTATGGCAGCTCCACGGAGAAGAGAACAGACTCTCCCCCGCCCCCCCCCCTTTACAAGATGTATGTGCACTGTGGGGTTTCCAGGGCCGCTGCAGCCGCGAGCCCAGACACTCATTAACCCCTTCGATGCTGATGACGGAACGGTTCCGTCATGAGCATCGGTTGAGCTGTGCTGATGACGGAACCGTTCCGTCATGACTCCGCCCGCGCAAGGCGGAGTCAGCATGGGCGGGGAATTCGCGCCGCAGAACAGAGAGCTATCATTTTAGGGCCCGTTTTTAGGAGTCCGGCGTCACCCCACCCCGCTGTCTATTTTAGGCTTGAAAAATAAAAGTGAAATCATACAGATTGGAGACACACACAAATACAACCCCCCCCCCACACACACAAAAAGGCCCTCTGCTTCAGGAACAAAACCGTAGCCTTTACCATTGAAAGGGGAAGGTTTTGTGTGTTGCAACCGGAAGAGCCGTGTGTCAAGCAGGGCCCTTCTAGGAGGCACAGGCCCGTGTGGCAGAGAGGGAGAAAGAGAGGAATAAAGTGGAAGGAGGCAAAGAAAAGCGCGGTGACGAGCGAAAGGGGAAGAGAGGGGAGGCAGGAAAGAGGAGAAAAGAAAGGCTGGGGGGGCAACAAAGAGGGAAACGAAGAAGTGGGGAGATAAAAGGGAATAAAGAGAAGACGAGGATGGAGAGAAATAACTGAAGAGGGTGAGAGAAAAAGCGGGCAAATCGCGATTGTAGAGACAGAGGGCAGAGAAGGGGCAGTGATGAATAGAGATACTGCCCGCAGCAGGGAGTGCCCTGTGACATAGGCCCCCCCACCCCCGGGCCAGGGCGGGGTTCTGCCGCCCGGGCCAGGGCGGGGTTCTACCGCCCTACACTAGTCTGCCAAGTCTAAGGCCCCGGGGCCATCTCTAGACACGGGCCCGGGTGCAGGCGAAGTCTGCAATAGTGAGTCCAATGCACGGCAGCCCGGCGTGGTTTAAGCGGTACGCCTCCTCTTGGCGCTATTCAAGCGCCCGGTCCGGGGCTGAAAGCGCTTGAATTAAATCGGATTTTTCGGACGACCCCTGAGCCCCGCCTGTTTCTTCACCAGTCCACATACTCGTGATGCATTTCACAGTTAACCGTTACAGGGCCAAGAGGCCAATCGGCTGGCTCCCGAGGCGCTTTACAACAAGGCTGCCACGTTTATTACTCTTTAGCAGGGTCGGATTGGGATCACAATTCGGCCCGGGCACTGACGGAAAAAGTGGCCCACATTCAAGAGGCGTGGCCCATATTTAAGAGGCGTGGCCCATATTTAAGGGGCGTGGCCCACATTCAAGGGGCGTGCCCTTTCATGAAACACCATTTGCACAGACAAGGAATGAAAGTGGGAGGATACTGTTCTTGCACAGGACACAGGGCCAAGGTGACAATGGCCTACATGCTGAGCAACTAAAAAAAATAGCAAGGCCCCTTTCTGTCACAAAATTATTCCAGCCCTTCAGCACAGGAGCACCTGAAAAGCAGCGAAGCCCCTGCTATTACTAACCTACTTAGCCCTCCCCAGACCTTCTGCTCAGGAGCACATGAACAGAGGTAAGGCCCCTGCAATTAGTAAATTAATCAGCCCTCTAGGCCTCGGGAAAATGTCCTGGCAGGGGAGCACAAAACACAGCTTTCTGGGTCATCCAAGGTAGCCAGGTAGCCAGGGGGGAGGCTGAGGTGAAGCTGGTGCATGGGAAGTGCCTTCCCAGTGTGTTCTGGCAGTTTGAGTGTTTACCATTTACTGTAGTATTACCCTTGTACCTGTGTATGGTACCCTTTTGTAACTTGCACACGTCACTTTTCTCTGGTATCACACTGTATGCTACCTCTCACTTTTGTTTGCTTTAGATACTTGCACAAGTGCCACCATTGCCTACGTAACGTTTGTTCTTGTGCTGGAGTGTCCTCCATTTATTGCAGTATTATACCTCTACTTGTACTTTGTTCGCTTTTGTAACCTGCACACATATCACTTTTCCTCCTGTAATGTACCGATTGCTACCTCATGTATTTTGGTTGCTCACTATTGTCACTTTTGATTCATGTAACTTAACGTTTGCTTTTGTAATTTGTCCACTTGTCATTTTTCTCCTCATGTATCATTACTGTTCCTATTGTGAAGCGCTCTGACACCTTCGGGTAAAGTCCGCACTATATAAAATCGCATAAATAAATAAATAAAAAAATTCAAAACATCACCTGGCCCCCACAGCAAGACCCATTCTTCCTCGCCCACTATGCCCTGAATGTGAAGGGCTGTGGACGAGGTGTTAAGACTAACACCGTTTCTGGGCTGCATGGGCCCCAGGGGGGCCGAGGTGAAAATGGCTCAAAGGCCTGAGAAACACCTGGCCCCCAGGGAGGCCGATTCTTGCAAACAATCACCCCTCCCCAGCCCAGCCTCAGCTTGATTGCTTGGCAGGGCAGGGGTGAAGGAGAGGCCACAGCTGACAATCGCTGTCCGGCCGCACAGCGAAGCTGCTTTCATTTTCTCTGTCTGTCTCCGTGCACTCTGTGGGCCGTTTTTTTTCTCCCCTTTCCTAGTCCACTCTCTGTGGACTGGGACAGGGGAGAAAAAAACGGCCCACAGAGGGCACTGAGGCACCGGCCTTTCGGCCCATGCCCGAATGCCTGCCTTGCCAATCCGCCCCTGCTCTTTAGTAGATAAGTCTAGGGAAGAAAATGACTGAAATGTATCCCAAACTGGCCAGCTCCCTGAAGACCCTAGATTGTTTGCAACATTATATTTGTTAACACTTCCAGTAGACCCTGTGTATGGGAACACAACACAACAACGCTCTCGTGATGTATAGCAAATGCATTGCAGCCTCTGGGAGTCTTGCTCACAAGAGCGTTGTTGTGGCGTAAGAGTGGCGCTCCTCGGATGTGCTCGCGGCCAGTGATCCTACAGGTGTGTGGCAGCATCTCTCACCCAATTTACCGGGCGCAGGTGCATCAGGGAATTCGGATAGTCGCATTTCATTGTTTTACTTTTCATTTCCTTTGAGTCATTATATATTCTGCAAAATGGATTTCACAGTATTCATTCACTGCTCTTCAGATTCGTTCATATACTCACTTTTTTGGAAAGTGGCATCAGTGTGGTGCGCATCCACGGGCTGGGGGCGCCAGTTTAAAAATGGGCCTTGCGGTGAATGACGTCACAATACTTCACAAAATCCACGCAGATGCCATGAGGAATATCCCAGGAGGCCAGAGGATGGCAGTTTGAAATGGACCTTCCGGTGTATGACGTCGCAATACTTCGCAAAACCCACGCAGACGTCACACCGAGGCAGTGCTTGAAATGGAAAAATAAAAGTGCAGGGACTCTGTAACAGAGTGCCTGCTTGTTTCTGAGAAGTGCTGGTGAAGTGCCGGTGCTCTCCAATTAAAAGTATTACATTTCTCTTGAGAAGTGCCAGTACTATCCCTCTAAAAATAAAAAAAAGTGCCGGTACTCAGTACCGTATAGTACCGTCCCATTTAAAACACTGCACGGAGGAATATCCCAGTAGGCCTTTAAATGGCAATTTGAAACGGGCCCTCTGGTGGATGACGCAATACTACTTCTCAAAACCCACGCAGACGTCACGCATCCTAGGAAGGCTGCCATTGGAGCTTGAGATTGTGCAGGACTGAGTGAACAGAACACTGACTGGGCCCTTGAACAAGTAGAGGGTGGAGGTCCTTTACAGGCAGCCACCTCACACAGTGGTGCTGTGGTCAAATGCATCCTGGTACTTGCAGCAATGCCAGCAGAGGGGCGGCTGCACTATAGAGGCCAGCCAGTAATGCGAGATTACTGTTCGTAGGGTAAAATGGGGATTTGGAAAGACCTGTGTAACTAGTTTCTGCTCAATCCTTTGCCTTATGACCTGTGGTCCATACTATTTCCTGCAGGGGCACGGTGTCCTGCTGTCTGAGTGCGGATCCCAGGGCCTGGTGTGAAGAAATCCAGGGCTCTTTCGGCTGTGACGACGAGTCTGGGCACAGACGGCCCCACAGCTTTGAAGACGCCGCGCCTCTGCCAGGCACGTGCAGCTCTCACGGGAGCCCGGCGGGCACAGCAGACAGGCCTCGCCTGCTTCCCAAAGGACTCACGACGGCTCAGGACAGACCTCAGCCTTCCGAAGGACCCCCACAGCGGGGACGGCTCCCCAGCTTTCCATAGGACAGGCCTGGCCACCTTTTCCAATGACCCCAAGCAGGACTAGGCAGGAGTCAGCAGAGGACAACACGTGTGCTATTCACAAGAAGCCCGGACACTTTCAGGCCGGATTTACTGAAATGTGTAGTAGTCTGTCGGTCTACAGAACGCGAAGGGGGAGGGTCATTTTTACACAGGTGCGATCGATTCACAAATAACAGCCCGGGGGCGAAACAAGCAAAGTTCTGCACATTCCGAGAGTTGAACAGGCACGCGGGCACAGGTAGCCGTGCATACACAGCAGCAGGTGAGTCAGGGGTATTCCCAGCGAGGCGCTCAAGGTTATGGGTCCCTTCCCATCCAGATAGCTCCCAGAGGTGAAACCACCGCCCGACTGCACACCCCGCCTCTCGCCCGCCCTTCAACCTGCCAGCGCGCAGCCCCAGCGGCTCTGCAGGTCTTCGGCCGGCGCTGTATTTTTCTGTTACAAAAGGGGATGATGGACGGAGCTCTTGAGCAAATCAAACACTCACCCCCAGTCAACTGATCTGGGTTAAATCCATCACCATTCTTTAGCTCACTCGGCCACCCCAGTTCAGACATGGCTATATGCAAATCAGTCTGACCCTGTGCCTCATGGGAACAGTCCAGCCCGAACTGCCAAGCCAGGTCTTCCCTGGACCGGAAACAAGCATCCTGGGACCGGTTTCAGATTCATAATCCTCATCAGCCAGGCTATCTTGAATCCAGTGGCCATACTCAGGGCGAACAAAGCGATACAAAAGGGGATGATGGACAGAGCGCTTGAGCAAATCAAACACTCACCCCCAGTCAACTGATCTGGGTATAATCCATCACCATTCTTTAGCTCACTCAGCCACCCCAATTCGGACATGGCCATATGCAAATCAGTCTGACCCTTGTTCAAACGCTCCGTCCATCATCCCCTTTTGTATCGCTTTGTTCGCCCTAAGTGTGGCAGGGTATGCTCAGACGTGAGTCCCTTGTTCACTTGGCCACTGGATTCAAGATAGCCTGGCTGATGAGGATTATGAATCCGAAACCGGTCCCAGGATGCTTGTTTCCGGTCCAGGGAAGACATGGCTTGGCAGTTCGGGCTGGACTGTTCTCATGAGGCACAGGGTCAGACTGATTTGCATATAGCCATGTCTGAACTGGGGTGGCTGAGTGAACTAAAGAATGGTGATGGATTAAACCCAGATCAGTTGACTGGGGGCGAGTGTTTGATTTGTTCAAACGCTCCGTCCATCATCCCCTTTTGTATTTTTCTGTTAGGCGCTTCCTGCCGGACACCCATGGGAGGGAGGGGGCTGGAAATCTGCGCAGCCAGCGGGGAAGGCGGCGTGGGCAGGAGACAAAGCTGTAGGAAGCATCTCCCACACTATACCGCCCTCGGCATTCTCCTGCAGGTGCCCCCGAGGGGGTTCACATTCAGAAGAGATCTGCCCCCTTGTAAACCACCCCCCTCAATCAAATGAGAATCTCCCCCCCCCTACAGAGGGAGTGGCAAGTGCGCTCTGCCACCACCGATGGGCCCCAAGATTAGAGCGCCTTCTGTGTTTCGGTGCACACGTCCAGGTGCCAGACCAGGGGATCCCGGGACCCCATAGAAATCAGACCAGGGAAGCGAAGGCCGCTCTGCGCCACTGGGCTCCGAGAACACGGATGGGGGTCCTCCTCCCCGCACTCCGCGATCCACCAGAACCTTTAAAGGAAATAGTTTCCACCAGCGCTACATTGGAAAGTTACTTTGTTTCACTCAGTGCTATATTTCAAAGGACTCGGTTTCGCAACATGTACGGCTGAAGTAACTTTGCATCAGTCACTGGTTACACGGATGGAACCCAGCCAATTATCACTGGGGGCTTCTGTGGGGCGGCCTTCATGTTAACATTGTCCTAATCGTTCCCTTTTTCGAGCCACTCATCATGCGATTCTGCATAACTATGGATTTAACCATAATCCACTGTCAGATACATCATTTGCGGATTATAGCAACAAAAAAAACTCAAACACTTAAAAAGGTGCCAAAAAGTGCCACACAAGGTACCTCTCAAGGGAAGACCCCTGGTAAAGTTATTTTATTTTGCATATTTATAGAGCGCTCTAATACCCGGAGGTGTCCTGGCGCTGGAAGGATAGACTGGTGTAACGGAGCGTGCTTACTGAGTGAAGAGCCATGTTTTTAGACCTCTTCTAAAGGCCATCAGATTCTGGGTCTGTCTGAGCGCAAGTGGAAGTTTATTCCAGGCCTCAGCCGCCCCAAGAGAAAAGCTCCTGCCTCCCCAGCGAGCTTTTTTGATTCTGGGGACCTTAACCAGAGCCAGTTGTCCTGACCTCAAAGTTCTTGCTGGTTTATGCCAGTTCAACTGGTCAGCTCCTGACTGCTGCAGCACATTTGTTAAACTGGCAGACTGTGGCAAAACGAGGAATGACGGAGGAGATTGTTTACACTGCATGCCCATTCAAAGGTTGGACTCCGCTTGTTCTGCCTAAGAGAGGCAAAAGTTCAAAATGACCCGACCTGCCTCAGGCCTTCTGTGGGTCCACACTTGGAATGCGGAACATACCGCACACGGACAGCGGGAGGGGGGCGGGAACGGGCACACGGACAGCGGGAGGGGAGAGGGGGGCGGGAACGGGCACATGGACAGTGGGAGTGGGGGAGGGGGGCGGGAACGGCACACGGACAGCGGTAGGGGGGGGGCCGGGAACGGGCACACGGACAGCGGGAGGGGGGGGGGGGAGCACTCACCTGGACTTCTTCCAGCGGCAGTCGGCCTGGAGAAATGACCAAAATAAACCTTTAAGGAAAAAAAAAATAAACCACCGCCCACCGCCGCATGACGATCGCGGGAACGCCCACGAATCTGCTCGCAGAATGACGAGCAGATCTCTCTTCCAATGGCTAGCCTCCATTTATGGAGCTAGCCAATGGAAAGAGAGGGTGGGACAACACACACATACTGTAAACATTAGATTTCGCCTGCGCCGAAAAGCTGCGCGGTGCTTTCGACAGGCGAAACCTAAAAATTTGTCATTTACAATGCCAATAGCTCTAACTTTTACAAAGGCGAAACCGTTGCATTGTAAATGCTTGTTTTAAATTGTAGCAAGGAAGAACTATGTTAAACACAGTTTATATCTTAGAAGTCATGCGTGATAGAATTAAGACGGCTCATTACATATGGGCAGCTCTTAATTTCAAGGGAAGGAAGACTAGTGATAAAGTATATGTCGTTGTGAAGGGGAAAGACAGTTTTGAGTTGGCCACATCAAGAGGAGTTGGGAATAAGACTTGATATAGAGCAGATAACCCTGCTGTATCAAAAAAATAAGTGTTTGGATGTAGAGACTACGAATGGCAATGTAGGATTTGAGAATTTCCAAACAATTGGTGGTTTTAAGGATTTAAGCATAGAATTATTTTGAAGCAGAACGGTGTACCCATAGGAAAATGTATGAGGAATGTTCCTTTGCCTTGCAAAGGGAAGTTTAATAAAAGCTTAGTGACTTTTGCAAAGGATATTATAGAGCCTATAGAGAGCTCAGACTGGTTATCACCATTTATTTCTTTAAACGGCTTGGATGAACTCAGACATAGTATTGATTTATGCTCTTTAGACAATGCTAGATTAGCGTGTCGTAGTTTGGCAGTGATTAGATTAGCATTTAGCTCAGCTACACAAACTTTCATTGTTAACTTGACCATGTTTGCGGAGGCCATTTTGTATTTCCTGGCTTCCATTTTAAATGAACGTGCTGCCTCGTGGTCAGCATGCCCTTTTGTCCTTTCTCTGTACCAATGACCATTTAACTTGCCCAGCAACTGGCTATTTTTAGCACTGGTCAAGATCACGCATACGTACTCGAACATTTAGATTAGTGAACGGTCACCTTTCAGGAATGTTCTCCAAAACTGACCAGTGGTGCTAAACCCCTCCCACATGTTGGCTGAGTTCCAAAAATGCCCTTATATATACTAAAACTGTGCAAAAGTATACCGCCTACCTTTTTTATTGCTGTCAAAATTGTATAAAAGAATTCACGCACCGATGTCCGGTGTGATACTTCTTGCATTACCGAAGGGTGCTGTAGGATTGTACCACCACCCCATGGGGTCCTAATAAACTTGTCTTTTGCATTTCCAGTTTCTGTGCCAACTTCAATTCTATGGTGATCGAGAGTTTTTCGCAGAGTATGTAGATCTGTTGAAACCCAACACCACAAATTGGCGACCACGAAGGGAATCATCGGCGACTTGGATGCCCGAAGGAGTGGTCGCGACGAAGGATTGGAAACTCGCCATGGACGCGTACGCTGCCACTGTGTGACCCGAGTCTTGGCATCCACGGTGTTTTCTTCCTTCCGACCCGACCTTCCAGGTGGCGCCGGTCCTCGACTGAGATCCTGATCGGTTGGGTTGTCGTGCAGTGCCCGTTTGGCTGATTCGATTAAGGAACTTGGCAGTTGGAACCTTGACATTTGAGAATATTTGGTAAGCTTTTGATTGGTAAGGTAGTCTACTGACACTTACTGTGTCTTTTTGGATTTGTTTGAGTTAGCTAATATTTGGATCTATGATTTGAGTTATATGTGGAGTGCACCTCACATAGGCAGGTATGTAGAGATATTTCTCTGACTTTGTATTTGTTTGAACAGCACACCATGTGTAAAACATATTAAGTGCCATTTTATGTAATATCGCGTTTTCGTGATATTTTGACATGCCTGTTTTAAGCACACTTCGAGGAATGTGCTGTCTTGGAAACGGTACCAGTTATCGATTAAATGAATCTCAGCCGGCTCCCCCAGAGGGGACACCTAATCGTGAAATGTGCATAAAATTTGGCCTTCCCCCTATTATGTATAGTACATTATGGCATAAATACACGAAAGCTGATCATGAATTGCAATGGCCACTACATGGGTCATTTGATTTGCGAAAGGTTCAATATGTGGAGCAGTGCTTGTTTCAGCGCAGGTCTAGACAGGATATGTTTGATTGTGTGCGTATGTGGGAGAAAGCGGTGCGTGAACGAATGAAGCGTGAACAAGCCTTGGCGGATAAGGAGCAGCGAAAGGCTGCTCGTGACAAAGCTTTACAGTTGCAGGAAAAAGAATTGCAGGAAAAAGAATTGCAGGAACAGAAAGAGAGGGAGACTCGAGAACGTAATTTGCAAGTTAATGGTCAGTGTCCTATTCGACGTCCTCGTTATCCTGTCCTTACTAATGAATCTGATGATTTTTCATTGCTAGATCGTTGCCTGCCTCCGTATGTTCCGCCTACGGCCCCGGATGAGGACTCAGGCGAGGAGGCTCAGAGGGATACTCGTATCAGGATTAGTGTTGAATGAGCTGCGGAATTACGCAGGTTGGCTCGTAAACTTAATGTTAATGTTATAACTATTTCGGAGATTGATGACCTTATGCGTAAGTGGTCTGAAAAAGAACGATTGTATTTTCTGGAACATTTTGGAGACGAAGTTGTTGAACGGTTTAGACATTCATCTGAGTTGGAATCTAAGGATATATCAGTAGGTCATTATAATTTACGTAAAGGTGTTTTTGTTCTTACAGATGCGAATGGGTTTTTACAGCATTTGGTTCAGCTACGGGATGAGACGTTACGACTACGCGAGGTGAAAAAGGCATCGGGTTCGACTGCGTCTGGATCGACGGATGTGTCCAAAGAGTGTCCCATCTTTGGAGGAGATAAGAGTGCTACAGTCCATATTATGCCTATGCGAGAAGCTGCGCCTTTGTATGTCCCTCCTAAAGGGCAAGGTACAGATGATAATAAGTTGTCTACGGATGCGAAGGGTTATTTTATATACAATTGGGTTTATACGCCGTGGAATAGAACAGATGTTATGGCGCTTAAGAATGCTTTGCCTGACCCCCGCAAAAATAGGGCAGCTTTCTATGAAGGAGTGGAAGGTGCTATTTCTTCGTGAGTTATGACATTAGTTGATATTGATCTTTTCTTTGGGTTAATATTGCCTCCTGATATGTGGAGAGCGATTCGTAAGTTTGATGATCGAACGATTTTAGGTGCAGATTGGAAGGAATTAGCTCGAGCTGATTTGGATAGAGAACCCGCATGTAAGCCATGTCAACTGATTTTAGATATCCCGGTGGCTAAATTAAAAACGCTCGTCCCCCCCTAAGAAAATTGATTGGACGATGTTGGCTTCTTGCAAACAGAAGCCGGATGAATCGGTCTCTGACTTTTTTTCACGTTTCGAGGAAGCGTTTCATGATTACAGTGGGCAATTATTAACAGAGGACACGGGCAGGCATTTGTTCGTTGATAAGTATGTGGCTAATCTCCTACCGGAGATTGCAAAGCGTTTAAAGACTAGTGAAAGTTCATGGACCACGGCAACCCCTGCTTCTTTATCGACTATGGCTCAGTGTTATGAACGACAGGAATTGGAGGCTAAGGAAAGTAGTGATAAGAAAGCAAAGGATTTGAAGAAGAAGGTGATGTTGGCTCAGGTTTACGCTACGCAGCCGAGAGGGAATGATAGGGGTAGACGTGGATCATATGGTACGTCTTCTGCTCGTTCCGATATTTCCGAGGATCAGTGTGCATACTGTAAGCAGTTTGGACATTGGGCTTCAGATTGTCCGGTGCTTCGAGAACAGCGTAATCAGCGTGGTCGAGGAAATGGAAGGTCTCGGAATAGTTATTTAGGGTCGAGGGGTGGAGCGAATGATCGTGGTAGGTTTGAAGCTAGGGGTCGTGGTCAGGCTGATCATAATACTTTTGATCAACGGAATCAGTATCAGATAGCTGAGGGTGAGTCTACTGAGTCTCAGGATAATACATATGCATAGGATTGCGTAGGATGGGGTGTGGAATCGGTTGAAGTACCAGTAGATCAAAGGGGTCCATATATATCAGCACATGTTTTGGGTTCTACTGATCAGTTTCTGGTTGATACGGGAGCTACTCATAGCGATCTGTCCAAATACCTGGTTCCAAGGGCTCCCCTGTCTGGCGAAATGATTACATCAATAGGGTTCGATGGAACACCTTCTCTTAGCCCATTGTCTCAACCCCTTATATTTTACATTGATAAACTTACTGCCCCATGCCCGTTTTTGCTATCTCCAAACACACCAGATAATATTGTGGGACTCGATATGCTTAAACATTTGAGCAACTATACGCTGTGCCCCTGAAGGGGTGCGGGTTATTTTGAATGAGAACTACCCAGAGGTTGAGAGATTGTGCCTCATGCAGGAGGCCGATGCGTTAGCTTCTCTTCCAAGTACTTTGTGGGCTACTTCCGATACTGATGTGGGACAGATGATTATCCCTCCCGTACGTATTACTGTAAAGGAGGGAGTGTCTTTGCCTCGCGTACCACAGTACAAAATCTCCAGAGAAGGTGAAGTTGCCTTGACACATATTGTAAATGACTTGATTATGGCAGGGGTGGTGGAGGAAGTCCCCTATAATGTTTGTAACAGCCCAATTCTTCCGATCCTAAAGAAAGACACAGACACTAAGATCTATCGTTTTATTATTGATTTGAGGGACATCAATACGATAGTGGTGCCCCAGTATCCGGTGGTGTCTGACATTACCACCTTACTTACTTTGATTCCACCCACATCCACTACCTTCACGGTTATCGACTTGAAAAATGCTTTCTTTTCGATTCCCATTCATCCCGATAGCCGATATCTGTTTGGCTTCACATTAAATAACAAATCATATAGATTTTGTCGGGTTCCTCAAGGCTACACAGAAAGCCCTAGCATTTATAGCCAGGCTTTAAAAAGATAACTTGATTCTTTCGACCTACAGTCTGGGGTGGCTCTTATTCAATATGTTGATGACATTTTACTTGCAGCAGACACGCAGGAACAATGTGAGGAGAGTACTCTTTCCCTGCTTTCTTTTCTTGCCAAGAATAATCACAAGGTTTCGAGGAAGAAATTGCAATATTGTAGAGTGTAGAAGTGTGGCTCACTGGTTAGAGGAGGCAGACCCTGATGCAGAGGTCAGACCCGGGACCAGAGTTCAATTCCCGACGCGGCAGGGTCTTGAGCCCAAATGTCCACGGACTTGATAATTCTCGCCTCGGTGCCTACTCGAATCATGGGTTCACACTCTGCAGCTCTGGGCAATAGCTTGCTTAATCTCCACTACGCCCCCCCCCCCCCCCCGCGGCGGGATGCCTGGTCTTCACCTTGGGGATGCCCAGTAGGGGTAATCTCGCAGGGAAAGCCAGGACGGGTTCCCAAAGCAAGCGCTAAGAGACCTGTCGGTGATTTGGCGCTATATAAATCGAAATTAACATAACCTACCTCGGTCATCTTTTGTCTAAGGAGGGACATGCATTGACATCAGATCGAATTCAAGCAATTTTAGATACGCCAGTCCCTTGCACTCAGAAAGATGTTCGTGCTTTCATAGGTTTGACGTCCTTTTGTAGACAGTGGATATTAGGATTTTCACACATTATAAAGCCTTTGTTAGCATTGTTGTCCAAAACTACACCGATTCCCCTTGAATGGACAGATGAATGTCAGAATGCTTTTGAACAATTGAGACAAGCGCTTTGTTCTGCACCAGTGTTAGGTACACCGGATTATACAAAGATCTTTACATTATATGTACACGAGAAGGATGGGTGTGCATTGTCAGTCTTTATCTCCGTGTGTCTGCACTGAGACCTTGTGCGTATTTCTCAGCAGTACTTGATCCTGTGGCACGAGGATTACCTGGGTGTTTTCGAGCAGTTGCAGCAACAGCAGTGTCTATACGACAGAGTGAGGGAATAGTTTTGTCACACAAATTGTTGGTGCTAGTTCCCCATGCGGTAGATGCGTTATTGAACCAAACGAAAACACAGCATCTAACTAGCGCTCGTTTAACAGGATACGAGCTAAGGCTGTTGGCGCCACATATTACACTGAAGAGGTGCGCCACTTTGAACCCTGCTACTTTATTGCCATATCCTGTTGCTGAGACCCAGAAGGAAGAACACCATGATTGTGTTTTTCTGACTGAAGAACAAACAAAGGGTTGTATCCACTTACAGGATACGCCACTTCCAGATGTAGATGGTGAACTGTGGGTTGATGGATCGTGTTTAAAGTTGCCAGATGGTACGACTTCCGCAGCCTATGCGATCACGACACTTAAGACAGTGGTAGAAACAGCACGAATACCGCAAAAATCGGCCCAAGCAGCTGAATTGATAGCTTTAACGAAAGCATGTGAGCTAAGTGCTGGATTATGTGTGAATATCTACACTGATAGTCGTTACGCTTTTGGAGTAGTGCACGATTTCGGCCTACTCTGGAAGGAACGAGGGTTCCTGACCTCGCATGGAGTACACATCATGCATCGAGAGTTGGTACGTGATCTCCTGAATGCACTATTATGTCCAAAGAAAGTGGCGATAGTCAAATGTAGTGCACATAAGAAGGTGACAGACAAAGTGGGACAAGGAAACGCTTTTGCAGATCGCATAGCGAGAGAGACTGCAATGTTACAAAATGTCTCTCCTATGTATGTGGTGAAATCACAGGCTGAGCGATGGCATGATGCCAGAGAGGAAATATTAGACATACAAAAATCAGCATCTGAAACAGAACTTGCAACCTGGGCAAAAGAGGGAGTGTTGGATGATGAGGGTTGTTGGCGTAGCAAGGATATGGAGAGATGGAAATTGCCTGCCGCTTATTTGCAAGCAATGGTTCAAATGACAGATGGGCTGGCACATGTTGGAGCTCTTGCAATTACTAAATTGCTTACACGAGTTTGGGAGCATCCTGAGATTGCCAGCACGGCTAAGAGAGTAGTGCAGACCTGTCTGATATGCTTGCGGTACAATCCTGCCAAAGGGACTTTTACTCCTAAAGGAGGGTTCGTTCCACCTACTGCACCATTCGAAGTACTGCAAATGGATTACATCCAGCTTGAGCGCTGTAACAATCTCAAGTATGTCTTAGTGGTGGTGTGTGCCTTCAGTAAATGGATCGAGGCCTACCCCACGAAGGATAATACAGCATTGACAACAGCTAAGGTGTTACTCAAAGAGTACTTCCCGCGCTTTGGTGTTTGTAAATTTTTGTGGAATGACAATGGTCCTCACTTTGTTGGGAAAATAGTGGAGTACGTCCTGAAAGGATTGGGGTTTAAGCAGAAGTTTCATGCTGTATTCCACCCGCAGTCAGCAGGTTTGGTAGAGAGGTATAATGCTACTTTGAAGCTGAAGCTAGCAAAGATCGTGGCATCCACGTCTTTGAAATGGCCGGACGCCTTGCCCTTAGCATTACTGTCTATTAGATCAGTGCCACATTCCCGATCTGGCCTCACACCTTATGAAGTGGTGTTTGGAAGGCCTATGAATATCTGGGGAGTCCCTAAGCCTCGCTTAGTACATGATGTGCCTTGTATAATGATGAACGATTATTTGGCACGATTAACAAATGATTTACTGTCTATTCATCAGCAGGTTCGAGAAGCGCACCCAGATAATTCTATTGGAGAGGCTCACGATCTTCGTCCTGGGGATCATGTGATGATCCGATCGTTCAAGAGATCCAGCAGTTTGGAGCCGAGGTGGCGTGGCCCTGAACAAGTGTTGCTGGGAACTCGGACGGCTGTGCGAGTCACGAACAAGAAGCGGTGGGTGCATTCCACTCATTGTCGTCGTGTCTCTCCGGATCTGGTAAATCCTGCTGTGCTGTCTGATTATCGAGACATCTTGGATGCAGAGAAGAGCCCAGCTGCTACGCCTAGCGAATCGGAGGGAGCCTTCCCGGACCACACTGTTTCTGGTGCAGCGAAGTATAACATACGGTCAAGAAAAGCAGTTGTTTTGTGCGAGACTGGTTAAGTTACCGTTCTGAGGTTTGTGAAAACAGAAGCCGAGAATATCAAGGGGGGGGGGGGGGATCAGTTCTGTCCAGTGTAGCGACACCAGTCTTGAATCTCGGAGAAGAAACCAGCGGCTACCTCAGAGCTCAGTACTCATTTTTATTTTTTAGCTTGGTTTTGAATATTTTGTTTTTGGAACTATGGCACCTACTATGATGAGAAACAGAAAAATTCTTGGTGCTGTGCTTTTTGTTACAACTATAGTGGTAATAGCAGTAATAGCCTGGATCGTAGAACGAATGATTCCGGCAAGAGAATATTTACTGCCTACCACTCCAATCCCATCTGAACATTTTCATTTCACTCTGCCTTATCATGAAGAGAGACATAGACAGACTTATTTAAATAACAGATTCATTCAAATTCTACATCATACCCATAATATGACGAACACTTCGAACTGTTGGGTATGTGGAATGTTGCCTGGACATCAGAAGAAAGGAGGAACTCCACTTATTCCTCTTCCGTTCTCTCATAATGGTTCTTGTAATGCTTGGTACACTCTTCTCTTTACCTTGAGATGGCCAACAAAAAGGTGGACTACTTTTCCGGCTTAATAAAGTTTGTTATAACGACAGAGATGGTTACCCGCAGGCAGAAGGAACTAAATTTGAATGGGAAGAATATCGACCGGACAATGTATCTACACCTCGTATTTTCACTAATCAAAGAATTGCAAATATGTCCAGTTTATATGTGATTACAGTTATTGATACCAAAGCTGACTTATGAGTACGAAATAAAGGTACTATTCCGGTAGGGAAAAGTGAATGTACTACTACTCTAACATTTGACACACCAAATGGTATTGCTTTTGTAGCCTCACGAAACACTTACTTTATTTGTGGAAATAGGGGATACCACCGTCTTCCCATTGGGTGGTTAGGAACTTGTTACATATCTTTTGTACTACCCCCTGTATTCATTGCCCCGCCCATGTATCAATGATTTTGTATTATATCATGATTTTATATTAAATAGGGTAAAGAGAGCATTAGAGATTGATAATATTGATCAGACTGACACCTCTTTGCAGCAATATGTAGATTTTAATTTAGGCCCGTTTATTTGTTGGTGCTGCCCTAAATAGCAGGAAAATAAGACCGCTAACACGTGTTGTGGAAGCTGTTGCTAATGAAACTGCCTCTGCCTTAGGGAACTTGACTGAGGAACTCCAAATTACTAGGATTGTAACGCTGCAGAACCGAATGGTTTTGGACGTAGTATTAGCTGATCGTGGGGGGTGCATGTCGCATTATTGGTAGTAGTTGTGTGTATGTCCCAGATAATTCACCTTCTGTGTATGATGCCATTTCTAAATTACACAAAATCGCTGCTGAAATTCATCCTGAAAATGGTACATGGACATTCTCAAATTGGTTCTGGACTCTGCTTAGTACTTGGGGTTGGAAACTATTGACTATTCTGTGTATGATCATTGGAATACTCTTCTTCCTTTGTTTATGTATTCAATGTGGCCCTACCTTATGTTCTGTATGTATTACTGCCTGCATTCCGTCCAAACGAGCTATTGCCAAAAATGAGCAAATGATTAGCAAAGAAATAATGAATATAATGTTGATTAATACTGAGGAGAAGTATCCTGATTACTTCCGTTATGAGGTAGCTTCAGCTAAATGCTAAAAGGGCCGTCTGTCGTAATTTGGCAGTGATTAGATTAGCATTTAGCTCAGCTACACGAACTTTCATTGTTAACTTGACCATGTTTGCGGAGGCCATTTTGTATTTCCTGGCTTCCATTTTAAATGAACGTGCTGCCTTGTGGTCAGCATGCCCTTTTGTCCTTTCTCTGTACCAATGACCATTTAACTTGCCCAGCAACTGGCTATTTTTAGCACTGGTCAAGCTCACGCATGCGTACTCTAACATTTAGATTAGTGAACGGTCACCTTTCAGGAATGTTCTCCAAAACTGACCAGTGGTGCTAAACCCCTCCCACATGTTGGCTGTGTTCCAAAAATGCCCCTATATGTACTAAAACTGTGCAAAAGTATACCGCCTACCTTTTTTATTGCTGTCAAAATTGTATAAAAGAAGTCATGCACCGATGTCCGGTGTGATACTTCTTGCATTACCGAAGGGTGCTGTAGGATTGTACCACCACCCCATGGGGTCCTAATAAACTTGTCTTTTGCATTTCCAGTTTCCGTGCCAACTTCTATTCTATGGTGATCGAGAGTTTTTTACAGAGTATGCGGATAGCTTTCCATTAACACAATTGAAGAGGGTGTTGGCCACAGTTTCAGGTGCGACCATGTTTTCGACAATCACCTACCTAGTGCAAACTTAGATTGTAGGGGAGTCACAAACACATTTAACCAATGCCTAATGGCAAAGCACTAGAAAAGCCAGTAGGTCTCACCTTTGGGACCTACTTGCTTTGCCAATGCTTTTTTTTTTAGCTTTGCTGTACGACATACCCAGTGCTGTGCAGCATGGCTAAAACTATGGTGTGGTGACACGGCAGTCATGTCATTTTGTAGGCATGCACACCTCAAATGCACATGCCTACAAAATGACGCAAGCATGTTTTTCAATTTATCGATTTGATTTGGTTATTAAAAAAAATGGTGCTAACACATTTATTTTGAAACAGGTTGGGGCAACACAGCAAGGTAGGTCAGAGTGGAGGGGGAGCGAAACAGAGTGCAGGTTGGGTTAAGAAACGTGAGGGGGAGGGGCAAAGCAACACAGAGGGCAAGGGTGCAGAGGAGAAGCAACAGGCAAGAAAGAGTGAGTGGGTGGAGGGAACCAACACGGAAAACAGAAGCAACAGGCGACAGTAGACAGGTGTGAGTGGGGGAAACAGAGGGGCAGAGAAGCAACATGTGAAAGAGAAGGAGGGTGACAGCAGGGGCGTAACAAACACCCCCACAGTGCGTGGGGGCCCCCAGTCTTCAGTATGCGAAGGGGGCCCCCTCAGCTCATCAGTAGATCGCTGTATGTCTCTTGCGCTAAGCAGCTGCAACCTGCTCGAGCTCCTCCGGTTGACCCAGGAATGAAGAGAAACATAGTAACAAGTTACATTGTTTCTCTTCAGTCAGAGCCAGGCCGGAACAAGGATAGGGTGGGGGCCCTCAGACGGTTACATAGACTTCATCACAGCCAATTTGCAGCACGTGGTAAAGAAATTCACTGTGCATTAAATGATGGTTTAATAGTAAAAATCCGTTTGCACATAGAGTTTCTGCCAAGATCTTGTGACTTCATGGCGCTGTTCTGTAGCCCGTCTCTAGGAGTCCAATTTACGGCCATCAGAAGCTGACACGAGAGGAGGTGACAAGGGGAGAGAGAGCTGGCCTCATGGCTGGGGGAGTGGCGGTGGGACAGGGAGCGGTGTCGCTTTAAAACCCCCACACTTCAGACCAAAAATTCACTGCGCTGTCCCGGTGAAACGAGTCAACTGCCACCGCTTTTCACAGACCGACAACAAAACGAAACTGTCACTACAAACATGAGAACATGGATTATTGACGTTTAAGGCCTGGTATCCAGATTCCCCAATGGCAGCGACGACGCAGCAGTGCAGCCAGACAGGCCACCAGTGCTTTCCAAGCAGGTACTGCATTTTGAACAGTTCTTAACAAAGAGTGTCGTTCCATCACTGCCCCTTTTTCTGGACGACTGGTTTGAATTTTACATGTGCTCCGTTACTCGATTTGACTTTCAGGGGTGGGTGTTCTTTAACTGCAGAGTACAGTTAGGAGGCCTGTTTGTGTGTCAGGTTTGCCCCAAAAGGTAGGCCCCTCTTTCTCTCACTGGGGATCGTGTAATTCGAAATTTCCATATTTCAGGGGAAATACAGAATTCCTCGAATTATGGACTCCAACATATTGGAGGGCTTGCATTGTGCTCTCTTCAAGTTGAAAGATATGGAAGGGGCTGTTCTTGCTTCAGGCTAGCGCCCCCCCCCCCCCCCCCGGTTCTGCAGTGACTTGTTTACAGGGACAGTGACGATAATGGCCTCATGATATGTTCCACCTCCTTTGTAAATAAATTTTCAACTTCTATTTTATTTGGATGGGGCCGCAGGGTCAAGCTGGACAGTGATTAGACTAGGGACAGGAGGCTAACTGATGGAGTCATATGACTTGGGACAATACAACAGACATGGAGGGGGGGGAGTTTAGTTGGGGGGAGGGTGGGGTGTTGGTAGATAAGGAGTAACTGATAAGTTTGGAGACAGATACCACAGTAGTTATGCATGGGATTCACAATGTAGAGGCACATGCGTAGGAGAAAGGCCTCGGAGATAACAGATGCAGATCCGACTGACGCTATACTGTAAATAGATTATGGACGGTTGTGCATGTTACCTTGCTGCTCTATAATATGTCTCAACTGACTATACCCCGATTGTTTGTAGCGTTTATTATAAATGCCAAAAAAGGTATCTAAAAACTTCTACTTTTTTGGTTATTCATGTATTACTCTTGGTGCGTAATAACCCTGTAAACATCATCAACATATCAGACAGTATAAAGTAGTACTCTGGGTATAAAACACAGGTTTGTGCACCATTTCAGGAGGGCCTTTCTTGGTGGAGTGAGGCATGAGATACATAGATATTTGGGCTTCGGTATCTTCACTTTGATGGTGTGAGATGGTTGCAGCACCCACACCTGCCACCATTGGTGAGGTTACCTCATCTCGTATTTCCAGTTCCAGCTCGTGCCACCGGCCCTTTTGTAAGGTTATTTGGCACTGCCGGCGCTTGCGGTCATCGCTCAGCAGGACTGAACCTGGTTCTGTGACAGCACCAGTGCCTCTCAGCTATTATTTTATTGAATGGATGCACCTCAGCGCTGTACTCTAGTGCCGCACTATTCGCCTATTTTAGGTGTGATTAAAGTTTGGCACGTGCTCAGCAGAGCGGGTTTGATAAGTGCCGTTGAACGCATCTGCCGATTTTAAGGCTATCATTTCTATTGCCCGATTTACTGATACTCGAGTCACCTACCTTGAAAGGAGGAAGAGCTGTGTAGGCCGTGCCGGCATTGGAATGGCACAACTGGCGTTTATGTTTGCTATACGATGGCGAGGGGTCAGGTCAACAGAGGAGGATAGGGCGATGGGTTGGCACGAGAGACTGAGCGCTCCTGTGAGGCGATACAACTAGTCAGTTATGGAGGGTGAAAGGGGGAGCCTGGTTCTTCTATCACCGTTTGAGGCCTGAAGCTGGCTGGTGGAATTGGGGGAATCTCGCCAAGGGCTAGAAAGATAGAGGCATGCTCCTAGGTATTTCCACTACTGCAGAAGTATTTCTTATTATATGGTATTTGACACAACTGAAATCACGAGTGAGAAATACGCAGCGCTTCCGACGCTAGAGCGAGTGTGTTGTGGGAGGGTTTAGAACATGGGTACTCACAAACTTTTTCTCAGGGGTCAAATTTACAGTGTGGTTTGTGGCCAAGGGCTGCACCGATGGGGGCGGGGTTAGAGCACAAAATAAAATCAGTGACCATGAGGTTGAACACAGGCCCCTGCAGCGGACACATTCGTCCACTGTGCCACCAGACCCGGCATACACTCATATCTGTGACCATGAGGTTGAACACAGGCCCCTGCAGCGGACACATTCGTCCACTGTGCCACCAGAACCAGCATACACTTATATCTGTGTGTTTCTCTGTCTCCCTCCCTCTTTCTCTCCGTCTCCCTCCTCCCTCCGTCTCCCTCTTTTCTCTATCTCGGTCTCCATCTGTCTGTCCCCTTCTCTGCCTCCATCTGTCTGTCCCCATCTCTGCCTCCATCTGTCTGTCCCGGTAAACAACCGTTACAACGCAACTTTTACAACGGACTACTTTTAAAACGCAGCTTTTACAACGCAGGATCCATTACAACGAAGTACCATTACAACGCAAATACCTTTACAACGCATACCATTACAACTTAAGTATAGGTAAGTATATAATTATAGTAAAAATGTTATAGGATTGGGTTTTTGGGTAAAGGGGTATTTTTAGGGTTCAGGGCTAGGTTTGGGTTTTTGGGTAAAAGGGTATTTTTAGGGTTCAGGGGTAGGTTTGGGTTTTTGGGTAAAAGGGTATTTTTAGGGTTTAGGGGTAGGTTTGGGTTTTTGGGTAAAGGGGTATTTTAAGGTTCAGGGCTAGGTTTGGGTTTTTGGGTAAAGGGGTATTTTTAGGGTTCAGGGGTAGGTTTGGGTTTTTGGGTAAAGGGGTATTTTTAGGGTTCAGGGGTAGGTTTGGGTTTTTGGGTAAAAGGGTATTTTAGGGTTCAGGGGTAGGTTTGGGTTTTTGGGTAAAGGGGTATTTTTAGGGTTCTGGGGTAGGTTTGGGTTTTTGGGTAAAGGGGTATTTTTAGGGTTCAGGGCTAGGTTTGGGTTTTTGGGTAAAGGGGTATTTTTAGGGTTCAGGGCTAGGTTTTGGTTTTAAATTTTTTTAAATAAAATTAAATTCAAATTAAATAAAATTAAATTATATTAAATTTAATAACTTACATTTTTAAAAATATTATATACTTACCTATACTTACGTTGTAATGGTATGCGTTGTAAAGGTATTTGCGTTGTAAAAAAATGCGTTGTAATGGATCCTGTGTTGTAAAAATTGTGTTGTAAAGGTATGCGTGCTAATAGTATGCGTGGTAACGTCATACATCCGTCTGTCCCTGTATCTAGCTGTCTCTGCCTCTATCCGTCTGGTCTGTCTCGGTCTCTATCTCTGCCTGTCTGTGTCTGTCCCTGTCTTTCTATCTGTCTCTGTCCAAACAGGAAGCTTCCCAAAATGCCCTTTTAAAAAGTCAGCTGAAAGCGCTTACAGCTGACTTTTAAAGGGCCTTTTGGGAAGCTTTCCGAACGTGCCCTGACATCACAGAGGCCGGAAGTAAATACACGAGATGGCCACAGGAGCATACATAGTGAATACCTATTCACGACTATGCTCCTGTGGCCATCTTCTGTGTTTACTGCCGGCCGTGGAAACTGCAAGGCAAGGTCCGCCAATGAAGGCCTGCTGGGCCGCTGGCGGCCCGTACTAGGAGTACCACAGGTTCAGAATGTCAGACTCACGGGTGAGGGTCTGTGTCATTCAAGGTTGTTAACTCGGCATGCCCCGAGTGTAGCGTGTGCGTCCCCGTGCACAGACTCGTACTAGTCCACAATGGAAATTAATACCAGCGAGACGCGCAATGAACATGTGGGAGATGTGTCACCCTCACGCCCACCTGTGTTATGCGTTAAATGCGTGTCATTCTGAGGAAGCAAACACTTCAGAAAATGTGAGCCATCAGTTAGATTGTGTCCTGCTGGTCTGGGGAGGAAGCCAGCAGCGCTGTCCAACAGCTCTCCCGCAGACGTGCAAATTAATCATACCACAGTGGGTGTATCGCAGTATAAACTCTCAATAATTGCTTGCGAAGTGCCACGGTGCAGTAGCTGAGCAGGTTGAGCGCCAGCTGCTGAGATAACTCAGGCTCTAAATCTCTTACATGGACTACCGCAGTTCATAAAATTATTATCTTTAATTTAATTGTAACAAATACTGAAACACCGATCATCACACTGTTGTGTCTATCTTCTCTATCCCTGTTCAGTGCTTTGGGATGATAGCTAGTGACGGAAAGAGTACTGTAAAAGAAAACACATTAAAAAACAATACATTTCGGTAATATCACTGCAAGCCCAATATAAATGGTATGTTATTTAAATCCATTTCACTGGATCTGCACCGCAGCATTGCCTGACAAGTAACATATGAAGGACTGTGCTGTGCCTGGCTCCAATAGAATGTCATGCAGTGGGCTTTGAATACATTAAGCCACGTTCCCCTCACACCCAAGTAAAAATTGTTTATCACTTTGCAACTTTCCCTCACACCATTCCATCAGAAAAAAGCAGACTCTTCGGTCTTGCCTCCTAGACAGTGCATGTGCTGCCTGTTATGAGACGTACTGTGGGCCTACCAAGAACATGCAGGGGCTTGGAGTCCACCTGTTGCTTACCATTGGTTAGCTTTACTGTCACTCATTTGCCGGCTTCTTTTTGTGTCCCAGTTTGTCAATTTTGTCTTTGTCCCTCCCGTGCAGCCTAGACTCTTTTCCAACTCTTTTGATTGGATGGTTTCCAAGCATCCACCGCTTGCTTTTAATGTAATACTTTTTTCTTTTAGGGTCAGCACTTAATGGCAGTGGATGTGTTTTTCAGCGGTTTCCCTCAGAACTCAGTGTTGCTCTCAGGCTCCATGTGCTTCTGTCCATCAACCACCTCCAACCCCATGTTGCGTTCAACCTCATGTACCTCCCCCATGCTTTCTCGTCCATGTGCATCTCTCCTGCCCACTTCAAGTTGCACTCTTTCACCTGTTTGTTCCTCCTCTGTGCGCCACTTTGCTTTTTGGGTCATCTGCTTCCCCTCACCCACCCCTGGGTTTCTTTTGCCCTTGTTGGTTCAACCCACCCATGTTGCTCTGCTCCATCTGCTTAAAAAAGCTTAGCCTTTTTTTGTTTCATTTTAGTCACTGATCCAACTCAGATCAGTAACTACAAAATACAATTCTCACATCATTTGAAGGCATGTTGTGCGTGATGCACATGCCGTCAAAATGATGACTGGTGTGCCATGTCAAATGAATGAATGAATAGAGGTCTTGTAATGCGCTGACTTAGCCCAAAGGGCATCAAGGCGCAGGAGACAGACCGACAAAGAGTCTCAGAAATAGACAAACAGTCTCAGAAAGGCAGAAAAAGATAAAATCAGTAGGCCTGGGAAAAGAGCCAGGTCTTTAAAAGTTTGCGGAAAATCCCCAGTGAGGGTTGCCTGGATAGTTCAGGGGGGAGAGAATTCCAAAGTTTGGGGGCCAAGGTGGAAAAGGCTCTTCTCCCCTCCCCCCCTCCCCCCCCCACTTTTAAATCTGGGGACAGAGAGCAGATTTCTAGAGGCCGAGCGGAGAGTTCTACTAGGAATGTAGGGGCTAACAAGGGACCTAATTCCTTCAGAACCGGATCCAAATACTGCCCTATGGGCCATGCAAATAAGCTTGAAAGAGATCCTGGCCTGTATTGGTAGCCAGTGAAGATATTTCCCGGCCGGAGTTGCAGATGCAAGCCTAGGAAGGTTCAAGACCATCCTGGCTGCGGCGTTTTGAACTATCTGGAGGCGATGGAGAGACTTCTTATTAATGCCACCATAGAGCGCATTACAGTAGTCAAGCCTGGAGGAGACTAGGGCAACTGTTGACTGTTTGCGGGCATCAGGCGACAGATATGGGGCAATCTTTTTCAGCATCCGGATGATGGCACAGCAGGTGGACACTGTTCTGTTAACCTGAAGGTCAAAAGAGAGGGCCGGATATATAAGTACGCCCAAATTCCTGGCCGAGAGGGTCAGGTGGGGACAATCCCCCAAAGTGGAGGGCCACCAATCCCCAGACCACATATCTCGACTTCCTCCAAAAATCAAGACCTCTGTCTTTTCTCCATTTAGTTTTAGATAGTTCCTTACCATCCATTGCGAGACTGCCTCCATGCAAGCTCGAACTTGACGGCAGAATCTTTTGCTGACTGTGTAGTGGAAACAATGATCTGGGTATCGTCAGCATATGACAATACCTGGTAGCCAAAAGATCGTACCACTTTGGCAAGTGGGGTTACATAGATGTTAAATAAAAGCGGGCTCAGGGCAGAGCCCTGCGGAACCCCACATTGCACAGACTGAGAGGGGGACATAAAGTTACCCAACTTTACTTTCTTCTGTCTCTGATTGAGGAAGGAGGATAGAAGATTTAGGGCTTTTTTTCAGTTCTTTAGTCATGCTGCACACAGCTGAAAATCATTGACAAAGCTGATAGGTCCCAAAAGTGAGACCTATTGGCGTTGCCAATGCTTATTTTGTTTAATCTGGCCTAGAATACTCCTTCTGCAGTGCTCTCCCTATGTATTCACGTTCCCTTTATTTTGTTCCACACATGGGGAAAGGAGGTAGATGGGTTGGATGCTTTAAGCCAAACAGAAGGCTTGCAGTGAGTAAAAAAAAAAAAAATCAGCAGGCATGCACTTCTGTTCACAAATCAAATAACTAAGATGGTAGCCATGCAGTTTCCTTTTACAAACTGCATTCCTGATGCGTTTCACTCCAGTAGTGCCTTTCACCATAGTCTAACTCTCCCCTCCATTTCCAGTGCGCATTACCACAACAAAGCAGAGTATCACTGCACCGCTCTCTATTTTCATTGGATGTGAAACAGTGGCGTAGCAGGAACGCCAGCAGCTCCCACCGTGTGGGGGGACCCTGTCCTCTACGGGGCCCCACCCATCACTGTGCATGGGTGACAGACCCCTGGCCTGCGAGCTTCTGACTGGTTCTGGAGCATGGGGGCCCCCTACATGTACTTTGCAGGGGGGCCTCCTCAAGTTTTGTTACGCCACTGGGTGACAGTTAAGCAACACAGAGGGTAGGGTTGTGAAGGAGAAGCAACGGGCAAGACAGCAATGTGGAACAGGCAGGGGAGAAGCATATGGGCGAGAAAGCAACAGGTGAAAGTGCAAAAGGAGCATCGCCATAGAGGGTTCAGGGAGAAACACATAAGCAACAGACAGTAACATGGAGTGCAGGGTGAGAGAAGTACTCGAGGGAGACACGTGGATTAGATGAGCTACATTTGAGAGCTCCCAGTCAGTGGCTCAGTGTATGGTGGAATGTGCCCTAAATAAAGAACCGCACAGGTCCGAAATGCATTGGGGTTTATGACTTGAGGACACATTTATACAACAATTGAGTTTTTATTGATATAATGGATGTATAAAGTTGAGAATATATGATCATGAGAGAAACTCTAATGATTTATAATCAACAGAAGGAAAATAAATATCAAATAATCTAAAAAAAAAAAAAACTACGGCTCACATTGGATACACTCTTGATTATTTGGTTCAAAGTGCCCTTCCGAGGCATTAATAGCCTGTGCACTTGAAGACAGCACTTGAGGAAGTACAGTGATTATGCATAGACGGCTAGAAAACACATGGGCTCCAACTGAGTGCTTAACCCAAAAGAAAAAAAATAGTCCTTAAAAAGCAAGGCGTGGGAGCATTGAAGCCAACCAATGGGAGGAACAAACACAAGACAGGCACGACAGAACACCAAAAAGAAGGCCAATGAGACAGGAAAGCACACCAGTGGTAAACAATGGGTGGGGCTCCAGGCCCCTGTAAGTTCTTGGTAAGGGTACAATATGTCTCGCAAAAGACAATGCATGCGCAGTCTAGTGGGCTCAACCTAAAAACTGCCCTATGCTTTTGGCGAAGGGAGTCACTGCAGAATATGCATAGGAATGTAAACATATGATTTATTATGAGACCTGTATGTTGTTTTCCTAGTTATGGCAAACTTACTGGCTTATCACCCGCATGATGAAACACGTGTTGGCAGGGTAGAAGTACATTTTAAAGGAATAAAGCTTGGAATTAAAGGCTGCAATGATGAATCTCTGACCTATTCGCCATTTATGAGACAAGGATTTTGGTGCGCAAGCACTCGTATACATTATGATGTATTAGTTTGTCACATAGAGATTTATTTAGTGTATGAAGCGATAAGAGGGGAGGATGGATACACATTTGTGTGCTCTATATAGACCCTTTGCCATATTTCCCACAGAAAGTACCAGTGGCACAGTTTTCTACCAACATCTTTATTGTTGTACACAAATAAAAAAAAATCATTGTGTTACAATCAACAATCAGAAGTCTGCCACAAGCGTTACAATCAACAGTGGCGCTGTCCTTGTTGGCAACTTGTGCACTTTCTTGGACAGATAAGCACACGGCTTAAACCAAAACTGGTTTTAAGCATAAATCATAGAACAGCACTCTCCCATTCCTTCCTCTGTATGCATCCCCTCTCAAACCAGATTTAGAAATCTAAAGGCCAAGTTGGTAAAACAGTCACATGATTAATAAAACTGGTGTGAAAGATATAAAATAGATGGAACCATGGGAATAATACTTTGGAATATACAAAAAAAGCTTTAGAACGAATAGAATATATGATTGCTCTTTAGTAAGTGCTTCTTTCTTTGTACATGCACTGGTCTTGCATGTTCGTCCATCTTTTGTCCACATCCTCCTACACCGTTGCATGTACTCAACAATTCAAATTAGTATAGGACAACAATTGACCTTCCATCTAGGAGTTCTTCTGTAAAACCTTAGTCGTAACCTGCACAGAAAATAAGACAGAATTACTCCAATCCTAACTTTAAACTGAACCTTTGAAAGACATCATCAAATTGTAAATACATGTCTCCATAACATACAAAAAGTAAAAGGTAGACAAAGTACTGTTTTGAAACTATCAGACTGAGCTGCAGACTCAAGCAATAGCACCATTGTGTCAATTATCGGGTTGAGTCCTTTTCGTCCCAACGCCTGCTTGATTTTCTCAAAAATTGGGTGGGTATGAAATTACAACATCGTTGTGCTAAACTATAGTTTAAAATAATGCTAACTACTTCAATAGGCATTTGATATATGTTGTAAGCCCCATTGCTAAGCATGCTGGAGTCTTCGAAGGGGCCAAGGTACACTGAGCCAATTCACAAGTGGGCTTCCATAACCTCATAAGCTACTTCATCCAGCAAACTGACTGCCGGATGCAGAGCAGCACTAATCTCAATTTGGAAGGTCAACGCACTACAGGATTTCTTAGTGGCTCTTCTAAATGGGACCTTGCTGAGTAGCTAATAGTAAAACCACCTTTGAGTAACACATTCTGGATGCTACCACTCTCCTCATTGCAGGGACTCTTTGACTGTATAATGCTTCAACAATGAGGCATGCAAATAAAGGAATAATCTTTGAATGTCTGCCCACTGCAACAAATTCCGTCCGTATTGTAAAAGGTTCATTGTGACCCTACTATAATACTAATTGGTTACCTCTATAGGACACATGACTTAAGGGCCATTTACATTCAGGAAAACAAAACAGAATGGTGGAATGCTTGAATTGTTAATTTCAGCCACAGGTAATTATCTTTGGACACATTTCAGTAGATCATTTTCTGCCCAAAGGCGCAACCAGCCATATGCAATTCAGCCTGGGATCTAATCCAATTGCAGAGAAGGGACAGATTTAAAACAGGCAGCAAATCTATCCTTCTTAAATCTAATCTCCCAAACAAATGCACACTCACCCCACTAATCAACGCTCTCCATGGACCAACCTCTACATTAGCTGTTAAGAATAATCACAAGCACTTTGATAGGCTATGTAATTGTTACATGGGTTGCATCACATGCTCAGTTTTGTACTGTTACTTTCCTCTTGGGGGAGCGGAACGTTTGATCCGAACATATACTGCTGCAATGTGACCATCAAGGAAACAGTCAATAAAAAATGTTTAAAAAACAGACCGATCACAAGCATGCTCTTAAAACCAAAGCCTTCCTACCAACTTTAGTAACTCTATGAAGCTTGGCCAAACAAATCATCAGCTGGTACAAAAATTCACAAACTCACACCTCCAGACTTCCAGAAGCTCATTATGGAATCCATTTTCATGGAGCCCGCAAGCTAAAGGTATTCTTTTCACCACTCTGCTCAGCACCATTCCAGCAATCCTGGAATCCTGAATCATTGTAGAGGACAGACTTTTAATCCTCTTTCACATACCTTTCGCTTGCACTGTGTCCCAGGTAGCCAGGAAGAGTTTTGTAGCTTTCTTTATTTGCCTCTGGTTCAAGATATTAAATATGTACAAAAGTCCAATAGTATGATAATCCTTAGAATCCAGTCCTTACTCAAGCCCCACCAGGAGCAGACTGCCTGCTGCTCAGCCCATCTCCAACTGTCACCACTCATCCACACAGGCACCCAAGCATTCCACGCATCACAGTCACACCAACATTCCAATGCCAACTCTCACACTGGCTGAGCAGCAGGGAGACAGCTAGGCTGGGTATCATGCATTAACACTAAGAGGATACAACAGACTTCTCTTCACCACTCTGCTCAGCACCATTCCAGCAACCCTGGAATCCTCAATCATTGTAGAGGAGAGACATTTAATCCTCTTTCACATACTTTTCGCCCCTAATGTGTCCCTTCTACCACATCCCACTTGTCCACCAGCAGTCCACCTTTGTAGACCATATGCATCCACAAACTCCATAGGGTTCAGATCCAGCTCTATCCAGAGACTGCACCAACCTCCACTTTCTCAACGTCTTCAAATGCATTACATTCCCCCCACCAAAAATACCTCAAGCTGGAAAACTAGCTAAAAACATAATGCATGCCCCAATGATAGAAAAAGAATTTACTACCTGAACACCTCCAAAAATACAATATGCTTAAGTTATTGATGGTTTCTAAGGGGAACCTAACTTGTACCACTTCAGCTGAACTACAACCATCCTAACATTGCTCTGGCCAAAACTTAATAAATGCGCCCGTCACCACCATACTATTCAAAATCTTTCTAATTCTCAGTTGAAGGCAGTACACAATATCACACCACCTCTTCCCGAAGGTATTGTAGCGCTTTAAATGAGCACCAGTTGCATTACACACAGACCCATTCATATGTTTTTTTTAGGCAATGGGAGATTTAGCGATTTTCCTAGAATCACATATGATTCGTGAGCCTTCCGCCAGACCTGCACCTGGTTCCATAGCTTCAAATTTGGCCGCTCTGGCCGTTAAGCATTATCCTGCTGGAAAGTTCTCAACACTGGACTCTTCCTATGAGCTGCTTTGTGAACATGCAACATTACTAGAAACCTACGTGTCCACCCTCACAGATTTGTGGCCAGTTGACTTCTAAGCACTTTTATATATAAAAGAACAATAGGACAGCAGCTTTGTTGCAAAACAAAAAAAAACACTAAAAGCAGTAATCATCCAAAACTTCTGATATGCCAGTTTTGTATTTTACATACTGTTTAAAGTGAGTTTCATCTAATGTTGATAACGGTTATTTCCAAGGATTCTTTCTACATCTGAGAAAGTTATAGTCAGTTACATAAGAGCTCTAAAACGCTTCTAGATTTGGGACACAAGGCAGGAAGGACTAGCAACTTTAGCCAATGACGATGGTAAAATAAAAAAAGTATGGTATAAAGCTGTGACACAAAGGGAATATGCTGATATACTTACGGTTTTTACTTCTGTGTAAGCCTCCAGGCCATACTGTCCAAGCTCGCGTCCAGTTCCTGAAGCCTTATATCCACCAAAGGGGACTTGAGCACCAAAGACATCATAACAGTTAATCCTGCAAAACAGATTTTTAAAAATGTTCATGTGAAACTGGATAAGAGGATTATAATAGTCCAGTAGTGCTATGCCTGTATGCTCATCCAGCCGCATACTAAAGATGTTGGCTACATGACGACTGCCAGGGAACAGTGCGCCAAAACGCAGTGCTGCATGGTCTGGATGGAAAGGCCATAGTCACCAGGTAGTGCCTCCAGTGCAGACTGATCACCACACCAGTGTAGTTCTAAGAGTTATATGGCAAATATAGCATCCCCCTTCTTCCCTTCCACCCTCTAAAGACACATCTTTATAGGTGGTAAAAGACACCCAACACCTCAGAGTAGGCTGGCTGGTCGTGCTTCCTTCTGGCCCTCCTCGGTATTCTGCGGAGGTGGCTAAGCAAGGGAGGGAAGCCAGCCCACAGCGTAGCTAGGTAGCACTGGAGGCAGCTAGGTAGGTTTCCTTGCCACTGTGAATAGTCTGCTCACTTTTCCAGATGTTGGGGGATGGGGGGGGGGGGGCAGATCTAGAAGGGCCCCTCCTCCATGTCCCTCAAATATGCCCTACCAGATTCCATTAGACAAGAAGAGCTGGCTAAGCCCAAAATAATCAAAAATACCTCACCCTATTGTAGCTGAAGACCCTGACCTGGCCAGGTTGCGGTCCCCTTGCCAAAAAAGCAAATGTTTCTCTGGACAAGCTAAACAAGATTCTAGAAGCCACTGCAGCCACTAGGGGGGCACTCGAAACTAAAGTGGACTCAGTGGCTGTGGACTTGGGGATCCTCAGGGAAGACCAATGTGGGCTAACTGAAAGACTGACTGAAACAGACTCTCCTGAAAGTACTGCAGCCCAAGATGAATGGCCTACAGAAACTGGTTCACACTTCCCCCCCACTGCTTTTGGGAGGCGATTTAACAGTGTCTTGAATGACGAACAGAGCTACTCCAATTCATCATTCCCACACATCAACTTGTATGTCAGCGATGACGCTAGAAGATGGTCTGGTTTGTTGGTCACTGCTGGATTCCTGGTGCTGCGGAAACCGTACAGCAAGAAATTATTCTTTTATTTGCTTGCCAACGACCAACATGAGAGTAGGCTGTGTATGTGCTACATGTTTGCAGACATCGGTGAGTCACACCAGACACCGAGGCAGGATTATTTCCGATCACAACCCCCTGCTGCTGGGTATCAGATTAGAAAAGTTTTATAAATACTTTATTTATTTCAGTTTCTTAACTGACATATGGGTACAATCTCTCCACTTGAAAACAAGGCATATGTATAATCACGAAATGACAGTTAACCTTCGGAAACGGCTTATGTCAGCCTGCATCAGTACATATCACGCTATTTAACATATAAGATTTCTTTAAATTTGGAGCTAAGTGTCCATAGTCCTTTGTGCAAGTCTAGTTGTGATATCTTGCATCAGTGTATATACATTATCATTGAACCGATAGTACAAAGCATACATATATATGTGCATTAGGTCTGAATCAACGGTAGCAGAATGTATCTTCAGCTTGTTTGTCGTTTCGCCTCTCTGGTAGAGTTAATACATAAGGCATAACAATCGATTTCTATGTCACATTATCATTGCCGTCCAGCTCTCCACTGTTTTGAGCTAATAAGTACACCTGTAATGGGCCCCATATATCCCTAGGTCTACTCTGAATAGGCTGTGTTTCAGCATAGATAGTAATTTGGTCTTGGCAATGAATAATATCATTCAACCAGTCCTTAAATTTTGGTGCTCTCCCTCTCCCCCATCGGCATGCAACCCTACATTTCACACGCAGTAGAGCAATATCAAGAAATGTTCTGGTGGGCTTGGGTGTCTGCAATTTGTAACCCAGGAGCATAATGAGTGGGTCCCGATCAATCTCACCCTCCAGCATGACCTGCAATGCTGAATGCACCGAGTCCAATATTCATCTACCCCTGGACATTCCCACGCCAAGTGGATAAACCCCGATCCCTCTGCATGACATCTTTCACATCTATCATTGTCGGTCAGTTTGAATCGCAATTTTTTAGCAGGTGTGTAATAGAACCTCTGTAGAAATTTAAAATGGATAATTTTGAGCCTACAGCTAGACGAGATGTTGGCAGTGATACTACTTGTAAAAAGAACAGGAGTATAACCCATAAACCAGTTGGGATAGGGGTGCTAAATATAAAGGTAAAACAGTATCCCAGGAGGTATAAATTTCAAGACAATTTACACAGTATGCAAAAAGCATTACATGACATATTGAAAGGAGACATCTACTCAAATAATTTTTGAAAAGGTTACTTTTCGTTTGTTTTATATTAAGGCATCAATTTTTAAGAGACAAAAAGTTATCTGCAGCACATATATCAAACTTCAGGGTGACGACCCTAAAATAAACTTGGTGCACGGTATGTACAAGTGATAGTGGCGACTCAAGTGAAAGCGTGTGCAGCGGCAGACGGCGCAAAGTGAGCAAGGTGCAATATATACAAAGAGTGGCTCAACAGTGACATAAAATCAGTGACAATTTAGAATGCAGTCTGTAATTGCAACAACAATTGGGGTCACAATAGTATGCGCCTGAAATTTGCGCTGGAGGGTCGACGACGTTTCGGTCCTTAGTCAGTGTGGACCATCTTCAGGACAGGGTTGTCTCGATTGGGAGTGCTGCACGTGGGGGATCACGGCCAAGAGTGAACAAAACCGGAACGTTGTGTCTGGTCGCCCAGGGACTGAATCCTATATCCGATGGGATAGATGTATCAGGACGTTGAGTAGTGGTACAATCACCGGAGTAAAATAGTTGCCCTCCGCTTTCGTCAAGGCGGTCGGAAAGCTGCGAGTACTTCGTGCCCGGGGACCTTTTATTTAACAGGTTCTCCCCGAGCAGATCATCAGGGAAGCGGCAGTTAAGGCGAATCCCTCTTCGTGTCCAATCGCCTGTGTCTAAAGGGAAGCGCTAGACCCATTCAATGAGGTCTGCCATCGCTCGTCAACGGTCCGGGCGGGTGATTAATGGCATATCCTTCGAGCAAGGGCCGGGGTCTACGGAAGTGGAAAGGGAGAAAAGTGATACTACAACAGTAGTTCCATTGCGCTTCAGAAATTTCATTGCCTATGTCTGCACTCCATAACCTGCAAGCAGCACTCTCGATGCCTGTGCGTTGCATCCTAATAGTACTGTATATTCTGGAGACCAAATGACGCCCATCCGGTGAGGTCAACATAGTATGTAGCGGTGTCACTGTTTCCGGTTCGTCCGGGAATTGTGGCAGTACTTCTTTCAGTCCCTGCCGTAATCCAACAAATTAAAAAACCTCTAACGGCGTGGGGTGCACTTCCTGAAACATCTGGTTCTGTGTCCGAAATTGCCCATTTAGGAACAAGTCCCCCCATGTGATGATCTTAAGGCGCCTACACATTAAGTGAAATCCCGTTTCCTGTAATAGTGTCATTTGGGGATGATATGCAAGTGGCATGCATGGAGAGTACAGTAATTTGCCGTTTAGGACCTTCGCAATCCTTCTCCAGGCGTCTATCGTGCAAGTCACCGTGGTGAACGGTGTTTCCAGAGCCTCGACAGGGCCATGAATCAAGCCATTGAGAGGAAGAGGTTGTGCGACCCAATCTTCAGCTGCTAACTGTGGCATATATGGCGTTGGAGCAGTCCAATGATATGCCTAGTGCGCCTGTGCACTCATAATATATTTCGAAGTCAGGCACATCGAAACATTCTTTATCGTAAGGCTGTGTGATGATGGACCATCTCAGCCGCGGTTGCTTGCTGCCTCAAAACAGGCGAAGGAGTTCCGATCTCAGCGTTTTAAAAAGATATGCAGCTGGATAATAAGGGATATTTTGGAAGAGATATAAAAAACTAGACAGTATCACCATTTTAATGAGGGACGCTCTGCCCGCCATAGACAGTGGCAACGACATCCAACGGGTAACATTATCAGCCAGCTTGGTAATGGCCGTGCCATAATTTAATCTAATCGTCTCTTCCCTATCCGTAGACACCATGATACCTAAATAACAGAGGTCTGATCTACACCACTCCAGCAGGTAATTCAATTGAAACCGTGTCACTGCAGGGGTAAGTGGAAAAAAATGCGATTTTCTTCAGTTTATTTGAATGCCCGATAGGCGCCCAAACACCAGAAATTCACACAGTATAGGATTAAGATTGGATTGAGGAGGAGGAGCTTAGCCGGCAACCATGATGGCCGCTTAAACCCTCGGCTCCGCCGACCCTCTTGCTTTCCTCCCGCATTGCAATCTCTCCTGGAATTTATCCTGCTTGTAAGCCGAGTTTTCGGAATGGGGAGGCGACTCCGATCTCGATGGTGTGTTCCCCGGCGTGTTACCAGCGGTGGAGGGGGTGTAACGTCCTTGCTCCTTCCCCGGCTCCTAATGGCGGTGAGACCGGGTCTTTGTCCGTGAGGGACGGCCAGCCCAGATCACAACTGCGGCGGCCATCGTAGGCGGCGAGGAGTCGGACGGCGAAAGAGAGGTTGCCGTACTGCGCTTCCCGCTGCTGAGATCTTCGCTGTTCCTTGAGTCGGCACGCCTGGAAGGTATCGTTGCAGAGCGTGATACATTGTATCATCTCCCCAGCCCGTAGACGACCCGGACAGTTCTTTCATCTCTCCCTACGCCGTGGTGGGAGCCATTTTATACCTCGCACACTCGATACATGTTTTTGATGACCCTGGACACGATTGAAGGTCCGGGTGACTGCCGGCATTGATCAGCGCCATGGGTGGTGGCGATATGGAGTTTGCTGTACCTAAGCATCTGGCCCTGATGTGCTATGAGGGGTGTCGGCGGAGTGACCGGATGATCGCAGGAGGCGCTGAATGTCAGCTTCGAGGGCCATTACTAGCCTGTGAGCCCCGGGTGGAGTTGAATGCTGCCTCCTCTCTTCCTGGGGCGCCGTTGGTAACCAGCGATATCCTGGACGCGCTGGGTACTTTGCGGGATGCCCTGCACGATAATGCCCGGAACCTGGGGGGCCGGCTGGATGCCATTCTACTTGATGTGCCCTCGACTGGTTATGCTTATTCTCGAGTGCGGGGCACTGCGCCACATCCTGTGTCCGCTTGCGGTGAACTACTTAACCGGGTATTTCCGGAGGCGTTGGAGGAAAAGGGCCTTGATACAGCCGCAGTGTTGACCGCAATGGTTGTGCAGAGGTCTGGTGTGCGTGGATCTGTGCGGTTGCTGGGGACTCGTCTCCGGACACCATCTTGGGCGACTCCTTTGTGGTATGATGGCGTGCCTCCCCACCCTTTCCTGGAGTTGCTGCTGCTGTTCTGGCCTGCCGGCCTTGGGGGTTTGCTGCTGTGTGTTGGTGCTCTCTGTACTGTTCCTGGATGTACAGCGTTGGTTTGGATAGACTTTATCGGACAGCACCCCGTTCTTTTGTGGCCTTCCCGTACGCCTAACTCATCTAAGATGGCGTCTGCGCGGCTGGACTTCGTCGACGCACCGGATCGAAGGGGGCAAGGATGAGGACGTTTTTTTGCTTACTGTTGCCTGCACTGCTGGGATTGTGACGGACGGACGAAATTTGGACTGTGATGAACGTTGGTATTACATTGGGTCGGGGGTCCGGGGTTGGGCGGCTGAGAATACATGTGTTGGTTGTTCTTCTCCTCCTCTCTTTCCTTTCTCTTTACCTTTTCTTTAACTATCTTTCACATTATAATTTTCCCTACTGTGGGGCAGTTCCGGGGCGACAGGCACACTGTTAGTGGGATTGGCCGTAGCCATTACAGGGGTGCAGGGTGGCAGGTATGGGGGGGGGTTTGTTATTTTAGTTTGTTTTGTTCTATGGTCCCTATTGCTCTTTTCCGGCTTTGGGAGGGTTCTTTCCTCTTTATGGGGTTGGCTGTTTCTGGGTCTTGCACTTTTTCTCTTCCTGAGTTTCAATAAATTTTGGTTTCTTGTTCTTAGGATGGGTTCTCCGGGACTATGCTTGGAATTGTTACTTGTCGTGATACTGCTTGTTATCCGGTCCTATTGCTGCGGTTGTTTAGCCGATATAATTGCGGTACATTTAGCCTAACTTCGTTTGTATATGGGGTACGTCCCTCTTGCTACGTTTCCTTGGTGTCCCTTTATGTGAGATGTGCAGTCCTTCCTGTTGCAGCCCCCTTGCTTCATTTACACTTTAAAATGAAAACCCTTTATCCTGTGTTGCGCACCCCGTTCTCACTTCTGGCGTATTTAGCAATATCCTGATTGTAAATGGACCTATTGTTCTCCTGTTTTTTCTCATCTGTTTTTGCAGCCGGCCGTGATGGTTGTGGGCTTGCGCATGTATCTCCTAATTTTGTTGCAATAAAGGTTTTCAAAAAAAAAAAAAAAAAAAAAGATTGGATTGAGGGTTTGTGACATATAAAGTTAAATCATCCGCATATAATGACACCCCAATTTGTCGTTGGATACATTTGTACGCGCTTGCTCTATGTAGTTGTCGGATGCGGCATGCTAACGACTCGATCACAATAGCGAAGAGGAGTGGGGAAAGAGGGCATCCCTGTCTGGTGCCCTTTGGGATGGGTATCTGGGTAGACAATCCACCATTAATAAGCACTCTTGCCGTGGGCCTGGTATAAAGGAACTCTATCCACGCAACAAACAGTTTGGGGAATCCCATTCTATGTAAAATGGTAAAGAGGTAGTTCCATTCAACTGAATCAAACGCTTCCGTAGCGTCAAGAAATATGGCAGCAACCGGAAAATCCAGTTCTATAGTTTGAATGAAGGAGATGATTATGATTAGGTTATGATTATTGGACCTACCAGGGACAAACCCCTGCTTGATCTGGTAGCACTATTCTCGTCATTAGAAGGGACAGACGAGTCGCGAGAACTTTGGCAAGTATTTTTGCATCGCAATTAATAAGCGATAGCAGACAGTAGGAATCACACTCCGTGGGGTCCTTTCCAGGCTTCAAAAGGGATGTGATTACCACCTCGCGCATTGAGCAAGGCAACACCCCTATTTCTAACGATTCCTCAAACACTTCCTTCAACACAGGTGCCATAATGTCTATGTAACATTTATAGAACTCGGCAGGTAGGCCGTCGAGTCCAGTTGCTTTCCCATTATTTAGTGACATTATTGCGTCCCTTATCTCGTCCACTTCCAATGGAGCACAGATGAACGTTCTATGCAAATCGCTTAACCAACATAGTGCAATATCATCTAGGAAATGTTCGAATCTCACTTCTCCTGCTTGTTGTGAAGTGTATAGTTGCCCATAATGTGCCATAAATAGTTCTTGAATTTCCTCAGTATCTCGACATACCCCGCCATCGGATGTATTTATTTCCAATATGTGTGTACCAAATCGCGGATTCCTCGTGATTTCTGCTAACGCTCTGCCCGGTCCCCCCCTTCACAGTATCGCCGTGCAATCCAGTGTTTCCCCCCTAAATTTTGCCTCCCTGGCGGCCTCTTCTTCATATTGCGACAGCTTGTCTCTAAATTCTTTATGTATACTTGCCCCAGCACCCCGTGCCATCTGTGTCTCCAAACCCTTTAATTCCTGCTCCAACTTCCTTATAGTACCCTTGATGTCCCTCAAAACCCCGAAGCTCTTGGATATGCAGTACCCTCTGACCGTGACTTTAAACGCTTCCCATATCGTTTCAACACTGTCTACGGAGCCCTTGTTCCTGGGAAAGAATGCTGCAATCTCCTCGCCCAGTTCAGTTTTTAAGACTTCATCCAGCAGTGCCATGGGTAGAAGACGCCATGGAGATCGTGGTCTACCATAGCCAGGCATACCCAGTTGGTCCAGCACTGGACAGTGGTCGGAATATGTTCTGGCTAAATGTACAACCTTCCCCATATCCGCACTCAGACCCTGGGATAATAAGCAGTAATCAAGGCGAGCCCATGTATTAGCATACGTCGTGAAATGTGTCCCTTCTCTACGCAGAGGGTGAGCAAAATGCCAGCTGTCAATCAGTCCACCCTCCTCCATAATGCCGCTCAACGCATCCCTGGCCTGTCTGTTATATTGTGTACATCCATCAGATCTGACCATCCCTGGCACCATCGCTACATTGAAATCCCCTCCCCATATAATATGCATGGAGCCAATGTTTATCACCTTTCCCCAGAGTGTTGTAAAGAATTCAGGTGTATCTACGTTCGGAGCATAGCAATTTACAATCGTAACAGTGTCAGTGCCAAGTCTTCCCCATATTACAACAAAACGTCCGTCAGGGTCAAGTATATCTCCAAGTGCCTTAAAATGCACTGACTTCTTGATCAACACCGCTGTACCTCTGGCATATGAAGAGAACTTCCTAACTGATGCCCATCTATTCGCGAACGTGTGACTGGATCGTGGATGTAGATGTGTCTCTTGCAGTAAAGCTATGTGCACATGGTGTCGTTCTAAATACTCATATATTTCTGCCTTTCCTAGCATCATTCAGACCCCGTATATTCCAGGACATTACGGATATCTTCCCCGCCCCATCATCATTCATCATTGTTGTCTGACATGCTATAACTGAGCAACATCATAGGGCCAAGCATTTTCCCGTCTCCAACAACTCGTAGCTTCCTAGAGATATGTACCCGTAACTGAACTCGTACAACACCATAACATAACCCCTACCTTCCCTCCCCCCTTCCACTGACATATCCCAATCATGTCAGACCGCCCCCCCCCCCAAGCCCCACCCCCTCCCCAAACATTCCTGAGTCATCAAAAAATTGGGGTATTCCCATCAGGGCTATCTCCCCAGGTGGCACACCTTACACCCTGCTGCGATGCTGGGGCCTACTTGTATGTCGCAGTACCCCAGATCCAGCACAGGCGTCAGACTATCATTTCTGCAATGAAACATATAGCTGAGAAAAAAAATCTCACATGCTGTATCCAACCTCCCCCCGCATAAAGTACAATTTCTTCTTACTTTAATGGCACAGCTTCTCACAATGCATAGCAGTTGCTATTGTAGGTGACCATGGATCATATGTAATGTCTACCATTGCATTGTCCAGAGTGACTATCCATCATCTATCGCTGTGCAGTAAATTATGTTGCAGTGTGTGCCATAGTCATTCAACGTCTGACAGCAGTGCATCCTCCATCCCCTCCCGTGACGTGGACTCAGTCTTTCTGCGTTTCAGCGTTTTAAGGAATTTTTCTACAGATTGTGGTGACTTATGTATGGTTTGGTGGCCCCGATATGTGATTCGCAGCCGTGCTGGGTACAATAGAGCCCAATCCACCTGCTCTTGTCTCAGTCTCTGCTTCACACCATTAAACTTTTTCCTTTCCTCCTGCACCCGCACCGTAAAGTCAGGGAAGATGGCAAAGGCCACACCCTCATAATTCAGTTGTTTCTTTTCTCTTGCAATCCTTAACACCACATCCCTATCTCTAATTTAACAGGCGTGCAATTATGGGACGCGGAGTCGATCCTGGTTTCGGCCGTGGCCCTAACGATCTATGTGCCCTCTCAACTATGAATTGTGCAGAAAGGGCCTCCTCACCAGCAATCGCCGTCAGCATTTTTTCAACATAGAGTTCCATCCGCCCAGTATTGGTGCTCTCTGGTACGCCTAGGATGCGCACATTGTTGCGGTGAATGCGCGCTTCAATATCCTCGTTTTTCGCACCTATGATGCGCATCAGTTTATCCATTTGCATCATTGCTGTTTTTAGCTGCTCTGAGACATCCTCCGAATCGGATATGTGCTGTTCAGCTTCTTTTAGCCGTGTATCATGCCGATCCAATTTACGCGCTATATTATCCATGCGGGTAGTTAGCGTGTCGACCTTGCCAGCGATCGTTTCCGTTAATATGGTTTGTATGTCATTAGCTGTGTTCGGGTCTCCTTCTGCTAGCACCTCCGGTGCTCCCCCCTCTCCGTCTGTAGGTGTTCTTTTAGAAGTGGTCTTTTTAGCCTCAAATGTGAGGCGAGGTTTCCTGGCATCTGGTCGCCCCATTTCGTCCACCCGCCTCTCCTGGTTACCCAGTTGTCTCGTAATGTGAATGGACAGGTATGTAGGTAGTTATGTATGCTGTAACCGTTCGTGAGTTTTGGGTCTACTTTTCTGCCACACACACACTAATAACTGCAGCTCATACTGTTCACTGGGAGGCGCTTACAGCACACCATTCATCTCCTGCATCTCCCCAGATAATGGCAAGTCTAGTTGCCCGCGATGCGCGGGTCGAGAGGCACGCGTTCAGTAGTGTAAGTGCGGTAATTAGCAGTCAACCAGTATCGCATTCAATTATTGTGCAAATCGCCCAGCTTCTCCATATGCGCACCGCTGGTATAAGTAGCTGGCGTGGTCCTACACACAATGTTCAGAGAAGGAACCCTAGCCAGTTAGGCCCAGAATCCCTCTTTCGCGCCAGCACAGCGCCCTTAAGTTTTCAAATCTCGGCACATGCGCAGTATGTCCTGACAAGAAACGCTGTTTGAAACCCAGGATCCGAAAAAAAGATATGTGCCTCCAGTCACGCAGTGTATTAGTGCACACCTCCTATGGTCTTACACTGTCTATAGACACGTTGTCAGCAGTCGCCTCACACCAGCCAGCGTCACTGTGCAATGTCTTGCAAATCCTCAATCCCACGTTATTGTAGCTGGCCCCTGCACAGATGCATATAGGTAGATTAGTCATGCGCCACCTCAATTTTATGAATGTTCCATGCAAATACGATCTACAGTGTGCCTGCAAGTTACGGCTGTTGCATATTCTGCACCCACCGTCTTTGAAATAACCGATCTGCAGGGTGGACAGTACAGTGGCTAGTACACCTCGCAATGCAGAAAGTATCCGCCGTTCCCCCTTCTAGTGCTTCCCTGGCATAACTGACAGTCCCACCAATGTTCCTGAGTATGGGGCCTGTCACCGGCGCTGGCGAAGAAGAAAGAATGGCGGCCACCGGAGTGGTCACTTCACGGGCGTATAGTAAAGTCCGGCTTTGCCTCGGGATGTATCCGTAAATCATTCAGAAGGGGGAACGTGTGATGGTGCGACTCACCGCTGGTGTATTCAAGTTGCAGCGCTGCCTTTTCCTGCAAGCCGCATCTTCCGTTACTTTGCGGCCTACCGCCCACGTGGGGACCACGGCACTCACGTAGCTGGCGTGCCCAGTTCCGTGCGGCGGCCAGCTCACAATGTCCTCTCTGTAGCAGGCTCCGACCACTCCCGGTTCCGCAATGACGGCCGCCCTGCAGATTTTCTCTCGCCAGCAGTTGCCCCTTGCTATGACCATGCAGGGGAGACTATTAACAGCATTTCAAAGGATAATTGCTTCAGGATAAATATTGTTTAATCCGTCGGACTGCGGGAGCCTCACAGAGGTGCGGCCATTCCACTCGTGCGCCACCTAGCGCCCCCCATCAGATTAGAAAAGTTGCCTACTGATACCCTTGTGGCACTTACAAGTGAGAATGGTGAATCAGCCCCATCACTTCTGGTTCAAAGGGAAGCTTTTAAATTTGTTGTCGAAGGCCACTGTATTCAACCTACTGTGGGAGCTACAGCATGCTTAACGCGGGTTTAATACCCTGGACATATACCTTGCAAAGTTACCAAGCATTGGCATTGCCAATAGGTCTCGCTTGTGGGACGTTATAAGTATTTAGTTTTGCAGCACAATATCTTGTTGCACCAAGGATATTGTGCTGCAAAACTAAATACTTATAAGGTCCCACAAGCGAGACCTATTGGCAATGCCAATGCTTGTTCTGGTCATGTTTTCTGTGGAGTTATGGTTTGTTTTCTTGGCTGCTGAGAAAATAAAGGAGATGCCTTTGCCCCTGGTTCCGCGTATAATTTGTGTTAAATCAGATTTTAAAAGCGTTTCCAGCAAACAACAATTCTTACTTAGTTAAAAAAAAAATCTGGAATGTTAACAGTAAGACTGTAATGGTGCAATATTAGCTAGAAAGCTGACCGGAAAAGGCAACCATGTTGCACAGCCTGCTGGAAAGCGTGGCACTTAGAGAGCAGGACATGGAAACTGAAACCAACCAGCACCGAGATAAAGCAAACTGATTTGCACACTGTGGCAGAAACACAAGAACAACACAGATGTGGGGGAACACTTCAATGCCCAACGCCCGTACACAGCCTCCACTGATGGAGCTGGGGCCGGTGTGCTAAAATATTTTGAGAGGATTTTTTAAAATTACCTGTGGGCGGTCGTCGAGGGATCTGCGTGTTCGGTCCAAAAAGAATACCAGAGAGTGCACCGCCAGTGCCTGGTATCGCAGCTGATGTTTTCCAGAATTGTGTGAAAAAAGCACCCGGATTTTACGACAAACAGTTATGTATGTGCAATAACAAGAAGCTAATGTACCCACACAAAAAAACAATCACTTTTAATGGATACAAACTGTGCCTCTCTGAGCAGACTGTAGCCCCCACTTCTGCCTCTGCACCGTTTTACATTGTGGGAGACTGACTCAATAAAGAAACAACCAGGTCATAATAAATGAAAGCTCTGAAAAGCGGGCACTTGGAGTCGTTTGTCAGAGAACGGAAGACTGGTATGACGTGAACATCGGTGTGCTTTTCCCGCTGCTGCTGCTTGTTGTTCAGGATGCTGTGTGCACGACACTGCAGAGGGAATCGGCCAGGCAGCCCGCTTTATTAATCAGCAACCATTGTGCTAAAAAGACAGTGGGATTCAGAGAAGACATCCCATTAAATGGAAATGATGTCTTGAGGGGCGCGGCAGCTGTTTCTTGTGCCTGGAGTTCGACGTCCTTTCTGGGCTCCTCTCAGACAGGGAAAAAGAGACACAAAAGGAAATGCAAGGATAAGTGGCGCAGGGGAGGAAGAAGGAGTTAAACGGAAGAAGAGGATGCAAGAGTACGGGGAGAAAATAAGGGCGAGGAAAATTAGGCTACTGGAAAAAGAGCATGAGGCAATGCGTGGAAGAAGTGAGAGGTCATGAGAAGGGGGAGAGTTACTAAGAGATGAGAATAGAGCTTCTTGTTTCTGCCGGTAGGAATTAGAGTGAGGTTGTTCACCTCTGCTCCCCGTCTGACGGCGGTCACAGCGAAAATGCCGAGTCAGGGTGTGACATGGTTGCGGGTAAATGAATGAAGCATAGTTTTAGCTCCTCTAATAAAGTGCAACTTTTCACTATGTAGCTGGACAGCACTAGGTTCTATTGATGGGAGACAGCGCCAAACTTAAAAGCAGCCGCAAAAGTGAACACGAGCATCTGTTACCAATTAACACGAGCACGCGCTAAACTACAGACGGTCGAAATGATGGCCCCTGCTTGTAACCGCAAGGCTTAGAGCTCAAAAAAAAAAAACAAGCAGAAGCAAATGGTGGGGGCCTGAAGGAGGAGGGGGTGCGAGGGATGAGTGAGGATGGGGTAGCAGGGGAGGGAACACGGCCTGGGGGAAGCTGGCTGGGGAGGGGGAGGAGAAATGCAAGGAAGGCTGTGTGCCGGCCGGCCATCCAAGAATAATTAGGGGAGGAGAAGCCGAGAAGCCGCAGAGCGCACGCTGGGCGAAGCCCTTTGATGTGCTGTGCGGCAAATGCAATTAGGAGGGAGGGAGGCTGATGCGCGTTTGTGTTTGATCACGTGGTTAACGTGAACTTCATGAAAACGCCAGCAAAAAGCTGGTGGTTTCATGAGGATTTTATTTACTTGAATTCTCGCTCCGCTCGATGCGCTTGCGCGCATCGATAGGTCGCGAGACCTAAAAAGGGAAGCGTGTAGGATGTTATCAAGAACTTCCTTCAGCACACTAGGGAGAAATAAGCCACTCTGGTGTAAAAGCTTTGCTGTCTAGAGTGTACTACATATGTGGCGAAAATGCACACTGCAAGGGATTGTTGTGAACGTATCTAGGACCCTATTTAAATATTCCAGATTCATGCCCTTATGTGGTTATAACAAATCATATCCTTATAAAGGCATAAGAATCATATGCATATTTAGTCATAGCCAATGCAGTTCAAATACGGCAAGGCTACTCCCATAGATTCCTAGAAAGTACAACGCGTTCTTTACACAAACCAAGCCTCCAGCAGCCCGGGAATTCCCTCTGCTTTTGTTTTGATTTGTACAAGAACTCCTGGAGTCCAGAAAGAACTGCAAGTTCTTAGTGACGTCTTATGTCCAACCTTACGTCAAACTCTGCACCTTCCAGGTATAAATATACCAGCATCTGCCTTAAGCAAACACACGGTGGTTTGGAGCAGATCGGCTACCTACTTACCCGAAGCCCAGCTGTAACGAGTGCCGAAGGAAGCCGACCCTCCCATTGACGCACTGAGAAAGACGCTGTCTTTTCTCCTGCCGAGAAATCCAGCTCCAGTGTTTCCAGTCACCCTTGCGGGTTACTGGGAGATCGAGTCCTGAGAAAGAGATACAAGACCTCCTTCATTCTATAACCAAGGTACGGAGCTGATTAGATCCTTAGAGAAATTCTTGATTCAGATTCTTGGCAAAAACTAACTTAAACTGCAGCTCACTTACTCCTTCCCACGTACTAGGCTTAGGTTAGGTACACTGGGGTAGGCGTATCTTAGAAGCACCAGTTGAGTACGTTTAGTCAATGATTTTATGTATGTATATATTTTATCCGTTTTAAGTATCTTATGGCTTAGAAACCATATAAATGCTTTTACAGTATTATTTCATAATACTCATTTTACTGTATGCACTTTACTTCATGATAAGTATTGCAATTGTGGCAATTCACTTCTCTTGCATGAGAAAGAGGACTGCTCAATAAACACCAACTTTTATTGAAAACGCCCGTCTCTCTATTTCTCTGCACTACTGGTGAAACTAAGCATGCACGATTGACTGAGTGAAATAGCGGTCTATTGTTTTCACATGACTCTGGAGATATACTCCTTGTTCTGGAAGGAGCAAAGTTGTCATGTTTATGCGGTTGTCAGAAACTAATCCCTTCTTGTCTAATCAGGAAAGTTAACTCCTTCCTGTTCATTCGAGAAAGTTTCTAGTGACCTCTGAGCTAGCTGGCATTCATAATTAAGTCTAACATTATTCAGTAGAGACCTAGTCGACCTCAGTCCTACGTCTAAACTATCGTTTATGTTATTCCAATGCGCAGAGCCTATTGGGAATATAGGAACTACACTACAGGATAGAGTAAGCAGGCTACTAGCATGGCTGATCAGACCAGACTATGGAGGCTCTCCCATAACAGCAATTAGGGAAGGCTCACAATGTTCTTTAGAGGATATAACCAGGCTTTCCAAGACTATTACTTAAGGAAGTAAAACAGGAATAATGTGTCCCTCTTCTAATATAGAGGCATATCTGGGAGAGGGGGTAGGGGTTACCATCCCACAGGTGGTTACTTATCAAACACAAGATGGCTTGACTGGGAGGCTAGAGGGCACTACCAGAACGCCGGAGGCCCGAAGCGAGCAGGGACCAGCAGTGGTGCCACGAGGCAGTACGCAGGGGGGGCTGCATGCTCAGGACCTCCCAAAATACCCAGACCTGCACAATATGGAGGGAGCGAGGTGAACGTGGGCTGTGGTGGCCTATCTGGTGTGGGAGCAGCGTCCGAAGGAGCAGATAGATGCCAAGGAGCTGCCTTACAGATTTAGAAAAATGTAGCGGCGCTGCAGGCCACAAAGCCAGCAGTAAAGAATACCAGATTCACCAGGGGCAGATCACGGTGCCGTGAAGCTAACAGTGCTGGGCAAGGCCAGAGGCTGACAAGGGGCCAGGAGGGACGACATTGCCCACAGGAACAGAATGATGGGTAATTCACAAGGCTCTATATTCAGATGCATGCAACCCTTCCAACAGCCCGCTAGGGTGGCTAGGAACACACCTGGATCAGGTGGTCTTCTACTGGAATTGTGGTTTACATTTTGTTAGAAACGGGACCCCCGGCCGGCCAAGGCTCACGCCAAAGTCAGTCAGGGATCACCATTTCTAAGGTCAGGGCAAGGGAGTTACACACCAAGATAACCCCTGCTCACCCTCTAGGTAACGTGACGCGAGCAGCAAGGCTAATCTCGGAGGCGATGTGTAAAGCGTTTGCGCGCGCACCCCAGCAACAACACCCAAGGCCCACCACAAAGGACACTCCACACAAGGTTATATCAAAAATAGCCTTTGTATTATAATAAAAACACAGTAGATAAAACACATATGTTACAATGTGCCAACAGGCACTGGCAGAATTTACAAGGGATTATGTACAGGACAGGGCCACCTGGACCACTGTCAGGGGTATGCACTTTTTAGAAATAATACTTGTAGGTATAACACTTTGTAGGAATAGTATTCAGCACATAAAGCATATAATGACTGTAGCACCAAAATAGTACATGTAGCACACAACCAGGAATTCCTGGTAAAGGGTAAATACCTCCTACGCAACCCTAACCACTGTAGGAAAATCACGCAGGGAACTAGGACCATATTATCAGGACCTATAGAACATAAACAATCACCTAAGCAAGTCACATTTAGCAAAGGTAATGGGACATCAACAATCCTCTAAGCAGGTCACTTTTAGCAAAGGGGGAGAAACATAAAACAATCACCTAAGCAGGTCACTTTTAGCAAAGGTAATAAAACATAAACAATCCTCTAAGCAGGTCACTTTTAGCAAAGGGGATAAAACATAACACATTGCACATGAGGCATTAAAACACATTCAGAGGTGCAGGTAGAACATTTGCGCAGGAATCACATTAGCAAGTAAACCATAAATTGCGCAGGGTGCACATGGCACAGCACTCGAACTGTCCCCCAGGCCAACTGGCCTCGCAAGGGCTGAAATGCCCTTAGTCCACAATGTCAGGGCAGGCTGCACAGGCAGCCAAGAACACAAGCCTAAACGTGGCAACTGTCCACTAAGTGCTGGACAGTTGTAAATACTGATGGGCCAACGTTGGAACCTCGTGGGCTCAAGAACACAGGTGGGGCGAAACACAGCGAGGGAGCCACGGGGCTCTGACCAACTAACTGCCCCCAAGAGCCTCGCTGGGCTCTAAACAAACAATGGCGCCTCGAGCCTCTCTGGGCTAGCAAAACAAATATAATGGCACTTAAGAGCTTCAGTGCTCTCAAACAATGAGGTGGTGCCTGGAGCCTCTCGGGGCTCGAACACAGGAATGCCCCAGAGCCTCTGGGGCTCTCAATACAAGAAATGCGGCGTCGTTGGAGTCCCTCGTGGACTCGAAAGTAGAAATGCCCTGAGCCTCTCGGGGCTTTTAAGAAACGGGAATGCCCCTTAAGATCGTGGGAGCGGTGGGGTCCCTCACGGGGGACCCAGGAACAACTGGAGAGCCTCTCGTGGCTCTAAGCAATACTTCCCCCTGAGAGCTGCCACGGAATGCTGGAGCGGCCCTCTGCCATCCGGAGCCGCCCTCGAACCACTGCTGAGCCCCCCCCAGACGTCCACACTCACCGGGCTGCTGGGGCGGGGGCTCCTCTCGCCGGGGCGCCTCTTCAGAAGGCAGGGCTCTTCTCTCCTTCAGAGGGGCCTCGCCGCGGCACTCCTCCGGGCTTCTCTTTCTTTACCGGGCAGCGGGCGGGGCTCTCTCCCTCGTGAGAGCCTCGCCAAGGAAAAGACGATGGGCTCCTTCTCGCTCTGCGGCGGCAGGGCGGGACTTCCGGTTCGCTTGTCTCGGGGCCGCACTGCAATTGGCCGGCCGGCCCAACACTTCCGGGTCGCCGTGGGCAGCGCGGCGGCTCATTTTAGGCAGGCAGGTGGGGTATCACTATCAGAGGGGTGGGCTCCCTTGTGATAAATTAAAAATATAAAAATAGCGGCCAGGCCCCTGGCGGGGTGGGCACCTGCCAGGGGACCAAATAATAGAAAATAAGCGAGGTGGGCACTCGCCAAGGCAACCACAAGCAGGGTGGGCACCTGCACCGCTAACAAAGCGCTCCCAGCGCTAGAGGAAAAGTAAAGCGCTCCTCAGCGCTAGCAGGGAAAGTAAAGCGCTCCCAGCACTAAAGGCATCAAAAAGTCCAGCAAAGTCCTTAGGCAGGCAGGGGGGGCAAGGCTGGGCCCAGAGCCAGCTCACTAGGTCTCCAGGCGGGGAGACAATCCAAGTGGCGGTCCTCCTGGCCCCAGCAACAGCAGCAGCCCCCTCTGGCAGGATCCTTGAACAGAACAGAGAACAAATTGTAAGGGGACACAGCCCCTTCTTATACCACTAAATCCTTTGTCTCAGGGTGCAGGGTGGGGGGGAAACCAGTTGCAGCTGGTTTTGGAGCACCCTTGATGGCCCAACCACCCCTTTCATTCACTGGAGAGGCTAGGGTCGTTAGACACCACAGGGGCCGGAGCCAGCATTGTGTGGGGAAAGCCCCATCAGGAACCAGGTGCAACCCTCCCACACATCACTCATGCTGATCTCTCCACTCATTCCTGGGCAGACCCATCCAGACTTCCTGGAGCCAGGCTGCCAGCCAGCTCCAGCCAATCACGCTCCAGCACCCTCACTGCACACACACATCAATGTCTAGAAGTGGCACTTCCCCACTAGACACATACAAGCCGCACATACCATCGCGCAGCATTCACTCTCACGAGTTCACACATACCAAACTCGAGCCTGCACTCCCCACACATCAGGAACTAACATGGACACACACATTCCCCGTGCATTCCTATGGGAGGGCAGGCCAGCCATACTGCACGCACTTTACCCTGGGACACAGGGGAAAAAGTGCGCAGTGACCCAAAAACCACTAACACAGATCACATATTAAAAGCAAAAAAAAAAAAGATTAGGCGTGAACCTGCCAGAAGGGCCAAGTCCAACACATTTGTAGAACAACTGGCTGGGAGCTTACAGTGCTATATGAGACTGCCTCAGAGGCCTTGCATCCTTGCCTAACCCTGGGTGGGACCCCTTGGAAATGGGCTCATATATACCCTTTTAAACAAAGAAGGGTACAAAGTTCCTAGGTGAAATAATGGTCACCATTAGAATGCCATGGCTGGTGATGTCTGGCAATGTGTTACGGGGGGCAGCAAAGGGGGGGGGGGGGGCAGCAAAGGAGGGGAATTCCTCCTTTCGGAACTAGGGCTCTCAGACACCAAGCGAGTCCTGCGCTGCTGCCGGAGCGCTGCTGAGGGGCACCTGACATGGCTTTGGACCCTGGCGCCCTGTTGGTTTGACTGAGCGGTGCCTCCCGGAGGATCGGCGGGCTCTACGGTCCTGTGCTGCTGGCGGTGATAGGCGGGGTGAGGCCTGGAGGCGGACTGTGGACGGCAGCTGAGCGCCCCTGACGAGGCCTGAGCCCGTGGCCTGGGCGGGCTGCCGCGCTTGGTGCGGTGGAGGCCGGAGGACCTGCACCCAAGCGCGGGACAGTGCTGGCGGAGAATATGGCGGCCCCTGAGGCCTAACGAAGTCTGCGCCTTATGCCCCGTGGGGCCTGCGGAGACCCACCGACTCGCCCCACCTTGCAGCGCTGCCGGCTCTTGTAGGGTGAGGAGCGGGACCCGGGGCGGATGGAGAAGGGCCCACGGAGGCGCTGCCACACAGGGGGAGGTGCCCCGACTGATGCCCCACGGCGTCCGGAGCAGCTGCGGTGGAGCCCAGAGGCCTCTTGCTGTAGGCCGGATGGTGTGGTGGTGTGGTGCTGTGGCCTGGAGTGAAGAAAGCGGTGGGCAGCAGCGGTGAGTTGGAGGTCGTGGGGTGCGGCTGCTGCCCCTGCACTGGCCGGCTGGAGGGAGGCCAGGGCCCAGAGTCTGGCCTAACTTACAGTGGAGTTGCGACCTGCGAGTGCTGCTGGTGCTGGTGGCTGACACTGCGGGGAGCAGCTAAACAGGCAGCTGGGACAATCTGCAGCGGCTGCCCTTAAAAACTGGACACGGCTCGGGGGCCTCATGGTTGCCAAGAAAGCGGGGCATTGCACCATGCCGGGTGCGGCGACTGAGGGGCAACCCGTTAATGACAGCGTTCGAGTCTGTGCTGTGTAGCCACTGCTTGGAGACAACGAGGTGAGGCCCACTGGCGAGGGCTGAGTGGTTGAGGCCTGGAGCATTGGGACCTGGGCGCCATTTCAGCGTTGGCGCCATTTTGGATGTTATTGTAGTTGGAGCGGCCCACCTCCAGTGCCAGAGCTACACCCCACATAGAGGAGGCACTAGGCATTCAAGACTGTACTAGACACGTTGGACTCATCCTACTGTGATATTGAGGCGCCCGCTGCCTGGGGGAACCGGTGGGGAGTCGGTAAGGTTTGCTGAAGAAGAGGCACAAGCGAGGGGGCCCCTGGAGATGGTGAAGAAAGCAAAGCACCCCTGAGCTGTGCGGTGAAGGCGGGCTGTCACCTATGCCACCCCCAGAGTTGACGCCTACCAACTACTGGCACGACCGCGGACGGCGACGGCACCCACTGCAGAGAGGAAGCTCCCCCTGTTGATGCTGGCGCCGCCACAGGACTGGTGAAGCGACTCCCCCTCCCCGCCCCCCCCCCCCAGCTTTCAAGAGGAGGCCTGGTAACAGACAGCCGGCGGCTGACAGCACACGCCTGTCTTGAGAATCTCTGCGGATGCCTAAGGCGCAACAGCTGGTGATGGGCTGGCTAAGGGACAAATCGCAAAACAGGCAGCAGAAGACTGATGGTCTTGGCGCTCCCCTGGGACACCAGAGCGGCAACATGGAGCCCCAGGCGGCGGCTCTTGCGGCCAAGATGGACTCTGTGCTGGCGGCAGTGGAGCGGATCGGCAGCACTCTGGAGCAAACAAAGGTGTCGCTTGATAAGGTTACGTCAGACTTCACTCTCCTCCATGCCGACCATCGTAAGCTGGCGGACTCGGTTGCCACCCAGAACCAGACGCTCCATGAGATCCATCCCTTGGTGCAAAACCACACTATAGCGCTCCAAGAAATAATCGACCGGGTGCAAGTGCTTGAAGATCACATGGAGGATGCGGAAGGGCGCTCCCGGCGCAACAATGTCCGGGTATTGGGCCTTCCGGTGAGCGAGGAAGGTAAAAATCCGGAGCAGTACATTGAGAACTGGTTGCATGAACTCCTGCCTCGGGGGGTGCTGCCCCCACACGTTGTGGTGGAACGGGCGCATAGAGTGCCAGTGCAGAAGCCTCGGCCGGGGGCCCGGCCTCGCCCATTCCTCTTCAAACTACTTAGCTACCGGGACCGTGACGTGGTGCTCCGTGAAACCAGGAACCTGAGCGACCTCACGGTGGGGAATAGTCGCGTGATGTTCTTCCCAGACTATACAGCAACGGTCCAGAGACAAAGGAGCACCTACTTGGCGGTGAAAAGGCAATTGCGGGAGCTAGGGCTGCCATACTCCCTCCTGTTCCCCTCTCGCCTCCGCGTGGTCTCAATGGAGGGTACACCTTTTTTTTGATGCCCCATAGGATGTCTGGGACTGGCTGTAGGAGACGGGGCAATGGAACGGAACAAGACCCACAAACCCAGAAGAGGGCGGCTGGCAGGAGAGGAGGTCGAGGAGACACAAGCTGCAGGGGGCTCGTTGAGGCACGGGCCTTGGCCCGGTTGCACCCAGTCCAGAGAAGATAAGAATGGAAAGGCAGGAGGCTCTCGAGGCTGTGGCGACCCTTGGTGTAGTAAACAATACTAACCGGCCGGAGAATCAGGCACGCAGCAACCTGGGAACGAGTGGTTCGTCGTCCCCATCCACTGTTTTCCTAAGACTTGAACATGCAAGAAGTGACGTCTCAAACGGCCGATCAGTTCATGTGACTGAATGGTGCAGTGTGGCGCCCTCTCGGGGCTCCTGTTGTTGAGTAATCTGTTCCTTGCACCTCTGACAGGCTAGCGCGTACGCTACTGCAATGTGATATGCGTTGTGTGCATTGGTTGTTATCTGATGTAGTGCTTGTGAATTGCTGTGCCTTACCTTGTTGGCCAAAGGGCAGTATGCGCAGCGCTGATGCTGCACTCGCGTGCTTCCGCGATTGTGCTCCACACCGTACCCACAGGATAGCCTAGCCTGTGCTTTACTACACACCTCTGGGACACACGGGAGGCTTAAGATAGGGGCGCAGTACAATTTAGTTGCGGACGTTACACGCACCCCACTAGCTATTACGCTGGACTGACCCTTCACCACTGGTGGTTCATTTTGAGGTTTGGACGCATGCCCCTTTGGGGATTCGCATCACTTGTTGCACTGTTTATAGTAGTTGTTGCGGCACATTGATACTCCCCCTCCCCTTCCCCCGGATGGTGCCTCGGGACCCCTCCCGGAGCGGAACCACCTGCCCCGCGCTGGCGCGATGCGGCTGGACAATGACGCACACTAATATAGTGACTTGGAACATACGTGGTATGCACACACCATCGAAGCACTACTCTGTCTTCTACCTGCAGCGACACGCGGTTGGGATTGCACTCTTGCAGGAGACCCACATGACCCAGGTGGAACTTGATAAACTCTGTAGGCGCTGGAGGCGGCATATCTATGGTATGGTCTTCTCTGCACATGCACGCGGCACCCTGATATGGGTAAGGGCGGGCGTCCCCTTCATCTGCAAGGAAACGAGGGTGGATCAGGAAGGCAGGTATTGCCTAGTGCGGAGGCGGCTGAATGGTAAGGAGGTCCTCCTAGGTTCCCTTTATGCCCAGATCACGGATCAGCCCTCCTTTCTGGCACAGCTGACTCCGGTCCTCCACCCGTATGCTGGTCTTCCTTGGCTGCTTGGCAGGGACTTCAATATGGTTCTGGACGTACACCTCGACCGGTCCTTTGCCCCCCTCCGTGCTGCTGCGGTAGCGGCCAATGCGCCAGAGTTCCAGAATTGGCTGTCTCACTGGGAGGTACACGACCTGTGGCGCGTACAGCACCCATTAGACAAGGTCTATTCCTACTATTCAGCAGTCCACGATCTTCATGTTTGGTTAGATAGGATGGTAGGCAGCCGGTCCCTGCTCCCCCTTATTGCGAAATCCGAATATTTGGGAAGAACGCATTCCGATCATAACCCCCTGTGGTTTCAGATCAGCTGGGAGCCCACCTGTACCCACGTGGAGGCTACAGCCTGCTGCGCTAGAGGATGCGGAGTTCCGCTCTTCATTGGGCACGGCCATCCCCACCTACTTCAATGCCAATGAAGGGACTGCAAGTAATAACATGGGGGAGTGGGATGCACACAAGGTGGCTGTCCGGAGGCACTGCATGGGGGCCACGTGAAATATACTCAAGGAGCTCTCCTCCTTGGCACGCCTGGGTGCTGAGCTCCTACAATACGAGCAGGAGGGAGAAGGTGCAGGTGGGCACTCCGGTAAGCTAGGAGACCTTCGTGCCAGACATGCGGTGCTTCTGGAGCAGTTCAGGTGTCACAACTATGCAGCACACACAGCCAGAACCCACACTGGAGCGGATAGAGCGGGCGGCTCTTGGCCTGGCTGGTACAGCTTGAGGAGCGCGGTGCCCCATTAGGAGCTCTTCGGACAACACGGGGAGAGATGGTGTACACGCAGCGGGAAATTCACCGTGCGTTGACAGAGCTGTACAGGGCTTGGGGTACTGGCCCTAGGTATGCTTTGGAGGGGTTGCTGGACTCTGTCCTCTTGCCCGTGATCTCCGAGGAGCAGGGCGACACACTCAGTGCGCCCCTCACCCTGGAAGAGGTTGGTGAGGCAATTCGGTCTATGGCGTCCGGGAAGACTCCGGGGCCTGATGGCCTGCCTTCCAAATACTATAAAGCATATCGGGAAGCCCTGGCTCCACTACTTCACAAACTGTACACTACAGCGATAGAGGAAGGCTCGTTTCCCCCCTCTATGCGGGAGGAGTTCCTGGTCTCCCTCCATAAACCGGACAGGGACCCCACAGCCCAGGGCTCCTACAGGCCCCTGGCGATGCTCAACGTGGACCATAAGGTCTTCGCTAAGATACTTGCGGAACGGTTGGGGCCGGTGGTCCCTCATTTAATACACATCGACCAAAACGGGTTTGTGCCAGCGAGATCCACGTCTTTGAATCTTCGGAGGTACTTCAGAGTGGCAGCTGAGGCCTCGCGGTTGTGGCCTAGGGCAGGGTGCCTGATATTAGACCTGGAGAAGGCGTTCGATAGCCTGGAGTGGGGTTACCTGTCGGCAGTGCTGGCGCGCTATGGGTTTGACATGGGATTCCTGCAGATGGTTGATCTCTTATACAAGAACCCCGTAGTTAGAGTGCGCCTGGGTCCTTACATCTTAGTGGCGGAGGGCCGGGGCACCCGGCAGGGATGTCCTCCGTCCCCGCTACTGTTCGCGCTGGCTATCGAGCCCCTGGCTGTGGCCATACGGCAGACTCTTGGTGATGGCATGGAAACTTAGATAATTAGAGAGCCATTACATTCTACTTCTTGATTCTAAGATTACAAACGGTCTTAACACAGGGGAAGATTTATACAACTTTTTATAAATATTTGTCTCTTTTTAAGTATTTATATTAAGCATTCGGATCTCTGTGATCTTATTTGGGGGCAGGCTTGTTCCCTTGTTGTTAACTTATGTAACCTGCTTTCTTGTCTCACTCTAAATTGCTGCTATTTTTTAATGCACTTTTAAGCTCTTTTTTGCACTGATGTATTTTATCTGTGTCCTTTTATGCCTATGTTTTTATCAGATTTTAACTAGTTTTTCTAGTTGGTCTTGTTTTACTGTTTTTTATCTGGTGGAGATGTGGTATGGGGTCCAGGTGGCTATTTATTAGGCAAACGTTGGCTTGTGGCACTTTACAAATAAATTCAAACTGAGATTTGAGCCCTTTATAAAGTGATGACATAGGGCATTTCAATTATGTATGAATTCATGGTTTTGATTTACTTGTTTTGATTAGTACCTCTTGCTGCTAGCGTCTTCACTTAAGTTTTATTTTGTGTCCAGGGTTTAATTGTAATCAGATGATTATTCATATTGTTTATTATTATTCATTATTTTTTTAATTTCACTTTATTTATGACACTAGGCATCTGCTACTATGATATTTGAATAAATTATTACACATTCTATAGGCGATGGTAATTTGCACTGTTGCACTTTATTAACCCCTTCCATGCTCATGACGGAACGGTTCCGTCATGAGCTACGGTTGAGCTGTGCTCATGACGGAACCGTTCCGTCATGACCACGCCCGTTTCGATTACCGCCCAGCACCGGAGGGGGAAACGCGGTCGCGCTGAAGAGGTTAATGCTGTTGTTTGCACTATCTCCTTTTTGAGCATGGATTGTAGACTTTCTATTCATCTAATATTTTGGTAACCCTTCTAGGATTGGATAAATTTGGGCACTTGCCCTGGATAGTGATTTATAATTATAAGCATTGATATTTATTATATTTTATATTTATTTGTAAATGCATGGTTTTCTGCAGCTTATCCCCATTAATTTTGCTACCTTTAGCTCAATTTCTATTAAAGAGGTTGCCGTTTTTTTCAAGTATGTCTTCACTGTTTATGCTATACTGGGAGGAGTATGTGTTCACTTTCTGCATTTAAAGTCGCTGGTTTCTGATCATATCATGTGATCAAGAACGGGTTCCCCCGGTCGAAACAAGTCATGCTGCCAGCTAAGGAGGAATAAAGCACAATTTATCTTGAATTTCACTCATGTGGCCTGTACCTGCTGTTCGTGATCGTCATTGCGTCAGGATTCCTGAGTATATATATATATATCGCTGTCTTTTGGCAACAAAAGAAAGCGAACCATTAACAGCGCGTATTATTGTATATAGCTGCTGTATATTGAGTTGCTAAAAGGTCGACTTTTTTGAAGACCTTGGAAACCAATATTTTAGGTTCTTGTTTCTCACTGGGGACACTACACCCATTTTTCTTTTTCATTGTATACAGAATTTTGTTTTTGAAATATAAAATACGATTGTATCAAACCAAAACCATAGGTATATGTGGTTTCTTCGCCCTCTGACATCATTTTAACCCTTCCATTGCGATTGTGCATCTTATTATCTATATAGGATTCAATCATTCCACAGGAACCACTGTTTTTGACAATAATTTACCCACCTAGGTTTCTTTGTTGAGTTGGCTTCCCTTGTCCTTTTCTTGGCGGTGATAGTTTAGAGCAGATGACAGTAAACAAGTGCACCACACGTGGAACACGTTTATCAAGAGCCAACGGCTGTGGCTCCCCGGCCACAGAGATACCTGTAAGCTGGTGCCCACTGCCTGGAAGGGCGCGCATGACCATGCGGAACCTGTGGACGTGTGACCCACTGGGTTAAAGGCGCACTAATCCCCTACCGTAACAGCAGCCGTACTCAGCCCCGCGCTCACTAGCCTCCTCAGGCACTCGCTGCCCAGCACTCCTCACAACTGTCGCTCTCCAAGGCAGTAGGCACCCTCCTTTACTCATGCCCCCTTGCTGTACCATGGTTTCCTGCCTCCACCCGCTCCGTAAACCCCATGCATTGCTGTTTGTGGTGCCAACTTCGCCCTGCTGTAATCTAGTACAGGCACATCACGAGACGTGGCAATAGGTGTCTCTAGGCTTGGCGGTCAGTTTTCCATCAACACTTTTAAGTGGTTCAGAGACACTTAATTGGTCGCTGGGACGCTTCCCTTCCTGACACCCCACTGTCAGTGCGCTAGTCGTGTTGGGTGCTTCAGTGCCTCTCCAGGGGTGGTAAGATCTTTATTAATGCCCATACCATAATGAGCTGGTGTCAATCTGAAAAAAAGGATTCCCCCTGAACAACTACACAGTAGAAAAGTCTCCCTTTTTTGCCCAACTGGATGCTGCGCACCTGATCATGTTTGTAGTTCTTGCTTTACTGAACCTGTCGAACACAAGGGCTAGTCTGAGGCGGTAGGGGCAAGTGGGACTTCTTGGCGCTAGGTAATATGCAGCATATGGTGAACAGTGTACCGGAGTCGGCGTGGCTCTTTCCTCGCCTGGAGTAGCAGTGTTACTGCACGTTATCTGGCCGTATTCGAGGGGTCTCTTCAGCAACAGGCAAAGATTAACAGGCGGGCCCGCACATTCTGTGGAATGGGGTATTCTAACAGGGAACCCTTATCCCTATCCAGGGCGCCCCCCTCCCTTTTTTTTTTTTTATAAAAAAAGAAATAAATTAGAAATGGTTCAGGCCCTGGGAGATGGGGTCTCCGGAGGGCGGGGCAAAAAAGGGACAAGGTCAGGGGGGCCACACAGCGTCCTTCCTAAAATAAAAAAATGAAGTAAATAAACCGGCAACTCACTGGAGGCCCCACCCCTCCCTGCACAACTCTGCAAACGCTCCTGGCGTGCTCTGGATTGGGGGATTACGTCCCCTCCGATTCCAAGGGTCCTTAGGGGCCAACTAGCCCACCAGGTACCTCTAGTAAGCCCCCACACAGTGGGACTGCGTAGTGGTAGTAGGAAGCCACGCCCCTTTTCACACCACTCTGCAAACACGCTTCTTGGCGCACTGCTGATGGGGTGATGAGGTCCCCTTGTGTCCTGAGGACCTCAGGACTAAAGTGGACTTCATCCCACAACCAGCAGTGCACCAGGAGGCGCGTTTGCAGAGTGGTGTAAAAAGGGGGCATGACCTCTGACCACTTTCAACAATCCAGCTGTGTGGGGCTGACTGGAGGTAACAGGTAGGCTAGTTGGCCCCTAAGGACCCCCAGCAGTGAAGGGTACTTCAATCCCCATCCAAGAGCGCACCAGGGAGTGCGTTTGCAGAGTGGTAGGGGAAAAGGGGCGTGGCCTGCAACGAGAACTGAGCAATCCGGCTGTGTGGGACTTACTGGCGGTAAAAGGAGGGGTAGGTGCACCCCCCCCCCCCAAAGGATGTCCTTTGGGGCCAACTACCCCTCCTGTTACCACCAGTAAGTCCAACACAGTGGGATTGCTAAGAGTTCTTCGGAGGCCACCCCCCTCTCTCCACCACTCTGCAAATGTGCCTCCTGGCACACTACTGGTTTGGGATGAAATCCACTTTACTGCTGAGGGACTTTGGGGGCCAAGAAGCCCTCCTGGAACCTCCTGTAAGTGCTATGCAGCGGAATTCCTGAACGATGGTCAGATGCCCAGCCCCCTTTCGCCATCACTTCGCAAACGTGACTACTAGTAAAAGAAGCATTTAAAATGTAATAGGTCTTGCATTTGCATAAGTTAGGGCTATTGGCGTTGTAAATGTAAAACATTTTTACTAATGTTTTTGGGAGTGGAGTGGATGTACGTTGTGTGTAGTGGAATTATGTGGTATGTTGTGCAGTTAAATCATGTGGATAGAAAGTATGTGGTATTTAGTGTATAGGAATTCTGTAGAGTGGGACTATGTGTTATGGAGAGTAATTATGTGTTATGGAGAGTAATTATGTGGTATGGTAGTCTGTGTTGAGGAATGGTAACCTTGGGTTTAGTCTTCCTGGTTTCCATAGAAGCTAAACTATAAACTCAATGAGACAAAAAAAGAGAAGGAGCCACGGAGGAGCACTTCTGGACCTAGTCGGAGGTATGAGCAGGGCCACTGGAATTATGCGACTGTTTGGCTGCACCGATTTTCGCATAATTAGACATTTACTGCATTGCCACATAATCCATCATCTGATCTATAATCTGCAGATTTGAACAAAAAAAGCCTAGTTTCAAGCTCACACAGCTAAAATGTTACCAAAAATGCAGTGACAAGTGTTACAAGCATGGCGGATAGCACTTTGCAAACTTGGAATGGTTACCGTTACTTATTGCTAAATGTGGGTGTTAAATTGGTACTAATGATGCGCAAACCACTCTTGCTTCTTTCTGTGCCTTTTCCTGCATTTCTCTTACTTCTTTGTGCACCTTTCTTCCTTTTCTGCACCTCACTTGCCTTTTCCTGCACTTCTCTTGCATGTTTCTGCACCTCTCTTGTTTCTTTCTGCAACTCTCTAGTCTCTTTCATCACTTCTTTCTACACCTCTGTTGCTTCTTTCAGCACATCTGTTTCCTCTTTCTGCACCCCACTTGCTTCTTTCTGCACTCCTCGTCCCTCTTTCTGTAACTCTTGCCTCTTTCTGCACCCCTGCTCCCTCTTTCTGCACCTCGGTTGCCTCTTTATAGACTTCTCTTGCCTCTTTCTGCACCCCTCTTCCCTCTTTCTGAACCTCTGTTGCTTCTTTCTGTACTTTTCTTGCTTCTTTCTGCACCCCTCTTGCTTCTTTCTGAACTCCTATTGCTTCTTTCTACACCCCTTTTGCCTCCTTCTGCACCCTTCTCTATTTGCGCACCTCTTGCCTCTTTCTGCAGTTCTCTTGCATCTTTCTGCACTTCTGTTGCCTCTTTCTGTATCTCTGTTGGTTTGTTCTGCACTGCTCTTGCAGATTTCTGCACCCCTCTTCATGCACCTTTCTGCCTGCACCCCTGTTCTCTCTTTCTACACCTCTCTTGCCTCTTTCTGCACCTTTTTCCTCTTTCTGCACCCCACTTGCTTATTTCTGCCCTCCTCTTCCCTCTTTTTGCAACTCTTGCCTCTTTCTGCACCCCTGCTCCCTCTTTCTGCACCTGTTGCTTCTATCTGCACGTCTCTTGTATATTTGTGCACCTCTTCGGCTTCTTTCTGCGCCTTCCTTCCTCTTTCTGTACATATCCCATCTATGTAGGCATAGTTAGAAATTAGCATTTAAAAAAAGTTAGAAATTCACTGAAAAAAATACAGGTTTCAGGGATGTTATAGTCAGTATTAGTTAGAGGTTTCAGGACCGTTATAGTTAGGAATTAGCATTTAAAAAGCTTAGAAATTCACTGAAAAAAACACAGGTTGCAGGGACGTTATATTTAGGCTGGCATTTCACTCGTACAAAACCAGAGAAAAGCAGCCGTTATAGTGAACCAACTATAACTCGCGCCCCTGCAATGCACTGCTGATGACGTCACATATTACATCTACATCTAATTAAGTGTTCCGGGGTCCCCGCACGTGGGCGGGACTATTCAAATGCTTATGACTATACACGGAAATCCTCTACAAGAGAACTTATCTTCTGATGAATATTTCTTCCGGCAGTCTCCTCACCTTAAGAAGGAGTCCCAAAGAAATACCCTTTGGAAGTGGGACTGAGTAGTGCCAATTATGTAAGGAAATCAGGTAACAGAGCTCAAGCATACAGTGCTGTGAGTATTCCTGAAAGATATTAACCATGAAATGGCTCTGGTGATAGCTGCAGAAATAGTCATGGCACTGGTGTCTCTTGACGAAAGCACAGCAGATCACGATGTCACTGCTTTGGCCTACCTGCCTCTAACAAATCCTTAAAAATAGATGATCATCTACTGTTGTGTGTGGTCAATGTAGCAGACACTACAAGCCTGGAGTCCAATCTGTGGAGTAGTTCCTCCTCTTTTATGAGACGAGAAGTAGGAAGGAAAAATGAAAGAATGAATGACTGGTCACATGTGACAGGCAGATACCACTTTCAGTAAGAAAAACACGACAGCTACAAAGGACCAACATAAGATTCAAATCGAACTGAGGAACAATATATAAAATGTGAAGAAAGAATAGTCAATATTTCAGAAATCACTAATGGTGACAAACAAATAAGAAATAGCTGGTCTGATAAACACAAATGTGGACATGACATTTTACAGTGGGCACTTCAAGGCAAGATACAGACTGATGTGTATACTATTAGTAAGGTGTGATAGAAGAGTTTAGATCTTCCATCTACTGAACAGACTGGTTGTAATGATCATAAAAACAATTTGTGCCGATTTCCTGGCAGCGAAAATTAGGTCTGCTAATTTAGGCAACAAGCAGAAGGACTCTAGTTGGCACAGTTTAATTTCCACATGTGGGGCCACTTTCCTTGCAATCTAGCTATGTGACCCAGCAGTCCCTTGTGATTGCCTCCCAATCGGTGACGAAATTGAACACTGGTCGCGTTGGCACTCGTGAGGGTTTTGAGGCTGCAGGCAAAGTACAACCAGCAGATAACAGAAGAGTCTGAAGCTGCTGCTGTTGGTGCCGATGACGCATATGGCTCAACCCTTGCCCCCAAAGGAGCAAAACAGTTGCAGGGGTATTTGGATCATATAGGAAGGTGGTCAATGCCGGGGTGATTGTGCCATAATCTTGAAATTATCTGTACAGCTGGTGTATTTGCTTAGCTGGGGAAGCCAGGCCCAGGAAGGAATATCAGACGTTACCACACACACCAATACCAAGTAATATGTTCAAATACAACTTTTACAAAGCGGTGTACCTTTACAACGCGTTGTTTGGCCATGGTCTACTCTACATCACAAATATGGTCATAAAACTACCTCTAGCTTTCCCTTAAAAACAAATTTCTACCCCCTTTAACTAATCCATTCCTGAACCCTAAATTGCCTTACAACCCTTTACCTCTACCCATTCCTTAAACCCCAAAATCCCTTATTATTCCTTACCCTACCACCCCTAAAACCAAAAATCCCCTACCACCCTTTACTCAAAACCTCCCTTAAACCAAAACAAACCCTTAGTACCCTTGACTCCTATCCATCCCTGTACTTAAAAAACCCTACCCTACTACTCAGTCACAACTGTGTAGTTCTAGTTAAGTCAGAGTTCCCAGATGAAGAGTGTTTTTTAGTTTTGCTAATAACTTTTGTGCCATTTGACAAATCCTCACTAAACCTACAAATAAAAGTTAATCCACCTCAGCATCTTCCTGGAAAGTTCCATCAAACAGGGGCTAGGAAGAATGGGGTTTCCAAAACAGGTTTACACAATGCAAATTCTCATAGGAAGTTTAAGTAGCAATAGAGAGAAAAATGGCGGACCAAAAATACTCTAAATTTGGCAGAAGAGTAGAGGTTTACTCAGAAAGTGTGCTTTTCATTATTTTGTGTAATCTGTTTAGTTATTTTTGGGAAGTTAAGCTTAAAAGAAATCAAGCATACCTGGACATCAACAGTCCTGCTATCACTATCACTGGCCACTTTAAAGGAGATTAGCCAATCCTGATTGACTAATCACAACCTGAACAATATGTTCTGACATGGTCCCTGTGTCCTGAAAATGAAGTACAACAACATATATAAGGAGCAGGGTGAGCACACTCTGACCCCCAAAGAGCATGTAAGGTGGTCCCTAATTGACCCTCCAACCCCCTTGATTGGCTGGCCACAACATAGTATGGCAGCCATTATCGGACTCTGGGACATGGTACCCATTGAAATGCATTGTAGTGAAATAATGTTTTGAGGATCACAAAAAGGAGCACATACAGAAGGGTGTTAAAAGATTTTATGCATAATATAAATCATTTGTTGGTGGCACCTTATTCGTGTTAGGCATTGTAGTGTGTTCAGAGGCGATTTTACCCGGTGTAAAATGCTGATCCTCTGTCCATTTTATGAATTTTGTTTGAGAGAAAACTGCTTTCTCTCCTGATTTTTTAAGAGTTTATTATATCATACTTTATCCTTACATGACTGAGGAAAATAGTGTGAATTCACAGAAAGTGTGCTGCCATATTGGCATCTTGAGCACCTTCCGTAAACTCTTAAAAAATCAGGAGAGAAAGCCGTTTTATCTCAAACAAAATTCATAAAATGGACAGTAGAGGATCAGCATTTTACACCGGGTACAACAGCAGCGTGTCAGTCGATTCCCCAGTGTTCCACTACAGCCTCCCTACAGTGTCCTAATGAACAAGTAGGACACCAACATTCTTATTTATGACATTGAAGCCATCTTGATTTAATCAAAGCTAAAAAAATTCTTCAAGAATGAACAAATGAGGCTTCATTCCGTCATTCATGGTTTGTGCTGTAGAAAGCACAATTGGGACACATTTTCTATTGGTTCTCAGATGAGTGGGGCACAGGGAAACAAGCTAACCACAGGAAAAAAACTGGAGGAGCAGTGGCAGCACATCAGACCACATAGGGCAGGAGATAGGGGGGCAGATGGATGGAATCTGACAGCAGAGGAGAGGGGGAAAGTAGAAAAGGGCACCACGATTAGCACAGAGGATAGCATGAGGGCAGTGGCAGCACAAAGCAGGAGGGAGGGAGCAGGGCACAGACTTGGACAACGGCAGGCAGGGAGGAGGGTGCATGGGCAAACACACAAAGAACAAAGGGCAGGGAGGAGGGGGCAGCAGATGACCACATAAAGAAAGCCAACATGGGAAGTAAGCGGTCTACAGAATGCTGGTGTGAGTGGTAGGCGCAGGGTCATGGTCACCGTCATTTCTTTATGCATATACAAGTCCAAGTCTTACAACTGTTCTGTTCAAACCTTTTCATTGAGCGTTTGGACAGATCATATCAACTGCATAGTAAGAGCAGCGTCAACCAATGAAAAAAAACAATAGTAATAAGTTGACTTGCCACCTACAAACAAACCTGGACACACACACAAATACACACAGGATATTAGGTTTAGTATCCTTTATATATGCAGAAAGCTTTAGACATTTCGAAAGTTGCTTCAAGATTACAGCTATTTTTGGGGATGATCAAATGTCTGATCAACGCTTCAAGTCAGCTCTTCTAAAATGAGGTCATACACGCTATATTATTTTCATAATATATTATTGTAAGTACAGTTCTCGGACTCGTATCAATCCTTACCATACAGTTCCAGCTCTCACTCCCTGCGCGACGTAGTTGGCCTTATCGAGATCCTTTGTAAAGACAGCTGCCGCCAGGCCATATATGCTATTATTTGCCCTCTTAACAACCTCCTCAACGGACTTGAACTTTAAGATCGACATCACGGGCCCAAATATCTATTGGAAATAAAACAGAGCCTTCAAAGCATTGCTTCCGGAACCTGCATTGGTATTTTTAGGATTTCTCCTAATAAAAGAAATTCTTATAAGTTATTTCACCAACAACACTGACCTCTTTAGTTTGAATCAGAACATTTTACTTCTGAGCACATCACAAAGCAGCATGAAAAGAATTAAACAGAGAACATTTCTATAAGATAGCTTACTTGTTCAATTGAGTTAATGTGTCATAATCGAAATTCAAAACAAAATGATGTAGTGACAGAGTGCCTTCAGTAGGTCCCAGAAGCATATTCTCAGTATAGTCACATAAAATACATACACATTTAATGAATAGAACTGAAATAATTCACATTTAAAGTTATTCTGAATTCTTTGCACATTGGCCTTTGGGAACCTCATGGTGCCAGGTGTCTATAAAATATGTAATCAAATTCTTCCAAGTTTCACTTGGTATAAAATAATTTATCTTCAGATTTCTTTTAATCTGTATTTCTTAAGGAACAGTTCAAATGTAACAAAAACATTGCATACCTATCAGTGCAGTATGGTATGTCTTATCTTAGATGCTCAGTTGCTCTTTGTTGCAATCAGACAGGTTTGACATGTGTACTGACAATCCATGGGGGGTTAGAGTTTGGAACATGATGTATATCTGGCAAAAACTGGGAGATGTCTGGGATGTCCTATTTAGAGTTTATAGATTCTACCCCATTTAGAATGCATAGAAGGGATATGCCCTAGCTGGGTTATTTAGAGTCTAGCGGATGTACTGCATCTGCAAACTCTAAATAACCCCCACTGTCTTTAATGGTGGCTTATTATTTTTCTCATAATCTTACGTATTCGTGTTTGTGACAAGAGCAGCATTACTGCACAATGCAATGAAAATTATCCCAACGGTCAACTTTGATACACAGCTGTGCAATAGTAGACCGACCTGTTTTTAGTTACAATTGAAAACCACATGCTTTACAGGATGTCAGAAATTGAATTTTTGGATTACCTAGAAGATCAACAATATTCCCTATGTCATGTATCAGTGTTTTTATACTTATTAGTATTTCATTATGTCTATTTTGTGCTCCAATATGCTTAAATGACTTAGCTTTCACTATTGCCAACCGCAAGTCTATTATTTTACTAATCGAAGGCTGAATTATTGTAGTGTATGCAATACACTTCTTGGCATGCTGTGTGGCCGTTCCTGCACTCTCCAGTGTCTCACAGTATTTCAACAAATGTGTTAAGTCCACATATTTGACAAGTAGTTACAGTGCAATCACCATGGCTTGGGGTTGACCCAGTAATTCTTCAGGTCAAGCTTGATCATCCTGAACAAGAATCAACTGGGTACTCTCTTGTCAAGATCAATCATCCTGTTTGTGAGTTAATGCAGCTTTAGATTTGCTTGAGATTATCACCCTGCAGGCACGTCTACTAGTCCTTGCTTCGGATGTGGTCATGTTGTGGTTTTAAGTCCCTTTTAGCGGAGTGCCCTCTATAGTCTTTTTGGACTATCCTCTTTCAAAGTTGGGTCATGTTCTTTAAAAAGTGTCTTCTTTATGATGTAAGGAACGTTTTTTAATTAATAAAAGGACAATAAGGCTCTTAACATCTTGTCAAATATGCGGACTATATGATAAACAGCCTTCTTTCGTTTCCATGGCTTCCAGGTGGATAGGAATACAGGTAGAAATACACTAGCGGCTGTGATACCATCATGTTTTCTGCAGCGATCACTGGCAAAGGCAGTATTTCTTGACCTGTAACCACAATGACCAGATAAATCTGGACTAGGGGAACCAGAGGCATGGGGTACTGGTAGACGGCAGCCTCCAACATGAGCTGTTTACCACAACGAACCGCTACCAGTAGGAATATTACTAGTGTAAGTGGGGTGTTATTTTGTGAGTGCTGGCATCTCACAAAAAGTGAAGGACTGGTCTCACACACCACCGGGTGTCATGCTTCATCATTGACCAGTCCTCGTCCTCTAAAAACTTGGTTTGATAGAGGGCGGGCATACACCTGACGACAGAGATGCACTTCTAAACTAAGTGGGGGCCCAAAGAAAAATGTGCAGTGAATTAAAAGTCCATTATGGGTGTCTACTTAATTTTAATAGCGTGGACATCCATATGGTAGCTTAAAATGAAGTGATCGGTGCCGTGGGGATATTCGTGTCCCCCCACCGCTGTATATGGGATCAACATGTTTCTGCCTATAGGCCCAACTGGGTCCGCGGCATTCATCAGGATCATTATATAAAGGGCTCTACTCTTACCAAACTTGGGTGAGAGCGTTCCGCTTGGTGGGGTGATCAATACTCACACTCCACTGTCTGTAATGATAGGTTTTAATGATTCTGAAAGACAAAAACAATTCAAACCTAATCACACTATTACTTACACTAGCATACAAAATAACAAATAAGAACCAAAATCACCCAATTTTTTGTGTGAATTATTATTGGTGAAATTAGTGTACTAAAAGAAAATTTCTTAGTGCACCACGTATAGAGGACTTTTCCCCGTAGAGCTTACCCTATGATGAGGTAAACTACGCCTCATAGGAGGGAGAGCAGATGGACCCTTTAGGTCCTGGAACTAGAAAAGGAAGGCAAGGAGAGAAAGCAGAATATTAAAACCTGGAGGGCCCTAGGGGACCTACCACAACACTCTATAAGGCATCTTGTGTTATATACAAGCTATGTAGCCTGTAAGAAAACGACCCATTCATCCGCTCATTCAACCGCTTACTGATAACTGCCGTGATTGCCGCCTCTCAACCTAGGTCTGCAAGCCTCCACTCCTCGATGGTGAATGAGCCCACTGGCAGTCCGTTTTTATAGGCAGCGTAACCTGGAATTAAGTTATAGATTGAAAAATGCGGAGCAGCTGCGGGGATTCCGATGTCCGAGTTCCCCATTCAGTATAGGCTAGTCGGAATGCCTGGCTGTCTAAATATGGGCATTAACGTTGTTAATTATATCCGGCGTAGGAGGACGCCCCCGGGGCAGTGGTGTTGTCAAAAGCGTACCTGGAATGCGCCTGCGCATAAATGTCGGTAGGGAGCGTACCTGAAATGCGAGAGCGTACCTGAAATGCGCATGCGCATAGATATCAATGGGGAACAGCGCAAAGGCGGAAGGCAAGCGCCGTAGCGGTGATGTTTTAAGTAAACATTCCGAGGGAGCGTTACATACCTGAAGATACAGGAACGTTTCTGAGGACACCAATTTGTAGTCCCTCTGCAAATAAGAGAAAGGGGTCACTCCACTCTGGGCACAAAGGTCCCCCACTAGGGTGACCAACCGTCCGTAAATTTCACGGACAGTCCGTAATTTCGGCCCTCTGTCCGTTGTCCGTGAAGGTTTCTTTAACGGACGCCATTTGTCCGTAATTTCAGCATTTGTTGGGTGACAGCCAATCATATGCCAACAGTTTGCTGTGGAGAACAAATAAAGCGAGCTAGGATTGGCATGAAAGCCATCAGCCAATCCTAGAGCTCGCTGGTAACTGCAGGAGTGCGTCAGGCCAATGGAAACTGCTTTAGGGTGCCCAGCCACGGTATTGCTGGACGTGCAGAGCACGTTTTGAGCCTTTCCCTTTCTGCATATTTCGTGACCAGGACTCGACCCCTGACCTGTAGGCTCCTGTGTGAGTGCAAGAGGAGGAAGACCCGGACCAGAATCACCCGACTGCTGCGGACCCGCCATACCCAGCCGAGCAAACACCTTCTCATTACGCTTCGTTAAGTGTTGAGTCAGTGCTGAATGATGTGCTTTTATTTTGTACTTGCTCGGGGGTAGTGGCGATGTTGGCCTGTGTTCAGTTGCTGCACGCCTGTTGTTCGTGAGGGTGTGCGGTTTTCAGAGATTCTTAAATCATGTTTTTATTACAGTTAGATCATCTGATACTTAATAAAATAGGACCTTGGCACTCTCGTCAACTAATGTGAAACCGATGTCAAAGATACATAGATTTACACTGAAAAACGCAATTTATGTTATGTTCCCAGATTTTATTTGTACTTTTATTTACCAAGATATGTCAAAGTTCCTTATTGTGGCACTGAGTTTTTTTTTCTCGATATGTTGGGACAAGCCTTGATTCATGTTCTTGGTTGAAGCATTATTATGCGAGTACTTACACAGATTTAGAACATTAGCATCCGTTTTGCATTGAGGTGACTGAATATCCAGAGGCAACCACTGGATTGCCGTTGGGTACATGTTCAAACTCTTTTTAGCATGGTGGCAATACCTTTGATCTAGAAGACATACCAACCATCATTTCGAGACTAAAATGAGGGTGATATTGCCGAACGCTATTAACACAATCCGTGGGCCACAGAAAAGTTATTTGTAACTTAGGGAGATGTTTTCCTGAGCTCAATGGAAAGTAACGTTGTGTGATGTATTGTGAGGAGCGGCAATTTATATCTGTGCCAGCTGGGGAATGATGTCACAATCAGTCTTAACATCCCAGCAGACATCATTCCTTTCTGGAATATCTGTTAGAGCTGCAGGTACTGAGTAAAGTGATGTGTTTTTTTAACTACACTTAATGGACCCTTTAAAGCGCATTTGGTGTGCTGTACTGGTACTAAATGGTATGACGTAAGGTTGCTTCTTTAAGAAAGATTTTTTAAACCACACAGTGCCTGTAACCTTGGTTAGCAGTAGATAGAGATTAAAGTCCCTCCTTTGTGGAGAAGCGTGGCTCAGTGGTTAGAGGCGGCAGACCCGGAAGCTGAAATCGGCTGTGGACCAGGGTTCGATTCCCCGCCTCGGCGGGTCTCGGGCTCAAAATTCCACGGACTCGACAATTCTCGCTCCGGTGCCTACTCGACTCACGGGGTCACACTCTGCGACTCTGGGCAATAGCTTGCTTAATCTCCACTATGGCCCCTCGCAGCGGGATGCCTGGCTTTCACCTTGTGGATACCCTGCCGGGGTATCTCACAGGGGAATACCAGGACGGGTTCCCTAAGCAAGCGCCTTGAGACCCCTGGGTGATTCGTGCGCTATATAAATCGAAATACATTTACATTTGTGTAGAGCCCATACTCTTTACTTTAATACACATTGGACCAGTGACAACGGCCCGAGCTTGATGCAAATAATTTTAAAGATGCTGTAACCATGGGCTGGAAAATTCTTAACTGACAGGCTTATCAGCGGGCGCTCCAGAACGCCAGCTGATACCTCATAACACATTATGGGTCGGGTGCCCAGGGGATGTCCTACCTCTCATTAAGACAAAGGGACTTGAGCCATTCAATAATTTGGAGTCACTCTGTACACCCACACCATTTTGAACAATTCACTTTTCCAGGCTAAACCATTATTGTTTGCCAGCTGCACTATGCCCTTGATGACACAGTTGAACCGTTCCACAGCACCATTTCCGGCGGGGCGGAACACAGAGGTGGTTTTGTGCATTATGCCATTCCTCTCCATATACTTTTTGAAGTTGTCTGCCATGAACTGGGAGCCATTGTCGCTTATGATGAACTTGGGTAAGCCCTCCCTTATGAAATTCTTGTAGAGGACTTTAGTGATGCTGCAAGAGTCAGTTTTATGGAGCATACCCACCTCAGGCCGTTTGAGAAACGATCTACTACCACCACTACAATGTGCACATGATCATCCAACTCCCTTATATCTATATATCTATAGATATAGGTGTCTATGGATATGGATAGATGTGGATGGATATGGGTAGATATGGATAGATATGGAGATGGATAGATGGATATGGATATCTCTATATCTGTCTATACATCTGTGTCTATATACATCTGTGTCTATATACATCTGTGTCTATATACATCTGTGTCTATATACATACTTCTTTCTATATATATATATATCTGTGTGTGTGTGTATATATGATTGTGTATATATTGATGTTGTGAGCGCCCCCGCACTGCACTGCTTATGACCTCACATATTACATCACTCATGACATGGTCAGTGACATCACTGGTGACATTGTCCACTGACTGAGTGTTTTTCCAAGAGTTAATGGGTGTTAAATATACATACAAAGGTGTATTATATAGTTTACCCTAATGCAGGCCCTATTATACACTAGGGACTTATAGGTAGGTTTAATACCCCTACCCTATAATCTACTAGGGATTTATAGTGTAGGTCATGCCCATTGTAAGTGCACCCTTTTATATAGTTTACCTAATGCAGGCCCTATCATATACTAATGCATGTGTGTTTTCACTTGAGCTTTCAACTTAACACTGTGTGAGGTATTTTACAGAGTACTTTAAGGGAACAACGCAATGTCTGATTATGAGTCAGTCGAAGGTGCTGCAGAGGAATTCTTCACATCGGATAGCGAGCAATATTCGGATGCAACATCTACATCGCAGGCAAACTCCATGCAAGAGCCACCCAAGAAACGAGCAAAAAAGCGCTTTGTGAAGTACAGGCCTCTCACTTTCCAGCAGCTCTGCAAAGCTGCCGATGCAGTTCACTTGACCCAGCATTTGGAACTGCAACATTTATTTAATGAGTACAGTGTTATTGTTCCCGCTATGCGTGCTGTGGTAGGCACAGACTTGCCATGTGCACAGAAATGGCTGAATGCTTTATCAAAGTTGCCTTGTGATGTCCCTAACGTAAAAAAAATAATGTCATTTATACTTAGCTTGCCAGGCAGTAATGCACCCACTGAAATAATTTTTTCTCAGTTGAAGTTCACCTGGATTGACACACGAAATAGGTGTGATGTGGATCTCGTTAAGGCAGAATTGCAGATCCAGGCAAACATGAAGCATTCGTGTGCTGACTTATCAAATGGCTCTTAAGAACAAAGAACTTCTGAGGTGTGCTAGTTCAGAGAAAAAATATAATTTCAAACACTAGCACCAAAACTAATATTACCGGTGTCAAAAATCTGTTATTTCCGTGGTCAAATTTTGCTCCGTGTTCTGTACTACTTTTTTAACCTAATATAAACTTATTTTGACTTGTATTTACTTTTGTTGTCTATTTACTTACATACTATTGCACAACCTAATTTGTAGTGTCAGTAAAACGTGCCCTTTGTCCCGAAATTTTGTCCCAAATTTTTGTCCTGAATTTTGACCCTCCGTCCTGAATTTTGTCCTGAATTTTGACCCTTTGTCCTGAATTTTTACACTCCCTGTCCTGAATTTACACCCATGCCAGTTGGTCACCCTACCCCACTTTAGAGTGACCTATAAGATCTGGACCATGAGGGCTCTGGGCCCTTGGAGGGGCATGTGTCTCGGGTTAGGGCAGAGGGCTCCTAGATATCCTCCGGGGGTAAAACAAGGCGGTCCATGTGGAATGCGGGCTCATCTTCGGGGTGATGTACCCATTGGTTAATGACTGCCAGTTGTGCCGCCCAGTGGTATTTCTGAATGCCTGGAAGGGAAATCCCTCCTCCCCCTCCCAATATCGTACAAACCCAGTGTTAATTTGGTGAAAGCTATCTGTGCAGGCCCTCTGTCACAAAGCAGTACTCTGACTTCCACCGCTATAGCCTTAAAGTAAGATGTAGGGATTAGGAACAGCGTATTCTGCAACACGTATAGGAAACGGGGCAAAGACATAATTTTGAACAATGTTGCTCTCCAGAGAAAGTAGTGTGGTAATGATCGGCAGTGTTGAACATCGCTCTTGGGTCATATCAAGGGGGCCTGGAAGTTTCTGGCCATGCTAATCTCCTTTGAAAGTGTATGAATACTCTGTAGAGTTGAAAGTGAAGGATTGTCATACAATACAAAGACATATTGAGGTTTTAAAACTGAATTTGTTGTTGGTTTATTTATGACTTATAAAACGCAAGATTGCCGTTTTTAGTTTTTCCGTTATATGCTGTACTTGGACATTTTAAGTGTTACTTTACGCTGCCACCAAGTTTGAAATCTGTGGGCCTTTAAAACACTTGCTATTGAGTTGCTATCCTTTTCCTGCGTTGGCGTAACTCAGCCCTGCCAAGTGCCATGCATCGCGGGTGAGGCTAAGGCATTTTAATCGGTTTCAATACTGGCACCTGACCTGCTGAATGACCCAACCATTAGTGCCACACAAAATGGACCGGTCCTGAGATTCCCCAAGGCTCACGGACCAGTCCTCTGCCTAGTTAAACATGCACTTTACAGGTGGGCGAGACGCTATAAAATAAAGCGGTTTATGCAATCTGTATTAGTTGTGAAGAACTTTTTGTAACTAGACAAGGTTTGCACTATTTAAACTGCTGAAAAATAAATGTGTAAAGATTTAAATTATATTTTTCAGCAAGTTGAATAGCGTGATACTTGCATAGTGAAAGGTAAAAAAGAAGAAAAAAATAACTTTAATATGGCAGGATTCGTGGCTCATTCGATCAAGTCTACTCTTTTGTGTTCTCCTCTAATAGGCACAATATTTTCTCTTACTGGGTATTGGACCAGTCTGTGCAGGGGTGGACTGGCCAATAGGGCAATCAGGCAGCTCCTGATGGGCTGGTCTGACAAGTCAGTATGTGGGCTGATTTTTTCGGGCTTTTTGTGGACGTGTTTTATGGTCTGCTAGGACTGTTTTTACTGTTGAATCCTCTCTCACACCCTGTTTCAGTTTGGTTACAGTTTGGTTCCATGAGGAGAACATGAACAGGCGCCAGTTAATGCCCTTCCATTACTGGTGCTTTGTAGCAGTTTTAAGATCTTCGGAGTTTCTCATTGCTCAAATGGGTTTGATTTCTTATATTTGTGTGTCCCTTGTCTTCATTGCTTGATTTTTGATAGCGAGAAACTCGACGTAGTTGAATGTCACTCATAATTACACTGAAATTATGAAAGTGTCACATAAACAATCTGACACCTTAGCAGCTATGGTAGCTTGAGATCAGTACTTACTGTTTGCCACACGTTGCTGTTTATATCCCAGCTAGGATTATTTTCAGTGTTAGGATTATTAGATGTTTTTACTTTTACACACCAATATGAACATAAATGCCACTGTAGAGACCAGCAGAACCCTTTCCATTGCACCTAAGTTGATCCAAGACAACTCTATGTGGAAAAGGGCAGATGTAGCACTATATATATATATATCAAAGCAGAGTAAAGCAGATAACAAAAAGTAAATAGTAGGGGAACTGATCATGCAATTGAATCGCTCAATTCCCAATATTTTAGTATAAAACTTAGAATTCCAGAAAGTTTAACAAAATATCTTCATAGTTCTCTAATATTTCAACTCTTTAGGATAACGTGCCTGAAATTACCAAAAGTACAATATCACCCAACTTTTGACTTCCAGTGTCTAAAAGATCCCCTCTATTGCAGGTCACTGCTCTCATGAACCACGTTTTCTATGTAAATGTAAATGTATTTTGATTTATATAGCGCACGAATCACCCAGGGGTCTCAAGGCGCTTGCTTAGGGAACCCGTCCTGGTATTCCCCTGTGAGATACCCCGGCAGGGTATTCACAAGGTGAAAGCCAGGCATCCCGCCACGAGGGGCCGTAGTGGAGATTAAGCAAGCTATTGCCCAGAGTCGCAGAGTGTGACCCCGTGAGTCGAGTAGGCACCGGAGCGAGAATTGTCGAGTCCGTGGAATTTTTGAGCCCGAGACCCGCTGAGGCGGGGAATCGAACCCTGGTCCACGTCTGATCTCCGCTTCCGGGTCTGCCGCCTCTAACCACTGAGCCACGCTTCCCCTGACTTCTATCTGACTCAAGCAAACTTGTACACCCTAATAAAGCTAAACATTTTAGCCAGTTCTCTTCCAGGGGATACTCATTAATAGTCATAAGCACTGAATAATCTCCGCCCATGAGCGGGAACCCGGAACACATACATACATATATATATATATATATATATACACACATATACACATACACACACATACATATATATATACACACACATATACACATACACACACATACATATATATATACACACATATATACATACACACACATACATATATATATATACATACATATATACATACACACACATACATATATATATATACACACATATATACATACACACACATATATATATACACACATATATACATACACACATATACATATATATATATATATATATATATATATATATATATATATATATATATATATATATATATATATATATATATATATATATAAAAATATCAAGCGTATAACCCCATCCACTTCCACCAAAACCTCGGCGGCGAAGAAGGAGAAGCGAACCACTTCTTTGTCAGGCAAGATGTTTTATTTCAACCTTCAGCAGCAGTCAACAGATGACGCGTTTCGGGCTCAGACGCCCTTGATCACATAAAGGCTGTAAACGATTGAAGCCATTTTAAGTAATATGCCCTTCCCACTCAGGTCACATGTTCAGCAAGTTAATGATAAACATAGCAAACAGACTGCATGATTTAAAAACAGTCGATAGAATATTGCTCATGTATTTCATTAATTAAGCCATCTAGACAAATTATCATGACCTACGATAACATTTCCGACTATATTATTAGATAAAACGGAAACTTAATTAGTTATAAAACTAGCGTCATGAAAACATTTGATTGAAACCACAATCTAATTTTTAAAAAAAGAGTCCAATTGGCACATTAGAATCCCTGGATAAATCCATATATACATGTAAAGTACAATGATATAATTTAACATAACTGCATGAATGCATATAGTTACTCGCTGATTCGTGACTCTGATTAAAAAGAATGTGCAAAACAATTGCAGAGCATAGCAGCAATATCTATAATTTTATAATTTTTCCTAGCAAATGCACAATGTACCATGTGCACAAAGGTGTATTGTTTCGTGCATAGATAAAATAGTTGCAAGCAAAAATGCATCTTGCAACCAATAAATATATATAACAATAGTACTAAACAAATTATACACATATATGTATAAACCAATAAAATGCAGCCTAACATAACCCATAGGCTAATAAAGCCATAATTACATATGGTCTGCAGTATGGAAATAAACTATATAAACAATGCAATAAAAAGGCATGAGCCTCAAAAGCATTCCATAATCAGCAAAAAACCTTTTATTTTCATCAAAGAATTTGTAATAAAAGGCAATTAGCCTAAGAAGGCTGCATACAGAAAAACTATCTGTGTACAGAAAATCAGACTGACACCTCGCCTTTAAGGCCTCAGAGAATCTGAACACTTTGCCTTTAAGGCCTCCAGGGGAACTCTGTTCCCATCATGCACCACAGGTGACAGTTAGGTCAGTTCTTTTTTCCGGCTTGTTCTGTGAGGAACCTGGAACTTGAGCTCGGTTGAATTTGACTGTTTTTCAGTCAGAATTTGGTTTTTTCCTGTCTTTTTTTACAGTATTGGCGGTGTGTTTGGTGGTGGTGTGTTTCTACCTTTTCTGACTAAATCTTTAGAACATTTCCAAAGGAAGATCAGAAAGATTTCCTGGAGATTGTTGAAGAAGGTGGTTTGGTGGCAAACCAAAGTATAAGTGCGGCTGCGGATTCGGCTGATCTGGCAGCGCACGGTTATGCCCACGGCGTACGCTCCAGAAGATCGGCTTGGCTGCGTCTCACGGGTCTTAAGCCGGATGCCCAAAGAAAGATAGTTAATCTACCCTTCAACGGGTCGACATTATTTGGACCTCATGCGGATGATGAGATGACCAAGATGAAGTCGGAGCTGGACACTCTGAAGGCAGTGGGCCTGGAGAAGAAGAAAGAATTCCGCCGGCGTAATTTACGTCCTTACGACAAGAGGTCGTTCCAGCAACGTGGGCAATCGTCGAACTGGTCTTTGCAAAATCAAGGCCAGAACCAACAGAGGTCTCAATTTCAACAGCGCAGACCTGGGCGAGGTAGGGGAGGAAACAGACAACAGTCCTCTGCTGCAAGACAGCCTAAGAAGCAATGAGAAGAGACACCCTCCGCAGCAGTTGTCCACTCCGGTAGGAGGAAGCATTGCGTCATACTTGGACGAGTGGAGAAGATTAACAAAGGACAGGTGGGTCATTGGCATTATCCAAAATGGCTACCTCCTAAAATTCAAGAAACCTCCTCCCATTGTCAGTCCGAAGGTAACTTCATCACAATCTAAAGCTTTAGCAAAAAGAAGCAAACATCCTTCTGTGCAAGAAAGCAATAGAGAAAGTCCCTCGTCCACAGCGAAACCAAGGTCTGTACTCCCGTTTTTTTTCCTGGTGAAAAAGAGAGGTCCCAAAGCAGAATTCAGGCCCATACTGGATCTGAGACTGTTGAACAGGTTCATTTGAAAGGAAAGGTTTCGAATGTTAGCGCTCCATCAAATATTCCCTCAGTTACATCATGGGGACTGGATGTGTTCCATCGACCTGAAGGATGCATATTTTCATGTTCCAATCTCCAAAAGGCATCGCAGATGTCTCAGTTTTCAAGTGTCTGTTCATCACTACTAGTATGCAGTACTTCCATTCGGGCTAAATTCAGCTCCCCGAACATTTTCCAAGTGTATGGCGGTGGTTGCTGCCTTCCTTCGGAAGCAGAGAATTTTCATATAACGTTCTTGGACGACTGGCTCCTAAAGAGTTTGTCCCCATCTCTGTTGGAAGATCATCTGTCCATATGTCTTCATCTCATGCACAAGTTGGGTCTCCAGGTCAATTTCAAGAAATCAATTATGAACCCTACTCAGCGGATCCACTACCTGGGAGCTCTTCTGGACACAGCAAGAGAAAACGTGTGTCCTTGGGAGGAGAGGTGGTTATCAATCAGGTCAAAGTGTCAACTGCTTCGTCAATCCACTTATCCACGACAGTTCGTCAAGTGTCTTCTCTTCTGGGATCCATGGCATCGTGCATCTTCATAGTTCCAAACGCAAGGTTGCACATGCGTCCTCTACAACAGTGTCTAGAGGATCAGTGGAGTCAGAGGACGGGATGTTGGGAGGACAGAGTTCTTCTTCATCAGTCCGCCAAGGATTCCATCAGGTGGTGGATGAAGAGATCACACTTGATGAGGTGTTGCGTTTCATCAAGACCCTCCTGTGCAGACTCTGATCACGGACGCTTCACTCCAGGGTTGGGGTGCTCATATGGGCCCTCTGCAAGTACAAGGGCTATGGTCCGACTCAGAGTAGGGCTATCACATCAACCTGCTGGAGCTTCGGGCGGTTCATCTAGCCCTCAAGTCCCTGTTTCCATCATTCCAGTCTTGGTCCCTCCTGGTGCAAACAGACAATACAACGACAATGTATTATTTAAACAAGCAGGGGGGTACCCGGTCCAGGACTCTGTCCATAAAAGCCCAGACCATCTGGAATTGGTTACTGGCGAGAGACTGGTCGATAACAGCTGTACATCTGCCGGGAGCTCTAAACTCGCAGGCGGATTTCCTAAGCAAAGACTTAGTCGAGGCTCACGATTGGGTTCTCAACGAGGAAGTCACAAACAGTATTTTTCAGGCATGGGGAACACCAGATATCGATCTGTTCGCAGACGCGGAAAACGCAAAATGCCCCGTCTTCGCGTCCAGGTTTCCTCAGCACGGGTCTCAAGGGAATGCCCTTTTGATAGACTGGTGTCAGAACTTACTGTACGCTTTACCACCGACCCCGTTGATACCAACAGAAATCAACAGGATGTACAGAACAGACTCCAGGATGATTCTGATTGCCCCAGAGTGGCCACGCCAATGGTGGTTTCCAGATCTCCTTCAGTTGTCGGAAGTACCACACAGGAGATTGCCATGTCGCCCGGATCTTCTGTCCAAGCAGAAGGGGAGAGCGTTCCACCCCAATCTGTCCTCCCTGCACCTGGCAGCATGGCTCCTGAAGTCATACAGTATGGGCACTTGCAGTGGAATCCTGACTGCTTGCACATCCTTAAGGAGGCGAAACAGCCTTCTACAAGGAAATCCTATGGATTTAAGTGGGAACGATTTTACCTGTGGTGTGAGAGTAATGGGTTTGATCCTATCCATGGTCAGGAACAGGTGATTTTGCCCTACCTCTTACATTTAGCAAGATCTGGTCTTCAATTTAATTCTATTAAAGTCCATCTTGCTGCGATCACAGCCTACAGAAAATCACCTACTCAGGCCTCCTTTTTTTAGGATGCCTGTAGTAAAGGATTTTCTGGAAGGTTTGAGAAAGGTGTATCCGCCAGTCAGGTCTCCTTCTCCACCGTGGGAGCTTAATGCGGTGTTAACTAAGTTAATGGGTGCTCCTTTTGAACCTATACATAAGTCTTCCTTGCAACACTTAACTTGGAAAGTAGCGTTCCTGGTGGCTATTACTTCTGCTAGTAGAGTGAGCGAGATTCAGGCTCTGTGTTGCAAAGAACCGTTTACTGCGTTTCATTCTAATAGAGTGGTACTCAGGACGCATCCTGCTTTTCTGCCCAAGGTAGTGTCAGATTTTCATATTAATCAAGCTATAACCTTGCCTACCTTTTTCCAAATCCTACTGGTCTTGCTGAAAGGGCTCTTCACTCCTTAGATCTGAAGAGAGTCCTTAAGTTTTATTTAATAGAACAAAGACTTTGAGACAATCAGATAGTTTGTTCATTAACTATGGTCCTATTAATACAGGCTCTGCAGCATCTAGGAGGTCCTTTGCTAGATGGATTGCTTATTGTATCCTTCTAACTTATCAGTTGTCAAATAGGTCTTTGTCAGGAAGACCAAAGGCACATTCTACAAGAGGGAAAGCTTCTACCATAGCTCTCCTTAGAAATGTTTCTATGGCAGAAATTTGTAAGGCAGCTACTTGGCGTTCAGTGCATACTTTTACTCGCCATTATTGCCTTGATTCAGACACACAGGCAGATGCACAAGTTGGGCAAGCATCTCTTAGAAATGTATTTGCTAATTCTAGCTGAGATCTGTGTGTTACAGCTGTAATTAATTTCACTGTTCGCCCGCGTTTTGTGGGTATGAGCTTGCTACTCTATTCAGTGCTTATGACTATTAATGAGTATCCCCTGGAAGAGAAGGATTAGTTACTTACCTGTAATCCTAGTTCTCTTCCAGGGGTATACTCATTAAAGTCATAAGCACCCTCCCGCCTCCCCGGGCTTTATGGTTTTTTGAATATAGTAATATTGTGTTTCTAGATGCAGATTCCTGCTAAGTTTACTGTACCGTACAAAAGAACTGACCTGTCACCTGTGGTGCATGATGGGAACAGAGTTCCCCTGGAGGCCTTAAAGGCAAAGTGTTCAGATTCTCTGAGGCCTTAAAGGCGAGGTGCCAGTCTGATTTTCTGTACACAGATAGTTTTTCTGTATGCAGCCTTCTTAAGCTAATTGCCTTTTATTACAAATTCTTTGATGAAAATAAAAGGTTTTTTGCTGATTATGGAATGCTTTTGAGGCTCATGCCTTTTTATTGCATTGTTTATATAGTTTATTTCCATACTGCAGAAAATATGTAATTATGGCTTTATTAGCCTATGGGTTATGTTAGGCTGCATTTTATTGGTTTATACATATATATGTGTTTAGTACCATGTACTATTGAGATATATATATATATATATATATATATATATATATATCTTATTATATGTTCCGGGTTCCCGCTCATGGGCGGAGATTATTCAGTGCTTATGACTTTAATGAGTATACCCCTGGAAGAGAACTAGGATTACAGGTAAGTAACTAATCCAAACACCGAAAAACCAGATTAAACCCAGATCAGTTGACTGGGGGTGAGTGTTTGATTTGCTCAAACGCTCCGTCCATCATCCTTTTGTTTCGCTTTATTCGTCCTAAGTTGGCAGGGTATGCTCAGACGTGAGTCACTTGCTCACTTGGCCACTGGATTCAAGATAGCCTGGCTGATGAGGATTATGAATTCGAAACCGGTCCCAGGATTTTTGTTTCCGGTACAAGGAAGATATGGCTTGGCAGTTCGCGCTGGACTGTTCCCATGAGGCACAGGGTCAGACTGATTTGCATATGGCCATGTCTGAATTGGGGTGGCTGAGTGAGCTAAAGAATGGTGATGGATTAAACCCAGATCAGTTGACTGGGGGGGTGAGTGTTTGATTTGCTCAAACGCTCCGTCCATCATCCCCTTTTGTTTCACTAATCCAAACACGCCATTAAGCCAAATATTTCCATTTGGTGCACTCACGCCACAGACTTTAAAACAGAACTAAAATATATTTTAAGTACCTTCCTCTTGCTTGCAAATCCAGAAAACAAGAGTCTAGCAATTGTTCCTTTTCTTTTTTTCTTGTTCCAATGGTTTTTCTGTTGATTCCAATAGGCCTTGAGATCCCGAACACTTATCAATATTTCTAGCAATATTAAACCAGTAAATCAAGCTAATGTTATAACCTTCTTCGGTTAGCCACATGAATCTCAGGCAGTGGTCAAGCTACTGATTTTTCCATAAGCAATGTTAGTTCATATTTATCTGTAACCTGCTTGAATAGCTAAATATGGTTCTTGTGTTTTTCTTATTGCACAATCGGGCTACTATTTTCATAAAGTTCTGATAATGTGTGCTTCTTTAAACCAAACCACTTCTTCAAACTTTCTAATCACGAACTATAAAAAATGGCATACATTTAGAGCATACACGTTCTTACGTTGAAGTCAGGGGTTAATATTTCTAGATAATCTAATGTTACAATTACACAAGAGAGCAGTTTCTCCATAAAGAGATAGATGTATTTTTAATATTTGACGATGATTAAGCAGTCTTTCTATTTTGCTCAGCAGTTGGGAGTGTTTTGTACTTGGACACTGCTTTAGTGTGTAGCATTGATCCTGCACATGTGCATTTGAGACAGTTGCTCATTAATTCTACAGAACTTAGACTCCAGTTAACAAGTTATGTTATGTTAAAACGGATCTCTTATAGCGTATGGCTACTCCAAGGAGTGTCCCGGCGCTTTGACAAAAACCCGAGAAAGAAAATCCAGGGCAGATGCAAGGGCGAGCAGGAAAATTACTGGGTGAAAAGCCATGTCTTCAGCTCCTTCCTAAAAGCCAGTAGGTTGCTGATTTTCCTTAGAGAGACAGGCAGGGAGTTCCAGCATTGAGGTGCCAAGTGGCGAAAAGAGCGACCTCCAATTCTAGCCCGCCTGATGGAAGGAACAGAAGCCATAACCAAAGAAGCCGATCTCAGAGTTCTAGAAGGCACATAGAAGGCCAGGCGCTTCCTAATATATCTGGCCCCTACATGGTGGAGCGCCTTAAAGGCAAGTGTCAGTGCCTTGAAAGTAATCAGTCTTGAGACAGGAAGCCAGTGGAGCTTTTTAAGCAACTCCGATGCACTCACTCTCCGCTGGAGGCCGTAGATGGCCCTTGCGGCGGAGTTCTGCACCATCTGAAGGCGCACAAGAAGAAATTTTGGCAGTCCCAGATAGAGCACGTTCGCATAATCCAGGACTGCACAGTGGTCTTTCTATGCTCCAGAGACAAGATCGGGAGGAATTTTCTTAACATTTTCAAAATGCCAAAGCATTTCCCTGTAAGCCCGAGAATCTCAGGCCCGAAGCAAAGTGCATTTGTTGTAATGAAATCTGCTTGTTGAAACTCTAATACACAGTGACTGTAAAAGCAGACATCTCAATGCATTTTGCAAGTCAACTCACAAAATGCCTTTTGCGACTGAATCTAAATTAAAAAAAGTAGAAAGCATTTGCAATTTTGAACACATTTGAAACCACAACTGCTGTTGTAAATCACTGATCACTTACAAATATACCAGATTTTCTAGTAACTGATCTGCAAAGTGAAAATTCCACTTTGTGAATAGTGGTGAGCAGTTTCAGGGGAACAGACAGTGGGCCAGCAGACAAACTCATTAGCCCCTTAATGTTATTTCCGGACTGCCAACATTAAAAAACACAAAAAAATGCAGCATACAGAGAATGGCGAGAATGAGGTGTGCTGTATCTCACAAGTCTCCATCCTTGCATTCCCCAGAAGTGCATATTGCCTCATATTAATGAAGCATCAGGTTTTGCGATGTCTGGCAAATGTGTTTCGCGATGCGAAAGATCAGTACACCAGTCCCATCACAAAAAGAAGAGCAGGTCACAAACCAGCTGATGTCCCAAACGACAAAGTGGTTTGTGACCTGTCCTATGTACATTGTATCTACGACTCTGAAAATTAAATTGGTAAGCTCTTCGTATGTAGCAAATTTTTGGAATGACATTTGTTCTTATGAAAATCACTTTTCCACATAATTGTATAATGCAGCAACCTCCATTGATCTAAGTCTAACGTAGTCTTTTGCGACAGGCGTTTAGTGGAATCCCTGCTATGATCAATGAACAGATTTTCAGATACACATTACTGAATTTGAAAATAGACAACAGGCTTTATCGATAGCAGCGATCGATAGCTGCGTGAGGGATTCTACCAGCAGTATTTGAAGCACGGTTCTTCTTCTTCCACATGAAAATAGCGTCCACTAAACAATTTATGGCAAGAGAAATGTCAACATCTTTGAAACACAAACTCTGAATTCTTTTCTCATGCATTGGTTATTTATTGCATCTAGATCAGTGCTGTTCTATCCTGGTGGTTTTCTTTCTTGTATTAATTTATTGCACAGTTCTTTCAGAAGTACAACGGGCACTCTGAACGTCACTGCACAGAAAAATGAGTTGAAGGCATAACCACATAACCGTTTTTTTGTGCCAATTTTGGGCACCCTCTTCTTTAGGTTTATTTCTTTAAGGACGGTGGTGGGGAAGTGCATGAAAAAAAGTATAATAAACACAGGGGTTATTAATTCTCACAACACCAAACTCCTCAAGAGTCTTCGGAACAGTGTCCTATACAATGGAACAGATATCTAGGTTATATGTTAGAGCTGTATAACAGAACAGTACATCACCGGGCATGAATCATCGACTCCGCTTCTGTGGTAGTACTGGGAGCTCTGGGATTTGAAAAATGTAATGTGTTTTTCACTATGTATAGAGAGGTATAAATGCCTTCAAGGGAATTTATTTAGATACCGATTGTTAATTTAGGCTGATTCAAAAAAGGATAAATTAATAATCCTCACATGTAATCAATACATCAAAAGAACTATATTAACTTGTTTAAATAGCCTCTATAGGGTCTTAACACATAGACAACATATAAACAACAAACACAAAGGTGTATTAAAAAAATAAATTTTATCAAAAAGTCAAAAAGTAAATACTTTCATATACAGACGAAGGTAATTCAGAGAGCAATTAGGGCTGCAGGTACATAAAAAAATGAATTGAAAAGTAACACAGCAGAGCCTAAAACCACCTATCCCAAGTCAAAATAAATCAGACAATATGGGGATAAGATGAAAAGTCGACGTTTCGGTCTCCTAAAGGATAATTATCGAGACCATCCTCAGGACTGATGTCACTTATGTGCTGTATAGGACCAAAATGTAATCTCAATTATAATGCTGCCCATTTAAAGGTGAAAAAGGCTCGACCACAATTTATCAGTTGTTATGGGACTGCTCCTAGTTATTTGTAGAACCGACACCTCAATATGTTGAAATGAGGCGACTGAAGACGTCAATGCCGATATCAAAATCCGACTAAACTCTAATTCAGGATTTTATAGGTACCAAGCGGAAATAAATGGGACAATCTTCATGCGTCATAAGAATTATTTTGATAGGAGACTCGATCTAAAGAGGCCACACAAGTCAAGTTGAGAACACTTGTATCTTCAGGCAGTTGGAATAAATTCTCTAGTGTCACAGCGTGGGTCGAGGTGAATATGACGGGCAGCAAGGCTGGAGCAAAAGTGATTTAAATGTGCAGCATTATAATTGAGATTACATTTTGGTCCTATACAGCACATAAGTGACATCAGTCCTGAGGATGGTCTCGATAATTGTCCTTTAGGAGACCGAAACGTCGACTTTTCATCTTATCCCCATATTGTCCGATTTATTTTGACTTGGGATAGGTGGTTTTAGGCTCTGCTGTGTTACTTTTCAATTCATTTTTTTATGTACCTGCAGCCCTAATTGCTCTCTGAATTACCTTCGTCTGTATATGAAAGTATTTACCTTTTGACTTTTTGATAAAATTTATTTTTTTAATACACCTTTGTGTTTGTTGTTTATATGTTGTCTATGTGTTAAGACCCTATAGAGGCTATTTAAACAAGTTAATATAGTTCTTTTGATGTATTGATTACATGTGAGGATTATTAATTTATCCTTTTTTGAATCAGCCTAAATTAACAATCGGTATCTAAATAAATTCCCTTGAAGGCATTTATACCTCTCTATCTAATCACCCAAGCCCTCAAGGGTATTTTGGGTTGCTCACTTCTTGTTGATCATTTCACTATGTATGGCGCAAGAGATAGAGAACATACCAACAATGTACACTTTTGTACCTATAACCACACACCAGTCTTCTCTCACTCCTTGGAAAAGCGAACCCATAAAGCTTTGAGCTCATTAACAGATAAGTAGAAAGACCGGTCCAGCACCAGAATGTCCATCAGCCTTCACAGATACATTACCCAAGGGAGACGTTTTAGCAATTGACTTGGTGGGGACACGACTCTCTCAATACTTGTGTGCAGGATTAAGAGAACCATTAAAAAACTCGAACCAGACTCATGACAGCATTCCAGTGCTAGACTACTCAAAAGTTGTCAAAGTTGAAGAAAAAGTGTTGTCATCCAGCATCTTTCAATTATCGAATTGCAAAAATACTACAAGGTTAACAACATGGTCCCAACACCCATAAAAAACTTAGTATATAATAATGTCTTCTAGCAATTTGTAAATTGGATGCTTTAAATTAACCCCATATCAGACAATACCATACTGAAGGTCCGCGAGGGGTCACATACCTCTTCCGAAGCAATGGTCATGTCATCTTTCACATTTCCAAACACCGTGGGCTGGATGAAGTATCCTCTGTCTGCCGCCACCCCTCCACCATGAAGCAACTGAGCGCCTTCTTTTTTCCCAATGTTGATGTAACCTAAGATCTTTTTAAACTGTTCCTCATCCACCTGCACAGAAAACACAGCTGCAATGATGTAGAGTAGTGGGATGGTTTACACTCATGCAAAACATTGGTCAAAGCTTTACTGTACGGCTGGGCAAAGAGAAGATTCTTCTTCGAGAAAAAAATTAACAGAACAGTTTCATCTCCTTGCTTGGTATTAGATTTATACATGCATCATAAAAAGCAGTCAACAGCCTGTTCTTGCAAGGTAGATTATTTCTCAATAGGAAAAACAGATGGACATGGCATTCATATTATTAATTAGTGTCTGTAGTTGCTGCTATGACCAGCAGTTTATCTTTTGATAATTTACCGACTCAGAGTTGTCATTTAACTCTGTAGATTGAATTTCCATTATTTTCTTGATATAGTGGGAATCGGGAATAAAGTAATGGGTTGAAATCTAGTTCAATCATTCATTAATACACTTCAGTGTAATAAGACTAATCTGAAAATAGAAATGTAGGAGTCCTCTACAAATTTACAAATATCTTTTCTAGTCGTGAAAAATCAGATTAAGCAGGAGGAGGAAAATGTTATAACAAAAAGGGAGGTCAATTCGGACAGAGAATCCCATGTAAGGATTTTATACGTAAAAGTATTAAGCTGTGTGCTTAGGCTTCAGCTGTTCCAGAGCACTTAACTACAGCATCATAAAAATCAAGGCTAATCACTACTAATAAAGAAAGCCTCAATTGCCACTTAATTTATGGCACTACAGGCAACATGATTCATAAACTATAAATGAAGCGCCCCAGCTGGACAGCCAAAGACCTTGTCTTGAAATACAAATCAAAGGACTAAAAGCTTTGTGAGAACATAGAGGTTCCACTTGAGGCAAACCTGAGGTCCTTGCTCAGTTTTGAAGTCAAATGGATTCCCAACCACTCTTTGTTTTGCTCTTTCAATGCTTCTCTCCACAAATTCCTGATAGATGTCTTCCTGAACGAAGGTTCTGGATCCAGCGCAGCAACACTGCCCTTGGTTGAAAAACAAGGCAAAATGGGATTGCTCAACTGCCAACTCCACTGGAAAGGATCAGAAAAAAAACCATTTAGTTTCCATTGCAGCAGTTTTAAAAGCAAACACTTTTGAAACAATTAATGTGTGCTCCTCTAAATGTCTCCATTCTTAGTGCTAGAAAGTTAAATACTACCAAACGAGACATCTTTTCAACTGAAATCGTGATTTAATGTTGGGAGACTCACTTCTTAACCCTCATTAGCATGAACCACTCAAAAATAGTTTTAACAAGAAACCTATTGCACATACGAGATACGATGAGGATACCACAAATCCACGCCAGACTATCAATTCTGATTGCTTTGCTGAGAATTGGCACAATAGGTATCGGTATGTGCAACAACCCTTCAACCTCCAGTTAAGCAAACCGGGATAAAGAAAGAGATCAGAGAGAGTGAGAGCAGAGAGTGAGCGGAGAGAGAGAGCGAGAGATAAGAGGAAGGTGAGCAGAGAGAGGAAGGCGAGCAGAGAGAGGAAGGCGAGAGAGCCGAGCGAGAGAGCCGAGAGAGGAAGGTAAGAGGAGAGGGAGAAAGCCGGGAGAGGAAGGTAAGAGGAGAGAGCAGAGAGACAGCCGAGGGAGGAATGCAAGAATAGAGACCCAGTGCACCAGGGAGGGGAGAGAGAGTGAGTGAGTGTGTGTGTGTGTGTGTGTGTGTGTGTGTGTGTGTGTGTGTGTGTCTCTCCAGGTGAGATGCTAGAGTGGATTCACTAGCGGGTTTATGGAGTGTTTATCTACAGTTAGTTCTAAATAGGAGAATCAAGGGGGGAGAAGGGGTTCAAGGTGTACATGGTTTCCACAAGTGAGAGAGTGCAGTGTACAGGTTTGCATTGGAGAATATCAAAAATATTTTGGCAAGACATGGGATGTACACGTGCTGCAAGAGTGGGGCTATGGCTGCACAGCATGCATGTTTACAAGTAGTAAGCGGAACATTCAAGTTGGCATGATTTGCATAGCTGTATTCAGAGGCATGTCATGACTACAGTTGGAGTTTGGCCAACTGGAAATCAGGGAGGCCTTAAATATGGCCTTTGCAATGGAGTAGCCTCTATGCCAAACTGTAAATCAGCCCCCAAGGCTGACATGCATATGGTTGCTTCCGTTCTGAGGAGGCACAGGGGTAACAAATATAATGGACTTTAACTTGTTCCCTAGCGACTGACAGTGCTCGAGACCTCCAACAAGCATTCACCTTGTTATTGTTTTAATGAGAGGCCCACAAATAAACACTAAATACAATGGTTGTGTCAGAAACCTTTGTGGGTTGTCATGGAGGAGGATCAGTCAATTGTAATAAGAGGAATGACACAATTTTCGCCCTCTATTTAAGCAATATCATCACACTCTTCTAAAGGTCTTTGCACCTCAGGACGAAAACCAGTAGCAGAAGGATAACGGACACAGAATCTCAACAAAGTAGACTATCTGGTCAATCGAAATTTTGCATGGAGTTCTTTTCCAAATGAGACCAAATCTTTTTGGTGTCCCAGCTATGCTAAGTGGACAAAAGCAGGACACTTTGGCTTCACTTGTCTTTTACTAGACAGACCACTGTCATTTCACCAATGCATCTTTACAAAAAGGCCTCCCTCTCTATCTCATCTACGACAATGCCTCAGTGTACCAACAACTCCCAAATCTTCAATCAAGAGGTCCAGTAAGCAGCAGCACAACTCATCACTTGCTAGCCCCAACCAATGCCAGCAATGCTGATAATTTCACAACACATTTCCCCCTGTGCTGTATGCTATACACCTAACTGCACAACAAAACATGTTTCGGGGCATACTTCTAACTCTGCCTGCTGAAACAGTCAGTCACTTGTTTTTCGTTACCTCAACAAGTTACTAAGATGAGGTTTTCATTTCATTGTGGCTAGATGACAGTAATACAATCTACTTGGATCTTCCAAAAAGATGAATTGTTAAACTGCACCTACTACACAGTGCCTCCCTCAATGACAGCAGCACATGATGAACAGACCCAAGACAGACTCATAGGAGCAAGAAGTCTGGGTCAGTCTCAGACGAGATGCTAACTACTTCACAAGCTCCGGTCACCAAGTTCTGTGCTGTACCCTCAAAGTTCAGTTTTGGCTTCACAGTACTTTGATTTCACTTAGCAATGGCCCAGTTCAGCTATTTACATGCCACAATAAAATGTATAACCCAATGCAAGTGATATTGATATAAAGGACAACACTAAACATAGACATTCAAATTTCATAATAATAAGATTCTATTGCAAAACCATGACCATTGAGTTTCATGATTGTCATACTATAGAAATGGCAGAGAGAAACTGTAGGGTTGGGATACTGTGCTCTTAAAAGGAAGAGAGTGAAAAAGATAAGTTAAGTTAAAGACCGATTTAGGTGAAAAACAGAGTAAATATGTATCTTTTATTGTCTGATCAATAAAAATCATTAAAATATGTGAAAACGTTAGCACAGAACTTCACGCTGCTATACTTTGGTCATGGTCAGAGCAAAAAAGTGATTGGCTATAACCATTTGCAATTCAATAAAACATTTCAATCTATAAACAAAATCTATCACTGTGCAAAAATTGGTGCAAGGTAACGCTGAAGTGCCTTAATAATTATAATCTATATTAAAATACATATCTATCATGGATTAAAGATTAGTGCAAAATAACACTAAAGTGCTTTAAGAATTACAATCCATACTAAAATATTAGACAATGGAGCGACAATGCTTATTCCACTTATTACCGCCATTTGTTAGATTTCGAGATTACTAAAAATGTTAGATATAGGTTCAACCTTGCTTAGTCCACTCATCCTGCCACTATATGTTACATATTTCGAAATTACAGATTTGAGCAAAACTCAACAGTTCTTAAAAATCATCAAATCGTCCTCAATAAACCGGATACATTTCATTATGTGTAGCACTAAGGTGATGTACTTCTACTCCATGGTTATCTATGAAGATTGTTAGACTAATTTCAACATATTATCCACCAACAAGTACTTGATAAATCGACAGATCAGAGAAATAGATTTTACAGATAAACACTAATGGTTTGACGACATGTTCTCACACCAAGTTCAATGAGCAATAGTTTCAACAAAGTTAGTCGTACTTGGAGAAGACAAGGGCAACCACAGACTATATGCAATAAAGATTCTTTTGGATAATATCAACGTCTACAACAGTTTGTTGGCCATTGTTGCACCCGCCTTGGGGTGTCATCCTTGGCTGCGTACCTGCCAAGTCTTAACCTGAGAAATAAATTCCTCATATGTGGTGGGAGGTGTGCCCATAAATAAGGCTGGACCTCAAGTTTTCCAAATGATTTGATAATAGTCCAAGCATGCTTTGTTGCCGCTAAGATAAGACATTTCTAGCACAATTGAGAAGAATCTTCAGAGGCTTTATTTATTCCATAGAACCCTGATGGTTGGTAGTCGAAGGTATGCAGGAACTCAGATAAGTAGGATCTCCAAACACTTGTAAAATAATGATTTGTAAGTTCTTGCAAGCACACATTAGCCAAGGGGCCAGCCAGGTTCAGATAAAAGAAGGCTATGTAAACTTTTTTTAAAGGCTGCCTGTCTCACTAAAATGTGGCTTTGTAGGCCGAACTCCAACCGAATTTCTGCATGGCTTATGCTCTTTGGGATTTTGAAGATAGATTTGAAAGCTTCAGTGGCGTCACTAGGGTTGGTGTCACCCGGTGCGGGTAACTCATGGTGTCACCCCCCTCACGACTTACTGCATGGACCTCCTCCGGTGGAACTGCACTGAATAACACAACACCAAGCATGGCACTGTGGTCACACCACACCAGACTACATGGTGGCACTGCACTGAACAACATACCAGAGCATGGCACTGCGGTCACACCACACCGGACGGCATGGTGGCACTGCACAACACAACACCAGAGCATGGCACTGCGGTCTCACCACACTGGACTGCATAGTGGCACTGCACTGAACAACATGGCACCACAACAGACAACAAGACATCACATTAATCAACAGAATGGAATATTAGAAAACATGACGTAACACTGTGCAGTATGGTAATAAAGTGCGCACAGCATGGCAGCTCCACAGAGGACTACACAGCAGCACAACACAGGACAACATACAACATGGTACTGTGCTGAACAACATGACCCAATACAATGCCATCACACTAGACAACATGATACCACACAAGACAACACAGGACAACACAACATGGCAGCATGCTACCAAGATTAACACCAGAGATACACATTATAGCATTGCTTTGGACAACCTAAAACATTGAGCCACAATGCACAACACAACATGGACATTACACTAGAAAGTATGAAGCCACAGTGGGAAACGTGATGGCACCATATTAAACAACATGGCACAACGTTGGTTAACATGGCATCACAATGAACAGTACAGCATCACACTAGAGAGAAGGACCCCACAATAGACAAATTGTCACCACACAAAACACAATGGCCAGGCAATGGATGATATGACACCAGCTTAGCAACATGACACCACGCTAGACAAAATGGCACCACTCTGGCTACCCCGATAGCGCAACACTGGTCAATATGGCACCAGACTAAACAGTGTGGTACAAAGCTAAGTAATATTGACCCACAGTAGGCCTCAAGAACCCTCACTAAACCATAACACTAGAGTGCACCCTATGTTATGTGGCAATATTCAAGAAAAACAGCACCACACTGCACAGGCAGGCGCGAGACTAGACTAAAAAGACACTGCACTGAACAACACGGCAGCTACACACTTGTCAATATGATGACACACTATGACTTGACAACACAGCACACTCTGGGCGAAACTAACTGCCATGTTAAAATGTTGAGAAAGCTCCTAATACAGTACCTTGAGACTGACAAAGCAAATAGGTACGTAGCTGTTCTTAGCATAGCAGGTGCAGTGGCACCGGGGCTCTGGGGTGTAAAGTGCCCAATCTCACGTCAATTGTCACTATTTTTTGCTCTCGCACACGGAGGTTGTGGTCACATTTCCTCCTGCTTGCACTAGGGTCCATAGTGCCACACGAAAGCAACAAAAAAAACCCAGTAAATAGCCATTGCAAAAAAGTCCAGAGTTTCAAAGCGCAGTCCTTCCTGCGGCCGGAACACACTCTTGGCAACCGCTGTTTGTGGAAACCAATGTCCATCTAAAAGGGTCTCTTTTCTAATCACTCTTCTAATAATCTAATCGCACGGCATGCTGCAAAAACTGCAAGTCAATGGGTGCCCTGTCTGAGTGTATTTGCGTGCAGAAAAAACCACACACATCATGGAGAGCAAAGAGAGAGGGGTGGGGAGGCGCAGAGGGCTCGAGCCACCAGCATCCTGAAAAGAGTCAAGGCTTCTCCCTCCCACACTTCAACGAACCCCACAGCGCACTAGGACAGAAACTGGGAGGCGGGGCGGGGGTACCGTGCGCGCAGGAGAGAACTTCCCACACACTCTAGACAGATGTGTGCAAGAGGGGAGGAATCTTATTGCCCCATGTATGTGCACCCTATTGAGAAATACTAATATTTGCTAAGAGAAAACATTATGTTCATACAAAATGATTTGCCACAAAAACGAGGAGTCCAGTTCAAGAGTATCAATCTGCATCACATAGGCATTTTTACAGTCACGCAACCTGCCATTCTGAAATGGCGGTACTATCCTATGAAATGCACTGAAGTCCAAAAAATTACCATCCTAACTAACTCCAAAATGATTCATCTTCTTTGGGGAGGCGATTTTAACCTTCATCCATGCACAATGGCAGTCTCCCAATGCTGTGGGTTTGTGGACGAACACGAAGCTCCATTAGCCCACTTCGCCCACAACAAATCCGGCAAAGTTATGAATAACATACTGTCAGAGTTTGACTTAGTGATCGCTAATTCCCCAAAGGCGAAGGAACACCAGTTTGACCCAACCTACGTGGGCAGAGGCCACCAGACAACAGTGGACTATATCCTGCTCTCTCAAGGTCTTACCACAATGGTCACAGACTACAAAGTAATGACAAACACACTAAGCGATCACTATGCATTAAGGATAGAACTTCATCCCCCAGAATACAAATCCAAGGCCACTGACATAGCAAAAGCTCTTACCCAAGACAGATTGCAATTAGGGAAACATAACGGTTATTCCATAAAATGGGAGAAGATCGACCCGCAAAAAACTCACGAAGAAATTAGTGAACCAGGCATATCCGAATATTATCAACTGCCTGGACCCAGCGCTAAATCATTCAGAGGTCCTTCTAAATTTTGGCGAAATCTTGGCAGTAGCCAAAGAACTGCTTACGGGGAAAGTAACAAACAAACATCAAGTAAAAAAAGGATGGTTTGACCACAACTGCACGAGGGCCCTAACCGACCTAAAATCTGCCCTTCATAAAAAGCCAAGAGATGTGGGCCTCATTCAACTCCTGAGAAGGCAATACAAAAAGGATCGTAGGGTAAGATTACAACAAATGAAAGAGAAACTGTGGAAAGACCTAGACAAGAGCTCCTTATCGAAAAACAGCAAGGATTTCTGGAGAACGGTCAGATCCCCATACCTCTCAGATAACAACTCTCCCAAGATAGAGGTGGCCATAGATGAGGGAACTTGGATAGCCCACTTTGGAAATATATTCAAAGATCATGGAACTGCAGACCATCCATCAAACCCTTACAACGAGGTACAATATCCAATCCCAATATCCTTTGACATCTCTGAAATCTTGGTGGCTTTGGAAAGAAGCAAGACAGGAAAAGCCCCGGGCCCCGATGGCGTCTCAGTTGACCTTTTTAAATTTAATCAAGATCTCTGGGCACCCATCCTCACAAGAGTCTGTGCAGCTGCAGCCAGCGAAGGTATTTTAGACTCCTGGACCAGATCAATCATGGTCCCCATTTTCAAGAAGGGGGATCGCCAGGATGCGAAATGCTATCGTCCTATTTCTCTTTTGGACTCCCTCGGCAAAGTGGTGGGGAGGGTCATTTTGGAGAGACTCCAACAGTGGAGCGAGGAAAAAGCCATCATCTCGGATCTTCAATTCGGTTTCAGAGAAGGCCTTGGGACAGTAGAGCAGGCACTCAATCTCAGTCTTATAATGGCCAAATACATGCATGCCAAGAAAACCACGGTATACATGGTCTACGTAGACCTGTCTGCCGCTTTTGACTGTGTCTCACACTCCAAACTATGGACAGTCCTAAGAGAAATGGACGTGGACCCCTCCCTGTTGGATCTCCTGAGAGAGTTGTATTCTGGGGCCTCGGCGAGAGTCCGCTTTGGAAAGAATGGTGAGTTGACGGCGTCATTCGGGGTGGAGCGGGGAGTCAGGCAGGGCTGCGTCCTGGCCCCCTTTCTCTTCTCACTCTACACCAATGGCCTGGAGGAAGAGATGTTGAGGGGGGCCCAGGACATCCCAAAACTGAAACAGAGACCGATCCCAGCGCTCCTTTACGCGGATGACGCCGTCATCCTGGCCCGAACTCCCCGTGAACTCCAGTACTCACTTAATAGATACACCTCATTCATGAACTCTTTGGACCTAAAGGTCAACGTAAAAAAAACGTTTGTCATGATCACGGGGGGGCGAAGAAAGGTACAAAAAACATCTTCCTTGACAACCAACCACTTGAGACCACCACACAATATCCATACCTCGGGATCATGATAGACGACAAGCTAACATGGAAACCAGCTGTGGACACTAGATGCCATCTTTTTAAGCGTTCGACAGCGGCCTTGCAGTCTCTCACGGAAACTGGGAAGGAGGCGCCCAGTAGAACTGTTGAGAATTTATAAAGCCAAGTGCCAGGCCATTGCTCTCTATGGAGCAGGAATTTGGGGTCACACAGATGTTGGCGCCCTACAGAAAATTGAAAATGAATTCATTAGATTTCTTCTTGCCACCCCGAAAGGCTCATCAACCTACGCCTCCCATATGGAACTGGGAATTCCCTATCTCCAGGATCTTATCAAAATCCAACCTTTGCTCTTGTGGAGGCGTATCTGGGTTTCGGATACGAATACATTAACTCAGTCGATAGTGACTGATACAATGTCACTCGACCACTCCCTCAGACTGAAGTGGCTCCGTTATATCAGAATTTTTTTTTACTGACCTTGGGTTTGAAAAATACTACCTTCAACCAGAGTCGATTGCTTCTCTCTCAAAAAAGGAGCTCAAGGAACTTGCCCTACGACATCTGGAAACACTAAGATTGTCTGCCGATGCTGCAAAACCATCAGTGATCCACGCGAATATAGTCCAGCAAACCTTTGGTATTCAACAATATCTTACCTTACAGACCAAAATATATGAGAGGATGCTGTTGACCAGGCTCAGACTGAACCTTTTTTTCAGACTGGTTGCTTTCCCCATAAATAAGGCCTGGGAACAAAGTATGCCCCCATGTCCTTGCGACGGGAAATCCATTCAATCAAATATCCACGTTATTATGTTTTGCAAATTTTACCACCCTCACAGAAAACGTTGGATTCTCCCGATATGCAGGCGGTGGGGCCTTAGACAGTGTCGACCGGCCTTTTATCGACTGCAATCCTTAGAGTCTGAAGAAGTTTGCTACTTAGTTCTAAACTTTTTAAAATGTATTATGAACCATAGAAAAAATCTTTAGCAACATGCACAAGAAAAAACAATGACTTTTAAAAGCAAATATTTTCTCTTTTTAAACATATGTTCGCTGTTCTAACTGTATAATGTTTTTTATGAAATGTCTTTTCTTATTTCTATATGCATGGATTTTTTATTGCTGACTTTCTTTTATGGTTTTCTTCGTGATTAACCGAATAAAGAATTATATTATTATTATTAAATTACCATCCACCTGGTATACATATCGCTGTAGAAAAGTTTTAAAGAGTGTGCCAAAACTCTTACTCAACTCACAGTGACATCTTACCTTTTCTTTAGACTCCACCGTGGTGGTGGCTGGGCCCCTAGAGTAGGGGTTCTGCAAATCACCCAGCAGCACTCCCCTGCCGAGACTGTCTCCACTCAGTCTAAGTGCGTGGTGGTGGCACGCGTCAGAGGAGCACAGCGCGGGGGCTGGCCCAGGGTCGTCATTGGTAACGCTATAAGATTGACGGCCCCGGGACCCACAAACTGAGTACGCCGCCTCCACGCATCGCACCATCACCACTGTGCTAGTAGATGGTGCGTACGTGCGTGGTGTGCCCTGCAGTATTTGTTGTAAGCAGGTGCGCTTGCACAGTGCACTAATTGCACGTAATGTGTGCACTGTGCCGCCGCCGCCCCCAAAATAGTGCCGCACTGCAGGCTGGTGCGGACCGCCCCCACTGCTCCCCCCTAGCTACGCCGCTGCTAGTTATCGAGTGGTGAGAGCCAGGAAGTAACTGCCGGTCCGAACTCCCGGTCCTGGACAGTGAAGCAAGTGTAATGTCTAAGAGCCCCAGTCAACAAAAGCATACAGTGCTAAAATTAAAACCGCTAAGAAATCCGAAGTCTCAGTAAGCAAAAGTATGATGGATTTAGCCCAGATCTCTTGACTGGGGGTGAATGTTTGATTTGCTCTGCATTCCGTCCATCATCTGTGTGTCTTTTGCTAAAGGGCAATCAGGCAGTGACCCAGAGGCTGCTCTGACAGGTCAGTGTATGGCCTGTTTTATGGTCTGCTGGTCCGGGTTTTGTTATTTATTAGTTATTTAAATAAACATTGCCTACAGCAAACACAAATCCATGCAGTGTTCTATACTTTGCAAAACACCTACAGAGCCAGTCTTTAGTTCTAAACTGTCCCAATTTGCAAACACGGGCCGCTTTTTTAGCTTTCTAACTCACTAACAGAGGCCGCTTGTATTTTGGTTCATGGGCATATTTTCCGCCCCATTACAACCCTGCATGTGTTTTATTTATTTCTATTGTGCTTTTTTAAATAACAGCAAACTGGATTGTCATGTCTGTCTCGCCGCTGTTATTCATTATTGCTGATCATTGCATTTGTCTTCGTCCCTCAGTTACACCAATAGTTGTTGCGACATACATCATGGAACTCTTATTAAACAAGGCGACTTGACAACTGTCCCAGCTTGTGTTAACTCTAGGGCGCCTTTCTGTGTTCCTCCATCCTGTGTGAGAGTTGGGGGGAGGGCAGTGCATCTGCATGTGTGGGAGCAGGGCCGGGCATCCGCGTGGAGCCTTTTATGTTGATTCATCACCAGTCCAACCCTGTCACATCAGTCACGTTTGTTCCAAAATGCAAGTGAATTTGAGATAGAGAGACTGCGTAATGAAATCGTGCCCGTATGAAACTATTTCCTTATTCCACTGACTGCTCAGAGTCTGTGTTCCTCCTAATTATAAAGCAGAGCAAATGCGAGACTGCTGAACTGCCTGTTTTACACAGCGTAACCAGTCAGATTGGTGTCACCCCATGTGATAGGTGTCACCCGGTGCGGTCCGCACCCCCCGCACACCCCTAGTGACGCCACTGGAAAGCTTTAATTTGTAAATGGTCCAATAGTTTGGCATCGACACCACAAAAAGATCGAGCCATAGGGTAATGCAGGAACCAGCTTAGACTTCATGATTTTGACTAAATTCTCATGGCTAGGGCATGAGAACTTGTTGTGCAAATTTATAAATGCAAAAATGAGTGGCTGTCTTTTAGCCCGTAGGGTACTGAAATGGCCCTTAAACAACATGGTGTGAGCATGCAACCTTGCTTCAGGTCACTAAAGGTGTCAAATCACCGGGTCAAGCTGTTGCCATCTCCCAGTTTCACCTGGACACATGTTGGTATGTAGGAGGATAATCATAAAGACATTTATGTGGCATACCCCAGGTAGCTAGCTTTGACCATAGCAACTTGCGTGGCACAGTATCAAAAAAAGCTTTTAAATCAGCAAATCAGATGTACACTTTTTGCCTTTTGTAGATTGCTTGTGTTGACATCAAAGTAAGAAACAATACATTTTTAGTTGTTGACTGGCCTTTTCAGAATCCCGATTGGTAAATTGGTAATATGTAGGTCGATACTGCCCACTCATTGAGATCCTTAAGTAGGCTTGATGCAAAAATCTTCGCCTCAACATCTGTTAGGGCTAAAAGCCAATAGTTTAATGGATTTTCCAGGGTGTTGGTCTTATAGATGGTTTTTAAAATACTCCCTTGCCATGATTCCGGGTCAAGTCTAGTCACTAGAGCCTGATTACGATTTCATTTATTTAAAGAGTTTTATATAGCGCTAGCTAGACCCAAAGGTATCAGAGCGCTTTACAAGAGCATCAACAAAGTAACAGAAAAGTTCAACAATTACACAATACATCAAAAAAATAGGCAATACAATTAGGAGAGGAGAGAAAGGAGAGAGAAAAGTAGTGGAGGGGGCAGGGGAGGAGAAAGGGAGGATAAGGGACGAGAAAACCGGAGAGACGGAATGAAGTCTGTCTAAAGACCGACTGGGTAGGTGACGACCAAGGAGAGAATCCACGGCTCATCTCCCCTATAGCAAACCAGGTAGCTCCATCGGGCATCAGACAGAATAGTTCAGTCTTAATACATTGAAGAGGAGAGAAGGAGAGACATAAATAGAGGGAGGATGCGGGAGGAGACGATAGGAGAGTCAAAAAGTGCAACAATGTGGTTCAACAATATAACAGAGAAAGATCGACAATTACACATTACATCAAACAATCAGCAATACAATGGGAGAGGAGAGAAAGGAGAGAGAAAAGCAGAGGGGGTAGAGGAGGTGAGAAAGTGAGGATAAGGGAAGAGACAACAGTAGAGACAAAGGGAAGTCTGTCTAAAGACCGACTGGGTAGGTGACGACCAAGGAGGGAATCCACGGCCCATCTCCCCTATAGCTATACCAGGTAGCTCCATCGGTCATCAGACAAAATAGTTCGGTCTCAGGAGGCGAGGGAAGAGGTTCACAGAGAAACAGGGTGGGGACAAAGTGAAGGGCAGGTGAGGGCAGAGGACAGAAGCTGGAAAGAGCAAGCAAGCAAGATGGCGGTGGGAACTCCACCGTCAGGTCGTCCGTAGTGGTCTCACCGCCATCTGCCCCTGCAGGTCCGTCCGCCGCATTACGATGTGGCAGGCAGAGGCATCTGGCTCATGGACCGTCCACCTCGCATCAGACGGGCTCAAGGAGCCTGTAGGACCGTCGGAGGGACAGTGATCCCTACAGGCGGGTGGTGCCTGCTCAGGAACCGCCATGGGGATTACAATGTCCCTTTCCGTCTGCCATTTCATGGTGGTTGGCCATGCTTGCTGGATGTTCCCGCACCGTGACCTGTACTACGCGGTGCAGCGCCACACCCAATCTACGTGTGGGGCCCTCCCCACTACAGATTTCTGGGCTGACCACCGGGGGGTGCTAGTGTGCCTGGGGCCACATTTAGCTCAAGCCTTGGGGGAATGGGGTGCAAGGACCCCACACAAAGCATCCTGCCTTTCAAGCCCTCTGGCACCAACACTGCCGTATAGCAATCCAGCATTGCGGAGGGTGACGACACGCCTGCCACTGTGGGGTCTAGGCGTGCGGGCTGGATTTAAGGCCTTAGACACCCGTTTTGATGCCCTTGATAGAAGATTAGACTCCATTGGGGCCCAGCTGGACTCGTATGAAGGGCGCCTAACGGTAGCGGAGGGTGGAATATCTGATCTGGAGGATGGCACAGCCCAGACTGCGAAGAGGTATGAGAGGATGGAAAAGCTCCTTAAGTCTGTAGCCATCAAGAACAAAAAGACTTGGAAGCTAGGGGGCGGAGGAACAACATTTGTATAATGGGTGTGCTCGAATCCACCAATGCTGAGCACCTGGATTGCTTCGTGTAAACGCTTTTAACAGATATGCTTGACTGAGTCCTTTACAACCAACTTTGTCGTCGAGCGGACCCACCGTATTTTGGGGCCACGACCCAACCCAGGGTGCCCGCCTAGACCAATCATAGCCCGTCTCCTCAACTTTAGAGAAAGGGACACGGCCCTACAACTGGCACGAGAGAAGGGCCAGCTGGTGTGGCAGGGCTCAAACATTTCCCTGTACCTGGATTTCACCACCATGGTCCAAGACGCCCGCAGAAAATATACAGGAGTGAAGGCGGCCCTGCGCAAGTTGGGTTTACGTTATGGGATGTTGTACCCGGCACGACTGAAGGTGGACGTCAACGGTCAGTCCTGAGTGTTTGGATCTCCACACAATGCTCAGGAGTTTTGCCAGAAGCACTCTAACCCTGCCACGCATTCACCACAGGATATACCGGACTTTGGTGCAAGTGCGGACCTCTTTTCTGCCTCCTAGCCTTGCCGCACCTGTTTCGGTGTAGTAATCATGGAACATTGCGCTGCAATTTTTGAGCTACACCGCTAATGTACCGTGCCTTTGCCACGCTAGTACGCCCTATGGAGGCACCTGTGCCAATGTCAGTGGATGTGGCGGGGTGTTGTCACCCTCCCGCTCGCCTCCCAACCCCCCCCCCCTCTCCAGTGCAGTTGCACATGGCTCTAGATGAATGGTATGTCTTTTTTGTTTGCATGATTCTTTCTTTATGGTTATACGGGTTGGGGATTTTACACCATTGTTTGGTGTGGGGGATGGGTGGTCCGTGGAGGGGTTGTGGGTTTGTAGACTATTATTTCTACTTTGTGGTTCTTGCAATTGTACTTTACAGTGGTTCATACAAGGCCTAGCTATCAGCGTGATAGAGTCGCAGAATGTAGGCAATAGTTAATAAGGTTGTTACGGATGCCAATATGACGCTGATGTCTTGGAATGTTCGGGGTTTGAATAATACCCATAAGTGTAAGCAGGGGACCAATTACATAGTTCATATGCTAGGGGGGGTTCGCAGTGTTAATACATAAATAGGTTCCATTCAGGGAGGAGGGGTCCATCGGGTTGTGGAGGGTCTCTATTTATTGATAAAAGGATCCCTGCTTGAACACTCTGTGTTTGGTAATGTATATACCCCAAATGTGGATGACCCTGGTTCTTTGAAGTTCTACACAATCATATAGTTCGTATGGGGGCGGATTGTATTTACATGGGTGGGGATTTCAATCTACTGCTGGACCCGGGGCGTGATAGCACAGCGCACGCAATAGCTACAAAACCGAGAGCGCGGCGTGTGGTGTTGAATACTATTGACCAGATAGGGTTGGTGGATCCATGGCAATATCACTGTGTGGACTGGGAGGGGTACACACATTACTCCGCACCCTACAATATGTGGACACAGTTGGACTATTGGTGCCTATCTGCTGGGGTGGTGCTATGGGTTAATGAAGTCACTCACCTACCATGCACACTATCCGATCATTCCCCTGTGCTGGTAAAATTGCTTACCCCTAGGGCGGGAGGGGTAGAGCAGCCTTGGCGCTTTCCGGATATGGCTTTGAGGGACGCTGTGTTTGCTACAGAGCTAGGGGAAGCGATAACTGAATACTTTACGATCAACGTCGGGTTGGTGGACTCCAAGGCTACATTGTGGGAGGCCTTCAAGGCCTATGCAAGGGGGATATGTATCTCAAAGAATACTGGTGAACTTAAGGCTCTGCGCCGCACGCTTGCACAGATAGAGGAACAACTCATGGAGTTAGACTGTGGTGCAACTACTACTGGTCCCCCCTCTTTGCAGAGGCAGGCAGCACTCCTGGCAAAATGTCGCACAGCTGCGGAGCGAGAGGCACATTTCCTAGCTAAATACGCCATCGCCAGGCGGTATGGGGAGGGTGAAAGGCCTGGTAGAAGGTTGGCTAGATTGATGCAACAAACCCGCAGGCCTACATTTAAATCGGAATTGAGTGGGGAAGAAGGCGAGCGGATCACAGGTAATGTGGGGGTCCCGAGAGAGGTTCTTAAATATTAATTCACGTTGTATATCTCCAAAACATCTGACCTTCCCTCGGATTATAATGAACCCATGATGAGGTCTCATTTGCCTGGATGGACAAAGCTTACCAGGAATTCCTAGCAGAGCCCTTCTCGGAGGATGATGCAACAGATGCCATTAAGGAGCTGGATGGGGCCAAAGCAACTGGGTTGGATGGATTTACGGGTTGTTTTAAAAAACAGTATAAGAGTCTACTGGTGCCTCATCTTATAGATATGTACCAGGAGGCCATTGAGGTTGGAACGTTTCCACCCATTTGGAGAGAAGCTTTTATAATTTTGTTGCCCAAACCCGGGATAGATGCTCTGAAATGTAGTTCGTATCGCCCCTTGTCCCTCTTGAACTTCAATAACAAACTCTTAGCAAAAGTGCTAGCTACCAGACTTGCCTTGATCGTGGAGAAATTGATTTCTCCGGCGTAGTCGGGGTTTATTCCTCTTAAATCCACGGCTCTGAATACCTGTACGCTGTTTGCCACATTGAATAGGATCTCTCCGATGGTCACTGCGGCCGCTGTCCTATTCGACGCGTCAGGGATTTCCCTTGTCCCCATTATTGTTTGTGATTGCGCTCAACCTGCTGGTGCGCCATCTGTTCAAAAAGCTTAGCCACAGAGGGTTACAGTTTAACACCGGGCCCTTGCTGCTTACACTCTACGCTGATGATATAATTATTTATGGGCGGCACCCGGATGATAACTTAACAACGTTGCTCCGGGAGGTGACACGGTATGGCACCAACTCGGGACTCCATATAAATTGGGAGAAGTCGGAGGTGCTCCAACTGACTGACGCAGCATGTGCAAGAACGTTTGACTACTCATTGACCTGGGGCAACGAGTCTGTGAAGTACTTGGGTGTCCACATTCATAGGGACAGGGATCGCATTTTGCAGTTGAATTATGGTCCGGTTGTCGAGAAACTGGAACGCAATATAGATCGTTGGCTGCGATTGCCCCCATCAATGGCTGGGAGGACAGCCATCATTAAAATGGTGGTGCTGCTGCAGTTTCTGTATCTCTTCCTAAACATCCCCATACCACTGAATAACAGCTTTTTCTCCAATCTGCGCACGTTGTTGACGCGATTGGTGTGGGGGTACACAGGTTCGCATTGGCAGGGACACCTTAGTACTCCCATGTGAGAGGAGGGGGGGGGTTGGTGTACCTAATCTGCAGATCTATTATTTGGTGGTACAGGCGAGTTTCGACGCAACACCAGTATGGGCCAGAGGGGGAGATCTTTAGGAGATTTAACCTCTGCAGAATTAATTGCATCATTTTTCGCCAGGAAAGAGATCTGCTAATTTAAGGGAATTATTCATAGAATTATTCATAGAATCCGGATTCTCGCCCTCAGAAGGGCCTAGTTCCGTCACAAAATGACCAAAGTTTAATTTCAGCAGAGTAAGAGTTGGTTTTAAATCAATTAAGAGACTGGAATAAAGGGATCTGCATTGGGCTTGTCCTTTGGCTATTTAAGGCCTATTACATCTTGTGCCTCCTGAGCAATATTGACACTCCTTATAATCTTATCAACCAGTTCCAACTTTAACAGCGGCATCCTCGGTGTCATCAATGAAGGTGAGAGTACCAATTGGCTTATGTTTGAATCAGTGCTGAATGATTGGTTAATAACAGTGTTGTTCAAGTTCGTACTCTAATCCAGATTTTTTATATTTCAGTCGACAAGCATATTGACTTTTCAGTAGCTCGGTCTGCGGTTTTGTTGGTTCAGGCTTAACAACAATGCAACTCTTGACTGAGAAGGAGTTAAAGGGCAAGAACCTTGTTTGAAATAACTTGGGTATTTACAGTCATTGAAAGGGAGCCCAACTCAAATTCTGCCTTATTTAAAAACCTTCCATCCGCTTTAGTTGTTTCAGTGTATTTAAAGTAATCCACAATGGTTGGTTGAATACCAGCACTGCTGCTATGCTTCGGTGAGCCTCCCATGGCTTCGAAAAAAGCAGGGCCCTGCATTGACCTTGAAGAGGAATTGTCAGATGGAGGAGAAGTATATAAATTGGTAGAAATGCAAATGTGTCCATTTTCGGTTTTCACAATTTTATTTGTGGTTGTAGAGGCCCTCAAGTGTCCAGACCTCATTGTGAATCCAAAAGGTGGTACTTTGTGGTACCCCTTTTTTACGGCAATAGAAACGAAGACAAAGGCGGGGAGCTCACGTGGGGCATGCAAACAGCACTTGGACCTAGCCAGGTCATCTCTTCTAACCCACGGCTCAACCCTATGGTGAATTTAACTAATCTGCACCACAGCTTAGCTATTCCCTCGATGTTGTACCTCTATTAGATCCACTGGCCTTTGGATTTTATCCTTCAGCTGATATTACTCCACTATGGCAGACTTTATTGGATTTTGATGTCGTGAACCTGGTGCACGGGCGTAATGGATTCTTATTAATCCTTAAAGGGCTCATATGTTCCTCTAGGTTTCTCCCTTTTTCTTGTTGAATGCTGTTGCCCTGCCCTGCCCTGCCTTGCCTGTGCTGGGGCTGCCTTCTTCCCGAGGCCGCTGAGAGGCCCTGACCAAGTGCGATGCAGAAACTTGGGAGGCACGAGGACATCAACAGCTCTCGACCACTAGCTACCTGCCCCTATTCTGCGACGATTTACTGGTCACTATCTCCTTTGGGCGATTTAAGTATTCAGAGGGTGTTTGCGGGCCCAGTGACTAAACACAAATGGGTGGGGGGGGGGGGAGGGGTCGGGTCGGGGGTCAGACACTGCTGATGGCCGTCCACCACCGACCCCAACAAGCCATGAAGGCCTCTTCCACTGGACAGGCGGAGCCCACCAGCACCTAGCGTAAGAATAAGAATAAGATTCTAAACGATGCAAAAGGGGATGATGGACGGAGCGTTTGAGCAAATCAAACACTCACCCCCAGTCAACTGATCTGGGTTTAATCCATCACCATTCTTTAGCCCACTCAGCCACCCCATTTCAGACATGGCCATATGCAAATCAGTCTGACCCTGTGCCTCATGGGAACAGTCCAGCCCGAATTGCCAAGCCATGTCTTCCATGGACCGGAAACAAGCATCCTGGGACCGGTTTTGGATTCATAATCCTCATCAGCCAGGCTATCTTGAATCCAGTGGCCAAGTGAGCAAGGGACTCACGTCTGAGCATACCCTGCCACACTTAGGGCGAACAAAGCGATACAAAAGGGGACGATGGACGGAGCGTTTGAGCAAATCAAACACTCACCCCCAGTCAACTGATCTGGGTTTAATCCATCACCGCCCTTTTGTACCGCTTTTGGCCGCCATAAGTGTGGCAGGGTATGCTCAGACGTGAGTCCCTTGCTCATTTTGCCACTGGATTCAAGCAAGCCGGGCTGAAGACGGCTTAAATGCCAGAAACCGGTCCTCGGAAGCTTGTTTCCGGTCCAGGGAAGACATGGCTTGGCAGTTCGGGCTGGACTGTTCCCATGAGGCACAGGGTCAGACTGATTTGCATATAGCCATGTCTGAACTGGGGTGGCAGAGTGGGCTAAAGAACGGTGATGGATTAAACCCAGATCTTTTGACTGGGTGTGAGTGTTTGATTGATTCAGATGCTCCGTCCATCACCACCCCCTTTTGTACCGCTAAGAATAAGATTCTGCCTTTTCCCTGGTTCTAGGCTCCTTTTAGTCAGTATTATGCATGCCCTGTAGGCCTGGCTGGAAGGTATGCAAACCTAAGTGAACGTGCTCAATGCAGAGGCACGATGCACACAGAACACAGGTGGCAGGCAGGTAGCGGGTGGATGGAGAGAGACTACCCTGGCTCACCTCTTTGATCGAGCCTGGTAGATCAGGCAGATGTTGTTGGGTCGCTGGTGCCCAGCAGCAGCCACCACTGCTGCTACTATGGCTACCAGCACTGACCCCATAACAGTCCTCGAGTCAGGTGTACCACTGGGGCACGGCATGCCAACCTGAAGATTGGTGTCCTGGAGCCCAGCATGTATCACCCCTCTGCTCTGCCTCAGCTGCTCACTCTGCCCCCACCTCCTCACTTCTTCCTCAGCTTTGCAACGTCAACCACAGCCAAAGTTCAAGACTTCTTCTCCCAGGCTTAAAAATCCAAGTGAGTAAGTCGGCTATCGCTGATTTGGGCACTAACTTTGCTTGCCATACCCAGGACTTGACAATTGCATTACAAGTGGGCAGTCACACAGATTGGAGCCTTATTTTCCACAAACATTTGCTCTGTGTTCCCTGAAGCCAGGATTTTCATTTGCCTTCATACCAAATATAGGCAAACATAAAAAAATATTTTGCATGAACAGGGCCTACATAACAAGGCACATTTGGATCATGAAGCGGACTAAAGTAGCGGAAGCAAAATACTAGAAGCCTCACAGTTAAACCTTTTCATGTGTCATGCCATCATCAACGGCTAGTTTTTCCAGCTAACATTACTTTTTATGCCAAGATACATATTTTCACTATGAACGTTGTAGTTATGGGCTTAAGCATACCAGTATGCAAGATTCCACTGGTTAATAAGCAAGGATGGGTGAAGGTGTGGCACATCGTAGGCTGCCGCTTGACAGATTGTGGAGGGAGCAGTCCAGCAGGTAGTAATTTAAGGTTAGAGTGGGAAGAGTTCATGGAGAGATTTACTGGCAACATAAATAAACGGGGATGTGTGAAAGAGGCTAAATGTGGACAAGCAAAGGAAATTCCAACATTAATTCATAACAACTCAAAAAAGAGGATTTTATTATTTGTAGGATGTGCTTTTATCTAAAGCCTCAAGATGCTTTTGCAACTTACTCGTACATCACCATTTCAGTATTCACTCTGGACTACTCAAATTTGATAGTAAAATGGCTCTTACTGTCAGCATCAGACAAGATTATGTTTGGGCTCTTTCCACCAAGTTCAAGGGTCACTTTCTTCAAATTGCTGTTTCCTGCAGCCTGCTGGACCAGCTTACCCACCTATGCCAAACAAAGAATTAGTTAAGTAATGTTATTCTTAACACCCAGAGTTCATGATAAGCGCATTTATGAACCCTGTCCGGACAGTTATCTAGATACTGGTGGCAGACCTGGGGAACTGGGCAGTGCCAGTGAAAGCACAGATGGTTATTTCGGAATACCAGGAGTTGTGTCCACTGTGCTGATCACTGAACACCAAAAACCTGCTATTTGTGCTTTGACTGAGTGATAGCAAAGTCTAGCAGTAAGAGATTATTCATTAAGATCTCTATTTTGGAAGTCATACCTGAACTCACAAATAACATGCAATAATATATAAATAGGTTTCCCCAGTTTCCAGGAAATCGTGTTGCTTGTGCAAAGATGTCAAGAAGGCTTCATTCACGCAGAGGCACACCCAATCTTTCCCAATTATTTTAATGTATCCAGTTTAACATCATGGACTGAGCTTGACAAGGCCATCACACGATTGTACCAATAGCAGTGTACATTAAGAGAGGTTTAAGGCTTAATATACAGAAATAGGAGTACATTTGAAAGAGTTTTATATAGTGCCACGTCACTCTGGAGCAGTTGGGTGCTGTACACATAGAAAAACAGATTACATATGCCTGTAGTAGCAAAAATGAGCAGGTTACTTACCTTTGGTAACGCTCTTTCTACTGGATACTCTATCTAACCACAGATTCCTCATCTTGTGAATATCCCCAGGCACCAAACTGGATCTGGAGATTTTTCTCAGCCTTTCCCTCACGCACCAGTGTTGTGTGGCTCTGTGTCGACTCTGTCCTACTCCGGAAAGGACATGGTAGCTACATATAGCTGCAAACCTGCATGCTGAAATCAGTTTCTTTCTTGACTCTGCCTACGTATTAAATCTAGTGCTCTGGTAAATTAATAGGTAACTGCTTTATTCCAGACCCACCTTCAGTACTACTCTCCTGTGTCTTTCCTCAGTGTTTTCCAAAGCACCTAACCTCCACCTCATTCTTTAAATCCTGAAGATCTCCTCATGCCAGTCATTGTCCATGCTCATACATGCGCTACACCCTTGCATCACCTCCACTACAATATAACACAGCTACCCCTGTTCTTCACAACACATAACAAAAAGTATTAAATAAGAATGATTACCAAACACAAGTAATTATATTATAGATTTATAGGTAGTACTCTCTCCATCCAGGGCTCCTTCTAGACCAGTTTTAGTTTTGATCCTACTTGTGATACCTTCCGTACTCCAAATTGTCCAATGTGTCACTATTTTCCCAAAGATCTTGGTACGCAGAAATCTGGATTCATCTCATTAGATGCTGAATCATCCTTAAATAGAATGATTTCTTTTTACTCCGTCATCTATTTGATGCTACCCAGATTGCTGAAGAGAGACTTCTACTGCTTCGTTGGGTGACCAAACTCGGATTCACCTTTCACTCTCAACCTGTTTGGTAACCTCACTATTAATCTACATCCCACCTTCACCTCAAATTTCTTCATATGCTTCAATTTGTCGTACTTCAATTTATTTGCAAATTGTACTTTCAGAGTTACCCTAAATCATTTGGGTAACACACCCTGAACACATTCCTTCTTTCTGCATCCATAATAAATAATCACAACACTAAAACAACGTCCCACACATCCCTTCGCACAAGCATACCATGATACTAAGACACGCATGCATCAGAAAAATTCATTCATCCCTCTCAGAACACAATCAAGTTGCCAACTGATGATGCGATGACTAGGGTCCCATGGGGTCTCCAACAACGTAGGGACCAGTTTAGAACACTCTGGGGCTATCTTCAACCGCTTGAAGATAGCCCCAGAGTGTTCTGAACTGGTCCCTACGTTGGCAACTTGATTCGGAGAGGGATGAATGAATTGTTCTGATGTATGCGTGTCTTAGCATGATGGTATGCTTGTGCGAAGGGAAGTGTGGGACGTTGTTTTAGTGTAGTGATTATTTATTATGGGTGTAGAATTATTTTTCTATTAAGATGTCGGAATTGAAAATTCGAAAATAATAAAAATGAAAATTTTCTACCATCGCTGTGGCCGTTTGATGTAAATTGTTTGTACCAGTTTGCTTCAGATTAATTTCATAAATTTGGGGACTCAAATAGAGACCTTATAATTATCAGATCTAGGCAGTAGGTTTGTTCTTTGATTCTGTTTTCAATTCCCCTGTGCTCCTGCCTAGAATCAGTTTTCAGGGGTCCCCTTTGTCAAGTGGTCACATTCCTTCTTTCACCACACCTATCCATGCAAGAACTAATTCTAAAACACCATTGCATCTCCTCAAGGCATAAACAGGTTGGTTCCCATAGCAGGATGCGTAGTATTGAGATACACCATCAATGTTTCTCTAATAGCATTAGAAACATTGATTTTGTCTCACTGCCATGCTAACACAGATACAAACTAATCTGTTGGCTCGCTCTACTAATGCATGTCCCAAGGAGTGGTGCAAAGGACATGTTTTGTGCCAGATCCCATACTGGGGTGGCTTGGTGAGCAAAATAACAATGGATTAAATCCAGATATGTGACTGGGGGTGAATGTTTTGCCATTGTGCAACAATCCGTCCATCATCTTGTGTATTTTGCTGTTCACCCTATGTGGGAAGGGTATGCCCAGACGTGGGTCCCGTGCTCACTAAGCCACTGGAGTCAAGCTTTCCTGGCTGGAGTCGGCTGATAGCCAGAAACCGGTCCTAGGTTGCTTGATTCCGGTCCAGGGAAGACATGGCTTGGCAGTTCGGGCTGGACTGTTCCCATGAGGCACAGGGTCAAGACTGATTTGCATATGGCCATGTCTGAACTGGGGTGGCTTGGTGAGCAAAATAACGATGGATTAAACCCAGATCTGTGACTGGGGGTGAATGTTTTGCCATTGTCCCACATACCGTCCATCATCTTGTGTGTTTTGCTGGACCCCATAGTTGTGCAAAAATAGTCTCAGGTCTCTGGACACCATTCTCTGAAATTAGGATCCTGGGTGAAGCTTCCCTCAATTGAAGAAGAAATAAAAATTGAAAAAAAATAAAAACCCACCATTTAGAGAGTTTAATATTTCACAAACTCTACAGCTATCCACTTGAAAAAAATATTCGATAACTACTTTGGCATGCTTATGCCCTTTCAAATTAAACAAGCAAAGCCAATCGGGACCTTTTAAACAATTAACCATGCAGCACATTATCCTGGGTGCTACAACATCCACGGTTACGTCATATGCCACTGGTGAATGGCCACACATAAGGATAGTGTTCAGTGCTATTTAATGAAAATATGAGGAAGTCTGTTCAGAATTCAAAAAAGTGTATTTCTAAGTTTCAATATCAGCAAGTGTACAGGTAGCTTCAGAAGTAGAAAGAGGTAATTAGGGAACAGTAGGCCTGTATTAAGCAGGGCTAGACAGTTTACAGTAGATGAGAGCAGCAAAGCAGTACAACATAATTATGTTTGGTCAAAGTTAGCTTGGGACGGGGCAGGGTTACGAGGCACTGAAGAGTCAGGGGCAGGTATTGAAGCAATACTCAGACAGGTCGCAGTGTTGGCAGGGTGGCATAGTCAGGCATGAAAAGCATCTGAAAACTTGTCCATCCTCTGATGGGACCCAGACAGGTTGAACCACCTAAAGACCCTATTGATGCGAACCCGAATTATGCCATCAGCACTGTGACTGCCTCCAAATAATCTGAATTATCATACAGGAGTGCAAGGAATGAATATCACATAAACACCTCCCTAAGCAGAGGTCAACACAATCTGCATACATTTCTAGTCCCCATATTTTTTCTTAACTTTCTAAATATACTGTTCACCAGTGGCCTAACGATGAATGGAACACGAAAAAAGACATCTAGAAATGTCACAAGAGGAAAAGACTACCACTCCCTCTTAAGCAATGTAAACAAAGGTTACTTGTGAAAGAACAGGATGGTCTCAAACATAATAGCCTATACGGCCACCCAGTCCAATAACGGAGGGCTAAGATGGCTAAACTGCACACTGAGGTGGATCGGGAATACGCTTTTCCCAAATCTATATGAGCAGGCAAGACTTTATTTTAGAAGAGGCTTGCAACTCACAAATATTTAAACAAAGGGTCTATGCCGAAAGCCAGTTAATCAGCATATTCTTGGCAAATTCTACAAGGAAAAAGCAAGAATCAGCCACAATATCTAAAATTTTGGACCCCAGACTGGTCGAGAAGTAGTTAATGGCAGCGATATTCCACTGATTTTTGTTGACCACTTTCGCCAGCTTTACTCTACTGAATATTTAGTGGAGGAGGAGCTAATCCAGGAGTATTTTACAAATATGAATGTTCCCAAACTGTCAGATAATCGGATCAGCGAATTGGGGTCGGAAGTGAAAGCCACCGAGATCTCGGCAGCCAATAACACAACAGCAGGGGCAAAAGCTTGTGGGCAGGATGGCTTCCCTATCGAGTTTTATGAAGTTTTTTCCAAGGAACTAATTACCCCCTTAAAAAACGTATTTAACTTTGTCAAAAAGGGTGGTGCTGTTCCAGCAATTTTGAAAGAAGCAATAATCGTTTCCTTTGTTAAAAAAGATAAAAACTCGGAAGACGTGAATTCATATAGGCCTATTAGTCTTTTGAATTCAGACTATACAATTTTGATGAAAGTATGGGCAGAAAGTTTTTTACTTCCCGTCCAAGAGGTAATTCATAGAGATCAAACTGGTTTTATAGCAGGTATATCAATGGTGGCTAATACCCAGTTTTTAATACATGCACTGGATTATTTTAATACAAATTCTATTCCGGCAAGTACTGTAATGGTCGATGCGGAGAAAGCTTTCAATCTCATGAACTGGAGAACCCTATTTGTTACCCTTGGTCAGTTTGGGTTTCCTGCCCAGGTAGTTAATATGCTAAGCAAGATCTACCAGGGGGGCCACCTATCTGGTCGTAATAAATTCAAATTGTGCAGGAACCATAACAAACCGTGGAACCAGGCAGGGCTGTCCGCTTTCGCCATTGCTTTTTACTTTTTTTATAGAGCCTTTGGTTACGAAACAATGCTGCTATTCAGCCACCGATCCCTGGGATGGCCAAGTTAAAACTCTTTCCAGACGACTTATTTTATACCAGACTCCCGATAAAGAGAACCTCGAAACAGCTTTGAGGGAATTTTTGATTTTGATCAAATAGGCGGGTATAAAATAAATGGCAATAAAACAGAGGTTCTTGCCCTCAACGCAGATCATAATTCTTTTCCATCCTGCTTGAAGATACAAGCAACTTAGTCTGACCCTATACGATATCTTGGGATATTTGTATCTAACCAGTACCATCAGCTGTTCGAATTAAATTATTTAGGAATGAAGGGCAAGATTAAGAAGCTTTTGGAACAATGGATATTACTACCTCTATCGATAGTGGGTAGAGTTTCATTGATCAAAATGTCCATACTTCCGTTGCTTTTTTTTCTGTTTACTAATGTCCCGTTTAAGACAAATCATGCCTATTTTAGGGAAATTGACACCCTACTTAGGCAATTCGTTTGGGGCAAGAGAGCTCCAAGGGTCAAATTGAATGTGGTACAATTACCCATAGTACAAATGGGTTTAGCGCTGCCGCATCTGAGAACATACTATGAGGCCGCTTTTTTTAGATTTAGTGTCCAGCTTGATGGGATCTAAATCCACCAGAGACAGCTTTTTTATAGATAAAATGACAAGAAACTGAATCACTAACTCGAGTGTTTCTAAAAACTTCCAAATTCCACCCAAAAACACGTTACAAGACTTTAAAAGATTATTGGTTTAGACTTCAGTCCTATTTTAAAAAGACAGGCTCTTCGGGTCTCCAGTATCTAAAAAAGGGAATGTACTAGTCTTGATCTAAGCTGTAATTAAGGCATATAAATATCTGGGTAGGCTGTGGACTATTTGAGCTAAGGCATGTTAAAGTTTAAAATAGGCCGATTTCCTGGCAAGAAGTGGGCAGAGAGCCACCGGAAACCAGCCTTTTTTGAATATTTACGAGTTGTTCATCTGTTAAAAAATACCAGTGGCATATTGGATGCCCCTAACCAACTTGTGGTAGCCCTTTATGGGGCCAATGTTAAAGGGGTGGGAAACTGGTAAAGGTTGCAACATAAACAGGGGCAAGCTCCCGTGATAGAGAATCACGTGGATAACATAACTCGGGAGACAGTATGTAGGCTGCCTTCGAAGGAGTGGGAGACCAACTGTTATTTAGGAAGAAATCACTGCGTGCTGCAAATTTCAAAAGGATGGCCTTCCTATCACGGTGGCTTTCTTATTTAACTCCGCCGCATTAAAAAAAAAAAAAGATTCCCGGGAGCTGAAAACAAGTGCTTTGGTTGTCAGATAGATGGGGAAGGCGGGTGACACCATACTTTTTTTGCATGTCCAGGACTGAGGCTTTTTTGGGAGGCAGATTTCTCGGACATCAAGCAAGCAATCGGAAAGAGTGTTTTGCTCGAGGCAGAAGCTGCTTTGTTTGGAATTTGCAGAAATGGAACGATGCTATCAGAGGCCGAAAAAGCCTTTGTATTTATTTCTTGTACGGTGGCTTGTTCTCTAATTCTGCAAAATTGGAAATCTAGGGAAGCTCCCTCTCATTTGAAATGGTTCAATAAAGTGAAAAGAACCCAAAAATTCGAAGAAGCCTATACTAGGCGGGTTGGAGCTACTAGGAAATGTGAAAAAAAATTGGAAGTTCTTTAATGAATTAGAAAAGTTTAGAGAGATCATAACACTCTGGTTGGCAAATTGATTTAGCAGCTCTCATTATAATGCATTAGCACTTTCTCATGGCACTTTAGTAGCACCAGCACTTCTTTAGTTGTAGCACTTTATAGAATGATGTATTTTGTTTTATTAGTCAATGATGTTATGAGCCGCTACAGCCATAATCTTTTTTTAATAAAGATGTTGTAGTTATGACGGCTTTAGGTGATAAGAAGGCACTAGCACTTAATTGGTACTGCACTTTAGACTCACTAGGAACTTTCTTCATTGCTGCTGTGTTTTTTTTTTCACAACGAAATTTTAATTTTATTGATCAGGTAAAGTATATATGCAGTCCTCCACAGTCAGGAGAGCCCTGCCAAAACATCAAAGCATGTATGAACACGGTGCAAACCCAATCGGAAACAACCCCACCCCTCCACCACCCACGGCCCCCCACCGATCCCTCTACGATCCCTCTACCCACCCCTTATCCCTCCCTAACGCACAAGTTACTACTTGTGTAACGATATATCTGTAAGAGACATTAGTTAGTATTAGATTCCTTACCTTAGAATATCCCCAGGCGTCAGACTGGATCCGGAAACTTTTGCGTAGCAGTACCCTTGCGCGTCGGTAGGCGTCGCCTGCGGCTCCGCGTCAGTCGTCGGCGTCGTGGGCGCCGTGATGACGTCGTCGGAGTACTTAGACGCCGCCTCCGCGTGCTGACGTCAGTTCTTAGACACAGCTTTTCCGCGCCAGAAACGCAGAGCCATGTTAAAAACCAACACTGGTGCCATTGGAACTAGGGCCCTGAAGGGGACAACCCTAACCCTAGATATTGGTTCGCAGAACGGGGAGGATGGGCGGGTCGGTAAGGAATCTAATACTAACTAATGTCTCTTACAGATATATCGTTACACAAGTAGTAACTTGTGCATCTGAAAGAGACACGTTAGTATTAGATTCCTTACCTTAGAATAGATACCCCAGCAATACCAACCCCGGTGGTGGGTCTGCGAACCAATACTCACACCAGAAAGTCCTGGAGGACGGAACGGCCAAAGAAGCCATCCCTCCGGACTTGGCTGTCCAGGCAGTAGTGTCTTGCAAACGTGTGCAGCGATGCCCACGTAGCTGCCTGACAGATGTCTTGTAAGGGCACACCCCTGCCCAGGGCAGTGGTAGTCGCCGTGGCTCGGGTAGAATGAGCCCGCAATCCAGCAGGGGGCTCCTTCCTAGCCAAGGAGTAGCAAGCCTGGATACACAAGATGATCCACCGGGAGATGGTCCTCTTGTGCACCGCTTTCCCCTTCTTAGCGCCCACGTAACCAACAAAGAGTTGGTCATCCATCCGGAACTGGCGTGTGCGATCCAGATAAAACGAGAGCGCACGTTTTGGGTCCAGACGATAGAGCCGCTCTTCCTCTTTAGAGGGATGTGGAGGCGGAAAGAAGGTAGGCAAGGTGATGGACTGCCCAATGTGAAAGGCCGTGACAACCTTGGGCAGGAAAGAAGGTTTGGTACGAAGCACCACTTTGTCCGGATGGACAGAAAGGAAAGGTGGAGTACAAGAAAGAGCCTGGAGCTCACTCACTCTCCTGGCAGAGGTGATGGCAACCAGGAAAGCAGTCTTCAGAGTCAGAAGGCGAAGAGGGCAATTGTGAAGTGGCTCAAAGGGAGCGCACATCAGAAAAGTCAGAACCAGGTTCAAGTCCCACTGAGGCATCACAAACGGAACAGGAGGAAACGTGTGTGTGTGTGTGATGCCCTTAAGAAATCTGCTTACAATAGGGGACTTGAACAAAGAAGGCTGATCAGGTAGCCTGAGAAAGGCTGAAAGGGCAGAAAGGTAGCCCTTGATAGTGCCCAGAGCAGAGCCCTGCTGGGCAAGAGAAAGAAGGAAGAGAAGAACCTCTGAAAGAGGGGCAGCAAGAGGATCCACAGCCTTTGCTGTGCACCACGCCACAAATCTGTTCCACCTGCAGGCGTATACCGACTTTGTGGAGGGACGCCTGGCTGCCAGAATGACGTTACAGACTTCAGGAGGCAAGTCAAATGGCCTCAACTGTCGCCGCTCAATCTCCAAGCATGGAGGTGGAGACTGGACAGGTTCGGGTGGAGGACCGTCCCCTGGTGCTGCGACAGAAGGTCCTCCTGAAGAGGCAGACAAACCGGGGGATCGACTGACATACTGAGTAGCTCGGGATACCAGTACCTTCGAGCCCAGTCCGGAGCCACAAGGATGACTTGGGCCCGGTCGCGCCTGATCTTCTTCAGAACTCTGGGCAGAAGTGGTATAGGCGGAAAGGCGTACAACAGACCGCAACTCCACTCGCGACGAAAAGCGTCTCCGAGCGAGTGCCGCCTTGGAAATTCCAACGCGCAGAACTGATGACATTGCGCGTTCTCTTCGGTGGCGAATAGATCTAACCAAGGCTCTCCCCATCGCTGAAAGAGGCCTTGTGCCACGTCAGAGTTCAGACGCCATTCGTGATCCATCATGCACCGGCGGCTGAGTTCGTCCGCCCTGGCGTTCAGAGAACCTGCCAGGTGTTGAACCACCAGAGTCACGCCCTGATGTTCCAGCCATTGCCAAAGGCGCAGAGCCTCCTGGCAAAGGGTCCACGACCCCACCCCGCCCTGTTTGTTGCAGTACCACATGGCGGTGGTGTTGTCCGTGAACACCTGCACTACACTCCCCCGGACAGAGGGGAGGAATGCCTTCAGTGCGAGACGAATCGCCCGAAGCTCCAACATGTTGATGTGGAGTCGAGTCTCCGCCGGAGACCAGAGGCCTCTGATCTCCGCCTCTCCCATGTGGCCTCCCCAGCCCTGGAGGGACGCGTCCGTCACAACTACGTGCTCCGGGTGGGGAAGGGAGAGGGATCTGCCGCAGACCCAATCGCGGTCCGTGAGCCACCACTGCAACTGTCTCGCAGTGCCCTCCGAGATCAGGACATGGTCGGATAGGTTGCCTTGATGCTGGGCCCACTGAAACTTCAGGTCCCACTGCAGAGCCCGCATCTGCCACCTGGCGTGATGCACCAGTAGGATGCAGGAGGCCATCAGCCCCAGAAGCCGCAGCGTCAACCTTACCGAAACCCGGGATAACGGCTGAAAGATGGGAATCAGAGCCTGAATATCCCGGACTCGCTGCTCGGGTGGATAAACCCAAAACTGCGCCGAGTCTAGAACCGCTCCGATGAAGAGGAGCTTCTGAGAGGGGCACAGGTGTGACTTTGGCACATTGATCGAGAACCCCAGCTGATGCAGGAGGTCTGCCGTAGTCTGGAGGTGGCTGACTACTGTCTGCGGCGAGCCTGCCTTCAACAGCCAGTCGTCGAGGTAGGGGAAGACTGAAACCCCCAACCTGCGCAGATGAGCTGCGACCACCGCCATCACCTTTGTGAACACCCGTGGGGCGCTGGTAAGGCCGAAGGGGAGCACGGTAAACTGAAAGTGCTCGTGGCCAACCGTGAACCGCAGGTAGCGCCGGTGGGCCGGCAGGACGGGGATGTGGAAATAAGCGTCCTGCAAGTCCAACGCTACCATCCAGTCTCCTGAATCCAGGGCAGCTAAGACCTGAGCCAGTGTCAGCATCTTGAACTTCTCCTTCCGGAGGAAGCCGTTGACGTTCCGTAGGTCCAAGATAGGGCGTAGGCCCCCTTTGCCCTTCTTGGGTACCAGGAAGTAGTGGGAGTAGCAACCACATCCTACTTCTGGCCCAGGAACGCGCTCGATGGCCCCTTTGGCCAAGAGGGCCGTAACTTCCTCCTGCAGAAGTCGCAAGTGATCCCCCGATACACGGTGGTTCTGCGGTGGCATGGCTGGAGGAGTCGCCTCGAAGGGGAGGGAGTAGCCCCTTCGGACGATCTGCAGCACCCACCTGTCCGACGTGACAGTGCGCCAGTGGAGGTGGTGATGGCGAACCCTGCCCCCCACTGGCGTCACATGGGCCTGAAAGCACGGACTAGGAGGGTTTTGAGGCGGATGGTGTGGACTGACCTCGCCGCTGCCCCCGACCGCCTGGACGGCGGTTCCCACGGCCGCCACCGCGTTGGGTATTGCCCTGCGGTGCGTGGCTGGCGGCACGTGTGGGCGCACCCCTTCTGTGGCCACGAAAGGAGTGATAGGCAGCCGATTGCTGGTGTTGGCCCGAGAGGCCTAAGGACTTGGCCGTAGCCCTGGAGTCCTTAAAACGCTCAAGCGCATGGTCTGCCTTGTCGCCAAAGAGGCGACGGCCATCGAACGGCATGTCCATGAGCGTGCTCTGGACATCCGCCGAGAAGTTGGCGGACCTCAGCCAGGCGTGGCGTCTGACCACCACCGTCATTGCCATCGCTCTACCCAGCGAGTCAGTGGTATCCAGCCCACACCGGATGGAATACTTGGCTGCATCCCGGCCCTCCACAAGGGCTTGGCCGAGTTTGGCCCGTACCTCCAACGGACACTCTGGCAGCACTTCCGCGACCTTATCCCACACAGAGTGGGTGTAACGTCCCAAGAGGCAGGCGGTGTTGGTAGACCGCAGGCCTAAGCTAATGGATGAGAAGATCTTCTTCCCATACTGGTCATACCTCTTGGAATCCCGATCCGGCGGGGCCGACGGGAATGCGGTTTGGGAATTGGAGGCCTGGATGACCAGGCTCTCGGGGGTAGGGTGGGAGGACAGAAAACATGGGTCGCCCGGGGCTGGGCGGTGGCGTCTGGCCACGTTCCTATCTACGGGCGAACCCGTAGTGGGCTTGGACCAAGTGCCCAGAAGAACGGGAGGGAGGGGGGGGGGGGGGGGGGGAGGGAGGGGGGGGGGGGGGGGAGGGAGGGGGGGGGGGGGAGGGGAGGGAGGAGGGGGGGGAGGAGGAGGGGGAGGAGGAGGGGGAGGAGGAGGGGGAGGAGGAGGGGGAGGAGGGGGAGGAGGGGGAGGAGGGGGGGTCGGGAGTCCGAGGAGCGATGACGTCGCTTGGACTTCTTGTGCCGCTTACCTGACGACGACTTCGACCCGGAGGAGTGCGACCTACTCTCGGAGCTGTGGTGGCTCCGAGCCCGCGACCTGTCCCTTGACCTCCCATGGGATCGAGACCTCTCACGGCGCGGGGCCGACTGCCGGAGTTCAAGGCGCCTACGGGACCGCTCCCGTCTGGCTTTCGAAGAGAGGGCCCGGCAGTCGGAGCAGGCCTTGTCGTCGCGGTCGACGCCCAAACACGACAAACACACACGGTGAGGATCCGTGACCGACATCAGCCGATCGCAATCGTCACAATGCTTGAAGCCGGGCATCCCTATCGGCACCGATTCGGAGTCGAGAGACTTCGAAATAGAAATCAAAAAGGATCAAAAAGTTAGTCAAAAGTGACTAGGGTTACTGCTTTTTCCAGATCTGCGCTAGCTGGCGCGGAAAAAAGAAGAACTGACGTCAGCACGCGGAGGCGGCGTCTAAGTACTCCGACGACGTCATCACGGCGCCGACGACGGACGCGGAGCCGCAGACGACGCCTACCGACGCGCGCAAGGGTACTGCTACGCAAAAATTTTTTATTAATGTTTGCTTCCAAACCTATTAAAAGGAATGCAGGTACGGCTCCCAACCTAAGATTCCATCCTTTTGTCTAAAATTTAAAAATGTAAAAAAGATTTGGCAAAATTTAAGAACGAGGTGGTATATCCCTACACTAGTGACGAATATGTAGCACCCACTTTCAACAAGGGCAAGCGCCTGGGCTCTACATACTCGGGTAGCAGTTCAGAGGGCAAATCTAGTGATTCAGATCCCGATGCAAGCAACCAACAACAATATAGAGGCAGAGGTAGGAGATCATTCAGGAGGGGTTATAATGGACCATCTTTTCAGCAGTGGTGGCCGTCGACCCCATGGGGTTTCCCGCCTGCGCATTATCAACCACCAGGCCCCTGGCAACCATACCAACCGGAGTATGCCAATCAGTCTTCTTTAGGGGCAGGCCAAGGCAGATCTCGGGGGCGACGTCTGAACCCCCCCCAGTACCACCAAACACAAGTACATTGGAATCAGCCCCCGGAAATACCCAATCAGATTGGGACCCGATCCAGAACCAAACAAGGCCAGAATCAGGAGCAGGGGAGGGGGGTACAATAAAACAGGACTTGAAGGTCAACCTGAGTTGCAAGGTGTTGACAGATGATGAAACCGCAGTCAACAGAGACCTTGGTTTTGTGGCAACGAACAGCGGTGATGACTTCACTGTACACTGTGAACTTGCGCAGTTTTTTTCGTAAAGTGAGATTACACCACTTTTTCAAGGGCAGAGAACAGCCTGAGAGCCAACAAGACCCTACCAACACAGGGCTGAAGAATCGCTCCTCATTCAATCCCCCATTGCATACTGTGCCCCCACAGGTGCTAGCATTCGAAAGGGCAGTACAAGAAGAAGTGAAGACCCTTTGTGCTAATAATAAGAAGCACATATATAGCAACATCCCTTCCAAAGAGTTGAAAGCCTTAACAACACTGACCAAAGATCAATCACTATAAAACCCGCCGATAAAGGCGGTGCCACGGTGATCTTGGACACCGAGATGTAGTGGGCAGAGTGTATACGCCAACTGAGCGTTAGAAGGTGTTATCGCCCTTTGAAAGAAGATCCTACACCCAGACTCAGCAGGATAATAACGGAATCGGTGGATGAAGCCCTGAATGAAGGATGGATTACCCGGCAGGAGTCAAGCTATCTACAGATGAGCCATCTGTGATGCCCTATTTTTACATCCTCCTGAAAGTGCATAAAGCACAAAGGCCTCCTCCGGGGAGACCGATCATATCGGGGATAGGCTCTAGTCTTGAACCACTGTCTACTTTTGTAGATTTTTTCCTAAGACCTATAGTATATAATATGCCAACCTATTTGCAAGACACCAAGGATGTGCTGAGACTTCTGCCCACTGTAGATTTCGACCCAGAGTGTGACCTCCTAGTGTCATTTGACGTCATATCCCTTTACACCTCCATACCCCAAGACGACACCCTGGAAACTATTTCAGACATTCTGAACAACACAGAGCTGAATTCCATCACCCCAGTGAGCTTCATCATGACCTTAGCCTATCTGGCAATGAAAGAGAATTTCTTTCAGTTTGAGGAAACTTACTACCTCCAGGTGTCCGGCACCAGTATGGGCAGTGTATATGGGCCGAGCCTGGCGAATTTGTACATGCATACCTTTGAACAGAACCATGTACTGATTAATACCAACCCCTTACATAAGTCGATCAGACTATGGAAGCGTTACATCGACGACATCCTGGTGGTGTGGCGGGGCACTGAAGAATCAGTGAAATCATTTCACGCATGGTTAAACACACAAAATTATTACCTCAGATTTACTCTGGAGATGGATAGGTCGAGAATGTATTTTTTGGATATCTCCATCTATGTTACTCCCACTGGCCTGGCAAGCGAACTTTTTCGCAAACCGATGGCATGCAACTCGTTGCTCCGCTATGACAGCCAGCATCCCAAGTCCCTTAGGGACAATTTACCGTTTGGGCAATTTTTGCACTTAAGGCGCAACTGTTCAACCATGGACAGGTATAAACATCATGCCAATAACCTGTCTAGGCAGCTCAACGATAAAATGTACCCACGCAGATTAATCAAACAGGCATGCAAACGGGCCTCTAACAACCATAGGGAGGCCCTCCTTGAGCCCAAGGTGGAGAAACCTCCTTTAGGGCAGATTTCTTTTGTTAACACCTTTAGTACCCTGAGCAATGGATTACAGAAATATTCGTAAAAATTGGCGCTTTCTAAACACGAGAACAGAAAGAATTCCCATGCCACTTTTTGCTTTTAAACGTGGACGTAATCTGCGTGATGCCCTTGTACATACACGACCAAGAATGAAAACACAGACTGATCCTAATACTTTGTGGAATTTGCCCTCGGTGCATTGTCATTTTCCTTGTGGTCTGTGTTCTGTATGCCCCCAGACCAGGCAATCGAAGACGGTTGATATCGGAACTTCCAGACCATGGATACAATCGACTTTTTCTAATTGCAATAGCGAGAATCTGGTGTACCTGGTGGAATGCCCATGTGGTGACCGATATGTCAGGATGACAACAAGGAAAGTGTGTCAGTTTTTTGGACGGTTTTGGAAAAACCCTTCATACCACCGCATATTAAAGACAAAACCAAATTCTTATTCCAAAGGGAACAAAGGTGGGTTTTCAAGCTTAAGAGTGATACCCAAGGACTTAACAATGCTATTCCTTGGACTCAACTAGGAGTACCTCTTTTCCCTTTGTTTTTCATGATTAGAAATAAGGAATCGCCCCACAAACACTCGATTTCATATCAGTGATTCTTTTTATAATAATGCTCTTCCATATTCTGTTAGAATTGTGGAATACGAATGGTGACACGACCCTCCCTTCTTTCACCATTCCACAGTAATATTGAGGTTGTTCTGACCGGCCCAACTCTTGAAGCGGCTACGGTAAATATCACAGTCTTTGTAAGAAAATTTAAAAAAAAAACAAATGCAGATCTGAGCCAAAAAAACGACACGCCCTTTGATATTGACGTCATGATGTAGTTTAACCCTCGTACGCACATGACGGGTCTTTTTTCTCGAAGTGACTGTGATAATTATGAATATGCTACTTACCAGTATGCATCTGTTCTTGGCATGTAGGGCTGCTGACATTCATATCTATAGCATAGATCGCCGCCTAGTGTTGGGTCCGGATGATTGCACATTGTTGTCCTGGAAGAGTCTTCGAAATATCACGAGATAGGTGGCTCCTCCCCTGGACTACAGTGCGCATCGGCATCGACTCCATCCTCAGATTGTTTTTAGCCATTGTGGCAAAGATGGAGTGTAACAGTGTAAGCGATGGCCATGCTAAGAGTAAGTGTAAAAAAGTCTGCAGCCGCTACAGGCGCCGGGGAGGAGGGCGGGCGAAATGAATGTCAGCAGCCCTACATGCCAAGAACAGATGCATACTGGTAAGTAGCATATTCAGTTCGAGGCATGTGGGCTGCTGAATTCATATCTATAGTATAGAATACATAGCAGTCCCTCCATTAACGGCGGCCGCCTGTGCCAGCTGCAGAGGTCTGAAAAAGCGTTTTAAGAACAGCCTGCCCTACAGCTGCCTGCTGCTTGGAGTACACATCTACACAGTAATGTTTAGTAAATGTATGTGGTGTAGACCATGTGGCTGCTCTACAAATATCTTCCAAAGGGATATTACCAAGGAAAGCCATAGAGGCCCCCAACTTGCGGGTGGAGTGGGCTCTGGGAGGGACCGTTAAAGTGCGCTTAGCTTTGTGATAGCAAATCTGAATACACTTAACGATCCACCTGGCTATACCTGCTTTGGAAATGGGGTTGCCTTTGTGCTGGGCTGAAAAGGCAACAAAGAGTTGTTGTGTCTTCCTAAATTCTTTGGTCCTATCGATGAAGTACATCAAAGCTAGTTTGACATCAAGAGTGTGGAGCATTCTTTCGGCTACTGTCTCTGGGTTTTGAAAGAACGCGGGCAGTTCAATGGTCTGATTGACACGGAACTGCGAAACCACTTTAGGAAGAAATTTGGGGTTAGTGCGCAGCACCACCCAGTTAGAGTGAATTTGAATGAATGGCTCTTGTACAGTGAGCGCCTGCAGCTCACTAACACGTCGTAGAGACGTAATGGCAATGAGAAAAGCCACTTTCCATGTCAAGAACTGAATCTCACATGAATGTAGAGGCTCAAAAGGTGGGCCCGTCAACCTGGTGAGGACCACATTGAGGTTCCATACAGGAGCCGGCGGGGTCCTTGGAGGGATGACCCGCTTAAGTCCTTCCAGGAAGGCTTTAATGGCAGGCACTCTGAAAACGGAGAGATGCTGCCTGTTTTGGAGATAAGCCGCTATGGCGGATAAGTGTATCCGAATGGAAGCATATGCTAGATTGCATTTGTAAAGATGTAACCAATAACATATGATGTTGGGAATGGATGCATCTAGCGGGTTGATGTGGTGTTCAGTACAGTAAATGACAAACCGCTTCCATTTCGCTGCATAGCAGGCTCTAGTGGTGGGCTTTCTTGCCTCCCGAATGATATCCATGCATTCTGGAGGCAAGTCAAGGTAGCCAAACTAAGACTTCAGGAGCCAGATCGCCAGGTTGAGCTGTTGCGGATCTGGATGCTGAATGTCGCCATGGTTCTGCGTCAAAAGCCTGGGTGTGAGGTGCAGCCGTTGATGCGGTACCACGGAGAGTTCCAGAAACGTGGTGTACCATGGCTGGCGTGCCCACGTTGGAGCAACCAGGATGAGTGTCATCGTGTTGCTTTAGCTTTGTTGCCACCAGCGGTATGAGAGGTGCTGGGGGAAAAGCGTACGCAAATCTGCCTGACCAGTTCATCCATATCGCATTGCCAAGCGACTGTGGGTGAGGGAACCTGGCGGCAAAGCTTTGGCATTTTGCGTTTTCCCTTGTGGCGAACAGGTCTATCTCTGGATGACCCCACTGCTGGAAGTACGGGTGGAGTACTGATGGATGTATCTCCCACTCGTGCATTTGGTGGCTGTACCTGCAGGTCTGCCATTGGATTGTCCTTGCCCGGGAGGTGTTCCGCCATGAGGAAGATGTTCCTCTGAATGGCCCACTTCCACATGCTCTGAGCCAGATGAGACAACTGTGGAGAGTGTGTACCTCCCTGCTTTTGGATGTAGTACATGGCCGTCATGTTGTCCGTCCGGATCAACACGACCTTGTTGCACAGATGTACTTTGAATGCCTTCAGCGCCATGAAGATTGCCATTAGTTCTAGGTAGTTGATGTGCATCTTCTTTTACTGCGTCGTCCATAGTCCCTGCACCGTGTAGTGGAGTACATGAGCTCCCCATCCCTGAAGAGATGCGTCCGTCGTAAGGATGATCAGTGGGACAGGCTCCTGGAACGGTCGGCCCTTGCAAAGGTTGTGTGGATTCCACCAATGCAGAGAGTTGTATGCCCGACCGGTCACCAACACTAGGTCGTTCAACTGTCCCTGAGCCTGAGTCCACTGATGCGCCAAGCATTCTTGGAGCGGACGCATATGTAACCTCGCGTGCGGGACTATGAAGATGCAGGAGGCCATCATGCCTATCAACTGCATGAACACTCTCGCTGGAAGTGAGTGTTGCGGTCTGAACTTTTGGATTAGCGACTGAATGTTGTCGATTCTCACTGAATTTGGCTGAGCCGTGGCCGCCAGAGTATTTATCGTCGCGCCCAGATACTGCTGCACATGGGCCGGCTGAAGGTGCGACTTCGGATAGTTCAGTGAGAAGCCCAGACCGTGAAGAAGGTGAATGGTGAGGGACATGTCGGCGGCGCACTGCTGGGCTGACTTTGCCTGAACCAGCCAGTCGTCCAGATAAGGGTAGACATGTACGTTCTGTCTCCGGAGGTGCGCAGCCACTGTCGCCAGACATTTTGTGAACACTCTGGGGGCTGTGGTCACTCCGAAAGGAAGGACCTTGAATTGGTAATGCCGATTTTGAATGGTGAATCTGAGGTATTTCCTGTGTGATGGATGGAGTGGAATGTGGAAGTAAGCATCCTTGAGGTCCAAGGTTGCGAGGAAGTCTCCCTGATTGAGCAACGGAAGAACTTGCTGCAGCGTTAGCATGTGGAAGTGTTCAGAGAGAATATACTGGTTTAGGGGCCTGAGGTCCAGAATAGGTCTGAGGGACCCGTCCTTCTTTGGGATCAAGAAGTACAGGGAGTACACTCCTGTGCCTTCTTCCTCCACTGGCACTAGCTCTACTGCGCCTTTTTGCAGCATGACAAGAACCTCCTGCTGCAATAAGTGCAAATGCTCTGTGGACATAGGACGGTGTTTTGGTGGCATGTTGGGTGGAGTGGATGTGAGCTCCAAACAATAACCGAACTGGATAAGTTTCCTGACCCACCTGTCTGTGGTGATGGATTTCCAGACTGGCAGGAACTGCTGGAGTCTCCCCCCGACAGGTGTGGAATGGTCGGGGGGCAGTGACAGGGCGTCACTGTTTGTTGGAGGCCGAGGAACGGAGTTGTTGTTGCCCCTGCCTCTGCCCTTGGTGCTGTTGCCCCGGTAACCTCCTCTACTCTGCTTGGTGTAAGAGGATTGCGCCCCACCTTTATTGAATTGTGTTTGCTGGGACATCTGGCCTCTGGTAACACCCCTATTGCCTGAGCGACGAAAAGTGCTCCCTCGAAACTGTTGGGACTGTAGAGCTCCCATGGACTTAGCAGTCTCGGTATCCTTCTTTATTTTTTCCAGGGTGGTATCCACCTCCTGACCAAATAATCTGTCAGGGTTTACCGGCTGGTTGAGGATGGTAGTTTGTATCTCCGGCTTAAACCCGGAGATTCGGAGCCATGCTTGACGTCTCAACATCACACTTGTATTAATTGCCCTGGCTGCAGTGTCTGCAACGTCTAGTGCACACTTAATGGAAGCGTTGGAGATGAGCTTCCCTTCCTGGATAAGCATCTCCGCTGCCTCTTTATATTGGTCTGGTAGATGTTGCAACAGGGTCTCTATTGTGTCGTAGTGTGCCCCGTCGTATCTAGCCAAGAGTGCCTGCGTGTTAGAGATACGCCAGATTTTGGCCACCTGAGCAGCTACTCTCTTTCCTGATGCCTCCAGCACTTTGGATTCTTTGTCCAGGGGAGGAGCTTCACCAGTGGTCTGCGAATTCGCCCTTTTGCGGGCATTAGAAACGACCAGAGAGTCCAATGGCAACTGGCCCTTGATGTAGGTAGGATCGCCAGGTGCCGGTCTGTATTTTTTCTCAATTCTAGGGTTGACAACCCTGGACCGCGTGGGTTCCTTAAAAATGTCCGCAGCATGTTTCAGTACCCCCTTCAACATTGGGAGAGTCTTTACAGTCTTTTCAGCGGTTGAAAAATTGTCAAAGAGGAAGTCCACCTCAACAGGGTCAGCATGCAGCTCAACGTCGTGGTTTTTTGCTGCTCTCTCAATTAAGGCATTAAATGCTGCAGAATCCTCAGTGGGAGAGGTCTTGACGTTGTAGACCGGAGGGTCATGGGCAGGTTGCTGATCTCCCTGGTCACCTGCCCCTGTCCATGAGTCCTGTTGTTCATCAGGATCTGTGTTGGCAGGAAAGTTGTACTCCTCGTCATCATCCCCAGCATCCTCTACATCCGAATAAGTTGGTGAGGGTGTGGCAATTCTTGGAGTCCGAGGAACCAGCGGCTCGACTAAGACTGGTGAATCTGAAGCAGGCTTTTTGCGCTTCAGAGGAAACGTGTAGGACTCCAAAGGCTGTGTCGCCGTAATCTTCCTCTTGTAAAGCGTAAGCTTCCCGGTGTCGGCATCGATGAAACGCTTCGACTGCTCCTCAACCAATGATGGTCGATGCTTCAAGCCCCCAGCCGGGTGAGTAGGCTTCGACCCCGCAGAACCCTGCAAGTGCACTTCGGGCACCGACCGTGGTGCGAAGGCCTTCGGTGCCACCTTCGGCGGCAGCGGGAAGAGGATCGGCGTCGAAGACTTAGACGATGGGACAGATTGCTTCGGGGCGGAAGGCGTCTGTGGTTCTCCCGTTGAAGCCTTGTCCCTGATACGTTTCAGTGAGTCCGAGACCTGCTTCGTAAAGGAAGCGGACGGTTTTGTCGACCCGATAGACGACCTCGGTCCACTAGCATGTGAAGACTCGAGCGTCGATGACTTGCTCTTTTCCATTCGAGGCGTAGGAGCATCCTTCTTAGGGGCGCTACGCCCCCCTTCCGTGGCAGCTGACGTTGACGCCGACTGTTTCGGATCGGCGGCCTGGGTAACCTGTTCCGGGTCCCCAGTCTTCGGCTGGATGCCCTTGCTGGACTCCGGCTCGACGCCCTTGCTTGACTCCGGCTCGACGCCCTTGCTTGACTCCGGCTCGACGCCCTTGCTTGACTCCGGCTCGACGCCCTTGCTTGACTCCGGCTCGACGCCCTTGCTCGACTCCGGCTCGACGCCCTTGCTCGACTCCGGCTCGACGCCCTTGCTCGACTCCGGCTCGACGCCCTTGCTCGACTCCGGCTCGACGCCCTTGCTCGACTCCGGCTCGACGCCCTTGCCCGACTTCACCGGGTCGACCGCTTTCTTTTGTTTGGGTTGACCCGACACCTCGGAAGACGAGGGTGCCGACGTCTTCGATTTCGATGGCGTTTCAACCACTTTCGGTTTTGTCGACACCGACGGTTTCACTTTCGGTTTAGTTTTCGACAATGGCGGCTCCGCCGAAGTGTCCGTAGCCGGGCCTGAAGGCGGGGCCGTGGATCCTGGTAGAAGGTCTTGGGTAAGGCCGCGTGGCGATCCCTCGCCCTGAGCCTTTGTAATTGTTCGAACGGGGCATAGCTCTTCCTCTGAGCTATCTTCCATGGCCCCATAGGCCTCATTGTCGTCTCCTACCTCGTCGACGACTTCTTCTACGTCGAGGCCATCGACATCCGCGTCATAGTCGCAGTCGATTTCCTCCGCCGGAGGTGAAATCTGCATCTGAACTTTGTGTTCGTCTGCTTCTTCGCTGTCGAAGATGTCCACCGGTGCCGGGGCCGACTGCCGGGCCTCCATGCGCGCAGCGCGCCGAAGCCGAATCGTCTTCTTTGAACGAAACCTGAAACAAGCCATACAGTTGGCTTCATCGTGGTCCGGCGACAGGCACTTGTTGCACACCGGGTGGACGTCGATGTGGGGATACTTGGATCCACACACGGGACAATTCTTGAACGGGCTTCGTTCCATGTTGTCGAGGGTCTTGCTGCGTCGACTGGGCCTCGATCACCGAAGAGTCACGCGACTCACTGGATATCCAACTCGGGAACTGAGTCGGAATAGAACCGGGCACCGAACGCAAACAATACAGACGGTATGAAAAAGGCCTTCTGGCCTCAAAAAGTTATGTTAATTCCGAACTGGAGATAACGAAATTACATCCGAACCCAATGGCGGAAAAAAACAATCTGAGGATGGAGTCGATGCCCATGCGCACTGTAGTCCAGGGGAGGAGCCACCTATCTCGTGATACTTCGAAGACTCTTCCAGGACAACAATGTGCAATCATCCAGACCCAACACTAGGTGGCGATCTATGCTATAGATATGAATGTCAGCAGCCCACATGCCTCGAACTCATTGTTTTGAAACCTCAAAATGTAGATCCGAGGCATGAAACTACACATCTCTGGATACTGACGTCATTTTGTAGTTTCCGTTCCGACGCGCATGACGTGTGCTTACGGTCACGTGACCCGGAACTCCAGTAGAACTATGGCTGCCTCCCGGTGCTCGGAACCTCCCCCAGTCTCAGAAGGAAGACTGAGGCACCGACGGAGAGGTAAGCGGCAGAATTTCCTTGGGGGGGGGGAGCGCTTTCTTTAGGAGAGCGCTTTCAATTGTGTATACTGTTGGGAGGCCTTGACTTTGCAAGCCCTGTTTACCGCCACCCTTTAGGATGAGGCGAGTAAAATCCATGGCTAACGAAGTTTAAACTTTAATCTTGGAGTAAAATCCTTGATTTGTGCATTAGGAGCATTCAGACCACCAGATTGTATTGTTTTTTGTTTTTTTAAAAATCTTTTTATTGTTTTAAAATCAAAAAGAAGAAATAGACACATCCGGCGCCATACATTCATACACAATAATGGATTGGATAGTTACTTTGACAGGATGGACTTGGAGCAACAGGAGGATCCCCGATGCGCCTGCGTTGATAAGTCCAAAATAGCTATTGCGACAATACAATCATGAAACAATTTAAGCACAAGCCATCCAATCCCGCCCACATCATATAAACAGGATAATAGAAGAAGCGAGGCCACCGGACATTGGAATTTGAAAATATCAGGATATGACACCAACTGTTCTAAAAAGGGAAAGACCAAGAAAGACGAAGGAAAGAGAAACTAAGAGGACACACAAAGAAAATAAACCCATCCCCCCACCCTGCACCCCTGCATATGGCTGTCGCCTAACCCCAACTAGCAGCGTGCCTGTGGCCCCAACTAACTAGGTTCCTTTTTTTTTTTTTTTTTTATTGCTTACAAGCGTACAAAGCAAAAGGTACATGAAGTCATTGGTACATTTTTACATAAGATCATTGATACATATATTGGCAAACAAAGAAAAAGGGGAAAAAAAACAGTAATGCAAATGGGGCGTACAGGCAATGCTAAGAAGAAAACGAGAAGGATGTAAAACAGAGAGATATGCAGAAATTAATTCTCTGCATCATTGTTCCAAAAAGGTTCCCCAATTTTTTTCATGTTTGTTTAGTGATCGAATTCCCCTATTTTTTGCTAGGGCTAGTTCCATTGAATGGATCTCAGTTACAAGAGCCCACCAGTCCCATACCGTAGGTGACTCAGAGCAGGTCCAAACTCTTGCCAGAGTTAGTTTGGCACAAGACATAAGTATAGTAACCAAGGCAGCGTATGGTAAAGAAACAGAATAAGTATCTAACAAAACAGAAGCAGCCGTAAAGGTAGGTAACTGAATTTGCTTCATTTTCAGGACCTTCTGAATATCATGCCAAAAGACCTTAAGATTAGGACAGGAGAATAGCATGTGTGCCAAATCTGCTGCATCGGCATTACATTTGGGGCATTTAGTACGGTCACTGTAAGAGTTATTAGAGGACCATTTAGAGATTATTTCGGGAGTGTAATATAGCATACAGGATGTTCTAAATTGTTGTAGCCTGAGACTCGATGAGCGTACTCGTTTATTGATATTGGTCAAGGAGCACTATCTATTTAGGTGTGATGTTGAAATCCAACATTCTGCTCCATTTGCCGGCCAATTTTACGCTATCATTAGGTCTAAGGCTGATTAAAAATCTGTATGTTAGACTTATTGTTGCTTTGTTTTTTACAGAGTATAAGTTTGTCCATATATCACAATCATGAACCTCCCGAATTTGTTTTTGGTTGATTAAAAAATCATGTGGCTGCAGATGTTTATACCTCATATTTTCAGATAGGTCATATAGCATTTTCAGAGAATTAAAATCTAAAAATCCTTGTGTGCCGTAGAGATCTCCCAACACGGTAATTCCTGATCTAGACCAATAATGAGCAATATTGTCGTGAAAGATACTAGGGAGACCTGGGTTTCCCCATAGTGGCAGCTTAGAATGAAAAAAATTGGTTTTACAATAGGTTAGTATATTCCTCCAAATCTTTGTAACATCCCTTGCAGTCTTGAATCTAACCCTTTTGTAATAATTGGGGTCGTTCGTTCTAAACAAAAACATATTTGAATCAGTTTTTAACATAAAAGAATGAAAAAATAGTGGCCCCCCTTCATTGAGTAAAGAGCGGAGACGAATAACAAAGGCGGACCAAAAGTACAGTTTAAAATCAGGGAAATTAAGCCCACCCTCATTTATACTGTTTTTCATGAGATTCAGCGACCTTCTCGCTTTTTTGTAGCCCCAAATAAAACTACTAAGTGCACCATCAAGTTTCTGAAAGAACTGGTTGTTTAGCGCTAGTGGGATAGAGCGAAATAGATATACGTATTTAGGCAGCACTTTCATTTTGATTAGATTTATTCTACCTATTATGTTCAAGGGTAATCTGTGCCATTTTTTTAATGAAATTATGGTAAGTTTTGTTAGTTCATTGTAATTTATATTAATAATTTCTTGTAGTTTATCCGTTATTTTTACCCCTAAGTAGATAGCGGTTTTACAGATCTCAGGAACTTGCACCGCTGGAGTATAATTAGCTATGACTTGTGTTTTTTGTAAGTTAAGTTTGTAACCAGAGACTTTCCCATATTTCCCAGCCTCTTTAGTAATTCCCTTTAGGGCTTCCACAATGTCTTCTGAATAAACCGCAATATCGTCGGCATATGCTGTTATTTTTAACTCTTGTGAGCCAGATCTAAAGGGTACAATTTGGGATTGGGATTGGAGGGCTAACAAAAAAGGTTCTAATGAGAGGGCAAATAAAAGAGGTGATAAAGGACAACCCTGACGAGTACCGCGTTGGATTGAAAAGTCTGAAGAAGTCAACCCCCCATAACTGATGCAGGCCTTTGGATTGTCATAAAGTGCCTGTATACTCTGCAGAAATTGTCCCCCAAACCCCATTTTAGACAGTGTGTACCAGAGAAATTCCCACCCCCCTCGGTCGAAAGCCTTCTCCGCGTCTAAAAGGATCATACCGAGTGGGGTGGATTCAGTCTCTGCCACATCAAATGCAGTGATTGCCATGTTAACGTGTATTGTGGTATCTCTCCCTGATATAAAACCATGTTGCTGCGGGTTGATAATCTGAGGCATAAAAGGGGCTAATCTTAATGCCAAAATTTTAGCGAAAATCTTGGCATTAGTGTTTATCAATGATATAGGGCGATATGACCCTCTTTCTTCTTTCGGCTTACCTTTTTTCAGAAAAAATATTATTTTCGCTCTATTCCAGGATTTAGGGGCTGTTCCCTTCAAACCTACAAATTGGATAACTTTCAAAAAGAGGTGTTCTAGTTCCTCTGAGCATAGTTTGTAAATCTCAAGAGGTATTGTATCTTCCCCCGCTGCTTTTCCTAGAGGTAGGGAATTTATAGCTTGATGTAGTTCTATCATTGTTATGTCATCAGATAATCGCTCCAACTCGAGAGTGTTCCTGATGTTTGGGAGCTGCGCTTCGACATATTCCTGTATGTCTTCTGAGTTGGGCACGGTTTCTGGTGTGTATAAGATTCTATAAAAGTCAGCAAATTGTTGCAAAATGTCTTGTGGCTGATTATAGATTGTTGCCGGCCCCCCGAATATTTGTGATTGTAGAGTTTGCTCTATCCTCTGCAGCTTTGTAGGCCAGAATTTTCCCAATTTTGTCCCCCCCTCATATTGTGTTATTTTAAATTTATGTATGTTGTTGATACTTTTCTGTCTAAACTTAGTCTTCGCCTCATTTTTAAGTAAACCTAGTTTTAGGCCAATTTCCGTAATAGTCGTTGAATTTGAGCGCAGTGCTGATGACCATGCCTCTTCTTGAATAGTTATTTTGGAAATCAGTGTATCGTTATGTTTTTTACGTTCCTGATTTTGTCTAATCACATAAGCTTGGCTGAATCCCCTTATACTCGCCTTGCAAGCATCCCATACCATACAAAGTGTAGCTGTATTTAAATTGAGATCTATAAATTCTTTAATGTGTGCTTTTAGTTGAGTCATATAAAGTGTGTCAGAAACTAAATATCTGGGAAAGGAGAATGATCTGGGAGGAGCCCTAGTATGTACCATTGTGAAAGTCAGCATTATTGCATTGTGGTCAGAAGAGATGCGTGGGCATAAAGTCATGGAGCTGAGTCTCAATAGATTACTACTTATTAATGCCATATCTAATCTTGAACACATTTTGTGGGGCGCAGAATAATACGTATACCCCGGTAGTTCTGGATGTAAGTATCGCCAAGCATCTTTGATATTATGGATACGACATAGATCAAGTATAGACGATCTAGTTTTATGCATCCTTTGAAAGTTACCAGGTCTGGTAGTATCTATTCTGTAGTCCATAATGCAATTAAAATCACCCATAATGATAAGTTCCCCCTCCCAATCCAAAAGTTTAATGTTTAGTTGGTCAAAGAGAGTAGGTTCATCTGTATTTGAGCCGTAAACCACGCACAAAACATATTTGTGAGAATCAAAGCTAATCTGCGCGGCGGCCCATCTGCCACATTTACCATATGATGTTTGTATGACTTCAGCCCTGAATCTTTTGTCCTTGAGAATAGCAACCCCTCTTATGGGGTGTCCGTAAGTAGAACAAACTATGATGTCGTATCCCAATTGATTAAGAATCTTCTTATCCTTCCCCACAATATGTGTTTCAGATAATAGAGCAACATGAGGATTGTGTAGTTTCAATTCTTCTTTTATCATAGCCCTTTTGTTTTTGCTGTTAAGCCCCGCTACGTTCCAAGATAAACATTTAATTTCATACATTTATAGATAGATTAAGAGCCACAAGTCTATCTTTAGATGTCCAAAGTGTCCATATATCCGAATGAGTTTCCCAGTTCTAAAGCCAATGGTGCACCAAACGAAAAAATGTTTTTTTAAAGTTACCTCTCTACATTCTGCCCTGTCAGCCAGCAAGCATTTTTTTTCAGCTTTCACACCCACCCCCCACCCAACATGACCTGCGGAGAAGGTCCCTCCCCCCTTACCCCCCCTGGTGCCTACCCCATCCGGGGTGGAACCGCCCTTCAACTTCGGCTGCCGTTGGTGAGGCAGCTTGTGTAGAGGGTCGTCACTACGGGCTCCCTGCCCCCCCTTCCCAATAGTAAACCATTGTAGACCTACACATAATCTAATTACTTCTTCAAAAACAGTGCTAGAAAAACTGGAGAAATTCCCTGCATAGCTCTTCTATAAATTTAGTTTAGCTTTTGTCAGAGTTTATATTGGCTAGAAAAGCTTCGGCCTCCTTAAGATCATTAAGATAATATGTGTGCCCATTCTTAACAACTTTAAGACGTGCTGGCTCTTGTAGAAATATCTGGGCGCCGCAAGCTTTAATGGGATCAATCAATTTTCGGAGATGCCACCGCCTATCCATTGTTTCCTTACTTAAGTCTGAACGAGTGAAAAGTGACATCCCCCCAACCAAGATCGGTGAATTAGGACGTGCTCTCTGCCAAACAGCCTGGCGTAAAAGAAAATTCCCAAAATAAATTATAAATGGACGAAGAAACTGAGTTTTTGTTTTTCTGAAATAGTGGCAGACGATGGGCTCGTTGAATCTGTGAATCCCAGTCCCCAATCGGCCAAGTCAGGTAGGGCCTTTTGGAATATACCAACAATATAAGCTCTTGAGTCTGACCCCTCTGATTTTTCTGGTATCCCAAAAAGTCTCAGGTTGGAGCGTCTTTGTCTATTTTCCAAATCCTCGACTTTCTTAAGGAGCCCAGATATCTGATCTTCATGTTTCTCAGATGACGCAGCCATTTTGGTAGTGGTCTCTTCCACCTCAGCGACCCGCTGTTGGAGCTCTGTTGTTTCTTGTGATATTCCACCAATTTTAGCTGTAAGTTCAGAGAGAGAGGATTGCATCTTGTTATTGTCTTCCCTCAGTTGAAGGTAATATTCTTGTGCTTCCGCTCGTTGGTTACTTAGTATTTGCACAATTTCATCTAAAGGTGATTGGTTAATCATTGTAGTCCCCGAGGTTGAGCTGGGTGATACTTCAAATTCTGTACCTTCAAAAATCATTTTAGTCGATGATGCATTTCTCGGCTCAGTGGCTGGTATCTGATGCTCATTGGCAGTATCATTATTAGTGTCATTATTAGCCGTGCCTCCTACTGCTGTGGGTGTCATCACCAGTATGTTAGAGGTGGTAGGGCCCCCATTTCCCCTTGGAGTCAGTTCCAAGATCTGCTCCACTGACTGTGATCTACTATTGTTAGACAAAATACTTATGGGAGTTGTTTCCGTAGAGGAGGGTTCTAAAACCATAGGGTCCAAGGGGTCAGAGGGGCTCCCCCCTGAAAGTCTTAGTGTAAGGGTTTTAACTATGCCCTTTGCCTCTATCCATTTTCTTAACGGGCTCTTAGCTTGTAATAGTTTTTTTTGCGTTTGCGCTAGTTTGTTGCTGTTTTTGGGTCCTGTTAGAATTTTACAAACCTTGCCCTTTTTCTTTTGAGCTTTCTGCTTGTTTTTGGCCTTACATATGGCCCCCCCTCCCGAAGGGTAGAGCAGTTGGCTTTGGGGTCTCTGGCTTCATCGGATTCTGCCTCATAGTCCTCGTAAGAGTCCAAGTCGATATCCATGTCAATGTTCATATCGCCTGTTCCATCTATTTCCTCAAAATGCGTGGAGGACGTTGTTTGTTTTACTAGGTGAGAATTCTCCTTGGTTCTGGATGATATACATCTTTCTGGTTCTTTCAAGGATAAAGGAACAGTGCTGCTATCTTCAGCTGATATTGACGGCAAATTAATGTCTAAATCATTCCCCTTGTCTGAAGTCATCACCCCTTGCAGTGCTCCCCCTCGTGTCTGGATATCGGAAACTTTAGATGTAAGGGGGTGCCCCTCTTGAGCAAGATTTGAAGGTAAAGTAGATGGAGTGCATTCTTTCCCCAGATTAGCGATATTTAAACCCGGACCCCCTCCATTCCCTTCAGCTAAGGGGCCCGTTTTAACCGTTAATTTATCTCCACCTTTAACAGTTTTAATCTGTGAGTTTTTACTGTCTTTGCCCACTATAGGTGGTTTTTGTACCTGTTTGCCTTTAATTGGTGCTTGGTCTCCAGTCCGGTTTTGTTTCCCAGCAGCTGTGGGTGTTGATTGTGCTGGTAATGTCACCTTATCTCTTGCCATATTTCTTGTCCCTTCCTTCTCTCCCCAGTTACCACTGCTGTTGCTGTCACCGTCATGGGCAATCTCCGTCTCCTCCGTCTCCTCAGCATTCTGATTTATTACTGCCGAATCCTCACTGATCTGTGCCGGTATATTTAGCATACTTGCAACGGGCACGGCCACGGGGACTATTGCCGGAGTCAGTGAAGTAGCTTGTTTGCTACTCCTGGTAGCTCGTGGAAGATTTGGACCCTTAGGAGCCATCCTGCGCCGCCACAGCCAACCACCGGTTGCAGCAACTCTGAGCCTCAGGCCAGTCCAGTCGAGCCCCGAGCCGCCGATCCAGACTCGGAACGCCAGCCGAAAAAATCCAGTCGGGCTAGAGAGGCCGACCATCAGTATCCGGATGTGCTGGAGTACTCCCCAAATCTAAAAACCACGTCTGCCCTGTTCGGTGATAAGAGCGCTTCAAGGTAAGTAGATGTCTGGGTTAGCGAGGCAATGTTTCCCAATTTAATTTCCTCTGTCTTGAAAACAGTCCGCAGCTGCTGGTAAACCAAAAGTAGCGGTTTTTCCTGTTCACTCTCAGCAGTGCTTCATTGTATCCTCATTGTTTCCGCATTGTATCTCCTTTAGTTATAGCAATTTCGCCGTTCCTCGGTTTGTAGATTATGGCCTCATGCAGGCTTTCCGCCCCGTGTAGAGAAAGGGAAGGAAAGGAGAAACTCAGAGCCTCTCGGACGAGCCGCTACAGCAGACCCTCACTCCGCCATCTTGGAACTAACTAGGTTCCAAAGATGGAAAAGAGAGAAAAAACATGGGGGAGGGCATATCCGTATAGGCTCCCAGCCCCTTGCCCCCCTGCTATAGACCGGCACCCCCTATGATGAAAATACAAGTGTATCAGAGACCATAGTAGAAGAAAATTAGGGGGAGCCATAATACATCGCCCAGCCTCAATTAAGTCCGACAGTTGCAGATCGAACACCCATTTGAGCCAAACCAATCGCCCCGGTCAATCCATCTCAACCTTGACCCCTCCGAATCATCCCGCGAACCCCTCCCAGCAAGACTGATATGCCAACAAGAGAGTCAAAGAGGAAAAGGAATCCAACAGAAATCAGTTCATTACTACTCGTAGTCAATGAGTCCACGGGAACCTCAGCAACACAAAAATACGCCCTCCTGGATGGATAGTCCCAATGTAGTTTTTCCCGCAATCGTACAGTCGCCAAGGAAGGAAAGGATGAAGAAAAAGTGGAAGGACAGTCGTCAACAAAAGTCCCCAGGAGGGGACCGTCAATCGATACATCCAGAGTCAGCAATGATGGAAGGCTTAGCGATATGCTGATGTCCTCAGGAATACAGTTCTCCAGAGCACCAAACGAGGGTTTCCACATTTGTTTCCTCACGGGGTCCTCGCACAGAATCAAAATGGCTGTTGCTTGAATCGCAGCCGATTGTTGTTCCAGCAGTGGAGCAGGGTCCGGTTCACCAAACACCATCTCAGATAGGCCCGTATCTATTTTGTGAATCAGGGCATCCATATACGAAGAAACGCCCCGAGCGCTGCCAGTACTGAGCTCAGCGATGGCTCATGCTCCGTTCGGTCCGTTATCTCTCGCCCAGTACCAATCATAATCACCTCCCCCGGTGAATCCGGCATCGCCGGGGGAACAAACATGACCATGAACAGGCAGCGTCGGAGGGTGACTGTTCGTTATATGCGGCAGTAATCTGCCAGTCGACACCGCAGGCAAGTCCCCGACCCCCCGAACCCCGGCGGGAGCCAAAACCCGAGCCCGCGGGATGGAGACCACCACCTACAGTCGATATCGTACCAAGTCACTCCTCCCTCGATGTTGAGTAGGCAAACGATCGCCGACAAATCCGGGCGAAAAAGAAACCTCCACTTCGATGGACCGGACCCTGCTTGAATCACTCGGCCGATGTTGTTGAACTGCAACCCGGCTATGCAAATTCGAGGCCCCGGCTTCCCCGCTGGACTAGGCCACAAACTTAGACGCGACGCAACTCCGTCAAACAAGCCGATCAAAAGTTCAGGATTACACCATCGGAGTGCGGAACAATTCATCTACACGATTGTAGGGCGTTAAAACAGGATAATGGACAGGATCATCTAGCAGGATACGGAGGTCGGCGGAGCCGGGAGCCTAAGCAGCCATCTTGTTTGCCAGCGTAGCTCCTCCCTCCCAGATTGAATTGTTGAAACATCAGGATCACAGCCCGAATAACCCGGACTCATTGAGGTGGAGGGAAGGCACTAAACGGCATTGTCTATAGCAGTGGTTCCCAATCTGTGCGCCGCGGCACCCCAGTGTGCCATCAAAACTAGCCATGGGCGCCACGAACGGGTGTGCATCAGTTTGGGAACCACTGCTCTAGCCAGTTTTATGGAATCAGTACTCTTACGCCAGTTGTTTAACATGAACAGACTGCTAAAGGGGCGTGGTTTGGGTGCCGATGGCGGAGGCGGCGTGAGCGGTGAGCTCCGTCCCTGATCCCGCCGTTTATCCTGAAAACTGCCTGGGTACCGGTGATATTGGCAGAAATGGACGTCGGAACGTGATCGGAGGCCTTTCTGCCCACAGGGAAGCGGTCTGATGTCTCCAGGCGCCCCTGTGTTACGGTTTTGTTTCCGTGGGTGAAACACAAGGAGCGGCAATAAGATGACGGCCGGACTCGCCCGGGGATGCTAGTCCGTGACCCCTTTTCATCTGTGTGCTTGCTCCTACGGAAGGACTGTGGAGAGGGCGCGGTAGGCATATCGCCGCTCCGCATGAACTTTTGGAAGCTGTTGCGGGTAGTGGCAGGTCACCAATCGCCCTGGAAGAGGGGCTGCCGAGAAGCTGGTGAACTCAAAATGGCACCCACGACAGTGATGGCCTCGGCTCAACGGCCATAACCTGAGTGTCGAAAAGCCCGGAGCAGTCCGGGAGCGGGGCACTGCTTGGTCCGTGGTACTGTCCAATAACAGCGGAGGTGCTAGGGTGGATAAGCAGGCAGAAGAGACCCTGTAGCATCGTGAGAGCTCCGATAGTGCAGTGTACCCGCGGAGGCCCGGAGACGGACGCCTGGGGGCCGAGAGTGACCAGGATTGCGGAGAGAGTACAGGGGTGCCCCAGGGCAGGACGAATGGAGCAGTGGCAGATGAGTCCCTTCCTGGGGCCGCCGGTGAATGCGGTGCTGCGGGCCTGTTCTTGGCGCTGCGGAGGTGGGGGCAGGAGCAGGCTCATGGCGCTGGGCAGCCGGGGGCCGTGGAGGGCTGACTAGGGTGCTGCGGGCGGAGAGCGGCCACGGTGACGCCTGGGTGTGGCAGCGGCGAGCTGTGAGGAGCGGACTCCACTGTGGAGGACCAACAGGGGCACCGGAGTGCGGAGAGAAGCGGCCAATGCCCAGCTTGGGTCCACCAAGCTCATAAACCAGGGGTGGGGTAGCGGCCCGATCGGTGCGTGCCGACGTGGAGATCTGGGGTCCTTCCCTGGAGGGCCGGAGAGGATGGCCTGGGATCGAAGTGACAGTTGCAGTGGATTGTAGCCGAAGGAGAGGCACTGGGACCGGGGTTCCACAAAGGCATACTGGGATATGCGTGGCTGGGGGCTACAGAGTACTAAGTGGAAAGGTGGTGGAATAAGCCGCTTCTATGAACAGTAGGAGGAGTGGACTCTTCAAAGTATTACCCTGAATGTTGTGGCTCCCCAGTGGGTTTCGCAGGTCCAGACCCGGCTCTTCAATTCGAGGGTGGTTGGCGAGGGCTTTGTTGCGCTAGACGAAGTCGGGTGACGAGGAAAGGGACCACGTGTTCACAAGACATGAAGCCCAAGGGTAGAAAGGAGGAGGACATGGACCCCGCGGGGGCCCACGGAGACGGAGAAAACGTTGAAACATTGGCATCGGAACAGAGGCTAAACAAACGTCTTGATCAAATCCTAGACGCCATAACGGCGACATCAGGACATAACTCAAGTTGCGATGGGACTGGGGCTTTTAAGAGCGGATCATTCGAAACTAGTGGATAGGGTCAAGGACTTTGAATCGCTCCTTCAGGACCTCAAGCCAGCGGTGGTCACGGTAGAACGTAAATTGGAGGATGCACTGAGGCGACTGGAGACCCTGGAAAAGAAGGCTGAAGATGCTGAAAGTTGCAATCGGCGCAATAACATCCGGGTTGTAGGCCTGCCCGACAATATTGAGGGGACAGACATGGTTGCTTATATGGAGAAATGGTTCAAGACTACCGTTGCCCCAATGGGCCTCTCTCCTTTCATTACACTCGAGAGAGCACATAGGGTCCTAGCTAGGCCGCCCTCTCCGCCCTGTGGTGGCCAGAGTCCTCTACTATAAAGATAGGGATCTACTGATCCAAAATGCACGCTCAACAGGTCCTTTCCAGGTAGACAATAGCACTGTGACGATCTTCCCGGATTATACCCAGGAGATACAAAGGCGTAGGGCCTCATACCTGTCTGTCAAGAAAGAGCTGAGGGATGAAGGCATACAATATTCGCTGCTATTCCCAGCCAAACTGAGGGTGATACTGGATGGGTCGACGCAGTTTTTCCTGACACCGGAGGAAGCTTGGTCTTGGCTTGAAAGGTACAGGGCAAGCACAGATCGTAGGAACAAAGGTGAAGGTGGGATGCCCAAACCTCCACGGATGCGTCAATCACAGCGCCTCTGCAAGAAAAACAGGCTACAAAAGGAGTTGCAGCGTGCACAGATAGTGGCTGATAAGCAAGGGGCTCTGGCGGCTACAGCGGCGAGAACTGGTAGGCAACAGGAGAACTCGGCCAAGGGGAAGGAATCTGAAGAAGACAAGAGACGCTCTGGCTCAGAGCCGTCGGACGATGATAGCACCAAAGGCCCGGAGGTGACACCTCGATCGGCTGATGATTTGTAGGTTGCTTCTCGCTGTTTAACTCTCACGGCTAAAGAACTGCACGTGGCGACATTGGTAGGCCTGGTAACAACTGTGAACTTTATCACTGTGCCTTATTATTGCGGGATGTTGAGGGCGGGGGGGCTAGCGTGGGAGCTGCCACCTGTCGGGTCGGACCACAACCCCATTGCCCCTAAGGCAGCCTGTAGTGGCTACTGCAGGATAGGATTGTGTGATTTGTTAGGGTAGTTTGGGGGGGGGGGGAGGGGGAGGGTCAGGGTAGTTATGTGGGGTGTTTTGTGTTTGGAGTTTAGCAGCGCTGGTGTGGGTATACTTACCAAAGGGGAGGAAGTAGACAGGGGAGGCTGCAATGGGACCATTACCAGAATTGAAATGTATTACATGGAACGTGCGTGGGTTACACACTAAGTCAAGGCGTCACAAGGTACATGCATATTTGCTAAGGAGGGGAGTACAGATAGCTTTGCTTCAGGAGACCCATCTCACCAAACAAGAATGTGTTGCGCTACAGAGGAGGTGGAGAGGCCAGGTGTTTGGCACTGCTTACTCGGCGTTCGCCAGGGGGGTGTTAGTATGGGTGCGGGCGGGCATACCGTTCCAGGCCACGCATACTGTGATAGATCCTGAGGGTAGATATGTGGCGGTAGCGGGGAGACTGTATGATAGAGAGGTGATACTATGTAGCATATATGCACCGAACACAGACCAATCCCGATTTTTTTACGTCCTTTCCGGAAAATTAGCACATCTCCTATCTGGCCAAGTGATTTTGGGTGGAGACTTTAATTCACTTACAGATTTAGCATTAGATAGGTCACACCCCCCGTTGGGGGACTCCCAGGTCCGGAAGATAGCAAAGAAAAGAGCGGAGTGGCAGAGCGGGTGGGGGCTGACTGAGATCTGGAGAGTGCAACACCCTGGGGATAGGGACTATTCCTTCTTTTCTGCTCTTCACGAACTGCACGTAAGAATTGACACCATCTTATGCACCCAAACACTGGCACCCTTGGCGACACACTCAGAGTACTTGGCGAGGACAATCTCGGATAATAACCCACAGTTGGTATCCTTTAGATGGCAGCGCGTGAGGGCAGAGGTTCCCACCTGGCGATTAAACCCAGACACACTAGAGGACCAGGTCTTTAGAGACGATATCCGAGAGGGTATTGAACAGTATTTTACTATAAATAAGAACTTGGCCTCTGCTAGAGGAATGGAATGGAATGCATTTAAAGTGGTGATGAGAGGGTTATGCATCAGCAAACATGTGGGAGAACGGACAGTGGTATTGAATGATGTCAGGAAAGCGGAGGAGGCGCTGCGGGAGGTTGAGAAGCAGAGACCGGAACAGAGTGAGTTACAGGACCGGCTTGTGGCAGCTAGGGAGCTCATGGCCACAGACAGAAAGGCTGCGTTGTTACGATTATAAGCAGTATAGGGCAAAGGTACATGCTGAAGGAGATAAGGTAGGTACACTCCTGGCAAGAATGGCGAACCCAAGAACAGGGGGGTCCACGGTCCGGAGTGTTCGATCGGAAAACAGGGAGCATGGTCTATTCTCAATCTAAGATCACCTCGCGCTTCCTAAGGTACTATACAACCCTGTACCAGAGTCACTTAGAGGCGGATACGCTAGATATTGAGCAATATCTAACTGGGATTACGCTACCGCAGTTAGAGGAGGATGCAGCAAAAACCCTGGGTCAGGCAATAACTATAGCAGAGATCAGGGGAGCAATCAAACACATGGCCAGGAACAAGACTCCGGGAGTGGATGGTCTCCCCATAGAATTTTATATGACATACATTGATCTCCTGGCGCCCCAACTGCAGGAGGTATATAATGAGGCGATAGAGCTGGGCCACCTGCCCGAATCCATGAGGGTGGCGCTGGTAGTCCCCTTGTTGAAGCCTGGGAGGGAGGATGATGATGTGACCTACAGGCCGCTGTCTATGCTAACGGTGGACTATAAAATACTGAGTCGCATTTTGAATTTAAAAACATTTGTTAAGCGCACATATACCTAGCGGTTTCTTGGCGCTGGGAAACATTAGAACCTAGGTGAGGGGGTGCAGGACATTTTAAAAAGAGAAGGCTTGCAGGAAGAGATAAGTTTTAAGGGCCTTGCCAAAATCAGGGTACAAGGGAATAGCTCTGAGGGTGAGGGGGAGAGAGTTCCAGAAGGTGGGACCAAGAACAGCAAATTTCGCCCCCCCCCCATCCTCTTCTTCCTGAAACGAGGAATGGAAAGGAGGGACTGGGTGGAGGAGCGGAGTTCTCTGGCCGGGATGCAGCTTGTAATCGCCGAATTTATAAAGGCTGGAGCAGTTCCGGCTCGGACCTGAAACGTGGTACAGCCAAGTTTAAAGAGGGCCCGCTCCCTAATGGGTAACCAGTGCAAGTTCTTCAATACAGGGGTAGCATGATGCAGTTTAGGGAGACCATGAATGAGGCAAGCAGCTTGGTTCTGGACCAGCTGAAGGCGTCGGAGGGCGTAGGCCGGAACACTATTATACAGCATATTACCATAGTCTAACCGTGATAATACCATTGCCATCATGATGAGTTTTAGAGCAGAAGGGGAAAAGAATCTGGAAATTTTCCTGATAGAGCGGAGGGTAAAAAAACAGGAGGATACCACCATACTAATCTGGGAGTGCAGGGTAAGATGTTGGTTTAACGTGATCCCAAGTGTTTTAACTGAATGGGAAGGTGAGGGGGGTTGGGGGGGGACCAAGTGAGGAAGGCCAAAACGTGGGAGTCCAGGGACTGGATGAACCACCCGTAAGAACCGACTCAGTTTTGTCTGGGTTAAGTTTAAGGTGGTTGAAGTTCATCCAGTCCCTAATGAAAATCATAACTGATTGAAAGTTATGGATCGACTCAGGGGAATGGGAGAGGTTAAAGATCAACTGGAGGTCATCTGCATAGTTAAAAACAGTGACCTCCATTTGCTGTAAAGCAAAAATAAGGGGGAAGATGTACAGGTTAAATAAAGGGTGGAGAGGGAGGAACCTTGAGGAACACCGCACTGCACCTTGAGTGGGGGAGCAGAAAACCCTTCTAGATGAACAGCCTGGGTGCTGTCCATCAGGAAGGAGGTAAGCCAAGCCAGAGGAGGCCCACCAATGCCCGCTGCCTTGACACGGGTAAGAAGAATGGAATGGTCAACCGTGTCAAAGGCAGCGGACAAATCTAGGAGGACCAAGGCTTGAGGCTGGTTTATATCCATCCCCTCCCCGAGTCTGTCCAGGACTGAAACCACAACCTTTTCGGTGGAGTGGAGCGGGCGAAATCCAGCCTGACAGGGAGCCAAACAGCCGCTGTCCTCCACAAAAGAGCTGAGGACAGAGGAGACGTGGCATTCCAAGATTTTGCCCAGGTAAGGGAGAAGGGAAATAGGGCGGTAATTGGAAAGGGAGGAAGGGTCAGCACCGGGTTTTTTTCAGGATGGGAATGATTATTGCCGCTTTGTGAAGATCAGGGACAGAGCCGTTACTGAGGGAATCATTAAGGAATACCAAAGGGGGGTAGGGCAGGCTAGGAAGATTTCTCTCAGTACAGGAGCTGGGCAAACATCGGAAGGGGAACCAGATTTGACACGGGCCAACAGAGAAGACAGACTTTCTCTGGTCAGTGGGGGTATAAGATCTAGATGAAACCTATTGGGGGGGGGGGTGTATATTGGCCTTGATTGCTGCAATTTTCTCAACGAAAAAGTTGTTTAGGGAATTACAGAGGGCTTGGGAGGGGGGGGGAGGGGGGAGGTTTAAGGGAAGTTCTGTCTGACAAGGCCAGCTCATGGACGGTAGAGAAAATTTCTCTAGGCTGATTTTCAGAAAAATAATTAGTCTTGGCTAAAAGAATTGCCCTTTTGTATGCATTAAGCATAACAGAATAATGAGTTTTTAGTATTGGGCAGTAAGCGCGCCTCCAGGCACGTTCGGCTTGACGTGCGGCTAGCTTCTTTCCCTTGAGGTCATCAGTAAAGCATTTGTTGGCGTTATGAGCGCGTTTGACTGTGACACGTTTCAAGGGGGCCACTTGGTTACATGACCTGGAGAGCCAGACGTTGATAGCGGCTAACTGGGATGAAGAGGAAAGTTCCTCTAAGGCCGGATAGGAGTCTTGAAGGGAGAGGCAGAGGGAAGGAATATCAACCTTATTCCAATTACGAGCCCAAGCATTCTTAGGAAGGGGGGGGCGTTTGGTCAAATTAAGATCTAGGGAGAACGAGATGAAAAAGTGGTCGGACCAGAGGCAGGGTGTGATAATAGGGGGAGAGACCGGAATATTCAATGACCAGATTTGGTCTAGGATGTGCCCCTTAATGTGGGTGGGGGCAGACACATGTGAAATAAAATTTAAACTGTGAAGGAGGTCAGTAAAGTCTCTAGAGACAGCGTCTTCCGCGGGGTCAAATGGCCAGAAGTTAAAATCGCCAAGGACTAACACTGAGGAATTATTAACTTCTAGAGTGGCAAGCAGTTCCTGAAACTCGGCAACGAAGTGGGGGTAGGGTGGGGTGGGTGGTAGGCAGGGACACAAGTGATGGGGATTTGGAAAGAGGCAGATTGCATCACTAGACAGTCAACTCCCATGATGGTCGGAGAGGAGAGTGTTTGGAAATGAAGGTCCGAGCGCACAATCAAAGCGACACCTTCACCTGCCTAACGGCCGATCGGCCCGCAGAGCGTAGTAGGAGGAGGGTAGGGATGCGAGAATATTGGGGAGAGAGTCTGGGCAGAACCAAGTTTCTGTCAGAAATAGAAGATCAGGTTTGTGGGAGTCGAGAAACACAAAGAGTTCAAGGTGGTGTTTGACTGCTGATCTAGTATTTAGCAGAAAAGCCGAAATAGTGGACGCTGGCCTCGAAGGCGGACGGAGTTCTAGGGGGGGGGGGGGAAGGGGTGAGGATGGGAGAAGAGGCAAGACAGGTAGGGAGAGGGGAATGGGATAGGGCCGGGCGAGGCCAAGTTTGGTGATAGTGGCCGTAGATTTGAGGCTAAGTGTCCCGGGGCCTTGATAGCGATAGAGTTCCTCTGAGGAATAAGTTAAAATTTGGGCATAATAAGGTGCCCCTTGCCCCGGGCGCAGACGGGCTTGCCTTTGGCGCGCCGCTTGCGCGCGTCCACTGCGCGTGCACATGGGGCGTCGCTTTTGTAGCCTAGGTGCGCGGTGACTAGAGCGCTATCCTAGGGAATACTCTGCCCCTCCAAAGATGGCGGCCGCAACCCCGTCAGCCCTCCGGAACAAGCGGCACTCAGCCGTGCCGGACCGGGGCTAGGGGAGCGAAGGTTGGAGTAGGGGGGCAGCGGCGACAAGGTAAGCAAACCAACAAGGAATTGGTTTTTAAAATTAGCAAGAGTTAAAATTTCAGAGCGAGCCCACAAGCGACTGCAGCAGCCGCGAACCAGCTGCCACCAGGTTCTAGCGCGTCCGTAGCTACGAGATTAATGCCCCACATGACTGCATTGGTTCATGAGGATCAGGCGGGGTTCATCCCAACTAGGAACACCTCGCATAATATCCGGCGCCTTATAAGAGTATTGAGTGCTGATCTCGGGGATGAGGCGACGCCAGCTGTGTTATCAGTGGATGTAGAAAAGGCGACAGCCTTGCATGGGAATATCTAGATAGGGTGCTGGGAAAATTCTGTTTAGGAGAGCGATTTAGATGCTGGACGAAGGTCTTCTACTCCTCTGCGGCTGCTAGGGTGCGCCTGGACTCTGCCGTATCGCCGGAATATCCGGTGCAGAGAGGCACGAGACAGGGGTGCTCGCTCTCGCCCCTGCTGTAAAACGTGTGTCTTCCCCTTAAGAGCAGATATGCCCCAGCCGCAACTGGCCACTGGTTTGGTGTGGGAACGCTTGTGCTTCACCTATTTGGGTGTTCGGATATATCACAAGGCGGAGGATATGTTGGAAGGGAATATAGGGCGCTGTATAAGGGAACTGAGGGGCAACATGGCGTTCTGGGCGACCCTGCCCCTCTCGGTACTGGGGAGAGTTGCACTGCTCAAGATGGTGGCCTTGCCACGTCTGCTTTATTACTTCCGTACACTCCCGCTATGGGTGCCCCCTCGGTATTTTCGGGAACTGCGGACGCTTACCATCGATTTTTTATGGGGGACGGGACGGAGGGCACTGGATACGCTCTTAAGACCGAAACCGGAGGGGGGACTAGCGGTTCCTAACTTTGAACTTTATTACCTGGCGGCGCAGCTGCAGATCGTTACGCAGAATGTAGCTCGGGAATTTAGGGGTCCAGAACAAGCTCGTGGATCGGGAATACAGAGACATATCCTCTCCTATATAGTTATGCAACAGCACCTGGTAGTCCGGGATTTAACCCTGGAAGAGAAGACCCTGAGGTTGTGCTGGAATAAAAGTCAAAAGAAGGCAGGAGTGGCACACCCATATGCACCCGAAATCCCTCTAGGCATGCTGACCGCACTGCCGCATGGAGGGGACTGGTCCCGGCTACTGGAATGGGAGGAGATGGGGTTACAAATGGTGGGCGACTTACATGCCGAAGGCGAGTTGTTGCCATTTAGGGCGCTGCAAGATCAATTTGGCCTTCCTGATGGGGGTTTCCTTTTGCACATGGCCGTTACTACAGCGATGCGGAAACATTGGAAGGCGGGGCTGTCAGAACCGCAAACCACGATGGCTTACCAATATGTGGTGATGGCGGCGGGAACGGTTAAGGCGGTCACCTGCCTGCACTCTCGAATGCTGAATGAAGGTCTCGAACCCCTAACTACTCTCAAACAAAAATGGGAAGTGAGCATAGGGAAGCCCATTATGGACACAACCTGGGGTAATATCATGGCAAGGAACTACAAAGGATGTCGGAATGCCCGGTTTCAGCAGGTACGCTTTTTTGTAATACATAGAGCTTACCTCACTCCGGGAAAGATCAGGAAATATTTCCATGTGCAGGATGCAGCGTGTCCAAGATGCCTAGCGCCGGATGTAGAACTGGACCACATGATGTGGGAATGTCCGAAATTGGGGGCCTATTGGTCCGAGGTAGGGACGCTTCTTAATGAAGTCATGGAGCGGCAAGTGGAGTATACTATGGCGACTTGTTTGTTGCTTTGGTTTCCTCACACTAAAATGAACAAGATAACTAGTAAATTTATCGACTTGGGCCTCATCTTGGCCCAGAGGGAAATAACCTGGCATTGGAAGTCTAAGGAAGGTCCCTCTAGTAAGCGGTGGGCGAACGAACTCCATAAGTGGGCCCATATAGAGAGTATGATCAGATTGCGCCAGGCAGTCCGAACTGCTAACGAGAGGAGTCTAGAGGCAGCGCGCGCATGGGCAGAACTGGTGAGAGTGTTAAATGACAACCTATCCCCAGCGGGAGACTGAAGCGAGAGAGAGATATACGAGTGGTTCCATGTAAGATACAGGAAGATAATTGCGATCCTGCAGGTTTCCTCCTTTTTAGGTGCTGAAGTAACTAAGTGAAGGCCCACACTAACTGCGATTCGAGGGGGGTGGGTATCATGGGGATGTTGAAGAATATATACTGTTATTGCAGAAGGGATGGACTTATTAGGATTAAATGGGTGGTTATTATGATGGAATGATTAGGCGGGCGACTCCCTATGAGGCGTGGCTGGAAGGACGGGCACTACATGAGGTTAACACAAAAGAGATAGGGGTATGACGCTGGGCCTGGGCACTATATTGACAGAATCTGGAAATACACACCACTTTGATCATAGGTCTGGTTACCTGAAGAGTTGAAGGACAGGGAATTATAATAAGCAGATGATGGATGTTCCGAAATGCAGAGATTAAGGTTCCCCACAAACGCCAATTAGGACATGGATCTACTAACGCCGCCCGACCTCCGGGTTGTGGGCTAAATGGCTGTGATATGATTATGTTGTAATGAAAGCAAAGTGTGTCTGTTTTTGAGAACGGGTTGCCCAGAACGGATGGTTGTACGTTATCAAATTATGCAATAAAAATAAAGTTAAAAAAAAAAAGAAAATTAACAGACTGCTAACCAACTTTCCTGCGGCACTATATTAGGTTGCTCTTGGTTATTTGGAACACCAACAGCATATTTTTCGTGCGGATTGCGACGCTTAGGGAGGTCGAAATGCTAACACATAAAAAACAATTTGAATATGGCAGCATATCCTGCATTTGGGTATGGAGCACTCTGAAGGGGCTTTTTCAAGCCTGTCAGTGGAAGACGAATTATAAATTGAAACCTGAGCTGAGTTTAATGTGCCACAAGAGCTTGCAATTCAATGGCAATGCTGTGTTTTCAAACTTCCCCACGGCTAAATAATTTTCTTAGCCGTGCTCACGCATTTAAGGCCTTGTACACTTATCTCACTGGATTGGTTTGTGACAATTGCCTTCAGGGTGCATAATATCTTGACTGCTGTGCTTAAGCAGGCGGCCAAAGGTATTGTTGAAGCATGAATAAGAACAAAGTCAAAAAACTAATTATTCATCCGTGTCACAAACCCAGACTGGGGCCATCAGCAGCAGCGAGCACAAGGTGAGCACCTCCACTCCGGGATGGGTACACTGAGGGGTGGGTGGAGAGAGGGACAGCAGGTGCAGGGTGCACTCCTCCACCTCGAGGCACGGAGCTGGCACAGTAAGGGGCCAGGTGGAGAGGGGGGCAGAGGCCCTTGATATTAATTTTCACTCCGAGGCACAGAACTGGCACAATGAGAGGCAGGAGATCCCAGGTGGCAACTTCTGCTCCAAGGCACGATGCTGGCACACTGAGGGGGTTGGTGGAGATGGACATTTGGACACCAGTTGTGCACTTCCATCCTGCGCACAATGCTGGTACACTAAGAGGGTTGGGCGAGAGAACGGCAGTGGGTCCAAACTGTGCACCTTCACCCAGGGGCATGGTGCTGGCAAAGAGACACAGGAGGAACGAGGGGCGGAAGGCCCAAGGTGTGCACCTACACTTCCAGCACAGAGCTAGTACACAGAGGAATCATGAGGGGAGAGGCCCGAGGCAAGCCACCTCCTGCTGTGGCATTGAGTGAGTGCTATTGGCACTGTGAGGGGGATAGAGTGTACATGGGGCAGCAATTCCAAGGTGATCATCTCCTTTTCTAGACAAACTAATGGAGATTGAGGAAAGAAAGTGTAGCAGGCACAAGGTAAATCCCTCTGAACTGGAATGTAGAATGAGGGTTGCTGGCATATTGAGTGAACTTTAGTGGAGACGCGAGAGCCGGCCCAGGATGACCACTGCCCCATGTGCGCACAAGTGTGCACCCTGCAGACATACAGTGAGGAGGCCAAAGGTAAATATGTTGTCAAAGAAACTGTAGAAGCACCACTGGCACACAGTGTCCAGTAAAGGCTAAAGGGAAGGGCCAAGCACCTTCATCCATGAATGTGCTCACTGCTGGCACTGTGGAGGTTGCATGCAAGAGGGAGACTGTATGATTATAATAGCTTATTAGCTTCATCCTAATTATTTTCAGGGAGAGAAATGCAAGTACTTCTGAGGCTGGGTTTACATCTCTCCACCCACCCAAAAACATTTGCATAATGGGGAGCCGCGGCCAATGGCAAGTAGGTCAAGGGAGCCGCTGGTAAAAAAGTTTGGGAACCACTGGTCTATAGAATGGTTCAGATGAAGGGAAGCCTCAGAGGAGTCAGGTGGGACTTTGTAGGTTGATGGAAAACCCAAAAAGAGGTCAGGAGGTTTACCTTAGTCTGGATGTTGTCCATGACTGACTAAGGCGAGCCTGCCTTCAACAGCAAGCCATGGAGGTATGGGAAGACCAGTATTTCCAACCTCCGAAGATATGTAAAGCACCCACTACCATCACTTTCGAAAACACTCTAGGGGCACTGGTGAGGTTAAAGGGGAGCACAGAGAACTGAAAATACTTGTGGCCCACATCAAGCCAAAAGTAATGTCTGTGGGACTGCAGGATGTGGATGGAGTAATAGGCCACCATCCAGTCTTCTTGATTCAGGCCGGGCAGAACTTTGTCAAGGGTGAGCATCTTGATCTTGTCCTCTTTGGGAGAAAGTGTAAAATAGAACGAAGTCCACTTTTCTTCAGCGCCACAAAATAACGAGTTAGCATTCAGACCAGATTAATGATGCCTTGTCCAAAAGAGCCTAACTTCCCTTTGTTTATTGGGTTTTCGTATTTTTAATCACAGCAACGGGCACATAACTGACTGCCATTTTCTTGACTGTGTCAAGGGAAATGATGGTGGCCAAGCCCTATCCAGAGGTAGGCAAGGCCACCTAAACTAGATGGCTATACAAAAAACACACTGTGCAACAGTTGAGGCAAACCTATTAATGGTGAAGAGGAGAGTGAGGAGGGAAGCGTGGAGGAAGGGCGTGGGGGAGGGCAATGCTTAGATAGTGTTGAACCATGGTGTTAAGTTGCAAGGGAAAATAGAGACTCTGCAGCATAACTGAATTTACAGCAATGAAAAAGTAAGGCAGTATAGAGTCAGCGCAAGAGCCTCTCAATTAATAGTCTTCGTACAGGAGGCAAATGGTATTGCCATGTTAAATTGTGGTGTGCGGGAGGAGGCGCTTAGGGAGGAGCCCTCTTGTTGAATGTGTCTATTAATCGTTCTATGTGAGAGTGCAAAATGCAGCCAAGGGGCACTTTCTCAGCTTTCTGGCTTCTAACTGCAAAGTGGCTCTTGCGGAAGATCACCAATCTAAGGAGGATTTGGACCCTTGAAAACGGTGAGGGAGGAGCTGTGGATTTCCATGAGAGGCAATCAATGCATTTTGCAAGGATTAATGCCAGATTGGCCTTTAATAGCACTAGGAAATCTATAAGTTCACCAGTCTGGTTTACTATTATAGGCCCAAGGAGGGATTAAGGCCAGAGCATGTGTGTAGATTCTCCCACTTCACCATTATAACAGGGACATGTGGGTGATCTCTGCAGGAAATATTTATTGAGCACGATAGGGGAGAGATGGGCACTGTGTAGTCTGTAATATTATATTAGCTTAAACTTTGCATTTCTGGAGACTACTTGAGGGAACTCCGATGCTCGCACCCATTCTTTTTCCATGCAAGACTGTCTGCATTGGAATTCCATTTGTCCTTCAGGGAAGCCAGTGTCAGGGATGAGGGTCTTTTAAAACACCAACAAATGTGCACTAACTACAGCCCATGGTGTATATTGTGTGAACTAGTGGGTGAATGTTTAGAGGGGGCTAGACCTCCCCTTGTTGAATGGACAAGTGGTCCTCTTGAGGTCCATGTGGGGTTGGGGGCATATGACATGGAATGGAAGGAAAGGAAGGGCTTAGCCATTCTGGAAAATTTGAAGCACCCCTCTGTCCCAATGTGGTGATTTGCCAGCCACCTAGGATAACTTATTCTCCCTCTAACAGAATGACAAGGTGCAGTTGAGGAGAAACTAAAGTGGTTTGGGAGTAGCCATCCTGGAGGTGAAAGGCAAATACTGCAACACAGGCACAAGAAGGCCAAGGTAGCGTGCTGCGGCTCTTCTTTCTTTGAAGTGCTGAAGCCCTCCATTTCCGAACTGACTTGGTCTCCGAAGAGACCAGTGCCATCAAATGGCACAGCCATCAGTGACACCTGTACATCACTGTAGAAGCCTGAAGATTTCTTCCAGGCAAGGCGGCAAAGCACCACGCTTGTACCCACTGCCCTACCCAAGCAATCGGGGTGTCCAGCCCCAATCTAATGACTTACCTCACACAGTTTTGCCCATCTTGTATGACCTGAGTCAAGCTGGCAAGAAACTCATCAGGGACTGTGGGTAAGATTTCTGTCATCATGTCCCATACTGTGTGCGAGTTAAGTCCTAAGAGACAACTGGAATGGACTAATCTGAGGTCTAGACTGGCAGATGAAAACATACTCTTCCCAAAGGCCTCCATGCATTTGGACTCTATCTGGGTGTGCAGTAGGAAAAGAGTTAGGGTTCAATCTGCTTATAGAAGCTTGCACAACAAGGCTTCCAGGAGAAGGGTGCTGAAGGAGGAAAGATGTGTTCCCCCCCTAGAGCAGGTATGTGCCATCAGGCAATCTACCTATTTACAGATGGACAAGATCCAAGCTCGACTCCAGTGGCCATTAAGGTAGCTGTGAGGGCCTCATTGAATAAAAGGAACGCTCTGAAGAAGTCTGCCCAGGCTGAAGAACGTCTGTGAGAACATTAGTGTTTACATCCAAGGCTGGCAGTTGGAGGTTGAAGCCCATCTAATGATCACAGTAAAAGAGGCTGATTCGTCTGAAAAAGCAAGGTGGAGAGTTCAGACCAGTGTCATGGGACGTATCTAGGCCACTGCCGTACTTAAGAAAACAAAAGGAAAATGCTACTTATCAGTATGCATCAGTTCTTGGCATGTAGAGCTGCAGATTCTCACACGTCCACCCGCTCCCCGGGACCTGTATCAAACAATTGTTTTGCTTTGCGAAAGGATTTAGTTCTGTCAATGTAATAGAGAAGGGCTCTTTTCACGTCTAGGGTGTGTGGAGCTCTTTCTGCTCCAGAGTCTGGGTTTTGAAAAAACACTGGCAACTCCACTGATGGATTTAGATGAAATGGAGTAATGACTTTAGGAAGGAATTTTGGATTTGCTCTTAGGACCACTTTGTTACGATGTTATTGTAAAAATGGTTCTTGTATAGTGAAAGCTTGAATCTCACTTACTCTTCTAAGAGAGGTAATAGCTACAATCAAAGCGGTTTTCCACGTGAGGCATTGCAATTCACATTTGTGTAAAGGTTCAAAAGGGGGTCCCATGAGCCTGGTAAGAACAATAATTAGGTTCCACACTGGAGAGGGTGGTAACCTAGGAGGAATGATTCTTTTCAGTCCTTCCATAAATGCTTTAATTGCTGGCATTCTAAATAGTGACAAATGTTGTCTTTTTTGCAAGTACGCAGCAAGTGCTGCAAGATGTAGACGTATAGATGAATATAATAGATTGCATCTTTGTAAGTGTAGAAGATAGCAAATGATATTCTGGATGGAAGCATCCAGGGGATTAATGTGATTATTGGTGCAGTAAATGGCAAATCTTTTCCATTTTGCAGCATAGCAAGCTCTAGTAGTAGGTCGCCTGGCTTCCTTAATGATGTTCACAGTCTGGTGGCAGGTTAAGGTAACCAAACTAAGACTTCAGGAGCCAGATCGCCAGCTTCAATTGACTTGGATCTGGATGTCTGATCTCTCCATGGTTCTGCATTAACATGGATGGGGACAGGCACAGTCTTTAGTGTGGAACTAGCGAGAGTTCCAGCAGCGTTGTGAACCACGGTTGGCGTGCCCATGTGGGAGCTACTAAGATTAGTTTGAGAGACTGTTGTTGGAGCTTGCGCACTACTAGTGTGATTAGAGGAAGTGGCGGAAAAGCGTACGCAAATCTGCCTGACCAGTTCATCCATATCGCATTGCCTTTGGACAACGGGTGCGGAAACCTGGCGGTTAAGGTTGGGCATTTTGCGTTTGTGTGTGGCGAACAGATCCAAGTCTGGTTGGCCCCACTTGTGAAAGAATGGTAGAAGAACTTGTGGATGTAGTTCCTATTTGTGAATCTGTTGTGTCTGTCGACTTAACAGATCTGCAATCTGATTGTGAACTCCTGGAAGGTGTTCGGCTAGTAGATATATTCTTTGTGGAATGGGACATCTCCAAATGTTCTGTGCAAGCTGGGACAGTTGCAGAGAATGTGTGCCTCCTTGTTTTTGGATGTAGTACATGGCTGTTGTCCGTCCGGATCAAGACAGCTTTGTTCTGTATATGTACATGGAAGGTTTTCAGTGCTAGGAATATTGCTAGCAGCTCTAGGCGATTGATGTGGAGCACCTTTTGTTGAGTGGTCCATCTTCCCTGAGTTGTATGGTCTAGAAGATGGGCTCCCCATCCTGTCAGAGATGCGTTTGTTGTAAGTACTATGTGGGTAACAGGATCGACGAACGGCCCCTACTGGAAACATTTTTGGTGTTCCACCAACACCAGGTCTGCAAGTTGTCCTTGAGCCTGGTTCCACTGATGTGCTAGACATTCTTGTAATGGACGCATTTGAAGTCTTGCATATGGTACAATAAAAATGCAAGATGCCATCATGCCTACGAGTTGCATGAACACTCTGGCTGAGAGAGACAGTTGGTCTTGAAATCTTGAAATCTTGTGACTAAGGCTTGAATGCTCTGTATCCTGGCCAGACTGGGATAAGCCAGAGCTGTCTATCGTAGCCCCTAGATATTGATGTATATGATAGGGCTGGAGATGCGAATTGGTGTAGTTGATCGTAAACCCCAAGTTGTGCAATGTTTGAATTGTCTGACGAGTGTGTTGGACACACTGAGTGAATGATCTGGCGTTTATCAGCCAGTCGTCTAGATATGGGAAGACATGGATGTGTTGGCTTCCGAGATGTGCTGCTACTACTGCTAGGCACTTTGTAAACACTCTTGGTGCAGTTGTGACCCCGAATGGAAGGACTTTGAACTGATAGTGCTGTCCTTCTAGAACAAACCTTAGATACTTCCTGTAAGAAGGATGTATGGGAATGTGGAAGTAGGCGTCCTTGAGATCTAGTGTAGTAAGGAAACCAATGGGAGCACTTGTTGTAAAGTGATCATGTGAAAATGATCAGAGTGTATATACAGGTTGGGGGGCCTGAGATCGAGAATTGGTCTTAGTGTCCTGTCTTTCTTGGGTATTAGGAAATACAGCGAATAAACCCCTGTTCCTTGATGTTGTAAGGGAACTAACTCTATTGTGTCTTTTTGAAGCAGTGAGAGAACTTCTTGTTTGAGCAGCGTGAGATGTTCTGTGGACATTGGACGCTGTCGTATATGTGGAGGGGTAGCTGTAAGTTTCCAGGTAGTAACCATACTGGATAATTTGTCTCACCCACTTGTCTGTTGTGATGGAATTCCAGACAGGTAGGAACTGTGCAAGTCTCCCCTCGACAGAAGTGGAATGTTATTATGGTAGCGGAAGGAATTCACTGTTTTGTGGTGGGAGAGGTTCAATTGTTATTACTTCGACCTCTTCCCTTTTCGGTTGTTTCCTCTGTAGCCTCCTCTAAAATATCCTCCATTGGGGGATGTGTGTGTATTGGCTTTAAAGGAAGCTGAATTGTCTGCTCCAGTCTGTTTGGAGGCTCCTCTGTAGAAGGAGCGACGAAAGGAGCCTCATGTTTGTGGGGACTGTAAAGCTCCCATAGGTGGCGATTCACCTGAGGGTTGGGAGTTAACGCGCTTTCTAGCGTAGGAAACAAATAGGGAATCTAAGGGTAGCTGTCCCTTAATATAGGCAGTATCTGCAGGGTCAGGCCTATATTTCTTTTCTACTCTGGGGTTTAGGATCCTAGTACGTACAGGATCTTTAAACACTTCAGGGGTATGCTTAATGACCCCTTTAATCACGGGCGGTATTTAAACTGACTTTTGGGATTGTTTAAAAGTATCTAGTAAAAAGTCTTCTTATTATTTATTTATTTAAGGCATTTGTAGAGCGCATCTGTCACCATTGCGGGCATCCTGGCGCTAAATAGATCAGAGGAAGCGGAAGTAGTCACGGAGAGTGTGAGCTTTCAGGCGGTAGCCACGGGAAATAACCAGGTTTTAATCCTTCTTCTGAATGGGAGGAGTTCAGAGATGTGCCTAATCTCAGCAGGGAGAGTGTTCCAGAGTTTGGCAGCTGCCACTTCAAAGGATCTACCTGCAGATCTAACTTTCTTAAATCTGGGTACAACAACCAGCTTGGCCTCAGAGGATCGAAGCTGTCTGGTAGGAGTATACCAGGCAAATTTCGATTGTAAAGGGGCTGGGCCAGTTCCATGGAGAGCCCTAAAGACTATGCAGAGGGCCTTGAATTGTAACCTCTGTCTCACCGGCAGCCGGTGCAATTTACCCACGGCGAACGGCCCATGAGATCTTTTCGGAAACCCCAAGGCCAGCTTAGCAGCTGCTGATTGGACCCTTTGGAGCCTATCCAAAAGGAACCCAGGGGATCCTAGCAGGAGGGCGTTGCAATAGTCCAGCCTGCTAAGGATGGTACATCTTACCACTTGGGCACGGGCCTGGGATGGTAGGAGAGGCAGGACTTTTCTTAGGGAGCGAAGGATTGCAAAGCAGCAGGCAGACGTCTTTTGCACACGCGTCACCATACTGAGCCTTTGATTCAGCATGACCCCTAGATTACAGACGGATTCCACCGGTCGAACTGTGGTCCCTGTTTCCGGGGGCCAAAAGTTGTTTGGAAATGGTCGGGAAATCTTAGTTCCGGCACTAAAGAGCACCTCCGTCTTTCCTGCATTGAACTGGAGGGAATTGTCTTTTAACTATCGAGACGTGTCACGTAGACCGTTGTGGAGAACCTCCACAGATGTTGAATCCTCACCTTCCAAGGAGAGGATCATCTGCGTGTCATCAGCATAGTTGACAATCCTGATGTTAAAGCTTTTAATGAGTGAAATCAGGGGTCTGAGATAAAGATTGAAAAGGATTGGGCTGATTGCGGAGCCCTGAGGAACCCCATGAGATATCAAGGAGAAAACCGACTGAAAAGGTGGTAGGGACACTGCTTGCTGCCTGTTCTGCAGGAATGATTGGAACCACTGCAACGCTGTACCTCTCATTCCCGCCTCAAATAGCCGCCTCAACAGAATCTTGTGATTCACCGTATCAAAGGCGGCAGACATATCAAGCAGGATCAAGAACACTGCCTGCCTTCTGTCTGCGCGCCTTTGAAGCTCGTCCATCGCGGTGATTAGAGCGGTTTCGGTTCCATGGGCAGGCCGGAAGCCAAATTGAGCCCCATCTAATAATTGATGACCATCCAGATGGTTGGAGAGAGAGTTACTAACTAAGCGCTCCACAATCTTGGCAGGGAAAGGTAACAAGGAGATGGGCCTATAGTTTTTCGAGCAATCTGGGTCCACGGAAGGCTTTTTTAGCAGAGGCGATATTGGCGCCCGCTTCCATTGAACTGGAACGGTGCCAGTCAATAGTGATTGGTTACAAATTAGGTGAAGTGGAGGGAATAATTCATCCTCAAATTCCTTCCAAATTTTTGGGGGCACAGGGTCCAGAGGAGACCCAGAGGAGATCCCTTTGGCTAGCTTAGTAAAGTCCTCGTACGTAAGTGGTGGAAACTCAAGTAGCATTTCTTTCATAGCCAAGGCAGGACCAGCCGTCTGGCCCACAGGAGACCCAGGTCTCAAGTCAGAAAGGAGGGACGAAATCCGGAGGATTTTCCAAGTCCCTAAGGATGAGTTCAATTTTTTCCTTGAAAAAAACAGCAAGGTTATCACACAGGTCTTGGGACGGGACGATAGCGTTCATGGAACACTCAGGGTTAGAGACACTATTAAGGATGTTAAAAATGCTCCTGGAATTGTTGGTGGAGTTACAAATCAAGGAGGAATAATATTCTGCCTTAGATATTTTAATCAGGTTCTTATATACAAGGACCTTATTTTTCCACTCCTCTTTAAAGGTGTCCAAATAGTCACGTCTCCACCTTCTCTCGGCTTGTTTGCATCCCTGTTTTAGGTTTTTTAGATCATCATTGAACCAGGGGGCAGAGTCCTTACCCTTACATTTATTTACGTGTTTTTAGGGGAGCATGAGCCTCAAGGACCTCTGTGATCCCAGTGCAAAGAGAGGTGTAGTTTTCCTCTATTTTCATATTCCCGTTAAAGAGCAGCTCCCTCTGGAACACCTCCCTTAGGGAATGCAAACGTGTGAGAGCCCTCCAATCTCTGCACTTAAATTCCCTATTCGTCACAGGAGCCTTGTGGAGACCACCGTTCAAGTGAATAAAAAATTTCACGAGTGAGTGGTCTGTCCACTCCATAGGTAACGTTTCCCCCATCGCCACCAAGTTAGGGGTCGCGAAAACCAAATCTAGGAGGTGGCCCGCTTTATGGGTAGCCCCGGTCACCCGCTGAGAAAGGCCAAAACTTTCACAGGTTTGAAGTAAGTTGCAGAGTCCAGAGCGCCGTTACGCCAGAGATTAAAATCACCAAGGATAAGCAGCTTGTGATGAGAAAAGGCAATATTAGTCAGGGTAGCCAGTAACTCTTGTTGCTGCTGAAGGCTGAAAGCCCCTGGCGGGCGATAGCATACGATCCCAGTAACAGTGGTCCCGGAGTGGGCCTGAACTGACAAACCTAATAACTCAGTGCCCACAGTAGGGCCCAAAGCAACGACCTTAATGCTGCAGGACGCCCTAAAAATAACTCCTATCCCCCCGCCTCTCCCATTAGGCCTAGGGGTATGGAGAAATTTGAACCCAAGAGGACACGCAAATCCGGAGTCAACCAAGCAATCCGGACGAGTCCAAGTTTCAGTCATGAAAAGGATGTCTAAATCATGAGTATCAATTAAAAGCTGGATCTCTGTACAATGTTTAGGCAGGGACCTAACATTCAGAAGCCCACAGTTTAGAAGATCATCACTCAGAAACTCGGCACGTGGAAGTGCCGTATGTAGCAGAGTAAATGTTCCTTTATCCGCATGTTGCTTACCGATTTGTATGAGCGTCTCTCTAGAGTATGGGGGGCCCAGAAGGTAGCTGACCAGGGTCAGTTGAGGCAAAATAGGCAGCATGGCTGGCACAAGGCGCAGACGGGCTTGCCTTAGGCGCGCCCGCCGCGCGTCCGGAAAGTGCACATGATTTAAAGGGAGAATGATGCCCGTAGGGGGGGCGTGGCCTCAGAGAAAGGGCGTGGAAATGGCGGCAATAGTTGTTGTGGTTCTTCCGCGGCAGCGCTGAAATCGGCTGCGCGGCCTGGACAGGAGCAAGCTAGTGCCCAGATATGGTGCCAGGAGGGGAAGAGGGATAAGTGATAACACACAAAAGTGACTCTCAAATATTTTAAAAGTTATTCAGTTCGCACTCCCGGCTTCCGCCTCAGGAGATCTATACTATGGACAGAAGGCACTTGTATTAAGCGTCTTTAAGGGCTCGGCGGTGGGCGTGGCCTCGTGAAAGGGGCGTGGCCTTAGCGAGCACCGGGGAATGGCGGCAAGAGTTGTTGTGGCTCTTCCGCGGCAGTGCTGAAATTGGCTGCGCGGCCTGGACAGGAGCAAGCTAGTGCCCAGATATGGTGCCAGGAGGGGAAGAGGGGTAAATGATAAAAACACACTTAGTGACTCAAATATTTTAAAAGTTATTCAGTTCGCACTCCCGGCTTCCGCCTCAGGAGATCTATAGTATGACCTTCCTCTTCCTCATCTGAGTGCATTTTGACACCATGATAGATGGCAGCTCTATTGATTAAGTGTCCAAACCCAATATAATCTTTCGGAGGTGGTGGTTTAGAGGGGTATGGATGTGGATGTGGATCTGGGATGTCTGGTACATCTTGTGGGACCGGGTACTCCCAATCAGGTGGATCATTTGGGCAGGTAAAAGGGTCATTTAGGTCATCCCCTCCCCCCATGATATCATTATGAGGAGGTGTACGAGGTGGTGAAAAATGAGGAGGAGAATTTTGAGGTGGAATAGGTTTAGGAAGAGGAGGTGGGATAGCTGGAGGTATAGGAGAAGAAGGGTGCACAGGCGATGTGGCAGAGTCCTTCACAGGCACTGGTGGAGCAGGCGATGTGTCGAACTTCCTCTTTCTATATGGTGCAGTGGTCACATGTCCTGTCTCTGGATCAATATAGATCTTTTTCTGCTCAGGATCAGGATGAAAAGCTCCTTTTCTGGGAGAACTGCTGTCGGCGCTGATTTTTTTCGGTTCCGAGCGTGGTTGTTTTTTATCTTTAGCCTTAGGAGGCGTGACAGAGTCCTTTGACGTAGGTTTTAGCTCCGAGGATCTTGGTTTTGGAGCCGAAGCTGGTTTTGTCGGTATGGAAGCGTTCAAAGCCAGCTTGTGTACGGGCTTGGGTGTTTTCGGGCCTGTTTTACCTTTAAAGTCGACGGTTTCGGAACGGGTTTTGGAACCGGGACCTTTTGGTTTCGGTGCTGAGGGAGCTGGTGGTATCGGCATGTGCAGTTTGCACAGTCCCGAGCTACCAGAAGGCTTTTGGATTTTCTTCGGAGCCGTGCTCTAAGGCGGGGCTTCTGAAGTAAGTTTTTGGTCACGACTGGGCCCAGGAGGCGGAGTGTTGACCTTTGCCTTTGATTTCAGTGGGGGGGTTGGTGTAGGGGCAGTAGTACTCACACGTTGACCCGGAGTGATTGTGTCATCGGAGTCATCTGCCTCAGATAAGATTGAGATCTTCGGAATCTTCTTCTGGGACATCTGGACCCTTGTCGAAGATGTCCACCGGTTCCGGAGCTGATGTGTCGACGGGCCCTTCGATCTTGATTGGTCTTCTTGGATGAAAAGGATGCGCAGGCTGGACAGCTGGACTCGTCGTGATAAGCACAGGTTACAGACCTTGTGATGGTCGCCGTGCGGGAATTTTGCTCCACACTTGGGGCATTTCTTGAATGTTGTCCTTTCCATGAGCTGTAGGACTCACGGCGTGGATAGGCCCAACTGCCCGCGTCGACGACCGGAATCGAGCTGATGAAGTTGAGTCGATGGTTGAGATGTTGAAAGTTATTTGTAAGAATTTAAGTACATTTTTTTGCGTCAAACTACTTAGAAAGTAGATTTTGAACCGGAGCGGAAAAGTTACATCCGAACCCAGTGGCGGAAAAAAACAATCTAAGGATGGAGTCGATGCCCATGCGCACTATCGTCTAAGGGAGGAGTCACCTATCTCGTGACTACAAAGACTTCTTCCAAGACAACAACATGCAATCATCCGAGCCCAACACCAGGTGGCGATCTAATGCTCAGTGTGAGATCTGCAACTCATATGCCTCGAACATCTATTTTTGGTCCTTAAAGTTAGGAATGATCATCCCAGTCAACGGCACCATTGGGTTCTGGATCTGATATATGTGTTGGTAGAGTCCGTGTCTCAGAGGACGAATGAGGCTGAATGAGCTGTGTCTGAGGTCGAAGTAGGTGTGACATCGGTTGTGGTGGATCCTCTTCTGAAAGGACAATCAGTTCCTTCTTCTTGTTAGACCCAGTGGTTTCCGACTGGCAGGGACACATCGAAGCCAGTCAGAATCCACTGCTCTAGATAGAATAGAATGAGTGCTATACAGGTGTCTGCTAACCTGTGCCCACCCTTAGGTAGCTAGCCAAGCAGTCACCACACCGTATGTATAAAACACTTGTTTTTGTAACACACACACACACACACACACACACACACACACACACACACACGAAACACATTGTATATACACTTTACAGTTATATGCACTTGTCGACTGTAGGAAAGTGGGTTTCTGTTGCAGTACTATCCCCCCCCCTCCACACACACTTTGTGCCTGGCTTTTGATGCAATTTTGACTGCAGACTCCTGGGTCCCTGCTAACCAGGTTCCCAGTACCAGTGTACTTTCCCTAAAACTATACAACAATTGGCACCACTTCAGTTACCCCTGTAAGTCCCTTGCAAGTGGTACCCCTGGTACCTAGGGCATGGGTACAGAAGAGGGTCCTCTGGGGCTGCAGCGCTGGTTGTGCCACCCCAGGGACCCCCTCACCAAGGCTATGATCTCTGCCACTGCAGGCTGCATGTCTTGGTGCAGAGATAACTGAAGAGTCAACATGTCACATCCCTGTGTGCCATGCCAATAGACACTGCATGAGATATCTCTAGCAGGCCTTAGCCCTAAGGTAGTGTGCACTATATCTCCTGTGAGAGCATATCTGCATGAGTAGATATGCCCCTGCAATATTTTGGTCGATTCCTGGATATTGTAAGTGACCAGGGAACCCATTGTAAGTACATGGGCAGGACACTGGTCATTACGAGTTCCTCAGCTCCATGATGGATTCACTGAAATATGGAAAGTTTGGGTCCAAACATCTCAGAATAATAAACCAGCAAGGATTTCAGGGTTAGATTTATTAAAACGTGCCCACAGAGGAAACCCCTTAGAGGGGTCCCCTGAAACCTACCAATCCTTAGTGTGGTCACAGAGTGGCCTGAGCCAGCCTGCTACCACCAGACAGTGTTCTGACGTAATGGGGAGAGTGCATGTGCACACTGAGGCCGAGAACACCTCCGCCTGGTCAAGAACAGCCATCCGTGGCGGAAAGCTTCCTAGGCCTTTTATAATGTGACCCTAGCCTCTATGGTTAGAGGGAGCAGCCCCCCTTCCTGTCTTCACCCTCTTTTTGGCTGGAGGGACAGGTGGAAAAACTTAGAAAGAATAGGAGGTGGGCCGACCTTGTACAAATCCACCCATTAGGTGCTGGAGGACAGGTGAAGTGCACTTTTCAGTACCCGCCATCTTGAAGACGGGCTAGGTCTATGTCCCCCCTCCCACAAGAAGTGGGCATAATAGAGGGTGTAGACATCCCAGGTAAGGGGCCCTCTGGTCACTATCTGCCAGTCCCTTGTAACGCCCCTAAATCTAGTATTTATGTGGCATCCCCAATCCCTGAACTTCAGTTCCTGATGGCCTAAGAAGAGCCAGACAGAGTCACATCAGCAGAGAAGACTGCATACACCAACTGACTTGGCCCCAGCCCTACCGGCCTGTCTGCAGCCCACGACGAACGATCATGCGCCTAAAGACGACCCGTCTTGCAGCACAGCGACCATCAAAGTCTCGAGAGGACTGCCTGCCTTCGACAAAGATCAAGACTCCAGAGAACAGCAGATCTGTTTACCAAGCAACCATCTTCAAAGTAAAGGACTCTATGACCTGAAGAACTGCAAAGCCTTCCCCCGTTTCCAGCTCTGTACTCAACCCCTCCAGCCCAAGTCCAAGTGGCCCACCGGTTCCGGTAAGGTTCCCCAGCACTCCAGAGCCAGAGTCCACCGTGAACAGACATCTCCTGGACTCAGACGTCTCCTGCAGCCTCTGCATGGAGATTCCCTCAGCCCTGACTTGCTCCGGTAAGCTGTTTCCAAAAGCAAAAGGCACCCCTGCTCCTGTCCACCTATGTCCTTGATGAAGAGGACAAAAGATGTCCCTACGTCCCAGAGCATTGCAACTTACCTCTGCAGGTGTTGGTTTCCTGTGATCAGCCTCCAGGCCTGAGCCTGCAGCCCTTGTTCAATTTGGCTGTTCTCCACTGCCTTGCATTGGGCCCAGACGAGGTGTTGGCACCCTGCCGCTCCTGTGCTGGTGGTGGTGGTGGTGGTGGTGTAGTGTTGGTGCTGCCTTGGGTCCCGTCCAGTGCCTGCTTCAACCACTGGACACTGCCTCCCCCAACCCCAAAGTCGCTGCTACTTACCTGTAAGCAGATTCTTACCGATTGCTCCCAATCCCCAATAATCTGTATTGGCTGCCCGACTCAAACTTGCACCCGGCCGCCCCTGTGCCACTGTTGGTGCTGAACTGAACCTTGCTCAATACTTACCTTAACTTCCGAAGACTGGTGTTGTAAGTCGATGTTGTCCCTTTTACGCTGAATGTTTTCTAACTCACATAGGTTAACATTGCAGTCAAAGAAAGTCCAATTGGTCGCACACTGCTTGTCCTACCAGCGTGTTGCCCCAAAGCATTGTGGTCCATGAAGTAAGCATCAGCGGGTGCGCCTCTTCCAGAGTCTTGAGCAAAAATCACTGTCGCGTTGGCCATCCCTGGACACGTGTTTCGAGGTTACCTCTCGTCAGCAGGGAATAGGCATGTATGTAGGGGTGCTGCGTAGGCTGCCAAAAAATATTCTCAGGTCCGGTACCGCTCGTGGCACGCAGGTGCGTAACCCGGGCTCGTCAGCCCCACCAGCTCAAGGGAGCCGGAATATAAAAGAAAGTCCAATTGGTCGTACACTGCTTGTCCTACCAGCGTGTTGCCCCAAAGCATTGTGGTCCATGACGAGCAGTGTGCGACCTCATTCGGACTTACTATTTATACAGGCTCCCTTGAGCCAGTGGAGGTGACGACCTCGAGACAACGCACCTGCGCGCCTTAAGAGGTATCTGGACCTATGAATATTTTCGGCAGCCCACGCAGCAACCCCGTGCATACGCCTAATCCCTGCTGATGAGCGTTAATGAACGCGAAACACGAGTCCAGGGATGGCAAGCACACCAGTGAACACCCTCAAGACTCTAAACTCGGGTAGAAGCGCACCCGCTGATACCGACCACATCGACCATCATGCTCCGGGGTCACACGCTGATGGGACGAGCAGTGTGCGACCTCATTCGGACTTAACATTGCATAGTCAAAAGAGTCAATTTTTTAAACTGAAAAGTATTTCTATCAAAATAAGTATTTACCTATGATGAAGTTCAGTGATTCTACAAAATATATAGACAAGTATTATTTTTATAAATTGGTCTGGGATTTATTCATTGAGTGTGTGCCTCATGTATTGCCACTGTGTGTTCATTTAATGCTTAACAATACCCTCTGATAAGCATAACTGCTTGTCCACACTACCACAAAAGAGAGAATTCGTATTATCTACTTTAGCCTCTGCAAAACCTCTGGGGATCCACGAGAGTCTATATAATATACCAAAATGAGGTATAGTGTGCAGAGAGCCAGCTTCCTACATCGACTTTCCCATTAGCAGAAAGGTCAAAGAGTCCTAGGTCTTTGACTACGCTTTGTGACCCCAGCCCCTCAGTCTTCAACGGCACCAGCCAACAATACATGTAGCCCCGGATGGCGCCCCGTTGACTAGACAGTCGGAACAACCTAATACGGAAAGAAATAGTTACTTAGTTTCGTTAATCCGGATTAGTCCTCAAGGCATGCGTATGGGACTGCACTCGGCTCCACCCCTCCCCCCCCCCCCCCCCCCAATAGGCAAAATGTTGTGAACCAGGATGCTAGCGTGCTTCCAAGTCTGGAGAAATGTATTCCTTCAGGCGGAGGTGTGTGAACTGCTGTAACCTCTGCAAGTCACCTGCATGTGCCCACAAGGCACACAAACCCTTCAGGCTTCGTCACGATGTTCTCTACAACAAAGTACCTTGCCGGTCCAGGGAGAGGTAGAGGGAGCCACGACCTTGGACAGAAGCCATAATGTCAGGCACTGTCGTTTTTCTGATCTGGAGGTCGAAGACAGTTGGTTACCAGCCCAGGTTTAATCAACACCCCTCGGACACCACACGCTCTAGAGCACAAGCTAGCACAGGTCCCTTGGTTGGAAGCATGGGTCCCTCTGACTCTGAAAGCTTCCCCCCGCACTCATGTCTCGGACCTCAGGTGGCTGCTGATCTTTACGAACACACTCCTCTGCACTGTGTGATGATCGCGTATGTAAAGACGGTCCTTGTCTCCAACCAACATTCACTTCCACCCATATCCGCCGCAACTAGTGCAGTCCTGAGGATCTCATGGAAATGGTGAGATCCAGTGTGTCCATGGAATCTTGTGGACAGGAGGCCAGCTAACTGGCCCTTGGAGAGTACTTCAGGACCAGGGCTACAACAGTTTGCACTTAGCTGCAGGCAAGCAACGTCCAGGCAAAATCCACCCAGTGATAGTCCCCTTCCTGGAGCATGACAAGCCCCTGGCCACCACATGTCTGCGGATAATCCACTTGCAGTCTCTCTTGCCTTAAGGATTCCTCGTGTTTATGTCCCATGATCGAACCAGCCTAGTATGGTTCCAAATCCAAAAGCATCTCTGGCTGTGGTGGACAGAGTCCCAGTAGTTATACCCATGGTGGCCTTTGAAGATGCAATCAGTTCAAGAGGCCACCTTTGAAATGCATAGGCTCTCTCTAAATTCTGTCCCGTCTGCCATCCTACCACAGGAGGTATGATCATTATCTTTAGTGGGGCCAAGACCCTGCCCCTTGGAATGAGATGGCCACTCCAACATAACCATCCCAAGAAGGCCCCTTTGAGTCAGAGGTCTGCAGTTTGAGCCCCTAGTTTATGGCCTTCAATCAGGAATAAACAGATGCAACTGTCCCCCTGGCACCCAGATTTGAATTGGAGACAGGCCGACAGAGACACAGATCCATGAGCATCAAAATGCCCACGTTCCCAAAAGTGACATTTCCACACATGTAATGTCGATCCCACTCACACTAATGGAGAGGATTTGTCATTGAAAACTCATCAATATCAAACATGATACTGCTACTATTATGCCCATAGGAAATACTGCTCATGCGCCTTTCCCTAAATTTCCCCATCTAATCCAATGCGAGAAGCAGGCCCCGTTTAACCAAACGCACCACCCGGTGCCATTCACGACCTCTGCACGCAACGCACAGATGAACACGCTCTTCCTTTTTCCAACACCACACCCTGTCACTAGGGAGAACTCCAATATAACAAGAGACATGCAGAACCTTGGCACGTAGCTGTTTAAATGCCAACCTGAGTACCCATAAACTGTGCACACAGGCCCCACCAGGGCAAACCAGTGACACAATCAATGAGCTACCTCAGACGAACAGACGGTGATGCAGACCCACGGAGGAGCATTTGAGATGCATCCCCGGTCTTAGCCCTTGAAAGGGACTTGCAGCGAACTCAAATCAGCCAATCATGTGTATGAAGAGCACAGCCCTTTGATCGCATTTGACACTGCAATCCAGTGCCGAAGTTCTATGGTTAGCTTCCAGATCAGCAGAAAACTGGGAAGGAGAAAAGCAAAATGTCAAGGGAAAGCACCTTACAAAGAGCCATTTCTAACACTCCTACATATGTGTCAAATGGGAAGTCAGGACAGGCATTAGTCCTGGAGTCAGTGTGGGCCCTGCAGCAGGGTCACGAGGCACAGTCAGGGACGGATCTGCCCAACTGGAGGCCTTTTCGAAGCCTTGATGTGCATAGGCACACCAGAAGTAACCAATATGGTGCTGAATATGTGCAACATTGACTCTTTGAAGACTTCAATCTGTTGCGAATTTGCCAAAGGACCTGGAAATTCAGGTTGGTTTGGAACAAGCGGATGGATCGGTTCCACAGCGGAGGACCATGTCCGAGATAGAGAGGCACTCTGCTGTTAAAGTGCCTTCTCTTGACCAGTGTGACAATAAGAAGGGGAATAACAATTAGACTTATGTTTTTTGTCTTGCACTTCAAATTACCCGATGACTTGGAGTGGGGGGAGGAACTCTTGAGAATGGCCTTCTGAGTGAGAACGCATCCTTGACTTCGAACGAGAGCAGCCCATAGGCACTTTGTGTAGTTGAGTAAATGTAGTTGAGCTTATATAGCGCACAGCTACCCGCAGTGGGTTTCCCGGCGCTTGCTTAGGGAACCCTTCCTGGTATTCCCCTGTGAGATAGCAGGGTATCCACAAGGTGAAAGTCAGGCATCCCGCCGCGAGGGGCCGTTGTGGAGATTAAGCAAGTTATTGCCCAGAGTCGCAGAGTGTGAACCCATGAGTCGAGGAGGCACCGGGGCGAGAATTATCGAGTCCGTGGAATTTTTTAGCCCAAGACCCGCCGAGGCGGGGAATTGAACCCTGGTCCAGGACCGATCTCAGCTTCCGGGTCTGCTGCCTCTAACCCCTGAGCCACACTTCTCCACTTTCCGACAGTATTCAACAAAGTAGAGCTTAGCCTTGTAGTCTCAGATGCCAGTTCATTCTGTTGCAGCGGTCACAACATTCTAAGTTGCATGAGGAACCCAGACACCAGAGGCATACTGGTGGGGGTCCATCAAAGACATCTGCTTATGGCAGTCCTTGAAAGGTTTGAAGCCTGTAGTTGTATGGGTGTGAGTATGAAAGGGGTTAGCCCTTAAAACTCAGGACCTGGGTCAGTTGGTCAGTACAAATAAGAATGGTCTGAGTGTAACAAATGTAATATACATATACATACAAATTCAAATATAACCATGTTCACCTAGAAAGTTTTAACCAATCAAAAGAAACAATTTAATTTTTTGTATTTCTTTCCGGCGTTTTATTCAGTCATTACCAAAGTTGTGTTGAGCAATTTATGTTAAAGACATGTAATTGTTTCGTCATTACATTCTGTATTCGGAATCGGTGCTCTCAGTGAAAAGGGAAGGGTAGGTGAGTACGTGAGGGGGACAGAGTAAAGGTGTTGTGACATAAATAGTTGCATCCAAGTTAAAAATGAAAAAAACCTCTACAACCAAGCTAATGGGCAAAGGTTCCCAGTTTTACATCACACATAGATTTATGAGAATATATCTCTTAATTGGCTCCTATGGTGTGTCAAGGAAAAACAGCGTATTTCTACGTTTCGACCCCTGATACGCAAGAAGGGTGATTCACAGCCTCATGTTGGGGTCTTCGTCAGGAAGAGGAAAGAGAGCCTATAGGGTAAGTAAATACATAATTCAGAATTTTACAAGCGTGAACAGGCATGGAGATAATTGTAAAAATGGTGATGTGGGTGGTTACCTACATCAGCCGACGGTCATTGAATGTGCCGTCTGCAGGGGGGGCTTTCAAATGCTCCGGTAGAACTGTAATACAATAAAGCAGGTGCCATCAGGGCCCTATCTTTTGCTAAATCAAAGGTAATATCGGGGGCAGGTAAGTGGAGGAACTTACTTGATGTGCCGGCGGTGACTAGGCACAGGTAGATCTATCCTCGATGGGGGTATGTCTGAAATCAGAAGGGGAGGCTATTTAAAACCATGGAGTTGCCGAAATGGTAAATCAGGACTACAGCTAATTTGTACTGGAGACCGGTAATACAAAAATTACCTTACAGGGTTGGATTGTCACTTCCACCCTGCTCTCCCAAACGCGTGTTCACTCGCGGTGGGGTTCTCAGTGCCAGTGCGTTTTACTGAAAATAAAGCGGAACTGAATTAGGATTACTCGATCCGCTAGTCCGGAATCGCAATGGGTATAGCCAGCCTAGCGGTGTGAACTGTACATACCTTCTTGAGTTCAGGCGCGCGTCAGCGCTGTTACTTCACGGCAGCCTGCATCCGAAGAGACTCGCGGTGCAGGCGCTCAATGCCAGTGAAGGCTAGATGCAGAGGGGGCTCGGCCCGGCGGTCCAATGGGATCAAGCCTGGGTTCGCGCGTTCACTGAGGCTCACTTAAAGGGATAGTGTCCCTTTATGGAGGCGGGGGCCGGCTGTTAATCATCCGATCGAGGGCAAACATCACAGGGGAGTCACAAATCGTGTCGCAGGGTGAACCTGGTTTAAGAGGGTGTAAGGTAGTGACTCGAGCATGCTGTCTGGACTTATATTGTTTATGGCCAGTCACGGGGCATGCCGGCTGCAAAAACAGCGTCTGATATTTACACAATAGATCTCCAAACATTGGTCCCACCAAGATAACAAATTAACATGTCTAAGACCAGACATTATGGACACAGATATTCTTGGTTGGAAAGCATCTATACATAAACTTTTATGGACCCCTCCCCCGGGGAAGCCGGTGGTGATACAAAGTGATACATTTCCAAATTAACATGTCTAGGGCCAGACATTATGTACACAGATAGCACCTATATATATATTTTTACTGGACCCCTCCCCGGGGCCAGGGAGAAGCCGGTGGTAATACAATGTGATGAATATCCACAGATTCATAGCAGCATATCAAGAAGTTTGACAAATTATGGTATGTATTCCTCATAGATGCTCTCAGAACTGTTCTGTGTAATGTCATGTATTTTACTAAAGGTGTACTACCTAGTATGGGTTTAGGGGAGACAAAAGGCATTATTCCCAAGGTCTTATTCGGGATTCAGTCCCGCCATCTGCGAGAAACTAGCCTCCAGTTCATTAAGTCCCTTGGAAATGGTTTGAAACTTCTGCATCCATTTGCATTCCCTTGTGTCCAAAGCGGCCGCCAGATTGCCGCCCCGGGGGCCGAGGGTGATCTTTTCAATTATCAGCCAGCGAATGGATTCTGGGGGATGGTTTTTCTCAGTGAAGTGCTCCACCAAAGGGGCCCCTAAGGTTGCACAGCGAATCCTGCTGCAGTGTTGGAAGATGCGGTTCTTTGCTTTTTGCTGCGTTTGCCCAATGTACATCAGGTTGCATGGGCAAATGCGGTTCTTTGCTTTTTGCTGCGTTTGCCCATGCAAACCATCCCCCGGCCGCTTTGGACACAAGGGAATGCAAATGGATGCAGAAGTTTCAAACCATTTCCAAGGGACTTAATGAACTGGAGGCTAGTTTCTCGCAGATGGCGGGACTGAATCCCGAATAAGACCTTGGGAATAATGCCTTTTGTCTCCCCTAAACCCATACTAGGTAGTACACCTTTAGTAAAATACATGACATTACACAGAACAGTTCTGAGAGCATCTATGAGGAATACATACCATAATTTGTCAAACTTCTTGATATGCTGCTATGAATCTGTGGATATTCATCACATTGTATTACCACCGGCTTCTCCCTGGCCCCGGGGAGGGGTCCAGTAAAAATATATATATATAGGTGCTATCTGTGTACATAATGTCTGGCCCTAGACATGTTAATTTGGAAATGTATCACTTTGTATCACCACCGGCTTCCCCGGGGGAGGGGTCCATAAAAGTTTATGTATAGATGCTTTCCAACCAAGAATATCTGTGTCCATAATGTCTGGTCTTAGACATGTTAATTTGTTATCTTGGTGGGACCAATGTTTGGAGATCTATTGTGTAAATATCAGACGCTGTTTTTGCAGCCGGCATGCCCCGTGACTGGCCATAAACAATATAAGTCCAGACAGCATGCTCGAGTCACTACCTTACACCCTCTTAAACCAGGTTCACCCTGCGACACGATTTGTGACTCCCCTGTGATGTTTGCCCTCGATCGGATGATTAACAGCCGGCCCCCGCCTCCATAAAGGGACACTATCCCTTTAAGTGAGCCTCAGTGAACGCGCGAACCCAGGCTTGATCCCATTGGACCGCCGGGCCGAGCCCCCTCTGCATCTAGCCTTCACTGGCATTGAGCGCCTGCACCGCGAGTCTCTTCGGATGCAGGCTGCCGTGAAGTAACAGCGCTGACGCGCGCCTGAACTCAAGAAGGTATGTACAGTTCACACCGCTAGGCTGGCTATACCCATTGCGATTCCGGACTAGCGGATCGAGTAATCCTAATTCAGTTCCGCTTTATTTTCAGTAAAACGCACTGGCACTGAGAACCCCACCGCGAGTGAACACGCGTTTGGGAGAGCAGGGTGGAAGTGACAATCCAACCCTGTAAGGTAATTTTTGTATTACCGGTCTCCAGTACAAATTAGCTGTAGTCCTGATTTACCATTTCGGCAACTCCATGGTTTTAAATAGCCTCCCCTTCTGATTTCAGACATACCCCCATCGAGGATAGATCTACCTGTGCCTAGTCACCGCCGGCACATCAAGTAAGTTCCTCCACTTACCTGCCCCCGATATTACCTTTGATTTAGCAAAAGATAGGGCCCTGATGGCACCTGCTTTATTGTATTACAGTTCTACCGGAGCATTTGAAAGCCCCCCCTGCAGACGGCACATTCAATGACCGTCGGCTGATGTAGGTAACCACCCACATCACCATTTTTACAATTATCTCCATGCCTGTTCACGCTTGTAAAATTCTGAATTATGTATTTACTTACCCTATAGGCTCTCTTTCCTCTTCCTGACGAAGACCCCAACATGAGGCTGTGAATCACCCTTCTTGCGTATCAGGGGTCGAAACGTAGAAATACGCTGTTTTTCCTTGACACACCATAGGAGCCAATTAAGAGATATATTCTCATAAATCTATGTGTGATGTAAAACTGGGAACCTTTGTCCATTAGCTTGGTTGTAGAGGTTTTTTTCATTTTTAACTTGGATGCAACTATTTATGTCACAACACCTTTACTCTGTCCCCCTCACGTACTCACCTACCCTTCCCTTTTCACTGAGAGCACCGATTCCGAATACAGAATGTAATGACGAAACAATTACATGTCTTTAACATAAATTGCTCAACACAACTTTGGTAATGACTGAATAAAACGCCGGAAAGAAATACAAAAAATTAAATTGTTTCTTTTGATTGGTTAAAACTTTCTAGGTGAACATGGTTATATTTGAATTTGTATGTATATGTATATTACATTTGTTACACTCAGACCATTCTTATTTGTACTGTAGTTGTATGGGGGCACATATGCCTCTTGTACACTATAAAGATTTTGGCACAGTAAGTTCTGTAAAATGGCAGAAAAAAGTGGGAGAGAGTTCCAGATCTTCGTCGGAAGGGGAGGAAAAATAATAAACAGATGTAAGTGCACAATAGTAGCAGCTATATTTAGCTCAATGTCATTTCCAGGGCAGGATAGACTCTAAGCAAAGCTGCACGACTCCACCTTCCAGCGCACAAGTAAATTGCAAAGAAAATGTTCCTGATGCAGACTGGGGATATTCACAATGAGAGGAATGTAATGACCTGTCTCTGTGTGGTGGTCTGGTTCCATGCTAGAACTTAGAGCTTGGAACCATCTTTCACCAATGTTCATCTAATGTGAAAGTTCCATATTTGTCAGTTGTTAGCTGACTGTTGGTTGGGGCTGAATAAATACTACATGTTAACCTTAACCTGGATGAATCCTACCTTGTTACACTGGCGACGAGGATAAATTCAGGAAGTTTGTTTGGGGTTCCTCCTTTACCATCAGATCTGATCACAAGCCACTAAAGGAGGTGTTTGAAAAGAAGGGGTTGGACTCAATCTCGGCGAGAATTAGGAGGTGGGTAATTTCTTTGCAGGAGTTTGTGTTCAGGTTTGAGTATATTCCAGGGAAATCTAATGTCTCGGCTGATTGTCTGTCAAGGTTGGTGAACGTCGTGGAAAATGTTGATGAAGCTTTGGTGGAGGATTTTGAGTGTGAATTAAAGGTGTGTGACGTTACTTTGGGTGCGGTGAAGGAAGATGCTTGGAAAGAAGAGTTGAGCAAGGATGAGGAATTAAAGGAGGTCATTAAATTGTTGGAAGGAAATAGGTCTCGTTCTCTAAAGAAACCTTGGTCAATGGTTGCTGATGAGTTAGCAGTGGTGGATGGTTTGCTTATGAGAGGTACTAGATTAGTCCCACCTGTTAATCTCAGAAGTGTTCTGGTGGACATGGCTCATGAAGGACACTTGGGCATTTCTAAGACGAAAGAACGCATACGAATGAATTTCTGGTGGCCAGGGATTGATTTGTTGGTGGAACGTACAGTTAGGGATTGCTCTTCTTGTCAGGCTAGTGATAAAGTTTTGAAAACTAGGTTTTCCCCAATGGTTTGTAGGAGGTTGCCTAGGTCCCCCTGGGATGAGATTGCAGTTGATATTGTGGGGCCGTTACATGGTGAGCATCAAACTCCGTTTATGTTGGTTTTGTTGGACTTGTATTCAAGATGGGTGGAAGTTAGTTTGGTGAGGGAGATTACAAGTGATTCTGTTATTTCTTTCTTGGAGTCTGTCTTTAAGCGCGAGAGTTACCCGAACTCTATTCTTTCTGACAATGGGCCACAGTTTTGTTCTGGGAAAGTTGAGGATTATTCTCAGTAGGCGTTGTATAGTTCACAAGAGGATTTCTTTGTATCATCCTGAGGCAAATGGTGCTTTGGAGAGACTTAACAAGACTTTGAAGGAAAGCATTCAGTTGGCAAGGGTTAACAATTTGGACTGGAGAAGGGAGTTACAGAACAGAATTTCTGCTTATCGATTCTCTCCACACTCAACTACAGGAAAGACTCCGTTTGAACTCTTCAAGGGTAGGGCACCAAATACTTGTTTATGTCCTGCCTGGATGGCAGCAGACAAGGGTGTAAAAAATAATGATGTGGGTGCATGGAGAGAAAGGGAATTGAAACTACAGAGGCAAAGGAAGATTTATGTAGATAGGAGGAACTCTGCAAAAGAATCTAAATTCAAGGTGGGGGAAGAGGTAAAGATTAGGGCTCCTGTGGGTTGTCAAAATTGGTCAAAGTTTTCTGTTCCTAGAACCATTGTAAAGATTTTCAAAATTGCTTTAAAGACGGAGGATGGTCGTATCTGGAATAATAGTCGTGTTTCTCATTTTGGAGGAAAAGGGAAATGTGCAGATAATATTGTTGTTCCAGATTTGTATACAGATTCTTCTCGTTAGAGTGTGAGAGTACGCAGGCCGCCTGTTCACTTGCGTGATTACGTTTAGGAACTCTTTCTATTGTTTCTTCATATGTTTCTTTTGCTTATTTTATTGCTGGACATGTAAACCTGTTTAGTGTTTATGAGGGAGAAGTGTGATGACCTGTCTCTGTGTGGTGGTCTGGTTCCATGCTAGAACTTAGAGCTTGGAACCATCTTTCACCTATGTTCATCTAATGTGAAAGTTCCATATTTGTCAGTTGTTAGCCGACTGTTGGTTGGGGCTGAATAAATACTACATATTAACCTTAACCTGGATGAATCCTACCTTGTTACAAGGAATAAACAGTTAAACTAGAAAGGGACGCAACCTAGGTGGAATGATCTCAAATATAACCAATTCAACAAGCACTGGAAAAGCCCACCAGTATGAGTTTAATGTGCTCATTAAAGCCCAACAAGAAATGGAAGGCGTACGGTCCTAAAAGTTTCCTTGCCATTGATACAGTCCTGTTTAGTTTCTATTTCAACTAACGTTTGGATAGCAGGGAGCCTTCATTAATGCATGGGAGTGCATCCTATCATTTGGAAGTTATCGTGTGTGGGTATATTACTAAGTAAGATGAGATCATAAACGTTAATACTTTTCAAATCCTTTTTTATAGCATCTCCCTTGGGACAGTCATCTTGTGCTGCTATAAATAATAATTCATTTCACAGCCAAATGTTGCGTGCAAGCTTACCTCAGTCGAGCCTGTGAAAGCAACCTTATCCACATCCATGTGATTGGAAATTGCAGCGCCTGCCGTGGGCCCCATGCCGGGAATGATATTGACAACGCCGGGAGGGAATCCTGCCTGAAGAGCGGCAACAAACAAAGCCAACATGGGTTATTTGAGAAATTACAGGTACACAATGTGGCTGCCTGTTGCTGAAGAGCATGGATCTTTCAAAACATCCGGCAGCCTGACCACCGAATAAAAAAACGGATTACCAACATAAAATGTCCTGCGCACCTTCCAGACCCAACAAAAGATGCTAGCTTAGGAGTGACAATCCAATACAACATAAGCACTATTTCTAGCTTATCAAAAATATAACATGTACATGCATACATGAGAAATGCTATTTTTGCATTGGAAGATATACATATGCTTTGTGAACTTCACATGCCCCTAACCAATGTGATGATGCTGATCATACAAAAGGCACTGTATACTTCCATCATCAAAGTTCCCTTTAGCCACATCATTTTACAAGGCCTGACTCGGAGCAAAGTCCCCCTACCTCTTTGACAAGGCTGGCCACATGGAGCGCACTAAGTGGTGTTTGTTCTGCCACCTTCATCACAATCACATTCCCAGTGGCTAAAGCTGGTCCAAATTTCCAGGCTAGCATTAATAACGGAAAGTTCCACTGCAAAAAAACAAAACACAGAGTAGTAATAAAAACATATTTGAAAGAAACATGTAAATCACAAATAAATATAATCGTATGGGTAATTAGTATTCCAATTTAACAATGAGAAAAGATTTCTTGGAGGAATTAATAGTCAAACAAGTCACACTCCACTACTTTCACAACCAAATACTTCTCCCTATCAGTCTTAAAAGGACCCAAAAGGCAATTATGCAAAATCTGTTTTAATAAAACATATGATAAAAACAATTATAGAAATCATCTTAATCCAGATATTTAATTTTAAAAAAAATCCACAGATATTGTTAAAATCTTACATCAAGAGACATCACAAACAAGACATACAAATTTGTCATACAAATGCTAGTTAATTTGAAGGAATCAACTATCTGTAATATCTAAAAGCTCTTTATGTAAAATAGTTTGTTGTTCCTCAAATTTAACAATGTAAGAGCGTCAACGTGTTTCGGTGAATAACAGTTGAAAACCACCTTCTTCAGGAACACAACATTTTTTCTCTCTCTAGTCAGGTATATAATATTCACCAACTTTTTGTAATTGTAGTACGAGTGAGACATACTATTCATTTTCAAACAGCCAGGTCGTAATAAACATAAAACTCTTGTTAGTATGGTGGTGCTTACATGGATACTGGAGGCCTGACCTTCCGATACCGTTAAAATCCTAACTGATTATTACAGGAATGTTTCATGGGTGCATGGTCTCGGGCTCCTATGCTCAAAGGCGAAGTTCCGATGGGTCTACCAGTATGGTTGCTGAAACGCATTAAAAGAATCCTCTATTAAAATTAAAACTCAAAGATCTGATTCCGGGATATAGAGTTGGGGGACTAACCAGCCCTTCAGGCGTCACTGGAAGTTAATACCACACCAATCCCATTATCCTCTGTTGTGGTGTTTTCTCGTACCACTCGTTCCTGCATCCCATTTGTTCCTTGCGTTCGCAGTCGAAAAAAAAAAAAATGAAGCGATGTCTCTTGATAAAATATTTTTTTAAATATTTGTATTTGAAAAAATGACAGACTAATCCACTGCTACTTATACAATTCACAATGCAAGTTACATTTAGTGTCACATTAGGAATCAAGTTCAGTTCGACTCACATACTACACATTTCGCTCCCTATCCCTTCGCACCTCCAATTCCACCACGGGTGATTCACAGATGTCCCCCCTATACATGTTCCATTTGGACCATTTCCTGTCCCACTTCTTCGGGCACCCCCTTGCAATAAACACTTCTTTCTCAGCAATCCTGCATCTATCTAGCTCCCTCTGCCAAACCGCTACTGCAGGTGGTCGTATTCCTCCCCATCCCCAGGCAATTTCCCTCTTAAATAGTGTGGAACCTAGCGTTACAAACTGCTGTTTTATCTCCGCATGGTCAGTCGTTTACCATATGTTGAGCGGGCCCAGTCGTGGCGTCAAAGTGAGCGGCTACCCCAGCGCAGAATGCATGTGCGTCGTAATTCTATCCCAACGGTTCTGTACCATCGGGCATTCCCATATCATGTGGTAAAATGTGGCCGACTGCCGGCATCCCCTTAGACAAAGATAGTCTGGCCTAGACCCAATCCTCGCAAGAGTGACCCCAGTCAGATATGAACGGTGGAAAATACGGAGTTGAATAAGGCGGAATCTAAGCATGATGGCAGCCTCTCTGGATGACATTATCGTCTGCCTCCAATCCTCTTCCTCAATTGTCTCCAAGTCCTCTTACCACTTTTTTGTATGCTTCTCGAAGGAGTCAGACATATTATTACTATGTTTCTTGTAAGTGAGGGAGGTTGCCTTAGTGTGCAGCTGCCCATCCAACAGACGGTCCTCCAGAGGGGATGACTCCGGTATATCTACACAGCTAGGAAACGCCGTCATCAAAGCATGCCGTATTTGTAAATAGCGAAAGACCTCACTGGGCGCCAACCGGTATGCCTTCCGGAGCTCTTCAAACCGAAGGATTTTACCTTTTTTAACCAAGTCACCAACCAATCTTTGAGATACCAATCATATCCCATTTATCGAATCCAGAGTATTGGCAAAGCATACCTAGCTTCTGGGAATACCACAGCGGCGTCATTTTGGTAAGCCTGCCCGTCCACCCCAAACGAGAATTAACTAATTTCCATACCTGCAGTGTATGTTGGGTGGGACCTACGAAATGAGTCTTCCTAGTACTAGAATAAAGTGTACCAAGGTATCCAAATCTGTCCATCTGTTATCTATCCAAAGCACATGCCGGATCATCCGGCTGGGCGTACATCCACCTGTTCACAGTCACCAGTTGCGAGGCCCAATAGTAGAGCCATATGTCAGGTAATGCAATGCCCCCATCATACCATCCCTTCATCAATTTCTGAAGTGCAATCCTCGGAGCTTTCCCATCCCATAGTAACGTACGCACTTCACCCTCCACTGCCGTAAAATAGGCATCTGGAACTTTATACGGACAATTCTGTAGAATATAGAGAAACCGCAGAAGGGCGAGCATCTTAAAAAGAGCAGCACGGCCCACCAGTGACAGTGGCAAAGATCTCCAATGTTGGATGTCAGCCCGCAACCGTGTCAACAAAGGTGCTAAATTGCGACTGTGAAAGAGGTCCGGATCTGGCGTGGCAAAAGTTCCCAGGTATCTAAAAGCTTGATCCGAGACCATTAAAGCGCAGTCTTTTGGAAGACGTGGGGTCTGTCCATGTAGCATATACAACACAGACTTGCCCCAATTAATAGCGTACCCTGAATATTTCCCAAAGTTTGTGAAAATATGGAGGACCATATGGATGGACCTGTATGGGTTTGTAAGATACAACAATATATCATCTGCATAGAGTGATATTCTATCTTCACAGTCTTGGGACCTCCGTAGACCCTTTATCATCACATCACGGCGTACCCAGGCCGCCAAGGGCTCTAGCATAAGCGAGAACAGCAGTGGTGACAAAAGGCAACCCTGCCTTGTGACTCTGCGGAGGGAGAACAGCCTAGATGTGTAGTTGTTCACTCTGACCTGCCCAAGAATCTGTATAAAGTAACCGTACCCACCATATGAATTTAGGGCCTAATCCTGCTCTTTCCAGAACTTCAAACATGTATGGCCAATCGATCGCGTCAAACGCCATAGAGGCATCAAGGGACAGTATGACTGCATCTTCTTCTATACATCTCTGACGTGCCAGAACGTTATGAAGCCGACGAATATTCAGAACCATATTTCTCCCTGCCATAAATCCAGATTGGTCCGGATGCACAAGGGAGGATATCACTGTACCCAGCCGCATGTCAAGCACCTTCGCCAAGACCTTCGCCTCTACATTAATCAATAAAATCGGTCTGTTAGACCGACAGTCATCCACTGGTTTACCAGTTTTATGTATCACCACAATGCTTGCCAGTCGCTGATCTGGCAGTAAGGCACCCCTTTCCCAGCTTTCCTGATACATCTCTCTCAAGTGTGGGGCCACCTGGGAAGCCACTGCCTTAAGAAATTCTACCGGGGTACCATTGGGCCCCATCGCCTTTCCACATTTTATTTGGCCAATGGCCTTCCGTAGCTCCTCGCCGGAAATGTCCTCCTCCAGTAGCTCCCTATCCATGTCTGAAAGAGTCGGCACATCACATTCTGCCAGCAGTTGACGTGAGTCTTCTGCGGTATATATGGCAGAGGGCAAGTATACTGTTTCGAAATAGTTAGCAAATGCCTCTGCTATTTCACCCGGGCGGCAACAAACTTCCCCACTTGGGAGCATCAATCGGGGCACCCATCTAGCACCTTGCTTCTTCCTTTTCAGCCAAGCCAGCGTCTTTCCTGCCCTATCTCCAAGCTCATACAGCCTATGATGGGTAGCTGCCTGCTTAGCCAACATATGTTCGAGCCTTTAATTTGTATTCTTCCTTCTTTAGCGTCAGGCTATGGAGTGCCCCATCCGAAGGATGTATCGCATATTCCGCCTCAAGCTGTTTAAGCGCGCCCTCAAGCTGTTCTAAGATTTCCCACCGTTTTGCAACATTTCACCTTCAGCGACAGGGCATATCCCTTCAAAACCACCTTGTAAGCCTCCCAGATCGTCTGTGCCGACTCTGAGCCCACATTTTCTTCTAGAAAGTATCCCGTCTGCACCCCGAGCTCCTCCCTAATATCTGGGATTTTGAGCAACCATGGGTTGATAACTATAGTTCGACTCTGCTGCCTTTCCCCATGAGTAAAGTCTATTCCTACTGGGGAGTGATCCAATAGGCCACTAGGATATGTCCTAGGCCTCCTGAAGTTACCAACCGAGGCTGTGTATGTTAGAAAGTAATCAATCCGGGAAAGGCTGCCATGCACATTAGAGAAATATGTAAAGTCTATAGGAACACCCCGTAACCCCTGTCCCACATCTGTAAGACCCAGTGACATGGTAAAGTCTGCCATAAGCCCATTGGTCCTCCTGCCCTGCTTTGGGTGCCTATCAGTTGCGTCATTCATTGTCATATTGTAGTCTCCCCCCATTAATAGAACACCATCTGGAAGATCAGTTAGCGCCCAGCTCTACCAAGGCCACCCTACCCAGCGCCGGTGGCAAATAAACTGAAACTATATTGAGGGCTCTCCCCTCCCACTGAGCCTCAACCACTGTAAATCACCCAGCTGGGTCAGCCCATATATTATGAACTATCAAAGGAACGGTTTTTCTAATCAAAATACCTGTACCCCGCGAGCCAGTAGTGTAGTCAGCAAGTACAAGGAGCTTGTACCGCCATCTGTTTAGGGCCTTACTTTTGTTTCCAACCAAGTGGGTTTCCTGCAAGAGGACTAAGTCCGGGCTTGTCTCTTTAGATATTGTTGAACAATACCTCTTTTATTTTATCACCCAAAAGATTAACTTTCCAGGTAAGGACAGAGAGCACGGAATAATGATCAGCCATCATCTAACAATTGATATAAGATTTTAATAATATTTGTGGAAGGTATTTTTATTGAATTTCTGGATTAAGATGATTTCTATAATTGTTTTTATCATATATTTTATTAAAACAGATTTTGCATAATTGCCTCTTGGGTCCTTTTAAGACTAATAATGAGAAGTATTTGGTTGTAAAAGTAGTGGAGTGTGACTTGTATGAATATTAATTCCTCCAAGAAATCTCTTCTTGTTGTTACATTGCTGTACAAAGAACCCTGTTTCTTGGAGTAGAGGGGCCGCTTTCCTGTTTCAGAGCTAATTATTATTCCAGTAATGGGAGCAATTTCACAGAGAAATGTGATGTAGCTGTTGGTTCCATCTTGTGACTAGAAGGCAGAATTGATGGGATGAACGCACCAACTGACGCACTCAAATGGCTTTCTGAACCCGGAGGTGGGACTTGAAACTCCAGAGTTCTCTGTATCTGTTCAGCACAGTGTGCTAGATAAATTAAGCAAGTCTCTACAACAGAGATAGCATGCTTTCAGAAATACAAGCCTCATGCCTCAGCAGTTCTGGAAAAGGGATAGGAGCACACTGCCTTTCTGGTTTGAGTTAACCAATGTGAGGCAGAGTGACAGAAGGAACAGTAACAAGCACTGAAAATAGCCAAAATACGGTAAATACAAAAGGCAATTTCAATTGGGAGGCGTTTTAGGACTTCTTCAATGTTGTTTTATTCAAGACAAATACAACTTGCTGCCTTCTCATGTAATCTCCACCTCAGGACAGGCGCAGGATATTGTCACTGTGGAGGCAGGGTAAGTATGGCAGGTAGGTAGGCAAGTGTAATGTTGTGGTGTTTAGAAGGAAGCAAAGAGAATTGTCCCAGGTTTTCAAATAATTCTTTATTCTCGTCTTGAGGCAGAAATCACAGGAGTGTGTCTCTCCTTAGCATAGATCAGAGTGCATCTGGTTGTTGAATGCATTCTGAATTCGTTAAGGAGAAACTGCAGCACAAGGTATACATTTTAATTCTAAACAGGTTATTGCCAGTGCAAGCCACACTAGAACTAATAGATGTAGCAGAACACAATAGAACATAGAAGACACACTGAGAATCGGGACTTCACAAGTATCATTACAGCAGGTATGTAATGATACCAAAGTAATGCAGGTTGGTATCTATGGTAGATTATGTATAGTATGTATGGCAACTTAGGAGTTGACTATGGATAAGTTACTTACCTGTAATCCTAGTTCTCTTCCAGGGGTATACACATCAAAATCATAAGCACTGAATAGTCCCGCCCACGTGCGGGCACCCCCAACACACACCCCCCAACACACCCCCCCCCAACACACCCCCCCAACACACCCCCCACAACACACACCCCCCAACACACACACACACACACACACACACACAGAGTCCTCGGGACTCGTTTCCAATAAAGAGCACTCAAAGCCGCTGTAGCGTGGTTTCACCAAGAAGTTTAATAGCAGAAGACTATTGCAGATAATTGCCAAGGTTACAAACGCGTTTCGGCGCTGCCGCCTTCGTCAGTGTAAACCAGCATTTTTTTGATGTTTGATTTAAATAAAATCCGTGATGACAACCTGTCACATGTTCTAAAAAGGATAAACATAAAAAACGGCACAAGGCTAGTAATTCCATCATTACTTGTGGCGGCCATCTTATAATGGGTCAGTGCTGTATTTACTTAATCACAAACATATCACTCTGTGCCATAATATCAAACCATTGATATGTCTATATACATAATTCATACAATTAAGACAATCTAAATTCATTTTATCATTCATGTATATATGTGGATGGTAAATCATAATGTTATATATTTTTTTGTTTTTTCGTCGGCCGTCTATTTTCACAGTGCTGTTTCGCAAAACCCGTAACGATCCCGTTTTAGGGTTTTGTCGAATAGTTCACGTTATTGGGATGGACGGAACCATTGCCTTTCTTAGGTTTGATGCAATCAAGCCCTGAATGGGCTAATTTCAAACTGTCCATGTTATGTATTCATTACAAAGGCAAATTCATTGCCGATTGTTCCCTAATTTTTGATTACTTTTTTCATTCATTTTCCCCCAAAAGAGAAGGGGATTGGGCAGACGCTGTCTTTGTTTTTCTATTCTTAGTTTATTTATTTTCTCAGGATTCTAGGATGTTCATGTGGTAAAGGGACAGGGATGTTGATCTTTCAGATAGGAGTCCACATCTCTTCTTCATTGTTAATCCCCCCTGGGGTCTTAGTCTGGAGTTGGATAATGAACCTAGATTCTAAGGTTCTCAGTTTTTTCACCCAGTTCCCCCCTCTTTCTGTTCTGACTAATTGGTCCAATATGAAATAGGTTAGTAAATTGCTGTTGTGCATTTGTTCAAAATGCCGATCTACAGGGTAGCTTTGGTCCTTTGAGGTGATAGCCCTCATATGTTCAAGGACTCTAAGTTTCGTTTGTTTTACTGTGCTCCCTATATACTTCTTCCCACACGGGTATGTTAAACAGTATACAGTATAGTCAGAATTACAGTTAAGCAATTTCAATATCCTGGTTTTTGTTTTCTTTCCTGGTACTTGATACGCTTTGACCTTCTTCGAGTTTTTACAGGCTTTGCATTTCATACATGGAAAGAAACCAAAGATAGTCGATTTTTTTTTTTCTTGCTCTCATAGTGGCTATCAACTAAATGATCCTTGAATGAGTCTCCCTTCCTATATGAGATGAGAGGATAGTTAGATAAAGTTTTGCCTATTACAGAGTCTGTCTTTAGGATTTTCAGGGGAATGTTGTTAATCACACTACGGGGATAAAAAAAAAATATATAATATATATATATATATATTTTTTTTTTAGCAAAGAGCCCTCGAGCTTCGGGAGGGAACACGACGCTGCCTCACACCATCCAGCTGTATAAGCCTCGCTGTTGCTTGGTTGCAGAATGCTTTGATTAATTATTGCCATCCGACGCGTTTCGAGGCTTAGAACGCCCCTTAATCATGGACACGCTCAACTGAGGACATGACAACTTTGTGCTGTGTTCGTGCTTTTTATTGTTTCTTTCATTGAACACAAACACCCTGCGTGGGTGTGGCCTCCCAGATGCCTCCTGGCATGCTGGTATATGAAGTCCAAAAAGCACAAAGCAAGTATTATATATATATATATATATATATATATATATATATATATATATATATATATACACACACACACACACATACATACACACACACACACACACACACACACATATATACTCACATATACAGCCTTAAAACATATTACTAGGCTCAAACTGCCACAATTGCATTGTAGATCTTTTCTTTTACATTTGAGAAAATAAAGAAACGTACATCATGATATTTTCATGATACAGATAAAGAAAACTGCTTTCAGTTTGCTTTGAAAAACACAACCTTTTTTTTTCCAATGTAACTAGGCAAGATCATGGAGGCAGATTAGCCTGGAGAGGCTCTATATAGAACAATTGGAAAAATTGGCGCTGTGCCTTTAAGAGCTCCAGGAACAACTAGGCTCTCATCATGTACCACAGGTGACAGTTAGGTCACTTACCAGTGTAAACATACCATGGGTAACAGATACATATAAATGGCCATGGTATTCGTCTGGGGAGGAAGGAGGGTAGCTTATGACTTTGATGAGTATATCCCTGGACGAGAACTAGGATTACAGGTAAGTAACTTATCGTTCTCTTCCAGGGGATACTCATCAATAGTCATAGGCACTGAATAGAGTAGCAAGCCCATCCACATACCCGGTGGACGAATCCCAGCATAGCATAATCTGTTTGAAAACATATTACCCAAACAAATTTCTCAAGGACGCATTGTAGGAGAGTAGGGTCTGCAATCCTATGATCACCCAGATTTTTGCTTTTTGCTTCACTGGTTTACAACTTTCCCTGGCTGTGGGCCTGCTAATCAGACCCACAGCCTAGCTGTTCTCTCTACTCCAAATTGTACCCAGGTACTGAATTGGCACTGGGCCCTCTCAAGTCCCTGTACCCAGGGCTGAGGTGCACCCAGAAGTCTCCCAGGGGCTGCAGCATGTATTATGCCACCCCTGGACTGACTAACTAAATCTGACACAACTGGCTGCACGACAGCTGGGGCAAGGTGGTGTAATCACCCTTTGCTTTAGATATAGTATTCCTATATCTAAACCTAAATGGGCACACAGATCTCCTATCAGTCACTCCTATGGCAGGCCTTGACAGTCCTGAAGGCAGAGTGCTTGGAATCGTGTGAGATAGTGCTCTGGCATGAGCTGAGCCTGTCTGCGGCTTTCGGGATCCATCCCTTAGCCGTTTCCATGATATCGCATACCATATACTCTTAAGTGCATTATAATCCTCGCGGTTGAATGCCAACTCTGGTATCGCTTTATCAAAACATGTCGAGTAAGGTGTCATACGAATTGGAATACTAACCCCTCGCCAATTCTGGCGACGGGGTTAGCATTCCACCCTTCTAGAGGGACACGACATGTATGTAACCTGTAACCCCGGTTAAAGTCAAACAGAGCCTTAGCTCCACAAAATGGATGCTGCCACCGAGACACAAGTCTGCCCTCCTGCTGCTGGGAGTCCTCCCAGCCCAGGAGGCAAGGACAAAGGGTTTCCTGCCAGGGGCGGTGCCAGCACCGTCCCAGACAGGATTTTGTGTATTCTAGGTAGGCAGGGCTTTAGAGGAAGGTGACTGCAAGTGGCACCCCGGTGCTCACGGTGCATAGGCCGGCTTGAACCAGTTCCAGGGGCACTCCAGTCCCTGATCTGGGGAAAGCCCGCCAAAGGAGAGGGGTGTAACCACCCCCCTCCTAGTCCCACCCATAGGGCAGGACTTAGTCGCGTGCCAGCCACTTTTTGCAGGATAAAGGTAGGAACTGGCCCCCTTCCAAATCAGATCATCTTTGAATCCTGAAACTACTTTCCACGAAAGGAACTCAAGACTTCTTCCCAAGATTCTCCCTTGTGACTAAGGAGTAGTCACCCTGCAGCAGCAGGCACCAACCAAGCTTCGCGGTTTGTTGCCAGTCTCTCCTTCGGATCAAGACTGCTTCAGCACGACAAGAACCGGCTTCCCTGGCACCTCTGACCTCAACCTACATCATCAGCCCAGCTGTGATCCGTGGGTGCGACGAGACCTCGAGGGACCGGCCATCTTCAGAACTGCACGACGCTTGTCCAGCACGACTCCCGAGTGACCCTCGACTGAGTGCTTTGGGGTAAGAGAAGCCCCGACCCTGAGCAGTTCCAGCACCGAAGTTCAGCCCCCCTGCATCCACGAGATCTGCGTGGGGCCCTTCTGCTTGTTGCTGCTCACCGCGTTGTCCAGGTCGCTTGCCCGTTGGCTAGTGGCCCTCTCACGACGCTCCACGACTACAACTACTGCTGGTCTGGTTGCTCCAGACTAGCCCTTGCTCCCTTCCAAAAGAGGAGCACCCTGGACCCTCCTGGTCCACTCAAGACGCCATTTTAGGTCCACCGCGTGGGCCTTGCATTTGCAAAGACTTGTTGCCCAATCCTGGGTCCAGCGACGTCGACAGCAAGAACCTTCATGGGACAGCTCGCACCTCCATCCTGGTCGCCGACAACGCCTCCTGGTCCGAGAGACTGCAGAGCCCAGCAGCGCCCACTCACCTGGTCGAGGTGACTTCGCCCGGTGCCACTCTGGTGCCCATCTAATCACTGGCTAGTGATTCAGAACTTGGTCCCCTCTGCTTTCAGGTCTTCCTCTTCCCTGATCCAGGCTTGGATCACCACTAACTTTTCTTCACTGGCCGCCTGCCAGCAACTTCCACTTCAGGCTCCTGGTTCGTCAACGAGGGTTTCCGACGTGACTTCAACCCTATGCAGCCGCAGCCCCTGGGCTAGGTAAACCGAGTACTCCGGTGCTCCAGCATAGTCCAACACTCCTAGTGTTCGGATCCACTCTTGTTTTCGACCCACCTAGTCGGGTTCGCCCGAGAACAGTAACTTTGCAACTGCTAGCCTCCATAGACTTTTTCCCGCCTTACGCGTGAGAGTTCCCACTCTGCACACGACGTCCACAGGCCTCCTGCATCTAATCCCAGTGTTTAGAATTGTAGGCCTAGCGATTCCTGAGTCTAGAAAAGTATTACTTACCTGCTAGCAAGTTCGCATTCCACTTACTGTGTATATGGTTTTTCGTGCCCCTAGGGCATTTGTGTAAATTGTGCGACTTAAAGTATTTTCGTAAGAGTTTTGTTGTGTGCTTAGCTCCCTGACTCATAAAGAGTTCAGGGTAGTCTTGTTATAAATAAATACACTTTATTTTCATAACAACTTGTGTGGTGTCCTTTCACTTGGTGTTCAAGGGGTAATGTGATGGTAAAACAGCTGGCTTAACACGCCCTCTAGAGTCTTAGCCTTAGACTGCTCGTATCCATGCTACTAGGATAGCTGGTCTATAAGGTTGACTTACAACCAATCATCAATAAGGGTTGTTTGGACTGATACATAGTGATCACTAGAATAGTGAGCACTGCATATCAGGCCAACTTCTCACACGCATGACCAAATTGAGCATCTGCTTGAGTGTCAGAATCAAGGCAGTAATGGCATGTGAAAGTGTGAACCGAATGCCATGTGGCTGCTTTACAAATTTCCTGAATAGGTACATTTCTAAGCATCGCTACCGTAGAGGCTTTTCCTCTTGTAGAATGAGCTCTCGGTTTGCCCGGGAGCTGTTTGTGTGCCAGCTGATAGGATAACATGATACATGACACTATCCATCTAGCAATGTACCTTTTAAATGCACCTTTTAGAGGCAGGAAAACCAGTGTTCAATGGACCATAATTACCAAACAACCTGTCCGCCTTTCTTATACTCTTTGTTTTGTCTAGATACAATTTTAACACTTTTTAGATCTAGAGATTGCAACGTACTCTCAGCAGGAGTGACAGGGTTCGCAAAGAAAGTAGGAAGAGTGATTGACTGGTTGATGTGAAACTCCGAGACTACCTTCGGAAGGAACCTCGGGTGAGTTCTAAGCACTACTCTAGTCGCATGAAAAACGAGATACGGCTCGGAAGAGCACAAGGCTTGTATATCGCTCACCCTGCGAGCAGATGCGATTGTCACGAGAAAAGCAGTCTTCCATAAAAGATGTTGCAGGGAGGCTTAGTGGATAGGCTCGAATGGTGGAGCCAATAACTTAGAGAGAACCACATTAAGCTCACAGGAAGGCGATTAAGACCTAACTGGTGGGTAGACCTTTTTTAGACCCTCCAGGAAGTCTTTAACAACTGGCATCTGAAAGAAAGAAGCCAGAGTGAGAGACTTTCTATATGCTATTATGGCTGCCAAGTGAAGGAATATTGCAAACCTGCTTTGGCCAAATACAAGAAGTATGGTAACAGTACCTGTTCCTGACCTTGAATAGGGTCATGACCCTCAGCAGTACAACACATGTAATAACGCTTCAACTTAAAAGCGGAAGACTTGGTCGTAGAACATCTCCGAGCCTCCATCAAGGTTTGCATGCAGTCTTGAGAGAGACCTAAATGTCCGTATTGAATGAACTCAGGAGCCATGCTGCTAACCTCAGGGACGGCAGGTTGGGATGGAACACCTTGCCACCCGCCCTGGTCAGCAGATCGGCATGACACAGTAACCTCCTGTGTGGTACTTTGGATGGGTGAAGAAGGTCCGGGTACCACCATTGGCGAGCGCAACCAGGATCATCTTCGCTTTTGATTCGTACAGTTTCCTGATCACCAGGAGAATAAGGGGAACTGGTGGAAAGGCGTAGAACAATGTCTCTGAACAGTCTCAAAAGAGCTTTCCCCCTGGAGCCTGGTTGTGGGTATCTGGAGGCAAAGATGCAGCATTTTGTGTTTTCTGCGTCCGTGAAGAGATCTAGGTCTGTGTTGCCCAGTTGCGAAAGATGCCTTTAGCTGCTTCTTGTTTTAGCACCCAGTCATGCGCTTGTGCGAAATGCCTGCTTAGGCCGTCCGCTTGGACGTTGAGGATGCCTGGTAGATGAACTGCGAAGATCTTCATGTCTCGTGCCAGAAGCCACTTCCAAATCGCTTGCGATTCCAGTGACAGGGGTCTGGACCTGGTGCCCCCCTGCTTGTTCAAGTAATACATTGTTGTCGTATTGTACGTCTGAACAAGCAGAGCAGTCGATTTGATGGAAGGAAAAAACGCCTTGAGAGCCAGATGGATTACCCTGAGCTCCATCATGTTTATGTGGTATAGCTGTTCTCTTTCTGACCACAGTCCTTGTATCTGCAGGGACCCCATATGATCGCCCCATCCCTGAAGGGACGCGTCCGTCACCAGAGTCTATTTGGAGAGCTCCTCAGCTCCCCATGCCTAACAAAAACAAGAAGAACCATCATATAAAAGCACTGCACGACTAACAAGGGTGAAATACAACTTAACTGACGTCGCTCTGGAGCCTGCAGTGGAGCCCGCCCTTCCTCTCCATTACCACGATGCGGGACGTGCGGCGTCAGACGGCCCGCTTTGTGCCCGCGCTTAACCCAAACAAGTGTGCCTGGAGTGCGCCTTGGAAGAGACGCGGGAAAGCAGCAGCGTGACGCCGTGAGCGTGCATGTTGGCGTTCCCTGCGGCTCGCACGTTCACAGACCGGTGTCTGCTTGTGCACCGGTCTGTGCCACTTGGGGAGGAAAGACAACGACAATAAGGCTCGCTGGCGGCAGCGCTTTGCGCTGCAACGCCAGGCGAGCCCTAATAAACCAGAAGCTAGCATTTAGGATGGACAATGACAAGCCCATAACAAATATGGGTGGAGCTTCAAGTCCATATTCAAATACAGCATGCCTCGGAGAGCATGTGCTATGCAGGCTCATCCTACAAAGAATTGTCAGGTTGTGAACCTTGAAAGGCGGGGGGGGGGGGGGGGGGGAGGAAATCGGGTATGGCGGGGTCCATTAAATCCCTCAAGACCTGCCCCTGCAGGTAGGTTTAATCACAAGGCATCTGCCAGCAGAGGGATCTCTGCTCCCTCCCCTTTGAAATGCAGACCAGATGTCAGAGGACCAGCTGCTTCATACAACCAGGCTGCCTTTCTCTGATGCACTGACCCCAGGGAAAGATGAGTTTGTGGCTGGGCTGGGCTGGCACAGCATATTCATTGTGCTAGGGCACAAGTACCTGGTGTGCCCAGGGCACAACCAGTTCAAGTGTGCCGCAGCGCAGAACATTGTGACTCCATCAGTAATGTACACCCAGATTGCAATTTTTTTTAATGTAAAAATACACTTGGGCTGGATGACATTTAATCAGGAACTTTGATTTGTAAGCGCCTAGAGGTTCATTCTGCAGCTGACGCTATGGAAGAATCTGTGTGCCTTTAGGTTTCAGCATTGCGCAGCTTGCCAGTCCCATGGGCTGTGATGGTATAAAGCCCTCCCACATGCACAGTAGCCCCCACTGGAAGAGAAAAAAGGTACAAGCCGCACCTTGAAATGCATTGGTCTAGGGTGGAACGAGAATCCCTTGGCAATTACGCACACACCTGCATCCTAACCTCCTGCTGGCACAACCAACACACACATGCAAGCTAACCCTGCTTTGGGAAACAATCGTGGGAGGGCTAGGAGACACCTGCTCACCCCCCTCCTCACTCAACAGGCTGACTGAGGGCACACAACGCGGTGGGCACACAACACGGTGAGTACACCGGATACTGGCTTATAGCAGCTCTTCAAGGCGCCTTTTAAAAAGGGAGGCCATTATTGCTTTAGCTTTACAAAACAGAAGAACCCACACTTCACGTTATTTCAACAAGTGTTATTCAAGTAAAGAAATGAACCAACTTTATCATCTTCATCTCGGCAATTATTTATGCCTTTTAATAGTGTTTTTAGAATAGACAATAATGTTTCTTAGCAAGAGAAGAAGACGTTCTTCACAAACATGACCACATACATTTGTTGTCCAAGTTATGCAACAACCTATGTGTAACAAGAGTGAAACATACAATTCATACGATTCATTTCATGGTACATCGTATTATTTAAAACAATTATGAAACAGGTGGAAAAAGAAATTTTAAGTGAAAAAAGATATTTTAAGTGAAAAAAGATATTTTAAGTGAAAAAAGATATTTTAAGTGAAAAAAGATGTCAAAATTATTTCAAATGGACATCAATACATAAGCACATTTTTTCAAAATACTGAATTGTCATAAATCACTAGAGATAATCAGTAAACAATTAATGCCAACAATAGTTGCAAAAAATAATGTTCAGTCCCCTTTATGAACAATGTTTTCAAGAATCTAGGATTTAATCCTTTTTATAGTTGCAAAAAATAATGTTCAGTCCCCTTTATGAACAATGTTTTCAAGAATCTAGGATTTAATCCTTTTTGCCGACGCGTTTCGAGTGTGGGTTTCCAATACCCAGACTCTCATCAGGGCCGAATCAATCGTTTTTCCGATCCTTATCCTAATGGTGAAAAAACAAATTGTGCATGCTTATTAGGGCAGCTTCCTTTCACCTTCTCAGTTTAACATAGTTTTCGTCAAGGTGCCTTACCTCGGAGTTGTGGAGGTAAAGGTCACACTTGGAGCTTGTGATTGAAGCTGTGTGCACGCTTCTAAAATAAAGATTGTTGTATGTTTATTAGTTACACGGATCCAACAATCATTTCCTAATGTTAAAAAAATATATACAATAGCCGGGGCAGGGCATTCCTACCTGGCGCGGCGTGTCTCGAAAATTCAGTAATGAGAACTATTTTCTTTCCTCGTCTTTTAAAAGGACGGGACCACTCATAATTTAGTTTTCTTTCTGTGAAAAGAGTAACCGAAAATGCCATTGTTGTGTCTGTCTCTACATCTAGAATAGCATTCATTAAGCTACTGGGGGAGCCGCTGAACCACTCACCGCGAGTTTTCTCACGTTGAACGCGGTGTCTCTCACCAGCCTTGTATAGCGGTAACAGTTTCCCCGCTGCAGATCTGTAACATGCAAGGGCCCGTTAGGGACGCTGTGTTTGTAGCAAGGACCGCGATCTATTACTAACAAAGGAAACCAAGCTTACCTATTTCTTCCGCTTGCTTTCCTCTCAATGATTCCCGTCTTTCTGAGTCACCAGTGTTGGTCAAGCAGGCCGCCGCCTGTACGTTACTTTAAACTAACTTAACCAATCAAATGTTTGTGTTGCGATGAAACCCCAGGGATGCATTCTGGGAATTGTAGTCAATTGAACAGCTAGTTTTCATTAAAGTCTGTTCAATTCGCTCATTGAATTGAGTCCTTTGTTGATACTGTCGAATCTCATTATTAGGTACGCTTCCTTGCGTAACAGCGCGTGATCGATGTTTTGGATCAATGCTTGTTAGCACTGTCCAAGTGAAAATCGGTCTCCTTGTGGTTGAAAGCCACAAAATGGTCGACCATTGGGGCATTCGGTACTCTTTTCTTAAGTCGTGATCGATGTTGTGAAATTCGAATGTTCACTTGTTGGCATGTTTTGCCGATGTATACTTTATTACAAGCACACAAAACTGCATATACTACATTCTTACTTCTGCAATTTGTATGAATCTCATGTCTCCATTTGATGCCGTTGTGACGAAATTCATTTCCTTCTATAGTACTGCTGCAGGCGACACACATACCGCATTTGTGGTGTCCAGTGATGGGTTTTAATTTCCACTGTGATATAAGGTCACTCTTGGGTTTAGGGACATAACTGTCTGCCCGGATGATTTGTTGGCCGATGCTGGGATTTTTTCTCATAGCGAAAATTGGCCTTTCCAAAAGGGTGTTCAAGTCCCTCTAGTAAGTGCCAGTTTCGCAAAATTATTTGCCTGAATTTATTAGTATGCGCCCCATAGGTGGTGACACAAACCAATTTATTTAGTTCCTTTTTTGATTTTATTTTTAGGAGCTCTTCCCTAGGAGTGTACCTCGCTCTTTTTGTTGAGTGCTTCAGCAGTTTTTTTGGGTAACCCCTTTTGTTCATTTCATCACAGAATGTGGCTGCATGTGTATCAAAATTAGTTATTTCAGAGCAGTTTCTTCTTATCCTCAACAACTGACCATAAGGTAGATTTTGTTTCAAACATTGGGGATGCGCACTCTTATAATGTAAAGTAGTATTTTTGTCCGTCTGCTTTTTAAATAGAGAGGTTGAAAACCTGTCTCCTTCGATGCCAACTTCCACATCCAAAAAAGTCATTTTCTTATTGCTTGAATCAATTGAAAATTTTATATCTGGATGACGTGCATTCAGCCAGCCATAGAAGTTGTCGAGTTCTACCTGGCTCCCCTGCCACAGGAGCCAGATGTCATCAATATACCGTGCCCACTGTTTTATGTTGTCACTGTAGGGGTTGTTCCTATAAATGAATTTTTCCTCGTACTGGGCCATGTACAACACCGCCATTTCCGGCGCATAAGGACAGCCCATGGCCGTACCTTTGATCTGAATGAAAAACTCATTTTCAAATTTAAAATGTAAATGTCGGAATTTTGTAAAGCGCACAGCTACCTCCACCGGAGGTGTCCCAGCGCTGTCTGTATACCGCTTAGGAACCCTTCCTGGCTTTCCTGGGAAATGTCCACTTCTGGGCACCCCCCAGGTGCAGCCAGGCATCCCAGCGCTTTTGGGGCCGTTGTGGAGACTAAGCAAGCTATTGCCCAGAGTTGCAGCGTGGGACCCATGATCAGAACAGGCACTGAGGCGAGAATATCCAGTCGGGGGAATTAATGAGCCGGAGACCCGCCCAGGCGGGAATCGAATCCTGGCCCCTGGCCAGAGCTCTGCATCAAGGTCTGCCTGCTCTAACCATTGAGCCACACTCCTCCACTTTAAAGTTTTTTGCTTTTACTCTTTAAAGTAATTGCTTCTCAAGGAGATTTCTGCCAATGATATAATGAAAGTAGTGGGTACCCTATGGGGTCTCTCCCGCTGCTCAAGATAAAATTCCACTACTTCAAGGGCTTCATCCTGGGGGATCTGTGTATATAATGAATTGACATCCATTGTGGTCATCAAGTCATTCTCTGCATCAAATGTCATATCTTGTAATTTATTAATGAAATCAATTGTATCCCTCAGGTACGATTTGACCTGAGGTAAAAACGGTTTCAAAAAGAAATCAATATATTTGGAAATAGGTTCCAATGCGGAGTCACATCCAGAGACAATTGGTCTCCCGGGGGGTGTCTGTTGGTTTTTATGGATCTTTGGCAAAAAGTATAGAACGGGCGTTCTTGGTGATTTTTTATTTAGAAATTCGAACTCTTTAGGACCCAGGAATCCATCCTCTAGTCCTTCTTGGGTTAATTTGGCGATCTTATTTTGAATTTCAAAAACTGGATCTTCTTTAACAGGACTATACCAATCCATGTTGTCTACATGTGCCCTGCCTTCAGACAGGTACATTGGTCGTGGCCAAATTACCACCGCTCCCCCCTTATCGGCCTGCTTGATAACAATTGAGGTATCTGCTTTAAGGTCTCGGATGGCCGTCAGTTGGTTTTTACTAATATTGTGATGAATGAAGCTCTTACTCTTTTCCAACTTTGTCAGTGACGACAACACCGTCTGCTCAAAGGCGTAGATTTGTTTGGGTATATTTGACATTGGCAAAAATTTTGATTTTACCCTTAATCCAGAGGTTTCAGCTACATCAATACAAAATGTAGCAGGGACCTTATGGTTCATACTATAGAGACGGCCCAACGCTTATGCAGTCAGGAAGAACAGGAGATTGCTGATTTAATAAAGGCCATTGCCGATAATAAGACAGATACTGAGGCCAAAGCCCTATTAGAGAAGATTGAAAAAGAAATACAAACCTTTAAAGATATTACCATCAATACTAAAACCTCTCAATTTGAAAGAGACTCAAAGTCATTCAAGCTTGACCAAGTGTATCCGTTCTTAAAGGAGGACTACTACACAACAGCAGAGTCAAAAAGGGCCTTAAACTCGTATCAGGGAAGATCAAAAACAAGGTTCACCACCTTTTCTTCTACCTCGTCATCGGGGTCTTCACCTGAGTCAAGACAAGACAGACAAGGGGGACAGATTAAAAAGGGTTTCAATCAGCCTTTTTTAGGAAAGTGCGGCCAACAACCAGTTCGCTTCAAACAGCCATGGGAGATGCGCACGAGAAACCGATATTACAACAATTACAACAATTAGACACTTCTACAATTGTCAATCTTTCGGAAAAAACTTTAACAGCAGATGAAAAAACGATTTTGAGTTTGGGTTTAAAATTTGAACCCAGTAGAAGAACAGACTTCACTAAACTCAAGCTGGAGGCAATTGAGTTTTGCAGAAAAATCAGGTTGAAAACCTTCTTTGCCGGTGCTGAACCCACTCCAAATAGGGAAACCACTGGATTAAGGGTAAAATCAAAATTTTTGCCAATGTCAAATATACCCAAACAAATCTACGCCTTTGAGCAGACGGTGTTGTCGTCACTGACAAAGTTGGAAAAGAGTAAGAGCTTCATTCATCACAATATTAGTAAAAACCAACTGACGGCCATCCGAGACCTTAAAGCAGATACCTCAATTGTTATCAAGCAGGCCGATAAGGGGGGAGCGGTGGTAATTTGGCGACGACCAATGTACCTGTCTGAAGGCAGGGCACATGTAGACAACATGGATTGGTATAGACCTGTTAAAGAAGATCCAGTTTTTGAAATTCAAAATAAGATCGCCAAATTAACCCAAGAAGGACTAGAGGATGGATTCCTGGGTCCTAAAGAGTTCGAATTTCTAAATAAAAAATCACCAAGAACGCCCGTTCTATACTTTTTGCCAAAGATCCATAAAAACCAACAGACACCCCCGGGAGACCAATTGTCTCTGGATGTGACTCAGCATTGGAACCTATTTCCAAATATATTGATTTCTTTTTGAAACCGTTTTTACCTCAGGTCAAATCGTACCTGAGGGATACAATTGATTTCATTAATAAATTACAAGATATGACATTTGATGCAGAGAATGAGTTGATGACCACAATGGATGTCAATTCATTATATACACAGATCCCCCAGGATGAAGCCCTTGAAGTAATGGAATTTTATCTTGAGCAGCGGGAGAGACCCCATAGGGTACCCACTACTTTCATTATATCATTGGCAGAAATCTCCTTGAGAAGCAATTACTTTAAATTTGAAAATGAGTTTCATTCAGATCAAAGGTACGGCCATGGGCTGTCCTTATGCGCCGGAAATGGCGGTGTTGTACATGGCCCAGTACGAGGAAAAATTCATTTATAGGAACAACCCCTACAGTGACAACATAAAACAGTGGGCACGGTATATTGATGACATCTGGCTCCTGTGGCAGGGGAGCCAGGTAGAACTCGACAACTTCTATGGCTGGCTGAATGCACGTCATCCAGATATAAAATTTTCAATTGATTCAAGCAATAAGAAAATGACTTTTTTGGATGTGGAAGTTGGCATCGAAGGAGACAGGTTTTCAACCTCTCTATTTAAAAAGCAGATGGACAAAAATACTACTTTACATTATAAGAGTGCGCATCCCCAATGTTTGAAACAAAATCTACCTTATGGTCAGTTGTTGAGGATAAGAAGAAACTGCTCTGAAATAACTAATTTTGATACACATGCAGCCACATTCTGTGATGAAATGAACAAAAGGGGTTACCCAAAAAAACTGCTGAAGCACTCAACAAAAAGAGCGAGGTACACTCCTAGGGAAGAGCTCCTAAAAATAAAATCAAAAAAGGAACTAAATAAATTGGTTTGTGTCACCACCTATGGGGCGCATACTAATAAATTCAGGCAAATAATTTTGCGAAACTGGCACTTACTAGAGGGACTTGAACACCCTTTTGGAAAGGCCAATTTTCGCTATGAGAAAAAATCCCAGCATCGGCCAACAAATCATCCGGGCAGACAGTTATGTCCCTAAACCCAAGAGTGACCTTATATCACAGTGGAAATTAAAACCCATCACTGGACACCACAAATGCGGTATGTGTGTCGCCTGCAGCAGTACTATAGAAGGAAATGAATTTCGTCACAACGGCATCAAATGGAGACATGAGATGCATACAAATTGCAGAAGTAAGAATGTAGTATATGCAGTTTTGTGTGCTTGTAATAAAGTATACATCGGCAAAACATGCCAACAAGTGAACATTCGAATTTCACAACATCGATCACGACTTAAGAAAAGAGTACCGAATGCCCCAATGGTCGACCATTTTGTGGCTTTCAACCACAAGGAGACCGATTTCACTTGGACAGTGCTAACAAGCATTGATCCAAAACATCGATCACCAAATGTAGAACAAGCGCTGTTACGCAAGGAAGCGTACCTAATAATGAGATTCGACAGTATCAACAAAGGACTCAATTCAATGAGCGAATTGAACAGACTTTAATGAAAACTAGCTGTTCAATTGACTACAATTCCCAGAATGCATCCCTGGGGTTTCATCGCATCACAAACATTTGATTGGTTAAGTTAGTTTAAAGTAACGTACAGGCGGCGGCCTGCTTGACCAACACTGGTGACTCAGAAAGACGGGGATCATTGAGAGGAAAGCAAGCGGAAGAAATAGGTAAGCTTGGTTTCCTTTGTTAGTAATAGATCGCTGTCCTGGCTACAAACACAGCGTCCCTAACGGGCCCTTTCATGTTACAGATCTGCAGCGGGGAAACTGTTACCGCTATACAAGGCTGGTGAGAGACACCGCGTTCAACGTGAGAAAACTCGCGGTGAGTGGTTCAGCGGCTCCCCCAGTAGCTTAATGAATGCTATTCTAGATGTAGAGACAGACACAACAATGGCATTTTCGGTTACTCTTTTCACAGAAAGAAAACTAAATTATGAGTGGTCCCGTCCTTTTAAAAGACGAGGAAAGAAAATAGTTCTCATTACTGAATTTTCGAGACACGCCGCGCCAGGTAGGAATGCCCTGCCCCGGCTATTGTATATATTTTTTTAACATTAGGAAATGATTGTTGGATCCGTGTAACTAATAAACATACAACAATCTTTATTTTAGAAGCGTGCACACAGCTTCAATCACAAGCTCCAAGTGTGACCTTTACCTCCACAACTCCGAGGTAAGGCACCTTGACGAAAACTATGTTAAGAAACTGAGAAGGTGAAAGGAAGCTGCCCTAATAAGCATGCACAATTTGTTTTTTCACCATTAGGATAAGGATCGGAAAAACGATTGATTCGGCCCTGATGAGAGTCTGGGTATTGGAAACCCACACTCGAAACGCGTCGGCAAAAAGGATTAAATCCTAGATTCTTTAAAACATTGTTCATAAAGGGGACTGAACATTATTTTTTGCAACTATAAAAAGGATTAAATCCTAGATTCTTGAAAACATTGTTCATAAAGGGGACTGAACATTATTTTTTGCAACTATTGTTGGCATTAATTGTTTACTGATTATCTCTAGTGATTTATGACAATTCAGTATTTTGAAAAAATGTGCTTATGTATTGATGTCCATTTGAAATAATTTTGACATCTTTTTTCACTTAAAATATCTTTTTTCACTTAAAATTTCTTTTTCCACCTGTTTCATAATTGTTTTAAATAATACGATGTACCATGAAATGAATCGTATGAATTGTATGTTTCACTCTTGTTACACATAGGTTGTTGCATAACTTGGACAACAAATGTATGTGGTCATGTTTGTGAAGAACGTCTTCTTCTCTTGCTAAGAAACATTATTGTCTATTCTAAAAACACTATTAAAAGGCATAAATAATTGCCGAGATGAACATGATAAAGTTGGTTCATTTCTTTACTTGAATAACACTTGTTGAAATAACGTGAAGTGTGGGTTCTTCTGTTTTGTAAAGCATATATTGGGCCCAACCCCACTTCAGTCCAAAGGGCCATACCCCCCAGTTTTTCAAAATTATTGCTTTAGCAGCATTCTTTGTCTGGAATACTTGAGCGCTTTATGTCGAGATTCTTTTTCTTAGCGCTAGAGATAAAAGAGTGTGGGTGTAGTGGTGGTGGGGTGGAGGGGGCGTGTGACTGGCAGAGGTTTCAGTGCGGTTATTGGGAAACGGAAGTGTGCGTGGGGCGCAGCCGAGCAAACATTGCAGGCAGGGTTCATTGTGAGGGAGTGGGAACACCACATTGGCCATCTCCCTTCAGTCCTGGGATCTTATGGTCATAGCGGTCAGGTTTCCCATGTTATCGCGTAATTAGATGCTCCAGTCCACTTTTTTCTTTGCTACAACTTCCAGAATGCAAAGGGAAAAAAAAAGTGGACTGGAGCAGCTAATCGGGCATGGAACGCAGACACTTTATGAAGCTTATTGTTGGTTGTTGGGGCTGGTGTGTCCTTCCATCGGACCTACTAGACTGACACACTTGATGACAATGACATGACTTGCAACAGAAAAGCCCCAGAACTGGACGCTTGGCGCCCTTTTGACAAGGGGCGAGTTGGTGCGCAGCCCAGTCAAATTCCAAGGTCCATCCATGCGTGACCAACTGCTCCAGCCCAGTTTTTCTTTGCATGCTGGGACTTGTAGGCTGACTTATTCCATTAGAAAAACCAGTACTACAAACCCCAGAATGCAACGAAAAGCACTGGACCTCCTCACTAGGCATGGATCAGGGAAACGTGGAGTAAGTAGGTGAGCAAATCAGTGGCGTAAGGCACACGGTGGGGGGGCTGCAGAATGTGAAGAGGGGCCCTTCAGTCTCCTATGCCTCACAGCGAATCATCGACCTTGTGCTATACCCCTCTTGCGAATCAGGGGCTGCGTCACACCCCTGTGAGGGACCCACAATATCCCAGGACAGTCCAGTGCGCAGAGCGCTCCATCGTCCTCCGCATCCGTGGCGGAGAGCGAGGCCTGAAGTCGTAACTTCCTAACTCCCTCGTCCCCCTGGCTTCAAAGTCCTCCTCACACACACAGTCAGTCGCCTAAGCGGCTCCTACCTGTTTCCATCCTCCTGCGCTCGCTCCTCTGTCTGAAGCGGACTCACCTGGGGACCTTCGCATCACTTAGGAACGCCCTCGGCGCACATCAGCCTGGGGGGTGGGGGGAGACCAGGAGAAGAAGTGCGGGGAGAATGGAGGGGAAAAGAGATGGAAGGGAGAAATTAGAGTGCGAAGGTCCGGGAATTGAGAGTTAAAGGAGTATATTCGGGGACAGAGGCCTGCAGGAAAAAAAAAAAAAAAAAAGGAGGCTACTGGGAGATGCGAGGGAGATACACAAGTGAAGACAGCAGGAGATAATTTACAATTATGTATGCTTAACGGGGAGAAGAGAGGTGGAATGAGGGGAGAGGATAGAGGAGAAAAGGAGACATTGAGGGTGGGAAAACGAAGCAGAGAAGGAATGAAAAGAGCAAAAAAGAAATTACGGAAAGGAAGTATGAACAATAGGTAAATAACCAGCACCGCCTCTCCCCTACCTCCTCCACCGCCGAGTAAACGCGCAGGAATGACTGCAAAAATGCAAATAAAAAAATAAATAGTCGGAAACGCGAGAATGAATCCCGCCCATCCCGGACTGGTGACCTGACTCATGGATGCCATGGCGATATTTTTGAAAATACGCTTGCGACACCGTAAGTCACGTCACCCAGTCCTCGAGAGGCGAGATCACAGCCAGACAAATCATCCAAACACGGGCTTTGTCCAGTGGCAAGCCTCCGTTTGGCGAGGCCGGCCAATGGAAGAAGGGGGGTGGTTTCATGCCCCTTCATGCTAACAAGAACTCTCGCCTGCGACATCGCATGCGCTGCAACGCAGGCTTTGACCTAAAAAGGGTGGACTCAAATGCAAAAATGTGAAATGTAAAAACAAAGTAAAAGATGCAAAGGTGAAGTATAGTAATTCACTCCCAACTGTCCATTACTTCATGCTCTAAGGAATAAAAATTTAAATAAACTTCTGGTCAAGCTGATGTTATCCCACTGTCATTCCAGTTCTGAGAAGCATTTACAGTCCTGAGACCAGCCCTGAAAAACTGGAAAAAACGATTCCATCCTTGCAGTTACGCTACGGGATCATTCCTCTTCAGTCTTTTACAGCTTGATTGGCTGAAGTACCCAGTGCGGATGAGAGGCGTGCCTGGCATGTGGTGCTCCTAGGGAGAACTTAGATCACGGTTTGTTTTTCTGACCGGCACATGGGAGCAGCAGGCAATGCTGGATATTTCCTACACCCAGTCATGGGTCTTAATGCTTGACTTTCCTGCTGTCTTACCCCATCCTCTGCTATATTGTGCCAATTAACAGTTTTTTTTTTAATGATTTAAAATCTGCTGTATTTAGAACTTTTACTACCATTGTCAGAACTGTAATGAACTGGATTATAATCATATTTATGCTTTTAACTATTTATGCTTTATATTGAACTCTGTGTTTTATGGCCTTTGAGCCAAAATAAAGCCGAATTGAATTGTTACAAGGACTACCATTTATCCCACTGTCATTCCAGTTCTGAGAAGCATTTACAGTCCTGAAACCAGCCCTGAAAAAAACTATTCCATCCTTCAGGTGGCTTTAGAGCAGCTGTTAAAAGTAAACATAATGAAGGGCCAACAGTGATATAAGAAAGTGAACTAATTTATTTTGCATGCACAATGTAATTTGTCATCTATTCATTTTCTATCTTCTAAAATTGAAACGAGGGGGGGGGGGGTCATTAGGATGGCGGGCGGATTGCCCCCGCCAGGCTGGCGGTGGCCACCGCCGGCCTGGTGGGGGCAATCCGCCCGCCATCCTCAGCTAAATGACCCCCCGCCATATTAGTATTGCGGGGCGGAAAAGGTCTAACATGGTGGCGGTGTCTAATAGACACGGCCAGCCATATTAGCATGGGCTGTTTGTGATGGCATCGCCGCCACGGAAAGGCATGCCGTCGTCACTCTGGGAGCCCCCTGCGGGCCCCAGAGTGAAAGAGAGGTGGGGGTGCACACGGGGGGTACCTGTGGTACCCCCCTGCATTTACATAAACAAAGCGGCAGGCACTTTCTTCAACTGCCTTGCAGCATGACATAGAAACAGTGCAGAGTGTGCACAGAACTCGGTCATGTGCTAAATCAGGCACAAAATAGTGCTATATGTGGCATCAGTGAGGAAGACACTGTACACTTGCGCCACTTTTCAATCTTTGCCTAAATTGTTAGCAGGACTAGGTTATTCTGGCTCTACAATTGCTTCTTTACGGAAGAGTAATTCACCTTACCGGAATGATCTGTCCACATACTCCCACTGGTTCGTGCCTAGTGTAGGCAAAGTAGTCTCCATCTATTGGGACGGTTTTTCCATGCCACTTGTCCGCCCAGCCAGCATAGTACCTATTGAAAAGAGAAGTGTTCATGAATATGTAGTTCTAACTTCCCCCACCCCACGAGTATACAATAATGTTCTCAGAACGTCTAGCAAGGAGATGATTTGGTCATTTAACACAAATACACTACACGGTTAGGATCCAGGAAACTTAAATCTGGAATTTTGGGGCTGATGGATAACCAAGATGGTAGCATATGGTTGGGTCTCCTGAAGAGGCCCATCATTTACAAATTGAGATGGCCACCTCACTATAACCGAAAACAAGAAGAGATGGGTAATCCTAGGAGCGTGCTTAGGAGGGCTGTGCAACTCACCACGCTTCTATGAAATTTGATGTGGATGATCCCCTTGCAACTTCTCTTTAATGTGGCATCTTCTGGTTGTAAGGGTGGGAATCAGGCCCATATCGCTCATGTACGTTCTCCTTCCCACAGCTTACAGCCAATGTCTGGCCTTAGAATCCCGCACTGAATGATCAGGATACCATTGAAGGATTTCATCCTCACCAACTTGGATCCGTTTCCTAGAGGCTGGGTTTTAAGCCACGATCCAAGCGGAGGATGAAACCGATAAGTGCATTCAATATTGGCAGCAGAAGGAGGAGGAGGGGGGGAACCATTTCACGATTACAACAACAGGGACTTTAAGTGGGTGTTCTTTAAGGTGGAGGGAAATCAGGCAACACCTTTGGGTACAGTAAAGAGGATGCAGTTGAGAAGGAAGTTTTTCATGAAAGGGCCTGTGAATGGTGGTGTGTCCATGACGGGCTAGTACTAAATGGAGGACTACCAGGAGCCTGTGGAGGACTGTCTCTGGGGTTAAAAAAGCAGCAAAGAGATCAGAGAGGTGGGACTTTTTCCACACCTAAGCAGCATGTAGCCTCTCCAGAGGGCCCCATTAGAGCCCATTCCATAATGAAATTGAGGCCATGCTTTAGAGTATTCACAGGAACACTTGGAGAAACCAATGCTACAAGGTCCTTTAGACTCGTGAAGAAGGGCTAACTGCATATGGAGGTTGGCACAAGTGTAACTCGCAACAGTGTTTGGTTGGGCAGTTATCACCAGGTTCTGTCTGGTGAAAAATGCTCATGCAAACCAGTCTTCAATGGCTCTACCAAAATGCAAAAAGACAGCACACATTATTCACCATTAATTAGCTCAGAGGTGTAAATCGGGGAAAAAGGATCAAATGTTCAGAGAATAGGTTATTGAAATCAGTAGAGGTAAGGCCTTTGTCATAGGTCAAGCAGAAAGGTTGGTGGTCAGGCCTCTCTGGAAAGTCTTTTTGAGTCTTGGGTGTGCAAGCACAGGCCTCCATCCATAGTGAAGATCATTGTTCATAGACAGACTTAGCCCAAAATTAGCAATATCTGTATAAATGAGGGACAAAGTTAAGGTTAGCTAAACTCCGCTCAGAGTGAGCAAGACTTTAAGACCCTCAAAGTAATCCTCATGCATAGTCACGCAAAGCCATATGGACCAAGCGTAACATTAGTACAATGGTCTTTATGTTGTAGGAGGCCAGTGTAATGAAACGAGCGCTGGCATGCTATGGTCCCGTTTTCTCAAGTTTAGTAGGAAACCTTGTAAATTATTTTAGGATTTTTTTTACGGAGTTTTATATTACGCGAACTTGCCCCAAAGGTATCAGAGCGCTTTATACGAACAACAGTTGCATTTACAGGAGGACACATTCATTTTTGTTAGGCATGTGGAGATTAAGTGATTTACCCAGAATCACAGGATGTTGTCGTCCTTGCCGAGGCTCGAACCCGGTTCCCCAGATTTGAGGTCAACCGCAGTGGCCGTTCGGCCAACTCCACTCCCCTCAAGTCTTCCTATATCTTGGTTTCACAGTCCAGTGAACTTTGTGTGGTTTGAGGTCATTATGAAGTTAAGTAGTCTCAACTGATAGTTTATTATCAAAACGACATTTCAATTTACATATTCTCTTCTTGCAGCAGCTTAATGATCAATAGAAATGAGTGTATCCAACAAAATACTTTTTTTTTCCAAGTTAAATTAATATGTGAAAAAATGCATTTCACATACCTTAAACATTTTATGGTCATCGCCAGATCCACTGCATATGATATTGTAAAAGGTTTTCCATTATCCAATGTTTCCAGAGTCTATAAAAAAAAAAACACCACGATATTGTCCACAACAAAAGCGGATAGTATTCAGTGTTCTTATAAGATTATCCTTCAACATTCACTATTCCATTCTAATATCTAACACATGTGTAGGACTAAAACCCTTGACTGGGTATCCACGCACTACTGACAGCCTCATAAAAATAAAGATACATGGTTTCATAGCTGTAGAATATTTCCAAATGTGAACCATTTTGCAAATCCAACAGTCCTGTGTATGCACCCCTTCAAGGAGTACTCATTTAACCTGTATCTATTGTCTCACTGCTCCAGTTCTCCTATCCTTATGTAAAGTCCTTCGGATACATCCACGATCCAAAAACTAGACCTTTCCCAAAACAAATAGAGAAAATGCTCTCACTATCGCCTGACTGGCTGTTGAGGTCGAGTACAGTTGGCAGACTTGAAAGGGTCTAAAATATCTGTTGCAACACCCGAGTGGAGACATTAAGACATAAGAGACATTTCTGGATTATGTACCAGGTAGGCATAATTTGCAAAAGATGGCAGAGGCTAGACTGAAGAGGAAACGCCAACGTTTAGGAAGTGCACGAATTGCAGAAAAAGTATTTCAAAAGCCATCCAAAGAGCAACCAGAGCTGGTGCTCATTTGGCACGCTGCTTTATGCCAACTGCAAAGAAACAATTCAACAACTGTTAGAAAGGTCCTGCATTCCCTTCATAGGCACTGCAAAATCTGTATATGACGACGACGTTATGGTATTTATAAACTATGTGACCGCTCTTAACCTTGTGAGGTGGGTGCTTTATAAAGTTTTGACTGGAGGTTTCGGGAAGGCTAGGAAGAGGAGTTCAAGGTGGAGAGAGTGAAAGCAGTACACTCTCCCAGTTCAATGGACATTCCAATACTCATGCTCCACACAGAAAAACGAGAGGTATCCTCAGGAAGCAGACCTCCTATAGTTATCAATAGGATCTGGATTCTCCCTTGTACAGTAGCATTCAATTGCTGCAGAGTCGGCCATCACAATGCTCGTGTTTATTAGCTTTGACGGTTTGACCCCACATAAAAGAGCCCCTTAATACAAAACCGGACCAGGAGCTTCTTTTCCTGAGAGACTAGCTTCACTAGTCAAATTGGACACACACCAATAATTACCGGCTGAGAGCAGGTGTTTTAATCAGAGGGTGCAATTGGCTTTATTAAACGGAAACTAAAACCTTAGCCTACTAAGATTGACTTGTGACCAGGGCCAGGCAAAATATCATAAGACACTGATTACAGGCTTCAAACCCGAAACAAATCTATAAACCATACTAAGTAATGAATATAAAAGTTTGGACGGACAGGAATGGTTAAAAAATGTAAAAAGCAAAGAACAAACGGAGGCAAGTGGGACAGAGGGAACAGGCAGACCGACAGGAGGGACTCTCAGTGATCGAACCATTGCCCGGCACAGAGACCAGGAACCTAAAGCAGACCGAGAAAAGTGGTGAAGTTAAACAACGCCGCACAGGTTAGACTGAGCACAGGGAAACAAGCAGTTTCACTTTTAACATGGTTTTCAGCAATATCCTTAGTCGTCATCAAAGCACTATGAAATACTGGACTAACACCAGACAAACCTTTGCAGACCGGTAGAAACTGTTCTGGAAAGAAACGCAGAGACGATCTATACAAGATGTTCTGACTTTGACTTTGAATTGCAGAGATTGTTAGTCTCCCTCAGCCTTCCACCGGACACTCGAGGCATAGTTGTGTGGTCTATTTTTGAGTCCATGTAAGGAAGGGAAATGGAAATTTAGGATGTGCAACAGTGGGAAAGCATAGGAGGTTACAATCACTGGAGAGTAACTGTTCCTAAGAGAAAAGCAGGCCTATTAGGTAGCTGAAAGAACTGTGCGAGTTAAAACTACTGCACTGATACCCTAAGAAAGCTTTATTCAGGGGTCCGTGTGGTATAGTTAAAAACTGGAGCCAAGAGTAATAATTCATCTAATAGTCAGAAGTGGGAGTATTTTCCTTCTGCTAATCTTGGCGCTAGCGGTGATGAAAGTTAGTGATTCTAGGTTGACATGTTTCACGCCTCTAGAGGTCCCTAGTGGATCCTATGGCATTTCTTCAGGACTGTGTAAAGTGTACGGAGTGAAGTACGGGGGTCTGACACGGCAACACTTGGTACACCCTGTATCAGGTGTGGTCAGGGCGACAAAGCACCAGCAAATCATATCGAACCAACCCTTTAAAAGAGTCCCTTTCACCAGTCCTTTCTGCACCCTAATAGGCCTGTTTTCCCCTTAGAAAGACTTACCTTCCAGTGATTGTATCGTTAACTGTGGGAGCCCGGGTCCTGGACCTTTCTTTCCATTTGCTTCTAGTTACCCCTCTTTTTGGGCGTTTTAAAGCATCAGAGGTGTCACCACACAACAATCAAATGCAGCAGTATGACAAAATGAGTGGGACTCTAACCTGAAAGGTCCGCATTGGGGTCTAGGGTCTTTTATCTCTGTGGGTCTCTACGCAATGCATCCCAGTCTTCCTTCCATCAATACTTCTCTGGATCCTGGATCTTCTAAGTCGTTTGTTACAATGTATATACTTGGTTTTTTGGCTTTATCCTTTTTGCGTTTTAAGGTTGACTGCACAGCATTTGCCCTGTGTTGTGAATTATGTTGTATTTAATATATCTTAAAAAGGGGCTCTTATCAGTTCCCATTCCCGAATTACTGTGTTCATTCGCTGTTGTGTGGAACTTCATTTAACTTCCCCTGGCTGCACACATTTATGAGACTTCTACTAAAGCTCTTCACACTGTTTAAGCCCCATTCTCTGTCAAGATAAGATCTCTTCGCACAGAAAATGCAGACCGCTTCCAACGTAATACTTAGTTGTGTTAAGGAGATGCTTTAACCTTAGAACGTTTGTGGCATTTTCTATTTATGTCTCAGTACGTTTCTTTGCACTTTGCAGGCATCATAGGATTGATTTTTTCAACTTAACCTATTTGGTTATAATGATCAAATTCTAAATGTTGTAATAAACATAGCACGTTAAAAATAAAGTTAATATACAAAAGCTATGCTATATTTTACCACAGGCAGTCACAATTGCAGTTACCTTGCAGTTAAAAGGGACTGGATTTGAATCGTGCAGCAGGTGCAGTGGTACCGGAGCCACAATTTGTCAGAAGTCCACTAAACACCAAATATCGTTATATTTTACTTCTAAACAGGCAGTTACAAGTGCAGTTATCTAGCAAGCACTAGGGTCATGATTTCAATGGTGCAGTGGCATCGGGACCAAAACATCCAGGCGATTATTGCTATATTTTACAACTAAGCAGGCAGTCACAAGTGCAGTCATCTTTCAGGCACTAAGGTCAGGATTTGAATGGTGCAACAGGTGCAGTGGCACCGGGGCCAAAAGCTCTAGGGACCCCACTAAACCCAGATTATTGGTGAATTATTTCGCAAAAAAATACAGTCACAAGTGCATTTATCTAGCAGGAGATAGGGTCATGATTTGAATGGTACATCAGGGGCAGTAGCACCTGGACCAAATGTTCTAGGCACCCCGCCCCCCCTCCCTCATCGCCTAATATTGCTATTTTTTACTACTTAAGTCAGTCACAAGTGTAGTTCCCTTACAGGCAATAGGGTCATGATTTGAATGGTGCAGTGGCACCGGGCCCAAAAGTTGTCAGAACTCCTCTAAACACATAATATTGCTATTATAACAATGAATTCTATTATTTACCTTTTTTATTTTTCAAAATGTAGCTATTACTTACCCGCATTATACCACTAGTAACAGCACAATATATAGCCTTTTGTACAAGTCATAACCCTTTAACAGACCTTCTGTAACTTATATTGAACAACTATTCAGCAAGCTACAACTTCTAACAACAAGCATTGCAAATGCAATAGGCCTCGTCTTTGATTAAGTTAAAGTCATTTGCTTTGTTAATGGTATTGTATAGCAAAGCAAATGGCTTTAACTTAATGAAAGGCGAGACCTATTGCATTTTTAATGCTTGTTTAATTAGCATCTTGTTCAGGACAGGTAAGGAAAACCTGACCATTCTACTCACAATTAGGACCCAGAGATAGTGTCATGCACCGAGGTCCCACTCTCTGTAGCTCTAGTTGTATGGGGACTATAAAAGACGCAGTACACCAACGGAACGCCGCTTTGCGTTCTAGCGTCTAGCCCTTACTTCTGAGTGTTCTGTCCCTATTCGTTTTGCCTGACTTCCGGTTTCCTTGGATGTTTGTTTCCGGTTTGGTTTCCTGCCTCCTCCGTGAGGGCGTTTCGTTCGGCTGTTATTCTGGGGCCGCACTTTTAGGTTACGCTTTCGTACTGACGTTCTTTACCTTAGTGTCAGCGTAATCTGTGTTTTTCTTGTAAAGGACTCTAACACGGTATATTCATTCCGTGTTTTTTTTCACTTCCAATTCCCCATTTCCGGTGCTCCGCCCGGCGGCCGGGTCTATCCCCGCCATCCGGCCGGGTACAGCCAGTCCATTCTCCCCTTCTCCTGGTGCTCCGCATGGCGGCCGGGTCTATCCCCGCCATCTGGCCGGGCACAGCCAGTCCATTCTCCCCTTCTCCTGGTGCTCCGCCCGGCGGCCGGGTCTATCCCCGCCATCCGGCCGGGCACTGCCAAGTGCACCAGTATTTTGGTTCACTGACCGAATCGGTCTCCCGTTGTGTGAATCACCATACCATCCTTCCCTTTGGCATTGGTATACTTTTATTTGGGGCACTTGCGTGGACCAGAGTGTGGTGTGATTCGAGGCTCAGCTACAAAGAATCACGGTAACAGCGCTTTGCGCTGCCTTTCTTACAATATGTTGGGGGGATACGAGAGTGGATGACTAATTGTGATTATCATATGGCAGATAACATTGTGCATACTTCAAGGTAGAGGCTCGCACACACGTATCCAGCCTTGAAGAATTGGATGTTCTTCCAGTTTTCTCCAGAGAATGGCAGAGTGAGATTTACATATCATTTACTTTCACATGCTAGCGTAGAGTGGGATAGAGTTCTTATTATCTTTTGTCTTGTGTACAGAAAGCGAACACCTTATTCTACCCTCCAGCAATGTCCCAAGGTCCAGACGATTAGTTGTGGTAGGTGATGTTCGTATGTATATAATAGACATTGTGCATATACATTGTGTTGTTATCAAGTATAGATAGTAATATATTCCTTCCCTTACAGCCTGCCTTTTCACCAAGTGTCCACTCTGAAGTCCACTGCCAAGACCTGTTGTTTTCCCCCAACCTTTCCTTGTTTTGTTTCCCCGTTTTCCCCTGGCGAGCCATTCGATACTCTAGAGTCCAATAGAGTCGAAAGGCCGTAGGGGAAGGCTGAGGATTATTCTCCGGATTCCCAACGCTCCTGCGGAACCAGCCTGGAAATCATTACAGAACGCAAAGCCCAAGTGGTGTGTTCTGCCTGAGCGTCATGGAATTGGGAGCGGTGTCCCTGGCGGATATCGCCGGTATGATAGGGAATTTACAGTCTGAAACTCAGGCCTTAGCTACCAGAGTAGATACACTTCAGCGCCAACAGACTACAGGAGCCGCGGGAGGAGGATCGAATGTGGGACCACCAGTGGTGCAGGTCACTACGCCTCCCTCCATCCCTCTAGCACCCCCTGAGAGGTTTTCCGTGGAAGCAGCCCGGTGTGCAGCATTCCTTAGTCAATGCCAGCTGCATTTTTCATGTAAGGCTCAATGTTTTCCATCTGACCAGGCCAGAGTTGCTTTTGTCATATCATACCCAAGTGGTTCTGCGGCTGATTGGGCCATTCCTTTGGTGGACAGAGATGATTCACTGTTGCATAGTTTTCCAGCATTTAAGAGGGAATATCGTAAATTGTTTGATAGGCATATGTATACCCATTCCTCTGATACGGAGTTGTTGGGCCTTAAACAGGGGAATCAGGATCGTGTTGCGTACATAACATCATTCCGCAGGTTGGTGGTTGAGTCCAACTGGCCTGAAGAGAAACGCAGTATGTTGTTTTACAGGGGTCTGAGGGATGACCTGAAAGATGCCCTATCACAAATAGTTGACTTGCCTGAATCCTGCACAGATCTCATTGATTTAGTTGTTAAAATAGAACACCGAATACAGGAAAGGAACAAAGACAGGAAAGTTTGAATCTCGGTACGTTACTCTTAAGGAGAAAAAGAGTACTCCAGAGAAGACTTGTGAGGACAGTGAGCCCATGCAGATAGGCATAGTAAGGGGTCCACTCACGCCCGAAGAGAGACAGAGAAGAAGAACACTTAAACTCTGCATATATTGTGGCAAAGCAGGCCACTTCCTAAAGTTATGTCCCATTAAACCCACACAATCAAAGAACTCGGGAAACTAGAAAGCCTGGGATCCTGTGAGACGAGAATCCCGGGTAGGTCTGGCCTTACAGGCTCTTCCTCGGATTACAAAATAAAACCTACTTATCATTTATATGCGTCGGCGTACCTTACTCATGGGCAGTATGGACTGCATGTTTTAGTGATGATAGATTCCGGTGCAGCAGGGAATTAAATGGATACGGAGTGGGCAAAGGAAAACATGATACCCCGTACTAAGAAGGAAATAATCAGTAATGTTACCACGATAGATGGCAGCTCTCTTGTCTCTTGACCTGTAACCCATCGTACAGTACAGCTGCACACGAGGATAGAACCTAATCATCAAGAAGACATAGAATTTGATTTAATCTGTTCTCCACAATTTCCGGTGCTCGTAGGCATCCCTTGGTTGATGTCTCATAACCCTGACATAAATTGGGAAACTTCTACAGTGACGTTTCCTCCTGCTACTTGTCCACATTCCTTAGTGGCGGCTGTCGAAGATGAACCCAACACTATAGAGAATAGTGATAACGTCTCAGACTTACCATCTTGTACGTGTCAAGGAGGGGGACGAGTGGAAGACGGCATTTTGTACTAAGTTCGGTGTTTTTTGAGTACCTTGTGATGTCCTTTGGGCTTTGTAATGCCCCTGCTGCGTTTCAATTTTTTATAAACGAAGTGCTAAAAGACATGCTTGATGTTTATGTGATCGCGTATATCGATGACCTGCTGATTTTTTCTCCTTCTATGACAGAACATGTGCAACATGTACGAAACGTTTGAGCGTTTACTGGATAACCGCTTGTATTGTAAATTGGAAAAGTGCACTTTTCATACTCAGAAGGTCCCTTTTTTGGGTTATGTTGTCTCTCCTTGGGGCCTCAGCATGGATCCGGCTAAGGTAGATGCCGTTCTGTCATGGCCTGCTCCCCGTAGCATAAAAGAGATCCAAAGTTTCTTGGGTCTGGCCAATTTCTATAGAAGGTTTATTCGGAGTTTCTCGGCCCTGGTGGCGCCCATTACGGCCTTGTTAAACCAGCATTTACAATGCAACGGTTTCGCCTTTGCAAAAGTTAGAGCTATTTGCATTGTAAATGACATTTTTATTTATGTGTTGGTTTTGAAAACATAAATAAATGGCATTGTCATTTACAATGCCAATAGCTTAATCTCTCGCAAATGCCACACACACACACACACACACAGAGCCCCCACACACAGAGCCCCCCACACACACAGAGCCCCCCCACACCCACACAGAGCCCCCCCACACCGAGCCCCCCCCACACCCACACAGAGAGCCCCCCACACACACACACCCACAGAGCCCCCCACACACAGAGCCCCCCCCCACACGCTGCACTGGGGCAAGCAAGGGAGACAACTCTCGGATGCAAGTATCTTCAGAGAATCAGAGCTACTAATAATGAAACGTTTTCACTCTAAACAGCATTTACACAAGTTTAGGAAACGTACAGCTGTGGGGCACTGTTGAAAAGGCAAAATATATACAGAAGTTTAGGTATTGGCCTATAAAGTAAACCACCAAGCACATGACCAAAAATGTCAAACGCCTCAAAAAACTATATATCCCAATTCTTCAGTGAATACGACTTTTCCGTCCACTATAGACCAGGGAAACGAAACGGCAAGGCGGACGCCTTGTCCCGACTGGGTTTCGATCACCCAACAGGATTGATAGAGCAGCCCAATATTATTCCTAGGGAGAACATCATAGGAGGGGTACTCATGGAAGAGGGATTCTTGAATCAGGTCAAGACAAGTCAAGTCGCAGTGAACATGCAGGCCCTAGTGAGTTCTCAGGAAACCTCTACGAAAGAGGGTTATGTATGTGTACAGGGAAGAGTAGTATTGCCCTCCTGTGAGTTGCAAGAACAGGTCTTGAAGTGGTATCATACACAGCCCGTGGCAGACCATCCAGGAAACAAGAGGACAACTAAAGCTGTGCGCGAACGTTTTTGGTGGCCTACTATGCTTAAGGACATAGAGAACTTTGTCAAAACTTGTCATTTGTGTGCTCAGAGCAAAGTATCTCACCAAAACCCAGTAGGCCTACTCATGCCTTTAGCTTCCCCGCCAGGCCCTTGGCATACAGTGTCACTTGATTTTATAGTGGAGTTGCCACTCACTAAGATGAAGAACAATACCTTGTTAGTCGTGGTGGACTGGTTCACGAAAATGGCTCATTTTGTACCTTTGGGGGGGGATTGCCCACAGCTGTTGAATTGGCTTCAATGTTTATGCAGCAGGTAGTCTGCCTCCATGGATTCCCTTCTGTCTTGGTTTCCGATAGAGGGGCCCAATTCGTGTCTCGTTTTTGGAGGGGTTTATGTTCTTTGCTCCAGATCGATGTTAGACTGTCCTCTAGCCACCACCCTCAGTCAGATGGGCAGACAGAGAGGGTTAATCAATGCTTCGAACAGTACATTAGGAATCAGGTCTCGCAGTCCCTAGTAGACTGGGACGAACTCGTATGGGTGGCTGAAATGTCATACAATAATAGTCCACATACCTCTATTAATGCCACCCCTTTCTTTTGTTCCTATGGTTTCCACCCTAAGTTGTTGCCTTCAGGGATCCCTACAGACAGCCCAACTCCCGCAGCAGCTGATCTGGTTGAGAGACTACAGGGGGTACATAAGAAAAACACTAGACAGTCTAGAGATGGCTAAAGTAAGATACACGGAGGGAGCAAACCTACATAGGAGATTAGAACCTATCCATACACCCGGGGATGTGGTGTGGCTGTCCACGAGATACATTTCGCTTGGTGGTCCTCGCAAGTTCAACCCCAAATTTATTGGTCACTATAAGGTGATCAAGATGATTAATCCGGTGGCCATGAAGCTAGAATTGCCCCCTTCATTCAGAATTCACCCAGTATTCCATGTTTCACTGTTAAAGCCGGTTGAACCAGGTATCAAATTGCCAAAGAAACCCGCTCCTATAACCATTCAAGATTCTGAGGAATAGGAGGTTGAGGCTATTCTGGACTCACGTAGAGTGAGTAAGAACCTCCAGTACTTTATTCATTGGAAAGGTTATGGAGTCGAGGAACGCACCTGAGAGGCAGCTCATAACGTACACGCCCCTCGGTTGGAACGTTTATACCATCTGAGACATCCGGACAAGCCCAAACCCGGGGGGGGGTGCATTGTGGGGGGAGTGTGCTGTCATGCCCCGAGGTCCCACTCAATCTGTAGCTCCAATTGCATGGGCACTATAAAAGACGCAGTACCCCAACGGAACGCCGCTTTGCATTCTAGCGTCTAGCCCTTACTTCCGAGTGTTCTGTCCCTGTTAGCTTTGCCAGACTTCCGGTTTCCTTGGATGTTTGTTTCCGGTTTGGTTTCCTGCCTCCTCCGTGAGGGCGTTTCGTTCGGCTGTTATTCTGGGGCCGTACTTTTAGGTTACGCTTTCGTACGGACGTTCTTTACCTTGGTGTCAGCGTAATCTGTGTTTTTCTTGTAAAGAACTCTAACACGGTATATTCATTCCGTGTTTGTTTTCACCTCCAATTCCCCATTTCCGGTGCTCCGCCCGGCGGCCGGGTCTATCCCCGCCATCCGGCTGGGTACAGCAGTCCATTCTCCCCTTCTCCTGGTGCTCCGCCGGGCGGCCGGGTCTATCCCCGTCATCCGTCCGTGCACAGCCAGTCCATTCTCCCCTTCTCCTGGTGCTCCGCCCGGCAGCCGGGTCTATCCCCGCATCCGGCCGGGCACTGCTAAGTGCACCAGTATTTTGGTTCACTGACCGAAGTGGTCTCCCGTTGTGTGAATCACCATACCATCGTTCCCTTTGGCATTGGTATACTTTTATTTGGGGCACTTGCGTGGACCAGAGTGTGGTGTGATTCGAGGCTCAGCTACAAAGAATCACGGTAACAGCGCTTTGCGCTGCCTTTCTTACAATATGTTGGGGGATACGAGAGTGGATGACTAATTGTGATTATCATATGGCAGATAACCTTGAGCATACTTCAAGGTAGAGGCTCGCACACACGTATCCAGCCTTGAAGAAGAATTGGATGTTCTTCCAGTTTTCTCCAGAGAATAGCAGAGTGAGATTTACATATCATTTACTTTCACATGCTAGCGTAGAGTGGGATAGAGTTCTTATTATCTTTTGTCTTGTTGTGTACAGAAAGCGAACACCTTATTCTACCCTCCAGCAATGTCCCACGGTCCAGACGATTAGTTGTGGTAGGTGATGTTCGTATGTATATAATAGACATTGTGCATATACATTGTGTTGTTATCAAGTATAGATAGTAATATATTCCTTCCCTTACAGCCTGCCTTTTCACCAATTGTCCACTCTGAAGTCCACTGCCAAGACCTGTTGTTTTCCCCAACCTTTCCTTGTTTTGTTTCCCGGTTTTCCCCTGGCGAGCCATTCGATACTCTAGAGTCTGATAGAGTCGAAAGGCCGTAGGGGAAGGCTGAGGATTATTTTCCGGATTCCCGACGCTCCTGCGGAACCAGCCTGGAAATCATTACAGATAGATTGTGCTTTGAAGACAGCTGCTTCAAAAATAGAAACAATGTGTGTTTTAATAAAGCAAAATGTGTCATTACTAACACTATAACTTCAGAAAATTTCTGTTCTTTTAAATGCAAATAGTACAGTCCAGTATTTTAGAAACTATTTTCAATAAAAATATTCTGTGTAACATAAATAACCATTTTCATGCTAGCTACACAAAAATAAACATGCAACATAAAAGCATACCTAGTAACGAGTAGAATAGTCCTATGCTGTCCCATGTGGCAATCTCAGGATTCGGGTAAAATTTACAATCCACTCAATTTAGGTCAGCGAATTTTCTTTATGGCAATATAGAATGACATTGCAGTTGCCTATTATAAACAGTTAATCTCTTTTTATATCATGGTGGTTTGCTTAGCAGGGGTACAAGTTATGGTCTGCTCAGCTAACCAGAACTGTCCACATTGGAGTTTTTTCGGTTTCGTTTAGTAGCCATAATAATTCTGAAGGTTTTTAAACATATGCTAATGTCTTATTAGCGGAAATAAACATTGAATCGCATACTAACAGAATAAGCAATTATATTCAAGGATAAGGGGTGGTTATCTTGTATTGCTCAAATTTCCATTCAAATGAACAAGGCCATGAAAAAAATTATGAAACGCTTCACCATTAACCTTGCTATTCACTTACCGTTTCTAAAATGCTTTTACAGAGAAAGGAGGCGTGGGACCACAGAGTATATTTCATGGATTGTTCTAGCACTGTTCAACATTGTTAAACATGCACTTCAATTCAAGTACTGAAGTGGAGGTGGAAGGATACAAACAAAGAGCCGAAAGAAATATGTGAGAGATGAACACTCCACTGTGATAATTTAAGAAGTGATTGACAATTGGATAACTTGGAAATATGTCATTGGGACTTCTGGTCATTCTGTAAACAAGACATCGCTTTTGGATGCAGTAGATTTAAGTCCACTTTTCATTTTCTCCTTTTGAAAATACTTATATGAAAAAAAAGTTGCACTTTTTAAACAGTACACTGCGTCCCCTTTCGGACACTGTCGGTGCTTACCATTTACCGAGATTCTGGTTAAAGGAATGAGTGTATTAATACGTATATTCTAAAATAAGTGGTATACCAAATCTAATTCGAAACCAACGGCGTAAGCCTCAAAAGAACAATATGTAATTCTATATTCCAGGATACCAGCGAATCACATTGATGAAGACAGAGGCTGCACTCCGTCGGTTTTGACATTTTAGCCAAGAAGAACAATCTATATTCGGGAAGCTGTCATTTCTCTTATAATATTCGTAGGATGAATTAAAAAATCTCCGTATACTAAGTGCATTTTGTGAAAAAGTCAGACCACAGAGTACGCTCAAATTTACCAGTTACAAGCATGAGTAGCTCACCAAAGAACTACAAATCCTAGCATGCAACATGAAGTATGGGTCTTCCTACTGACGCATAGAACAAATTAACTTTGGCGCTTTACCGATAGGCATCAACTTCAGTGCTACGTAGTAGCATTGGCGCTCCAGCTGGTGACCCTGCTCGGAAGCGCAAAATGCAAAACAATGGCTAACAAAGTCTAACCCGGGGCACCCACATATATACCTTGTGTCTTCACATTCGTGTGTATTCTGGACATTTTTTCGGTCTTTACCTTGGGCAAATTTTCAGTTTACATTTAGATTCCTACACGTGTTAGAACTACACGGCTTCCGATGAAGTAGGAGGGGGACGCCTTCCAGCATAGAAAGAAAGTCGCTTGTATGACATATCACGCAACATCAAAGTAAGGCGCAGTCTGTACACAGGTTTTTTCTTTTTTTTAGAGGTTTACACAAATTAATGCTGGGCAAAAGGTTCACATCAAAAGTAGCAGTGTAGACGGGAGGAGCCAAGATGGCGACCGGGATGGCTGCATAAACGCTCGGCTCCGTGAGCCCTCTCACCCCGCACGTATATCCTGCCACTTATCCTGCGAAATAATTGCATTTCTAAAGTTGGTGAAGCTACCGCTCACTTACCATCTGCTCCTGAGGCTTCTCCGTGCGGTGCGCCCGACGATCTCTCCCCGACTGTTTGGCGGCCTTCACGGTGATCGATCTCGAGTGAGGGGAGTATCCGGTCGCAAGGGGAGTATCCGGTCGCAACTGCAACAACAGCGGCCTCTGGCTGCGGTGGGGAGCCAGTTGGAGGGAACCGGAGATCTGCTGGCCAAGGGCGACAGGGCCGACCTACTCCAAATAGCAGATTGCCCTGCGGGAAGCACGATACCGCGGGACCGGAGAGAAACCAGGATCCTCGGCCCCCCCCCTCGATGTGATGCCAGGACATTAACAACTTCTCCCGGGACGGACGGGTGACTCCCGGGGAGCGGCAGAGATTTTGTTTAGCCCTTCGGTGACCCTCCGTTGAGATGCCTGCTCTGATTTTTGGGGTCCACCCGTGAATCCTGTTACATCCTGGTGTAGGGCCCGGTCCTGCGGTGAGATGGAGGAGGCCGTAACGGCTGAGATGGCGGATGGCGCCCTTTTCCGCACCCCTCTTCCGGACAGAGAAACCGCTGTACAAGAGAGTCCCGGGGGTTGGCAACATGAGAAAGGGCCCACGTCCGGAGATGTACTGGCTGCATTAACAACCCTGCGAATGTCCCTGATCCGGGAGGCCCGGGTACTGGGTAGAAAGATGGCTGCCATTGTTGTTCCACCGTTCCACGTCGGCTTGGTTCAATCTAGTGTGGGCGCCGATCTGCCCCCCTCTGTGCCACTGACGACTGCCTCCGCTACGTTCACGTCCGTAGAACCGCTGATGGACTTGGTTCATGTGATTGCTGTGGGTACACCTGTTGCATGTGTGATTGACTCATTGGGGCCCCTGTCTGCTCGGCGAGTGACAAAACAACATCGATCTGTGTTTTGGGCTGCCTCGGCGGTGTCTCGGCGCTTGCCGCATTGTGTGATTCTTTTTCCATGGCTGGCGACACTGTGTTCGGACTGGAGGCTGTTATCGGTGTCGATATTGACACAGACAGATTTCCGCCATGCGTCTTCGGCGGGGTCCTGGTGGCTAAAGTCCCATGGAGCAACGACACTTCCAGATCCTCATGGACCATTTGGACCCTTTGTGCTATTTTGTATGCTGATTGAGACTGAGATATACGTTGGTACTATGGATAGAAGAGGCCAGGGGTGAGACAGTTTGGGACATGGTGGGACTCATTGTTGGTTGATGGTGATTTCGGGGGCACTCAGCGGGGATATAATTGTTTGTGATGTGGATGGTTATTCTTTATCGTAATCCCTTTATCGTTGCCGTCAGACGATTATTGCACGCGGTGGTGGGGAGGGGCCGGGTGGCCGGGTTGATGGCCCTCCTCCAATAATTTTTCTTCTTTTTTCCTTCTTCTCTATATTTCGGGACTCTTAATTAGGGTGACAGGCACGCTGCTGGGGGTGGGGGGGGGGGGGTAGGCCGTAACCTTCTGCAGGGGTGCAGGGTGGGGGGTTGGGGGATGGGATTGTTATTTGTCCTTTCTTTGTCTTTATGGCCCTTTGTCCTTCTCTTTTCAATGTCGTCGTCTTCTATGTTTCCTACAGTGTGTTTCGCTTTGTGGGATGGGGCATAGCTTGCAACGGACTGTTTGTGTGTTTTTTACAACTATCCTGACTCAAAGGCCCTACCCCCATTACCCTGACTCAAAGGCCCTACCCCCATTACTTCGAATGCATGTGCACTGTTGGCGGGTTTTCTGCTTTTTGTTCGTTATCGTGGGGGCATGTATGATTGTACGACATGGATTCTACTTTTTATTTTTCTTTATTGTAAAATGAACCTTCTTGGATCCTTCACGTCGTTAATTTCTACTTATGTTGTATCCTGGACGCTCATCAGACCTTGATTTCCGTGCCGCTGTCTTATTCTATAATGTATTGCTCTATTTTCGATTTGAATAGCGGCCGGCCGGAATGGTTGTAGGCCCATATTTGTATTTCCTTGCTGAAACAATAAAGGTTCTTAAAAAAAAAAAAAAAAAAAAAAAAAGAAGTAGCAGTGTAACACCGGAGCACAACCATTGGCAACTAAACAAATTATGTATCTCCCCGTGCCGAAAAGAAAATGTAAACTTTGCGTCTGTCAGATAAAAGCGATACCTCTTTAACAAGTCAGCACCCAAATAATAAAGTAGTGTGCAAGCCAAGAACAGAGAAATGAAAAGCGCGTCAGCCATTGTTTAAGGCAAATGCGGTAATACGAACAAATAGTGCTTAGCGGCTAATTAAGAGACATTGTCTCCTGCCGCAAGTAAAAGATGAAATCCCGGTGGACGAGGCCAAAAGTGGACAGGGTGGCAACCCTCAGTGTAATGATTGCCTCTGGTGCAATCATTACACTGCGTTTTGCATCATCCATGACGCAAAACGACACGCACCAATCAAAATTGGAGGCGGAGCCGCGACACGACATCAGGAATAGTATTAATTCCAAGAAGCCCTCGCATGGCGAGAGCGGCGCATGCGCTGCTTTCGTCAGGCCAAGACCTAAAAAGCAGCTTATTAATCAGATAGGCAAAACCGAATGCATTTACCAATGCTTATTATGTTTGTGCGCTATTTGTACATATTTGTACCGATTCGGTTTCTTGCTTGCTCATTTTTATGTCTAACTTGTTAGCTCTTTGTACAGCGCTCTGATACCCGGACGGGTCATGTTTGCGCAATATAAAACTCCTCCCACAAACAAACCAACAAACTTTGCATATCTCTATGCCAGAGACAACAAAGTCAGGATTTACCCTGGTTTAAAAACTTTAGTACGTGTGGTAGAGTTCAACTTTGCACAGCAAGTGCATGGTTACAAGAAAGATTACCATATTACGGATTACCATATTACGTGCCATCTGTGTCACCGGAATAAAGCCTCAGGACAGAGTACCGTCATCTTTGTACCTGAACTAGTCTTGAAGGCACCCACGCTCCTACCACCACCACAAAATGGTTATAAAGTTATAACTGCAGAAATTACCAAGAGTGCTTTCCACCCTCACAGTGGTGAAGCGACAGAATTTTGTGGCTTTGATGACCTACTACAGATAAGAGATGTTACTGTCCACTTCCGCATTACCCTTCATGCATCGACATGGGAAGACCTATCTATCCCCAATTTGTCCCCTTTCTTTCTCAAGCCAACAGAGAGCCCCCGCCCATCACTATTCTCCGCTAGGCATGCTGTATTCTCGTTTTCTCCCGCTGGCCTCAACACAGTCATGAGAAGACAAACGTCTGCATGGATAAGTTAGAGGGGTACTGGCAATCTCTACAATTCTCTACTTCAGTGCCACAGAGACCAAGCTAGAACTTTATTCCAATCTGCAAACCTGTCTGCACATTCTAAATGGTATCTTAAAGCATTGTGGTACTCTACCTTAGATATGTGGTCACTGTTTTGTTGTGAACGATCCCTTGTTACACCTGGATATTCTGTACATTTATTACTCTGACTTCTCTGCAGCCTATCAGGCCTCCCCGCCCATATGCTATCTTCACATAGACAGAAGTCTGGTTTCCAATCAGGAGGGTATGCTCATCTTCTACACCACAGGATATCATTTTCATGCAGTCTTCACAACCCACCAAGACACCCATTGCCCAAGACCTCTTCTACTCTCTCCCATGGACTAATGTCAAGCTGGGACGATTGTCAACAGTAATACAACCATCACAAAAATCACATATAAATTAGGGTAAATGTAACTATTGTTTTAAGAAAACAAACAAATGAACAGCGGCCAAGCCTTTAAGGATTTTGTGCACAAGAACAACATGAAGACATTTATTAGAGCGCCAATGGAGAGAAAAATAAGGGAGGATAAAATACTCACTGCCAACTGTGTTTTGTCTCTTTCAATCAAGTCTGCCAATCGATTAATCAGCAAACCCCGGTCAGAGGCATCCATTCTTCTCCAGGAAGAGCCCAACTCAAAGGCCTTCCTCGCGGCTTTCACTGCCTTGTCCACATCTGCCTGACAATAAATCACTCAACAATTAATAGTCAAACATTAGATCAATACAAATAGCCGAGTCTTCATACGCACTACCAAGCCCACCCTTAGTAAAAGTATGAGGGTATTTGGTATAGCAAAGCATCAGCCTAATTTGTAATAAATAACATTTTGCTGAGAGAGGATCATATATGGATGACTCTATAGTCATGTACAAGTAAACCAGGTAAGTCTCTATCTAATATGATGATTTCTATTGGAGATTAGAGTCTCTTGTTTTAAATGCCACTAATTAAAACTCCTGATTGAATGAATCTTCCAGTGCTTCATTTGTACCAATGGTTGCAGTTGGTGGGGGTCGGAACTCATTTTTGGCAACCAAGACCTAGTTTTCATTATTAGACTTTCATGCATAGCAAAATAAAGAGACGGTCAGATAAGAGAAACAAAAAAAAAGAAACGGTCAGAAAAGAGAAACAGAGAGACACACACGAGAACAGTAACTAAGAGAAAACCGAGATGAAAACAATTCTATAAAACAGATTTAGGTTAAGAGACAGGTAATGTAGGGTAGCAGATGAAAGAGGCATGATGTGGAATCAATAACTCTGGCATTTGACGTAGGTGGTGGTGTATCCCAAGACAAAATGTAGACCCAGTACGTTTTTTTAAGCACTGGGAGCTCTTAGATATAAAATAGGGACAATTTAACAAAGTTGTAAAGTAATTTTGTTGAGGGGCACGTTTATCAAATGGATCAAAGCAGACTTGAGCATGGCGCATCAAATGCCCTATCCCATTGAAAGAGGTAAATCAAAAATCTATTCATCCCTAGGATAATCGTCAGCATCCAAGGTCACAGACTTCTATTATCATCAGCTGTGGTTAGAAAGAATGCTTGCTTTGCAATTATTATTAGGAGAGCAAAGTGCCTTGAGTTCAAGAACTCGAGCGCCTTGAGACCTTTTGGTGAAACGAGCACTATACAAGAGCATATGACTATGACTATGAACTGATCTTCCATCATTGACAATGACTTACTCCGAATCCAATGTTCGACGATTTTGGAATATATATCTGGTGCTACTGGCTATGAAATCATAACTTAAACCAACTTTAGATCAACCTGCATGCCCATTATACCGCACAGACAGTGCTTGAATGCATCACACACAGAATGTGGAGACTGAACAAAGTTTCATAATTTTATTACTAGTAAAATTTGAAAATAGTTCCCTGGCATGTCCACTGTAATGCTATTGTGTCTCAGGCAGCATCTTCTTAGGTCTTGCTTACAGACAGATTTTAGCTGTCGTTTACCTACAGTATCTAATATCAATACTTACAGTGGGCTAATTGCTTATCATTTGTTACCTTTATCAATCTTATTTGCATGCTTCTTATTTGATGGCTTTTCTTCCGCTTTTGTGTTTGTCCCTTCCCTAGAGAATAGCTTATTTACAATCTTTTTGATTGGATAACTTGTATCCTTCCACGGGTCACAACAGGGAACTACTGTTTTCATTTTTTTGGAGTACTCCATGGGTTTGCGTGCGTTCTCTTACCCTCCTACCCATCTGTTGCTTCTTTGCTTAAATCCCAGCCCAATGTGCTCCATGTTGGTCCTTAACCCTACCAGTTAGTCTGCAAAAGCACTGCAATTGGTATATTTTGCATAGACTTGGACTAAAGAGCAGACTGTATTGGGGTTGGTTACATCTCCTACATTCCACATGTGGCATGAAAGCCCAGCCTTTGGAAGGAAATAAAGAAATTTTAAAATGCTGCACATTTTGTGGGGTGGGAAACTGCACTTGCACAACCAGTATTTGAGGAAGATGGTGGACTTAATATGACTGTTGGAAAGAGGGGGGCCAGAGTATCTTCTTCCGAAAGCCCATAAATCTGTTCACGGAGCTGCTGCTGAGGACAAAATGGCCAGAGGATTCATTACAGTTCCAAGTCATACTACATTGCCCAGTTCTAAGGCGTTACCCCAACACAATCCGATAAAGCAATCAGAGAATGTAAGGCCAGATCACCGGTGGACCCGTCCTCCTAGGGTGTTGGATAAGGCCACTGAGGTCTTTAACCAAGTGATAAATGTGCGTTTAATAATCCTTTGATTGCAGCAACAGTGCCATCACTCTAGAAAACGACAAAGAGTAATCCATTATTTAAACAAAGTCTGCTAATATAGTGGTATTAGCCTATTTTCGATCCATTTTCCTACTACCAGACTTCTCCAAGATGTTGGAAAAGTGGGCAATTCTCAGTTGTCTGATTATTTAGAAACAGGAGGACTGCAAGATCACTTGCAGTTAGGCTTTAGACCGACATTCAGTTCTGAATCTGCCTTTTTAGAAGTCTGTGTACTTTTAGGTCTCCCCTTTGATAGTGGTGCAAATGCTGCCCTTATTCTATTAGATTTAGCTGCAGCATTTCATACCGTATGCCACTCGCTTCTGCTTCAAAGGCAGACAGAGGTTGGAGTACGTGGCCAAGTGTTGAAATGAGTGCAATCTTTTCTACTGGATAGACACCAATCAGTTGTGATGTGCTAGTACTCCTCAGAGAACAAAGAGCCTCAATATGATGTCCATCAGGTCTCCTTCCAGAGTCTGCAGTGTTTTTAATGTCTATATGGCACCTGTATTCAAACAACAACGAACCAACTTGCCAATACTTTGATCGGCCACAAGTGAAGAACTCAATGTGACCCAGAAACCTCAGTTTCAATATTATTATATTTAGAATATATTTTTCTTTTTTTTTTTTGCTCCAACTATTCAGTTTTTTTCAAATGTTTCATGACACCACAACCACAATTAAAGAAACACTTATGATACAATATCACACATTTTGAATGAAAATCCAAGTTAAACAAAACTTTTTTCAAAAACATATTATAGGACATATAATCCAAGACAAAGACAAGACATTTAACACATACAAATCACATGACAAACAAGAAAAGAATTTCTGTTTGGAATACACTTATCCTTATCTACAAGTTGATTTCTATTCTCGTCCCGAATCACGGAGGTTCATCAGAGGAGGTCAATAAATAAATGTATTTCCTTCTCAGATACGTCTTCTTCCTCTGGAGGAGAAACAGATAATAGTGAAGGACCTTTCAACATCAATCATCGGGTAAACAATCAACAACAACCGGGAGTGCCTTTTTTAGGCAGAGGTAAACAGAGGTCACGTTGAAAGAACAATGCACACCAACCGTGGGAGATGACGGACAGGCAGCAGTACTACAAAGCCTAGCTCCGTCCCCCATTTACAACTTATCTAACCGACCTCGGACTGCAGCAGAGGATAGCATTTTAAGGAAAGGGTTGTCTTTCGTTCCGGCAAAATACAGATTTTGTAAAAAATGAAATCTGAAGTAAATGAATTTTGCAAGAAGATTCGGTTAAAAACAAATTCTGAAAATATAATTCCTATAAACTCAGAGGTCACTGGACATAGAAATTAGTCAACATTTTCTCCTCCTTCTAGTAAAATACCAAAGGAAGTGATCACGTTTGAGAGTGCAGTGCTCTCGCCCATTACAAACATGGAAAGGGGAAAAAGCACAAAAAGAGGTGATCGTCAAATTAAAGAATGATCTGTCTATTATCAAACTACCGAAAAACGGAGGCTCCATTGTGGTTTGGAGCACCCATGAATAGATTTCAGAAGTTGAAAAACAACTGAGCAACGGAGAATGTCACCGCAAAATCAGCAGAGATACGACGGCGGAAATACAAAATGAATTATTGGCAATCCGAAAAGATGCACATGGCCAAAGAATTGTGGGACAAAAAGAATTTGAGTTTCTGCATAAGAAACATCCAAGAATTCCATTATTGTATATTTTCACAAAGGTGCATGAAGGTGAAACCCACCCACCAGGGAGACCAATTGTGTCAGGGTGCGAGTCTGTACTGGAACTAATATCCCAGTACATAGACTTTTTTTAAACCGTTTTTAGAAGAGGTTCTTTCATATCTACGCAATACAACAGACTTTATAAACTAGATTGAATCATTGGATTTTGAAACCGGAGCGAACACGTTAGTTACATTAGACGTGGTGTCATTGTACACTCAGATACCACAAGAGGTCGGGTTATCAGCAATTGAGACCTTTTTGGAAGAAAGATCAAAACCAGCTACAGTCCCAACAGAATTTATTATGCATTTGGAGAACTTTGCCGTTCGAAAAAACTACTTCAAATTTGGTGGTGACTTATTTTCAGATAAAAAGGGACAGCAATGGGTTGTGCCTTTGCTCCTGAGCTGGCTGTGTTGTATATGGCTAAATTCAAACAGAAATACATCCACAACAACAACTCATTCGGTGAATATATCTCAAATTGAGTCAAATTGGGTCCATGGTATGGACTGGAAACAGATTACTTGCTTCATTTTCATGGATGGCTTAATGCAAGGACAGCCAACATCTAATTTAGTCTTAATTACAATTCTCAAAGAATGACATTTTTGGACGCCGAAGCATATGTTTGACGGAAGTTTGGTCACTACGTTACACAAAAAGCCAACCAACAGGAATAGGGCCCTTCATAATACCAGCCACCATCCCAGAAACGTAAGCGATAATTTACCCTATGGTCAATTTTTAAGGATCAAAATAAACTGTTCTTACAAAGATGAATACACCACTCATGCTAACAATTTGATCGACAGATTGAAATACCAAGTGTATCCAAGAAAACGGTTAAAGAATGCCATGAAGAGGGCATGTGGACACCACGAGTAACCCTCTTAGAGATGAGGGAGAAGCCAGTATTAGATTGAACAGTCTGTGTACCACATTCTGTCCAAACCCAAACCTCCTTAAGAGAGTAATCCACCAAAACTGGCATCTGACTGAAAATCTGGACCCGTGCTTTGAAGCTCCTCCCTTGTTTGCTTTAAAAAAAGAAAGCAGTATAGCAAACAAAATAGTCTGTGCCGCATTATCTAAAGTTCAAACAAAGAATACATTGCACGAACAACTATGTTTACCACCAGTCACAGGACACTACAAGTTTGTTGTGATCAAACGATTGAAGGTACATTGTTTTCACATAATAATGTCAACTGGAAGCACGACACGTTCTGCAACTGTAAAACAAAGAACGTAGTCTATGGGATCTTGTGTCCCTGTCCCAAACTCTATATTGGGAAAACTAATCAAGAGGTACGCCACAGGATCACACAACATAAATCTAGGATCCGAAAAAAAGGTGCAGACCGCCCCTTTAGTAAACCATTGGACGAACCACAATCATTCAGAAAAAGATCCCTCTTAGACTGTAATATCTAAGATAGCCCAAGACCCCCGAGGAGGGACTTGGACCGCAAACTTATTCAAAGCGAAGTCATGCTAATAGTTACATTTAACACAGCAGTTGATGGACACAATGAACTATCGGAAATGCATAAATTATACAGATGTTGCTAAAACAAAGACTTCCTCAATTTAAGTTTACATTTTCACTGCCTGTTTTTTCAAACCATAGAGCCTGCACAGGCATCTCAACAAATAGCGCTAAATAGAATATGCTAGAATGGACTGCCTTTGTAATAGAACTAAAGAGCCTCTGGTTCCTGCGGAAATTCATTTCATTTTGGGTGTCAGAACAATTTTTAGAATAAAAAAAAAACCACTTGACAGATCCATACTTTTTCTGGTGGACACACGATTCCAATTTTGTAATAAGGTCCCGGTAATTTCTAAACGTAAAATAGTACCATTTTGCAACGGTTCGATTGAATTCATATTCATCTCACCAACACTATAAAAGAATCCATTTGGACTAGATCCCAAATATTTTTCACTCAAATAAGTCCATACCACAAGACTTTGGCTTTGCGTGTATCCTGTGGGTATTGCAAGCACGAAAAACAGCAGGATCACATAAAAAACGACAACTCCCAGAAATCAATGAGTCACGCCCATTGACGTGGGTCATGTAACCTCAATAGCAAGATAACCCGCACAGCTAACTTAGCAGGCGAACAGACAGCTGCAATCACGATCGCCGGGCGGAAAGAAAGGACGCCGCAGAGGTGGAACAGCGGAGACTGAGATAACTATTTTTGTCAGGGGTCGTTTATTAGTAATGGTATCAGTACAACAGAAAAACTCTAGGTGGTCTGATGGAAGTGCTGACATTAAATGATTGAAACGATGTGAAATAATGGTTGCGTAGCGCACAAGATGAACAAGCATTTGCAATGCAATAGGTCTCGCGTTTATGCAAGTTTGAGCTATTGACATTGCAAATAACGCCTTTTATTTTTGTTTTCGTTTTTAAAACATAAATAAAAGGCCTTGTCATTTACAGTGCCAATAGCTTAAACTTGAGTAAATGCGAGACCTATTGCATTGCAAATGCTTCTTACATTCTGCACTCACTGCAAGAAAGCAACCCCCCCCCCCTAACCTTGTCTCGTAATTAGCTATATTGTTCTGCCTACATCAGGATGAAATTGGAAAGATGTTAACACATTCATAGTCAATGAACCTTAGGTTAATACATTCACTTCAAGTGATTATTCCAATCTTTGCTGACATCTTTGCTGTGGTGCAAGGATGCTTAAATTACCACTCTTTCTACCAATCATCAGGTCTGGTTCAAATCCGAGTCACACACAGGAATAAGCTTTCAGATTCCTCTCACAATTTTAAACAAGTGCCTTTTTTTCTTCTTTAAAGGGTCAATCGGAGTTGTCTTCGGCGCGGTGCTGCTATTTCGTACACTTGAACAGGAACTGAAAGTGTGACTAAGTAAAATTGATACTGCGCAGTTGCTCCTTGTTAAACTACCAGCACAATTTATGAGGCCCACTACCTCACAAAACTACAATAAAAGGAGAAGCGTAGCATAGAAAAACATTTTCAAAAGGCTGCATCATCCACTGCTTGGTACAGCTAGGAAACACCAGCCCAATCTCAATATTGCAATTTTCTTCCACTCAAATCAAATCAGCAAAATTCAAATTCATGGCAAGCTGACTCGCAAGCGTAAAATATACATTTCCCCTGTGCTTCAAGCCTATTCTACTCGCTCTGACTAGGATCAGATATTTCAATGGCAAAAGCCTGTGGAGAAAGCAAAGTATCCATTGCCGGCATGGTGACCAGTGCCCATATTCACCAGGCAGTGTGAGTACCTCCCATCTCACACCACCTCACCTAGGAATCACACATGGGTAACATAAGAGTTAGGGAAGCTGAGCTGACCGAGCCTTGCTGGCCCGTCCTCTCACCCAACATCAGCCAATCCCAGCCTGTCACTGACATAAGCCGTAGATGTTCACATTAAACACAAAATGCTCCCATGTCTGGCTAGCATGGGTTCTGTGAGATTGTGTTATCACACACTTTTCTGCAGGGACTTCGGGCACTGCACCAAGCCATATTTTTGTACAGCATGCATGATTCCCTTTTAATAAAGCCTTAACCTATTACATTCAATAATACAGAGTTACATGGCTCAGTACACGCCGACTACATTGCTGTACAAAAGTGCATTTAGGAAGCTGTCTAGATACACCGTGTGTCCCATTCTCCATGAGTTTACTTTTGGCAGACAACAAATGGGAAAAGTTGCGACAACTCCAAGAAGGTTGGACATTATTGTCTGAACTATCCGCTGTTAATGGTTTTTGTTATATCAATAGCATAGTACGAAAGAGTAGTTCTTCCCGCCTAGGGTCACAGGGCCAACTTTAAATAAAAATATGATGCTCCAGCAATCAACTGAAGATTAATTCACTCATGCTAATTTTGTCACCAATTTCCGATGCAAGAAACAGGCTCAAGTATCTAGGCCCTTAACTAGCTCACCTGCTCAGCAGGTCTGAACTCCGCGGCTCTTTTCGTAACCTAAAACTGAGCATCAAAGAACAGCTATTCCCCACCAATGGGCCCCGGCCTTTGAAGTGTGGGTAGGGGAGGGCAAGTGCAAGGTCAAACCACAGCCTCGCGCTATTGTGGCCACTTTCCCTCCTTCTCCGTCGCATTAGCGCCCTTTGAAAGTCAGCCATATCTAAACGAGCCATCTTCAGCGAGCACACCAGTGAAAGGATGCAGTTCTGCTCGAGAGGGCAGGCCATAATGGGGGGGTTCTCTCTCAGAAATCCTGTTCCCTTTGATAATCAATGGAGCAATTGTTACTTTCCGATCCATAAAACCTCAGCTACTTCTTTTTGAGGGGGAGGGAGCTCGAGGCTGACACCCCTGGGAAAAGCGAGCACACAAAATCATGCATCGCCCAAAAACAACATCCTTGGTTCGAAATAGGCCATTTTGCGGTTAAAAGTAAGAATGATCACAAAATATAAAAATGAAAGCAGACTAGTGAAGCCGATCAGACGTGTGGTGGTGGTAAAGTGGGAGCGGTGAGCGGACACAGTGCTGTTTTGAAACAAGCCCGTCAGAGGTCCGCTAATTCAGTCTTTTGGCTCTGCAATACCAGCGTGGTCGGCGGCTCGCGCACTCGCTCGCGAAAGTGTGGTAGAGTGTGTGAAGAGACGCGCGCGCTCACAGCCCGTGTCTCCGCTCGACCTAACGAGGCCTGACACGCAAATCGTATTTCCGGCCGGGAGAAAGGAGAGGCGTGACACGCACGAAGGAAGGAAGGGGGCGGAGAAACAACGGAGCGGACTTCCGAGTCTGGACACAGGGAGGAACAGGACGAGAGGAGTATAACAGACAGACCCGGTGAGGGGGGGGTGTCGGGGCACATTGACGGTGCCCGCCCCCCCCAGTGATGGAAGCCCTGCGTGTGCCCGGTGAGTGGGGTTGGGAGGGTGTGTGTGATTGTAAGCCCTGCGTTTGTGTGTGATTGTAAGCCCTGCAGGGGGGCGTGGGTGCGGGGGCACGGGGGGGGTGAGTGTGTGCACGTGGGAATGTGTGTGCGCATGCATGACTTTGCCTGTGTGTGATTAAGAGAGCATGTCAAGGGGAGGCAGGGGAGGTGCACGGCGCCGTGCGCGCCCTCGAGGAGGAATCTGAGACAGCGAGGCTCGTGCCTGAACGCGGTCTCACATTCCCCCGAACACGCCGGCAATAGGTGCTTCGCTGCTTCGCGCTCGACCTAAAAAATGGCGGGATTGAATGACCGATATAAGCAATGGAATCTAGACGATTACAAACAGGAAACTGTTAAGGCATTTGCGACACTTAAGAGCTGTTTTTTATAAAAGCTCCACGAAGGAAGATCTTTGGGGCTATGTGATCATTACATGAAAGAGGGCCTAACACCACAGATGGTATTTATCTATTAAGCACAAATGGGCCGGCTTGTTTTAATCTCACATTTATATCTTTCCCCGTGTAGATTCGCATGTCGAACAAACACGGCGGTGTCAACCTGTTTTAAAGGGTTAAACGAGGTATGTGATCTTTGAAAACAATTCGGATGACCTTGCATTCAATGATAAACTAGGCACAGCTTCTCCAACCAATGGACTTCTCTTTTCTTAAAGATACTGGTCCAAGACCTATCATCTTAATAGACTTCTTGAAGGAATGGCTATCTTGCAAGATACATGCAAGTCAACACACTGCTACCTTCCAGCATCAGCAATTGGCTTTTTTATAAAGAACAAACTAAGGACTGACTTTTTCTTTTGGTTTTCTTCTCTTTTTGCTGTTCTAAGATTTTGGTTATTGATTGAATAGAATGTGGAAGAGATTCTCTTTTTTGCTACGGAACAGAGGAGATCGGCTGATCTCATAAACTAGGTAATTTCTCTTCTGTTAATGAAATGAGATTGGTGTTGAAGCTGGCTCACAAATATGGTGCACATGAGTTCTTGAAAGTGACCTCATTATTTAGGTAGGAACAGGAGCTTAATTCTCCTTTTCTTTCTTCTTACAGTTTTCTGGTCCTGAAGAGAACCCCTGAAAGTAGGGTTCGAAACGCATAAACCGTGTTTTTTTCAAACAAGTAACACAAGAAGTGATCATCTTGAACGGTTTTCAAATGTTAAAAGATTGATGTAAAAACAAATGTAATCAACTTTTAAACAGTTTAAGGATTTTTGTAAAAAATTCACTGTTTGACCAGCCCGAAACATAAGGTTATAAAACTGTGAATAATGTCATATTTGTCTGGGCTTGTATGTCATGTGATTTGTAGGTGTTAAATGTCTAGTCTTTGTCTGTATTATATGTCATATAATGGTTTTCAAAAAGATTGTTTAACTGTGGGATTTTCATTCCACATTTGTGTTATTGTATCATAAGTGTTTCTTTAATTGTGGTGTCTTGTAATATTTGAAAACAACTGTATAGTTGGAGAAAAAAAAAAAGAAATAATAATAATATTTTATAAACATAATAAAGAATAAAGAATATCGAAACAGGAAGTTTCTGGGTCACATGGAGTTCTTCACTTGAGCCCCATCAAAGAATTGAGTAGAGAATGGTCAGTATTGGCAAGTTGGTTGTTGTTGTTTGAATATTGGGCTCAGCCTTACTGATAAGAGCCAGAACCCTTGGTTGTTAGATATATATGGCACCTGTAGCAGTGCTGAGCGAATCTTTTGGGATCAAAGCAGCAACCTATGCAGTTGACACTCAGCTCATCCCATTGTTGGACAAAGCTATCTCGCGTTTGTCAAAAGCAACTTTTAAGAGCTGCTAACACAGGTCATTCAATGGATGCAACAGAGTTACTTGAAATGTAACTCCATAAAGACAGATATGCTAGCTCGGAGTAAAGTGAATAATTTTACTTCCAATGAATGCTGGCAATTGGTTTTCCAACTTCCCCCCCCTGCAACTGTAGTTAAAAAATAAATAACTAGTGGGCTAAATTTGAAAACAAGTTGTCTTTTCACCAGCACATTCTTAGCAATACTGGCACCGGTTTTGTTCTTTTACAGACTTAAATTTTTTTTCAGATCTCTCACCTCTGGAGCACAAAAATAGTCATGCATGCTTTAATCACCTTGCGTATTGGTTATGCCAACAGTCTCTCATTCTCCCTAAAATTCTCCTTAATAAACTCCAGGAAGTGCAGATCGCTGCAGCACATATGATTTTAAAGCTGCCAAGTTGTTCACCAATATCAAATCATCTTAAAGAGATACACTGGCTGACTGTACAAACACGTATTCATTTTAAATCTTTGAACCTGGTACACCGCATACACCAAGCTACTGGTCCAAAATACAAGAGACAGATTTCAGCATTATATTCTGGCTAGAAACCTGAAATCCAGTAGAGCAAGGCTGCTACAGCTGCCCATCTTCAGACTATGGAAAACGGATGGCAAAGCCTTTTCATATTTAGCAGCGAAACTATGGAATAATATTCCCTTATTGCGGGAGGTGGATGCTGAATGCATAATGGTTCCTGCTCTGTTGGCTTAGCGGCAGGACGCCTGTTTGGGCAGCTGTACGTGCTCTATATGAATCCTATCATTCATGTCATTTGAAAAATAAATTAAGCTTTGGCAAGCGATTTCCTTTAAATGGTGAAATGTCTTGATTTACAGCCTTAAACAGATAATGGATATGCAAAAAGCAGGGAAGCTAGCTTTAAAACAACTTAAGTGTGGTGCTAGGTTGCAAAGAAAAATACAGGTAATTAAATACAAGAGTACAGTCATCAGAACTGGGTCTCATTCTTTTTTTGTTTGATTGGGCATCCCCTTGCCTGCTAGATTATCTCTTCTGTTCAATCACAGTAGTCCATACCCCTCAACCTCTGTGTAAGGAGGGCAGAGAGTCTTTGTGATGTCAAGTTTAGAATTCCATGCCCAACCAAGACTCGTGATGGATCCAATCACTCCAAGATGCCCAGGACACCCACTCTAGACATAAGTCCCACAGGACATTGGAGAACCTTGGAGCCTGTTTTATTAACCTGTTGCTAATAGACAAGGGTTATAGGGTATGTCCACATCAGGTGAGAGAATCCCTCTAGCTTCTGGTGACATCCGACAGGTTGGGGAGTGTCAGATGCTCCAGGCAGGTCACCGCACAGCACCACCTGTTGTGCCCGTGTTCCTGTGCTCGCCGCTGCCGCTCCTGACGTGACTTCGAGGCCCTCCTCCACCCGCAGGCTACCACGTGCGCCTCATCCCTGGTGGCCCAGTGGTGGGCCGTAGGTTCTGTATACTCGCTCTGCCCTTTTTCCTTTCTGCCTCTGTTGCGTTCCTGCATATTTGTTAGTTATTGTATATCTGTGATATTCTTTTGTTTCTCCTGTATTGTACTGGTTTTGTGTCTCCCGCCCGTTCTGCCTCCCGTTCCCACCGCTGCATCCCCTGCGGCCTGGCTCACGCATTCGTCCTGCTCCCCGCCTCCCAGTTGCTCCTCCCTCCCACCTCCCCTTTTTATGGCACCCACTGCGCGGTGAGGAGAGCGACCCTTGACCCTGCTCCAGGCAGGTCGCTCCCCAAGCCGCACAGCACCACCTGTAGTGCCCGTGTTCCTGTGCTCCCTGCTGCATCTCCTGTCGTGAGTTCAAGACACTCCTCCACCCGCAGGCTACCACCTGCGCCTCATCCCTGGTGGCCCAGTGGTGGACCATAGGTTCTGTATACCCGCTCTGCCCTTTTTCCTGTCTGCCTCTGTTGCGTTCCTGCATTTTTGTTAGTTATTGCATCTCTGTGATATTCTTTTGTTTCTCCCTTATTGTACTGGTTTTGTGCCCTTCTGCCTGTTCCCCGCTGTTCTGTCCCGTTCCCGCCGCTGCATCCCCTGCGGCCCGGCTCGCCCATTCGGCCCGCTCCCAGATGCTCCTCCCTCCCTCCTCCCCTTCTTATGGCGGTCGCACTTTGGCGCGCCTAAGGCAAGCCCGTCTGCGCCAGTGGCCGCCTGGACCGCGCCCAGTGCCAGACCCCCTGGCCCCCACGAACGCCACGACTCCGGACACCGATATGACGCCAGCACCCTCCATGCTCTCAACGCCAGCCAATCACACACCTGCGCCCGGGCCACCCTGAAGAGCACCCAAGGACCATTCTCCTGCTGGAACTGCACCTACACCAGCCTCCAAACAACCACCACGTCCACCGGGGTAGGAAGCAACAACATCCAATGCATTCTGCTCAACACCCGCTCCGCCCACAAGCACGCCATTGAACTCTGGGACCTACTAAACTCCTCCTCCCCGGACGTCACCTTCCTGACGGAGACCTGGATGAACCCCTCCTCGGCACCAGACATCGCCATAGCCATCCATGACGGCTACAAGATCACCCGCAGGGACCACACCAATGGAACAGGAGGAGGAATCGCCATAGTCCGTAGAAACACCCTCAGAATCTCGACCAGCACCGACGACACCCTCTGCGCTGCCAAACACCTGCACTTCCAGATCCACACCGACCCCAGCACCACCCTCATCTACAGACTCGCCGACTCAGTCAGCATGCACGCCCTTGCATCCACGGACTACATTCTCCTTGGAGACCTGAACTTCTACCTCTAGAACACCAACGCCAGCAACTCTACCACCCTGATCAACAACCTCAGACTCAAACAGCTCGTCACTACTCCCACTCACTCCGCCAGACACACACTTGACCCCATCTTCTCCGTCAGCAACCACGTCATCTTTAGCCACACCACCGAACTCCACTGGACCGACCACCGCTGCGTCCACTTCACCTATGAGAAGCCCACCACGCACCACCACACACAACAGGCCCCCCGTCTCAGCTGGAGCAAAGTCACAGAAGATCAGCTACTCAACACCCTCGCCCGAGACCCACCAACTGACACCACCGACTGCCACCCACAACCTCAGGCAATGGATCGACGACTGCGCCAACACTTTACTTAATGGATTTATTGAGCGCATACGAATCATCCCCGAAGGGATCCCTCGGTGCTGTACAAAGAGGGAGATATACATCCTCACTATCTAAAAGAGCCATGTCTTTAACAGTCTCTTAAACACTCTCGCCCCGATCAATAATCCCTCGAACAGACGCACCGACAGAAAAGCCATCTGGTTCACCGCCGACTTCCAGGCTTCTAAGCAGGTCTGCCGTAGGCTTGAGAAGAAGCGGCACCACGGACAGACTCCAGACAGCAACGCAGCCTACAAGAGTGCCACCACCAACTGTGGAAAAATGTCTACAATGAGTCCTGGCAGCAGTACCTATGGATATAATCTCTCCATGTTTGTTTCCAGTCATACGCCAGCATCTCACATCACTCACATGAGAGGGTACATCTGTAACACATATGGTGGTGTGATTTAATGCGCTTCTGATATAGTGGTTATACGCTTCCCCGAAGTGTACTGTTTGTAAAGAGTTTGTATTCTGCCACTTATGGTTCTTAATGGTTCTACTGTTGAAACACCTCTGTAAAGCGCTCTGATACCCCTCACAGGGTCATGTTTGCGCTATAAAAAACACGAAATAAATAAATAAAAATCCGAACCGCCAAAAGCTCCTCCTTCAAAGAGCGCATCGACAACAATGCACACAACAGCAAAGAGCTCTTCAACATCGGGAAGGAACTCTCCAACCCCAGCTCCAACTTCAATGACATCCCGCCATCGCAAGACCTCTGCGACTCCCTAGCCGCCTTCTTCCACCGCAAGATCGCAGACATCCACGACACCTTCAACAACCAGGCCCCCCGACAGACACCAACACCTCAGACTCACTCCCCAGCCACATCAACCTCCTGCCTTCGTGGACCCACGTCGACGACGACACCATCAAAATCATGAACACCATCAAAATCATGAACACCATCCACTCCGGCTCATCATCCGACACCTTCCCGCACCACATCTTCAACAAAGCAAGCTCCACCATCTCACCCCACCTCTGCAAGGTTATCAACAGCTCCTTCGAGACCGCCACCTTCCCGGAGAGCTGGAAGCACCCCGAGGTCAATGCCTTACTCAAGAAACCCAAGGCGGAGCCCAAGGACCTCAAGAACTTCCGGCCCATCTCCCTTCTCTCGTTCCCAGCGAAAGTCATCGTGAAGATTGTCAACAAGCAACTGACCTCCTTCCTCGAACAGAACAACATCCTGGACCTATTCCAATCCGGATTCCGCAGCAACCACAGCACCGAAACAGTCCTCATCGCCCCCACGGGTGACATCAGGGCCACGCTGGACAACGGAGAAACCGCTACCCTCATCCTCCTGGACCTTTCGGCCGCCTTCGACACAGTCTGCCACCAAACCCTTTGCACACCTCCACAACACAGGGATCCGCGACAAAGCCCTAGACTGGACCACCTCCTTTCTCACCGGCAGAACCCAGAGCGTCCGCCTTCCCCCATTCCGCTCTAAAGACACCAAGATCATCTGTGGCGTACCCCAAGGATCGTCCCTCAGCCCGACACTCTTCAACGTCTACATGGCACCGCTCGCGAACATCATCCGGTCACACGACCTCAACATCATCTCATGTGCCCACGACACCCAGCTAATGCTCTCCCTCACCAAGGGCCCTACCACCGCCAAATCCAACCTCCACGAAGGAATGAAGGCCATCGCCGATTGGATGATGAACAGCCGCCTGAAACTGAACTCTGACAAGATGGAGGTCCTCATCATCGGATCCATCCCCTCCGCCTGGGATGACTCATGGTGGCCGGCCGCACTGGGAGCTGCACCGATGCCCACTGACCACGCACGCAACCTGGGGGTCATCCTGGACTCAGCGTTGTCAATGACCCAGCAAGTAAACGCTGTCTCCTCCTCCTGCTTCAACACCTTCCTTATGCTCCGCAAGATCTACAGATGTATCCCCACCGATACCAGAAGGACAGTCACCCAGGCCCTAGTCAGCAGCAGGCTGGACTACGGCCAAGCTCTCTATGAGGGAACCTCAGCCAAACTCCAGAAACGACTAAAATGCATACAGAATGCCTCTGCACACCTCATCCTTGACATCCCCTGCCACAGCCACATCCCAGCCCACCTGAAAGACCTGCACTGGCTCCCCATCAACAAGAGGATCACCTTCAAGCTCCTCACCCAAGCTCACAAAGCACTCCACAAGACCGGACCAGTGTACCTCAACGAACGACTCACTTTCTACACCCCGAACAGCCAGCTTCACTCCACCGACAACGCCCTCCCTACCGTCCCCCGCATCAGACGAGCGATCGCAGGCGTCAGATCATTCTCCCACCTCGCCACTAAGACCTGGAACACCCTCCCCATCCGCATGCGACAGACCCAGGACCTACTGACCTTCAGGAAACTTCTCAAGACCTGGCTGTTCGATGTTCGAACAGTAACAGCACCCCACCCCGCGCCTTGAGACCCTCAGGGGTGAGTTGTGCGCTCTACAAAAGTACTGCTTGATTGATTCGTATATTTTCCAGAGCTTCCATGGGGTGTCTGATGCAGGAAACCAAATTGGATTAAGCACAATCAGGCTGAAACGGCCAATGCTTCGGGGTGTCATCTTGGCTATCCTCCAAGCCTCCTCCTCTAGCTTCCCAAATGGTCTTCCCAGGAAGCCTGCAGGTGCGCAAGATGGTCCAGTGCACTGACTATCAGGTAGTGTTAGACACAAGATACACCTTGTTAGGCTAAAAGGCCAATCCCTACTTTTGCTCCATGTGACTGAATTCCTTCGAGGATGGTCAGTTTGTTTAACATCATTTTATATCATGCCAGAACTGTACATACCGCAAACATTGGGAAGTATGAAGTCAGAACTCCTGTGTCAGCACATCAAGAGAGTACATTTGGCAACTTCCCCGAACATACCCCAGAACAGCGATTCTGATAAGGTCCCAGGCTTGAAAGCCTCACAGTTCAGCTGTCTCCAACCAGGGCCGGCTCTAGGGTGGTGCGACCGGTGCCACCGCAACGGGGGCGGACTCTTACAGGGGGCTCCCCGTTTGGAAGTATTTTATGGCTTTAAAAGCACCTGCTGCATTGCTGGCCTCTGCAATTTTCATACAAAAATAAATTGTCAAGATAACTCTGGGATTAAATTTTCTTCCTGGAGCGAAAAGGAGTTTGTCAAGTGAAAGTTTTAACTCATTTTATGGTAGCACAGAGGGTTAATGTGCCTGCTGCAAACAATGTGTACCATGCAGATCACAAAGTGCATAAAGGTTAAAAAGGTCAGTGATTTTGTCAGAGAGATCCTTTTCTTACTAGCAGTTTAGATGTAAAAATCCTAACATGGAACAATGAGCAATAACTGTCATCAAAGAGCTGCATGCAAACTGTAAGGTATAGTTTGGAGCATTATGAGGTCTTCATCCGTCTTTCGTTCTTAAGGTTTCAAAAAGGGTACATTTCGGGAAAAAAAATCCTTATTATTAAAGGTCACCAACAACCATGGGGCTATGTTTAAAATTGTTAGTTTGTGCTTCTCCAGAATAAGCCTTCTTAAACTATACTGTATGGATGACGTGTGACTCACCTTTTAGTCTTCTGGCTTATGTAACATTTCCTATACACTGATTTACACACGATTGATTGTCTCTGTGCAATGTGTGTGTGATGTAAAGTGCTCCGACACCCTAAACTGGTATAGGTGGCACTATATAAATAATGAAATACATCTGAGAGAGTGGTTATGGAGACTTGAAGGGCACTGTTGAAGGGTGGTAGTGAGGGAGCCTGTGGGGGGGCAACCGAGCAGGGCGCCAACAAACATTGTCGCACAGGGCGCCAACAAACATTGTCGCACAGGGCGCCACCAGCGCTAAAGCTGGCCCTTTCTCTAACAGCCAGGAGCATAGCCATAGGCGGGGTTAATTGTGTCAGTCTGCACTCCTCCAATACTTCGCAGTGCCCTGCAACAGTTCTGCAGTGGTGTTCAAGCAGCCAGGGCCAAGGAAGGTGATCTCGGAGAACCGCAGAGTTTCAACTCTAATCTATATGCAGGTTCCACTCAGAGCTAAAAGAGAGCAGTTACCACAGGCAGCTAGCTGAGTAGCCCATTAGTATAGGTGCATGTAGGTCAATCCAAGGCAACCATCATAAACTGATCGAGTAAACTGGTTCCTTGAGACCCGAGGTTGCTTACTGGCCCAAAACAACAATTGGGAGAGGGTTCTCACGGTATTGAAGAGACTCACTGAGATTTCGTAAGGGTAGTTCTGAAAGCCTAGCATGCGTACTGTAAAAAGCGATACCTATTAGATTTGCGATTGCTTGTCTGCAAATCCAATGGATCTACCTTAATTAGCCTAAATAAACAAACAGAATAGGATTACCCAAAGCAAAGTTCATGATGGAGACAAATCGCACAAGTTGTGCAACCTTAAGGAAAGCGAAGTGTTTGGTTTCTTGGCACGGTCTTCTGTGTAAGAGATGAAGTGTTCACTGTCGGACTGAATACTTTGCAATATTAAAACCTTCCGATGGTTTACATTCATGCTCCACAGCTGGACAAACTGGTCCGAGAGGTATACGAGGTGTAATAGAATCCTTATTTAAACAAGCATTTACAATGCAACGGTTTCGCCTTTTCAAAAGTTAGAGCTATTGGCATTGTAAATGACAATTTTTTTGTTTATGTCTTGGTTTTGAAAACAGATAAATAAATGGCATTGTCATTTACATTGCCAATAGCAAGCACAGCCAGGGGGCAGACAAGCAAGCACAGGCAGGGGGCAGGGTAGCAAGCACAGCCAGGGGGCAGGGTAGCAAGCACAGCCAGGGGGCAGGGTAGCAAGCACAGGCAGGGAAGCAAGGACAGCCAGGGGGCAGGGAAGCAAGCACAGCCAGGGGGCAGGGAAGCAAGCACAGCCAGGGGGCAGGGAAGCAAGCACAGCCAGGGGGCAGGGAAGCAAGCACAGCCAGGGGGCAGGGAAGCAAGCACAGCCAGGGGGCAGGGAAGCAAGCACAGCCAGGGGGCAGGGAAGCAAACATACAGAACAGCTGTTCAAGACAGTTAATAGATATCTGTTTTCCCGAGTAGAACTAAATAAATGACAAAATCCTTCAGGACACACATGTATTCACTTAGTACTCAATGAACATCCCTAACGGGCACATTTGTACCAAATTGAGCCATCATTATGTAAGACTCTGGACAAAGCAGTCTTTAGTGAGCAAACACAACCAAACACACCTGGTCAGTCAGTGAAACCGTGTGACTGAATGCAATGGATGTGCAGACCCCAAACAGCGTTACTGTGCCCTACAAATGGTAGGCATGCGCTTTGCAAATTGCACAAACATAACATACCATAGCACCTAGGAATCCTGCCCTGCTCTGCCAGAATTCCAAGTACCGCAACTACTCCAACTGTACCCTTGAGTCCAGGGGTGCAGCAGGTGCAGTGGCTCCAGGGCAAGTTCCGGATTACCAAATAGGCAAACGGGGCACTGGCCTATGGGCCCCACCCCTTTGAGGGGCACGCGACGATTAATCAAAATAATATTGGTTTGATCTTGAAAGAAAATTACAATCAAGGTGTCCTGAATTGTTTCCCAAATATAGAAAAAAAATAATCAACTCAAAGAAACGACAACTTTACATTAAAGACTCGATAGATAAAATGAAGCGTTAATGTAATGTACCCATTGAATATTTAAAGCTTTGTTGGTTTATTACAAATGTTAACATGTCTTTTTTTTGTTTAATAACATTAATAATTGTTAATGTTTCGTTTTGTGTAATAAAACTGTTTTTTAAAATTGTTGACTGATAAAATTAAAAATGTATTAGGAGATAATAGGGGGAGAGGGGACGAAATTTCGACTGCCTAGGGGCCTCCACAGGGTTTAATCGGCACTGACCAGGGCTCAAAGGCTCGAGAAACCCACTTCACTACAAATGCAGCGATTTGTTTCTATGAAACCCGCATATGAATGTCCGTTTTCCTTGTTTACACTACGGCCCAGGCTGCCCTTGCCACTGCGTGTAACATTACAATGAAGCCGCTTCCTGCAGCAGTCTCACATATTCAGAATGTCAAGGACATGACCTTCCTCGTCCTGTTAACACCATCAGGTCAACAGCTCCTTTCTTGCTGTGCGAGCCTTACAAGGACAGCTGCTGCCTCGTCTCGCAGCATGCCCTGATACCTGCCATTAGCCCCGGAGTCCTGCAACGCCATTTTAAGCTGTCAAACCAATGATGATCAGATCTCATAATGGGAGAAGCCTCGCTGGAGCTACACTCTGACGCTGGCAGATTGCCAGCTCACATTCTTTGTTCATGAATAAATAACGGCATGGGGAGCTTTGAAAGCATCTTTACGGCACGTCCCAGAAAGGACGAACAGGCACAGTGCCCTGAACCGCTAAACGCCAATTTACCAAAGGAGCAATTTAGAAAGTGCATAACTGCAAGCCACCTGCTAATAAAACCCATCTCTCCAAATTATTTCCCTGTTTCTCCGCCATGAAATTGCCCTGGTACAGAGCAGTGCGCCCGCACATCTAAACCCACATAAACAAGTCAGGTCCCGGGCCGTGCTGTGATTGGCTGATGTCACGGGGGTGTCCCGGGCCGGCAGCCAATCACAGCGCGGCCCGGGACACACGGCAACAAGGGGCGGGGCTTAAAAAAGACCCAGAAACGCCCCCGAATCGCGTTTTCTCTGGAAAACATGATTGACGGCCAATCTCTTCCAATGGCTAGCCTCCATTTATGGAGCTAGCCAATGGAAGAAGGGCGGTTTCAAGTCCCCATTGTAGAGATAACATTAGATTTCGCCTGGGCGGAGCAACTGCTACGCAGTTGCAACGCCAGGACGAAACCTAAAAACTAAGAACAGAGCCTTCTGACAAGAAAGGAGGCGGCTACGGAAGAAACTGCTCAAGGCTACTGGGTACGAACATACATCGCGTGACACTTAACCCCCTTCCAAAAGGACTCACGCGGGGCTCATTCCGTAGGGGCTTAGGGCTCAGCGTGCAATCACCGGGATGGCGGCGTGAAAACACCAGCGGCACCCTCTCTCCCCAGAGGATCAGCTTAAGAGGACTGTCAGGAACATCACACTGCCACTCCGGAAGGGGTTTACCACCTGCTGGCATAACGTTGCCACCCGCTCTGGTAGAGAGAGGTTAACATGAAATATATATGTAATAAGGGCTGTGGTATTGTGTGTATCTCCCTGAAATGTCAAAATACATTTGGTGTTCAGTCTCTCTTTTTCTCGGCCTCCCACAACTCCCCCTTCCCTCGTTATCCCATGATCCACGCAGGTCGTGGGAACCATGCAGTACATAGAAAGCAATAAATGCATGGATTTAAACAGGTTGCAAATAAATGGTTCACTTGCTAAAATCGTCGTGAACTATAAACTGGCCTCACCACGGAGTCCAAGTAATTTAGATTTACAGTACCCACATACAAGCAATTAGTAAATGCCAAAACCCGGGTCACAGAGTTCCACTTCCAGCTACCGTACTTACGTGTGCCCTTATATCTAACCTCGAAATGGCCTTAGAGACATCACAATATGGTTAGAAGGGTTTTACAAAAAAATCCAAAACAACATGTGTGAGCGTCCCCGAGGCAATACTAATACATTACTTAAAATTCAGAATCATCTTCTCGCCAGTAACTTTGTGTTATCGCGGTCTTTGACAAACAGTAAATATGTCCAATACATTCGCAATTGTTTTATTTTTGATAATTCTTGCCAAGGAGAACCTGAGACATGAATTTCCGTCACCGAACCAGCTAACTTGCTTTTCTAGAAGGCGCCACGCCCCGTTAGCAGCAACAACAATTATGAGCGTGGAGTGGAGGCCGAACAGTTGCAAATCCTTCCGAGAATGGTAGTAAATGATAATTCCTCACTAACGTAACTTGAGAAAGCACCACTTATTACAAACAATCTTTACCACCAGGTGAGCGGTTTTTATTCAGCAGTATACTTCCGGTTGCACACTTGCACACCCTCTCCACTCCCTCGTTTCCTGAATAAATGCTCGAGTCGTCACGCCGTAACAAAATGTACAATGCTTCTGACAGGGTTTCATTGAAGATATTAAAGTTGGGAGTGTATGTGTTGGATAGGTGTGACTTTGGAGGTAGGACAGTTGGGAGTTTGCAGTTGAACAGTGCAGGGGCGTAACACAGGCCCCCGCGGTGCGGGGGGGGCCTCAAATCTCCAGGGGCCCCCTCAGCACTGCTCTGTGGCCGCAGAGCTCCTGACTGAGCCCGCAGGGGGCCCCTCCATGTACCTTGCAGGAAGGCCAGGCAGGCACACAGTTTCGTGAATGCGCTGCTCGTTACCAGTAAGTGTCACACCCTTCTGCAATATCCAAATATTTAATTGACTTTCCTGTCACTACTTTCTTATCCTGATAATGTAATTTACTTTCGTTTTGAGTGCGCCTGAAGTGAAGACGCCTCATGATCTTGATCCTTAAAGTTGCAGCTGCAGAGGCCTCAAACCTTAGCTATCGTGCAGCTTAAATCATGATCGCGCTGGGGCCCCATTATGTTCCTGTGCACAAGAGGCGGTGTCAGCTGAGTTCAGATCACGTTTTTCACTGTAAAAGATTCTCTCTGCCAGGCCTTCACTACTTTTAGATGAAGCAGTGAGGCAGACCCTCCTCGCCACCGCAGCGCTTCCATCATCTCAAGGAAGTAGCTCCAGAGTCTCCTGCTTTAGCCTGCACTCGTAAGTCTGTTGCGAAATTCCCTTTCAGTTAAAGATATTTAATAATACAAATATGTTGCTTGTATAGCACCAAGTCTCTGAACATTTTAAAAGCTTTACGGCTGCAATGCACTGCAAAAAAAATCGTTGTTTATTAAGGGCTCAGAGGAATCATCAGCTCCACTAGCCTGGAATGATTATTTGAGTGTCTGACTTCAACTATTTTGTCATAATTCACTTTTTTTTTTATAGAGAACTCGACCCGATGGTATTGGAGCGCTTTACATAAGCACAAGTTCCATTATACAAGAATGAATTCATTTTTTTGTAGACAGACGAAGATTAAGTGATTTGCCCAGAATCACAGGATGTTGAGCAGATGCTGAGACTTGATTCCGGTTCCCTAGTTCCAAAGTCGGCAGCTCTAGTTGTTACACCACATCCTCTCACCTTATCTTTGGCCCGAGTGCCCACACCCCCTCGAGGTGTCTGCGAGAAGTGAATTCAGCCCAGCAGATGTGCGTATGCACTAGCGGGAATATGTGCCTGCACATGTGCACAACTAGCAGACTTCCCATGAAAGAAAATATTTTAAAAGCAGTGCTTAATTTGTAGAAAATTAAGTGCCAGAGCCCTTGTCAGGAGGCCACTGCAGCTAGCACCCGCCCCATTGCCCCTGACATCACTGCCAATTACAGTATCAACACAACTACAAACCATCACATTTCTAAAAGTGTGACAGTTCAGAATATTCAAGAAATACAACAATCTGTAATAGCCTGGATGCAGGTATTTAAACAACTGTTGTTGTTCTGATCTGTAAATTAGACAAATAGCACCTCCATGTGGCAGACTGTCATAAAAGCCAGTGTTGACAATAAAGGGCCTGGGCTGAGCACCAGAAACCACCGGTTCAAATTAAGCACTCTTCAAAAGAAAATATCATGGCGGCCGATGATGCGTTCTTGTTTGTGCTGTGTGCGCCTGTGGGTGGGACATGTGCACAGCACAAGCAATGACCTTCTCTATTGGAGCTGCAATATGATGCTGTTTGATGAGGACTACAGATGCACATAGGTTCTGTTTATTTTTCTCTACATTGTACAATCTACAGCACATAGATTAACTCAAAAGATCATGGCGTTTACTGCATAGCTTCAGACTGAACAGCTCGGAAATACAGGGTAGTAATCAGGGCTTAATTTGAGCCAGTGGTTTCCGGTGCTCAGGTCCGGCACATAATCCTCAACACCAGCGCTTTTCATGAGCACCAGTTAAGACACATTCAGTTATGGTAGGCAAGCGGAGATTAAATGATTTGCCCAGAATCGCAGAATGTTGAGCTGGGACTCGAACTTGGTTCCTCAGCTGCGAAGTCAGCAGCTCTGGCAACTAAGCCACATCTTCTCCCCACTTTCATGCTAAGTAGTTGGTTCTGTTTTAGGCTGGTGCAAGCTGCCTACTTATGAGAGCTTTGGCACATATATATATTTTTTTACAAATTAACCACTGGTATTCGTTTCTCCGTGGACGAAATTTAAAACTACACACAACGAAGTACAGCACCCAAAGAGGCTGCGCTGATTGACAGGGAGGGAGCAGGAGTGTGCCATATCTAGAGAGATATGTCTCTCTCCTCCCCTTTCCGACGTGCCGCTGTAATTTCAGCTGGCGAGCACCACACACACCTTAGCACCATAGCACTAGGGTGTGTGCGTGAGCCTAGCATAGGTTTTGTACAGGAAGGGTATCTTTTCTGCACAAAATAATATGCCTAGATAACTTTAAAAGCTTTTCCCACTTTTTATGTGTGCTAAACACTGCAGCACGCATGCACAGTTGGAAAAGAAAGAAGAAATAAAAACACTTCTCCTGTTAGCGCCAACTCGGAAATGCAGCAAACGCGAATTAAGTGTTTTTGTTTTTTAAAATGCTATTTTCCCTTGTTGCCGTCTGTTGACTCCTCCCCCCCGCCCTTACCTGCACCAGCCACAGTTACAATTGGGGTTACCATTTCAAGTGCATCATAAATTAAGGAGAGAGAACTGGCACTGGGGCCTGGTTAGCAGGCTCCAGTAAATACCATCAGCACTGCGGAAAAAATTGCGGGGTGACCATACAAAAAGGGCAGTTTCCTCAGGGCCTTATCTGCCCACCCTCTAGAGATGCCAGTAGCAGTCAGGCCTGTGGAGTATATACAGGGAAGCAGTGCAACAGGGAGGTCACGAACAGCGATGCAAAACAAGTACAGCAGGTAAGTGACAGTTACTGCTGTAAATGTGGCCCGAAGGGGGCAGGAGTGTAACTTCAAGTGGCTTAGGAGTTCCAGAGAGCTGCATGAACCAGCGTTGTCGGGGAATGGCCGGTATACTCGATGGCAAATTCAGCTCTGTACTGGCAATCAGTGCTGCACCATTGTTTTCATGGGTGTAACACAGGCCCCCGCAGCCCCTGCGTTGCGGGCGGCCCTTGAGCTCCAGAGGCCTCCTCCGCACACAGTACATTCGCTGACAGCAGGGTCTGTCTGGAACGCAGTTTGAAAGTTACGTCTGCCGACCCGCCTCATATATTAAATGGTGCGTGTGCGCTGCATGGTTTTCAGCCTCATGGTGAGGGATAAGGTATGGCAGGGCTGGGCCAGTATTGTCATGCGCAGCGTAAACTGCATTTGAGGTGGTCGGTGAGTTCCAGGCACTGAGACGGTCAGACCATGATTTAATATTTGCGGTCCGTGGTCTTCTGCAGCCCGCCTGTGCCAGCCACCGAGCTGCATGCCTCAGATGAGTCATAGACAACTAGCAGTAGAAACCTATGCTTGTTCTACTTTTCTGCATAGAGGAAATCTGGGAGTAATGCGCACTAGCGGTCCTGATCGCTACTATTTTCTTTTGTTACCACTTTCTTTTGCGCTACCACCTATTTGTAGAACCAACCTATTGCTTCCTTATAGATAGCTTTCTGAAGTCTGCTTAAATTGAAGTGAAAACAAGTTGAATTTTTTTAACAAAATTCTGAGCTATGCCTGAGGACCTCTGTATTCCCTGGCAGGATAGCTGTAGTTAGTCACAAGTTATTGTGACCGTGTGTCTTGTTAAGTTGCTCCTGCTTGCATGTTTAAAAGCATAAATCCAAGTCTTATTCTGCTAATTTGCCATTGGTCAAGCCAGAGACACTGCCTCAGGAACTCTGTGAAGTTTGGGAACTGAAAGGTGCCTGGCTGCACAAGGTGACTGACTCTCATCCAGCCCCTCTACCCTGCCTGAAGGCAAGAGGTTGACTGGAGGCTGAATGCTAATGGAGTAGAAATAAGCCTCCAGGGCCACTTGTGAACACTATGGAGGAATTAATGGACTGTCCACCTTGAATGGGAATGGTACTTTGCAATGCTATAACTTTGCAGTGACAAATCCAATGATTGTTGTTTTGTTCCTATTTTAATCATAACATACTTTCCGATGTTACTAAATAGTTCTGGGATCATTTACTGAGAGGTTTTTGATTCTGCTCATGTTCTGATACTACTACTCGATAACAAACATTTTCCAGAGTAGTCTTCAAACTCAAATCTGCACTATTAAGGGGTCGACAAAGCTGTCTTAGAGAACCAGTGTTTGCCTGACTATGGGTTAATTTTGAATTGTGGCCTGGAGAATTTTCCCCACCAAATGCCCGGCTTCGTAGACATCTTATACAGGGTTAAAGTTCTTGTATCAGCTCTTTTTTTGTCCTTTATGTCATTATGAGTCCTGGGGCTAACACAGTTAATACACAACAGACTGTTGAAAAATAACAACCAATATGTCAGCAGTTGTGTTGTTTTTTTGTATAGTGAAAAGGGTTTTCTGAAGACTCAACAAGTTGCATACAAATATAATTAACAGTGGAGCAAACTTCTCTCAAACACATAAAAGCAAACACCTGGCTCGTGAAGTGAGCACCAGGGAGCCAGAGCCATGCCCTGGTGGAAGGTCCTGGAAAAAGAAGTTCACAAAACAGCCCTTGAAGTCTTCTTGCTCCAAGAACAAAGTAGCCCACAGAGGGCCAAAGGGAAGAGTGAGGTTTTACCAAACTTTGTGCCAAAGCAAAGCATCATCAGAAGTGAGGAGAGAGGACCAGAGAGCAGGACATGGAAAGGTCATGGGTGCAGGAATTGGCAAGCAGATGAGCTTGGTTCAAATGAGGCAATGAACTCATAGCAAAGAACAGAACATTATAGATAAAGGCCCTTCCTTCTGCATTCAGGTATTAGTGCTCCACTTTACAAAAATGGTATTTTCTCCCACTGCACAGCAAAATATTAGGGGTGGTCTCTCCGTCCAGCTTAGAGTGTAAGAAAACAGCAGTGAAGGGCCTGTATCGTGTCTGCAGAAGCATTTAGAAATGCTAGCGTTCACAAGAAGAGACTAGGTGACTAGGCACTACTTGAATGAAGCCATGTCTGGCTCCAAGGGCAAAGACTAAGCAGCAGCGACCAAAAAGGAGAAGGCAGCAGGAGCACCAGTATTCACAAATAGAGGGACAGCACAACTTTAATTTTCATATAGCAGGAGCACCAGGCCAGTGGCGTAATATAGGCACCCGCAGTGTTGGGGGGGGGGGGGGAGCTCCAAAGGCCCCCTCAGCACAATAGCCTGGCTGGAAAGCTCCTGATTCAGTCCAGGGGGCCCCCTCCACATATCTTCCAGGGGAGCCCCCTCAAGTTTCGTTACGCCACTGGAACAGTGGGCTGTTGAAGGGGTAGTTAGGGGAGGTGGCTGCTCAAGTGGTTTCAATGTTTAGCGAGAGCAGGGTTTAATTTGATCTGTATGGCAAATTGCCATGGGTTTGTCACCTGAAGTTTACACCAGTCTCATTAAACCAGCCTTTTCCACACTATATAGGACGTACTGTGGGGGTTTATGGCCGCACCGTCCCACCCGATGATAAAGAGATACTAGTTTGTGAAGGAGACATCCAGAGTAGCAAGTGTAAAGCAGGCTAGATGTCAGATGGATACTTATGAAATGGTTTACTTCAAGCCCCCATCTCTGCAAAATAAAAATAAATTAAAAGTAAAAAAAAAACATGCAACTCTTTAAGAATAAGGACAGTCATGGCCGATCTAGCAGCTGGAGAATGCAGTTGAGAGTTTGAGCTCCGCTAACACCTATAATGTAAAAGCACATTTTAGCATCCACCAGCCTATTGAGTGGACCCTAACAGAAGAGTCCAGGAAAGCTCGGCAATTATACTACACGAGAGAAAGGAGGGCATGGAGACAAAGATGCCATTGAAATGTGAAAGCTAGAAAATTGATCACAGCAGCTCCCATCTCGGGTGAAGACAGACCCTAGCTAAAAGGGAGATAAAAGGACCTCTTGTGCTTCTGGTAGGGCCATCGAGTGAGAGAGGCTCCAGACCTACACATATTCTACAAAGAAGTGTTGGGATACATTAAATACATTCTAGGATATCATTCACATTCACATGACAAGCCTAAAACCATATTGCTCAGAGTTGGGTCAAAACAATTAGAAGGCATGAGGTCTGAAGACTGACCCTTGGCTAAATGCATGGTGGGAGCCACTAGGCAGCTCATCGCATTCTTCTGGAAAAAGAAAGACCAGCTCCCATAGCCCCATGGTTCAATAGACTATGGCAAGTTTAGTAACGAATCAGATCGCATATAACCACAGGCACTCCTACAACAGATTTAGAGAACAATGGCACCCTCTAATCAGATTTCCTGAGGTCGGAATACATATGTTTCAACCCTTCACGTGTTAGAGCCTTGCAACTCTGATGAACCCAAATGAAAATGTTCCCACTCTTATGAAAGAGACTGCCAGGATCGCGCCAACTAGCTTTAGGTAACTCCGGACAGATTATGAGAGCCCTTGGAAAGTGTACAGACTTTGATAAAGTAGATATCAGCCACTAGCTTCAATTTCCCTTGCTCACTCTTGAATTCTAAAAGTTACGTTGGGCTGGTGAAGAGGATCAGGGAAGGATTTTTTAAATGTTATTTTTTTCTGGTTATCTCAGTTACTGCCTCCAATGATTATTCTGTAATAGGACAAGCCTCCAAAGTATGAAACATACATATTTTAAATGTGTTTAAGAGGACTATGCTTGTGTATCACTCAAACATACCAATAAAATGAGTTTGAAGTAAAAAGACAAAGGTGAGGGCAAAAATGGAAAAACAAACTATGCACAGAATAACACCCACAGGTGGCCTTTCATATACTAATTAGAAGAAATATCCAACATGCCGATGCGTTTGAAAGGGTACTAGGATGGGGATAGAATCAGTACAGGCCTTTCTAGGTAGCACCCCAATCAAGAGATCGCCATGTCATATCGCAGACTACCCTCTTCTGCTTAAATTCACTTATGGGTCTACTTACTTTATCTGCCTCTGCAACCTGACAGATGACATCTCCGGTGGTTGGGTTGATTGTGGGGAAGGTCTTCTTGCTGACTGCATCGTGCCACTCATTGTTTATAAAAAGCTGCAAAGAGAAATCCCAAAGTCATTGCTGAAATAATGTGGTACAGGACATTAATGGCCAATTCACCCAAAATCACACACATACATAGTAAAACATGTTTTAAGAAGGTAGTCGGCATCTTCGATGCAGGTGAGGACACTGCTTCTAATTTCTCAACAACTGGTAGTTGAAGTGAAGGGTGACATGCTCGGAATATGTGGAGCCTTCCCTATAATTGGTGCCAGCCCATGCTCCGATGGGTGAGAGTAGTTCTAGGTGCGAAGTATGGAGAACATGTATATATCATATTGTATAGAGTCCTCTGTAGGTCTGTGACAGGACAATAATTGTGAATCAGCTGTGCTAAAGTTGGGTCTCGTACTATGAATGGCTAATGTGAGTGCCGGGGGAGGGAATGTGTGGGTGGGGGGCGTTTATTTGAGAATAGTTGGGTGCACACCGAAAATGAAAATGTTTGATTAATGAATCACTACTGCTCACGCATGAGAACTACCGAATATGGAATCCATACTTATGACGGAATTATTGTATCTGTTCTTGCTTACTTTGCTAATAAAAAAAGATAAAAATAAAAAAAGACGGTAGTCGGCATATCCAACCAAGTTGCTCAATTCACTACCTAATGCCAGTATTGACAAATAGTGGTTCTGTCGGGTGTCAGCCACATATAATTTATCCAAACGGTTTCCTTTATACACTGCTCCTGATAGAACCAACAAAGCCCCTCTGAAATTCTGTAACAAATCCTTAGAATAAACAAAAATAGATCTGAATACTCATTTGTAGTATCTTTATCTCATTTTATAAATCAATGCGTCATTTCTATACATTATCTACAATAACTGTCAGTATATCAAATATAGTGCAAAAACAAGTGACAATCATAAATAATGAACTTGTGAGCAACAAAATTTGTTCAAATTTCATACAGAAAAATATACATATTACCCAGGTTCTGAGGGACACAGGGTTAACCCCATTGCTTGTATAAAGATAATGCCAGTATTGGGCATTATTTTTCTCACAAACCCATACATTTCCATCCCATAGCTCGCACTGGCTGGTGAACAAAAAGCTGATTAAATACCAACATGTGTTGTTATAAGGGTCTAGAACAGGTTATTTTATGAACATATCCTTAGTCCAGCTTCCAGCTGTAACATGAAAATACTCTCCCCCTCCGCGGTAATTTGGTAGTGGGCATTATGCTGCCACCAACATGCTGACTCAGGACAAGGTCTCCTTCGCCACCTAGGAAACTGGAAGTAGGGTGGCTGCTATACTTGTGGTCGGATCACGTCCTACACCACCAACAGGGAGGAAGAACGTGCAAGGGAGGACCACATTGCATCACTGTTCCACCATTAGGGTTTTCTGTAACCACTTTAGAAGGGGGACTGTCTGTCATGGCCAATGACAGATTTGCAGATGGGCCTTTGTCTTACAAAGGCGGGTAGGGACCCGAATAGTCGCATACCATGGGTGAGACGCAAGAGGGGCTGAGGTACAGCACACTCTTTCACAAACATCCCCATTTATCTTTAGGCCACTTAACCTCAGTACAAAATTTGTTTTTGCGATTATTCTAGTAAGTTAAATTTAAAAAAACAACGCAAAACGTTACAATAAACACACCTCACGCAAAAAAAGCCTCATGGAAATATGACAAACTTGCCTAATTTATAGTCCATCCCACAAGCCACCCTCACTGCCAGAACGAAGATAAGAAAAAAGGTAACAATCACAAGGAGAGAACCATGAACTTCAACCTCTGCGGAATGGAAACAGTCTACACTTTTCGGTGATGGAGAATGCAGTTGCACATTTACTTGCTTGGCTCAATCTTACTTTGGTCACTGGTACTCGATTAAACCCCATTACAACTTGGATTAGGACAACAGGTATATTATTATGCCCTGGCTTCTAGTTTGGTCATTTAGAGTTTGAGACATCAATAGAGGCACCACTCAAGCAAGCGTAGAGATGCCATCTGCAAAAAGTTTCAGAAGCCTTGGCAGCCACATCGCTGGGTCTTTGGATAAATGCTTTATCATGTAAGGTTAAAATACACTAATCCTGGTATCACCCAATAATGTATCACAAGGTCGCTTCTGGGTGTGGCAGGTGGGAAATTAGAGCAAGGCTCCGATTAGCCGCTTCACCCTAGCACCTCCATCAGGAAGTTGTCTTGCAGCCTTAGCAGAGGCAAGGTTGGCACGAGATTTCCTGTTCTTGAGTTCCAGCACATTGAGCCAGCAGTTGTCAGAGGGGCTAATCAAGTTGGAGAAACAGCAAGCAAACAGAAAGCACGGGATTCTCGCCCCAAACAACTGCCACTGAAGAGTCACCAGAGCACAGCCACTCTTACGAGTGCTACTCTGCCCATATCAAGAGCCTGATGCTACTCTGTGTACAATGCTTCAGTGCAGGCAGTATACTGGCAGTGAGAAAGCTGGTGCCTTGGCAGCCTAAAAATTGCTGGCAGGCAAATAGTACGTCAAGGGGCTAAGAAGCTTTAAGTAAGTCAGGGATTATTCTCTGGCATAATATCCTTGAAAACAAGTATTCTCTGGCATCAGTCTCTCTAAAACGTACTACTAATGGGCCCACTCCGTTTCTAGGCGCTATAATGCAACGGCACTCAAGGGAGTAGCCAGAAATATAAAATACCACCCACTATGAACTAAAGTGCTTATGGCACCAAGCAAATAACGCAAATCACCACAACCCTCCCCAGAAATCTCCCATGGCTCTTCCATCTAAGCATCTATCCATTCATCCTTCCACTCATCCATCCACTCATTCACGATTTCACATGTGTTGATCCTTTCTTCCACTTATTCATACATCTTTTTGCTCTCCCATCCATCTTTACACTCCTTTCATCCTATCGCTCCATCCATCCGTCTGTCCTCCTTTTCATTCATCCATACATCCATCCTCTCAGCGATTCATTCTTTCATTTACCCACCCTTTTGTTCATCCTTTTATCCATCCACCCACCTATTTACTTATCTACCCATTCGTTCACTCGGTTATCCATCCTTTACCTCACTCAACCATCCATCCATCCATCCATCCTTTTTTCTCATCATTCATTCATCCAATCATTCATTCATTCAATCTCTAACACTCAAACATCCAATCTTTTTGCAATCCACCCACTCATCCATCCTGTCACTCTTTCCTCCACCTACCTATCATCCATCCTTTTACTCACCCATCCATCCACCCTTTCACTCACTCACCCATCCATCCATCCGCTCACACAACTGTGTGCAAAACTGCGGTTGGAGGAGACCCATCAAAAACTTCACCCCCACAGTAGCTGGTAAAGTTAGGCATTCATAACGTTCCACCACCTATCCTTTTACTCATCCATCCTCATACATCTATTCATCCTTTCACTCTGTCCATCTTTCCACCATTTCACTCCACCATCCATCCTTTCACTCAGCCATTCATCATTTCACTCCCTCATCCATCCACCCTTTCACTCATTCATCCACCCGCCCTTTCATTCATCCATTCTTTTACTCAGCTATCTATTAGTTTACTCATCCATCCAACCTTTCACTCATCCATCGTTGCATCCATCCTTTTACTCATTCAATCATCCTTCTGCCCAACCACCCTTTCACTCACGCACCCATCAATCCATCCTTTCAAGTAGTAAATTTCACGTAATTTATGACATTTGTCTGCAGACCTGCAGATAGAGAGGCCATCAAGAACTCCGCCCCCGCTAGGTTTATGGTTAGCTAAACGAGAAATAACTTGGCACTGGAAATCAAGGGAGGGGCCATCGAGCAAGCGCTGGCACACAGAGTTTTGTAAGTGGGCAAGCTGCGAGAGTGTTGTCAGGCTCAGGCAAGCTAAACGTGTTGACAATGACAAGGCATTGGAGATGGCGAGAGCATGGGAAGCCCTGGTCCAGGTTTTGCAGGAACCTCAACTGGCAGAGGGGGAGGAATAAGGGATAATAGTACATGTGGTAATCAAATAAGGTATAGTGAAGTGACGCTATCTGTACAGCTGGTACTGTGATGACTTATGAGACTCTGAACATGCCCACACCAACGAGAATACCGGGGGGGGGGGGGGGAAGTTAGGAGGTAGGATGGGAGTTAACTTGGGGACATGTCTGACGGTTATGGAGGATGTGATACTTGTTTTACAATGTATGATGGCAGAAAACCAATTAAATAGGTTTTTAAAAAACAAACAAAAAAAAAAACAAGAACTCCGCCCCCGCTGTAGCTGTTAAAGCGAGGAGGTTCACGAAGCCCCTGATGGCACTGAAATTGCAGAACTCGGAAGGATGGAATGAGGAGTTGGCCATGCTTGGATTTAACTCGTGACCTGCAGATCAGTGGATATATCAGCGGTCAGCATTTGGCGCATAGTCACTTTCTCAGTATTAACTCGTTTTTAGGTTTCGCCTGCACAGCACTTGCGCTGTGCTTGAGAAACCAATTGTTTTTAATTTAAACTTAAAAGGGACTTACATCCTGCCTCCTCCCTTTCCTGGCTTCTCATTGGTGCTGGTGCGTGCCACTTACCGTTCCTCTATTTCCAATGGCTGTAGCATATTTTCCTCCTTGTATGCTTCGCTTATCAGTTTCCCGCTGCCAAAATACTGTTAACATCCTCTTTGGTGGAACTATATTTTCATAAAGTTTTGCCTTTTACTATTGCAGCATATTTATATAACAATTTATCACCTGGAGAGATTGTGATTTGCGTAGAATTACAGGATATTGCATGGTGCCACCGAGACTCGAACTGCGATCCCCAGCTCTCAAGTCAGCAGCTCTGGCCGCTGCACCACATCTTCTCCACTCCCGTGTTATCCGTCAGGGAGCTCTTTCCTTCTCCCAGACGATGATTGATGAAAACAGCTCTTTATTCATTAGATAAGTGAAACCAATGCATTACCAATTCTTCTTAATTTTGCTTGGTGGAACAGAGAAAAACAACCCATCCAAAACAGTCTTTGAAAACTCTGGTTCCAAATAACGGCACATCTGTGGACACCTTCCTTGGTCTGAACCTGTATCTCTTCTCAAATTCTCCCCTGTTCCTTGCGGTCCAATCCTCACATAAGGCAGCCACTCACAAAATCAGGATCTTTTTGCAACAGTTCTAAGAGAGAGTCATAGTAGAACTTTTGTTTTAAAAAAAAAGTTAAAATTCTGTGCAGATAACAGTCTTTCCGAAAACAGGTTTTAGTTTTAAAATCGAAGGTTTTTGAGGAAACCACAATTACCACTATCCAATCATGAACCTCTGCCCTTTCTGGCTCCAGCAGTCTTCCATCTTCCAGTGATGCTAGCTCGTTCTCCCAGTTCTTGGTCCTACACTGATCACATCTATTCCCTTTCCAGTGGCAGATTCACATCCTAGAAGACATAATGGACCGACTCTGCAGACTAGTTGGGAAGTAACCAGGAAACAGAATTAGTGAGTTCTGCTCGTCCCTGGTACCTGCCAGGAGTCTGTTCTTAGTACCCATTGCTTTTGAGAGATATGCTTCTAAGCTTTGCCCATTTCTCTTAGCTGGGTTATGGTAACATTTCAGGCTTTCCTTCAGTGAGCGGTTCCTATTATCAACCTTCATAGCTCCACTTATTTGGACCAACTCCTTCTCTTGGTATTTTACCTTCTGCATCTGGGAATGTGGCTAGACTGCCTAACTCTACTTCAACCTGCTGTGCTCCATCTGATCCCTCGCCATTATTCTTTCTCCCTCACACATTTCTTTCACACCTTCATTTAACTATAGACAGTTGGAGGTTTTGCAAAGTGCTACAAGACGCCTCTTTGTTACTTAAGAGTGAAGAGAAACAAGCATTTGCAATGCAATAGGTCTCGCATTAGGAAAGTTTGAGCTATTGGTATTGTAAATGACACATTTTTTATTTATGTTTTGTTTTTAAAAATAGCTAAATTAATAGCTTTGTTATTTACAATGCCAATAGTTATAACTTTCGCAAATGTGACACCTATAGCATTTGTAATGCAATATGTGTTGTATTTACGTGACTTACATGTACTGATTACAAATAATGTATTAATTTTTTTAATAAATACTTAAGTTATTGTAATTTATAATGGCAATAGCTTAAACTTTTGTAAATAACTTTTGTGAAGATTATGTTCAGTGCATTTTATTGTGACGAAAATCCAAGAACAGAAGTGAAATATTAACATCTTTTTGTTACATTTGTAATAAAGCTTGAAACATTGAGAGAACATATTTGAACCAGTTGTTGTTAAATGGTTGCACAGATTGATGCTGAGGTGGCACGGAGTGATGTTGTGATGGCGAACGAGTGCTGTAATGTTCAGTGATGCTGTGGTAGCGCATAGTGATGTTGTGGTGCCCCGGAGTGATGCTGTGGTGGTGCTGAGTGATGCTGTATGCTATGCTTTGTTTTGCTATCCTAGGTTTTGTTGTGTTATGCTATGCTATGTTTTGCTATCCTATGCTTTGATTTGTTATGCTATGCTATGCTATGCTATTGGCTGTATTTTATTATGCTATGTTTTGCTATGCTATTATATGTTTTGCTATGCTATGTTTTGTTGTGTTTTGTTAAGCTATGCTATGTTTTGTAATGTTATGCTAGGTTTTGTTGTGTTTTGTTATGCTATGCTATGTTTTGTTATATGTTTTGTTATGCTATGCTACGTTTCGTTGTGTTTTCTTATGCTATGCTATGTTTTGTTGTGTTTTGCTATGCTATGTTGTGTTATGCTATGCCAGAGGTCTTCAAACTTTTGTAGGTTGAGCCCCCCCTGCTTAATTTTTTTAAATGTCGGGCCCCCCCACCACCTGACAGAAATTTCTGCAATCTGGTACACTACATGATTGATCGCCACCCGCGACTGCTTGCTGCCACCAGCGTTCGAGTGCAAGGAAGCCTCGCTCGTGTACCCCCCCTCTGACTTCGCGCTATGTACAGTACACCTCCCCCAGAGACACCTCCAAAAGTAATTCACGTCCTCTTGCTATTTGTGAGGAAGACTTCCAACTACTGATAATTTCTACTTTCCATGACCATGGAAGTGCCTTCCCAGTGTAGGCCTGTGGTTGGAGGGTCTGCCTTTTTGCAGTATTTTCCATGTACTTGTGTTCGGTGCCCTCTTGTAACATGCACACACCACTCTGCCCTTGTAACCCACGGTTGCTTCCTCTCACATATTTTTACCTTTTGATACTTGCACAAGTGCCACCTTGCCCACATAACGCTTGTTCTTGTGCCCGAGTGTCTAGCACTTATTGCAGTACTATACCTCAAATTATACTCTGTTTTCTCTTATAATTGCACACTTGTCACTTTCCTCTTGTGCACTTTTGACTACCTCATGTATTTTTGGTCGCTCACAGTTTTTACTACCTCATGTATTTTGTTTGCTCACAATTGTCACTATTACCTTATGTAAGTAACGTATGTTTTTGCAATCTGTTCTTTTGTAATGTCTCTCATTATGTTTCGTTTCTGTTCCTAACGTGAAGCGCTCTGACGCCTTCGGGTAAAGTCCGCGCTATATAAAAATGCATGAATAAATAAACAAACAAAAATACACACAAAAACGGCCGGAACCCCCCCCACCCTCGCGCTATGTACAGTATACACACTTTGTGATCATTACAAATCAACATTTATCTGGACTCACTGTTGGACTTTCGTAAAGAGCACAATTTTGGTACAGAGCATTCATTTGCGGTCCCTGGGCTCAAAACGTCTTGGGACATTTAACTCACCCCGCCTGCCACCCCAACTCCACAATTCTATAAATTCCAGGAAACATCTGGAGTGTCAGTGTATCACTGCTTCACTTACTGACCAAGGAAACAACGAGCGTGCACTTTTGGCCAAGAATTAAAAAATAAAAGCATCAAGCAAATCCATTTTAACATTCGGACAAACAGCATCGACTGGAAAAGAACACTATGCAACTGGTTAAATAAGGTGTATTGGTTGGCACATAAAAAGACTGGTTATGTAGGTATCCGTTTCTTTAGTTCTCAGTGCCCTAAAACAGCTGACAACTGTATAAAAAAATACAAATTCAGTAGGTGAGCTGAGCGGATCACGCGGAATAAATGATCATGGAAAGATGCAACCACAGCATTTCACAGTGCAAACGTTCATGTCCCAAAAGCCCCTTTAATGAGGAGTGTTTTCTTACACAACACTGATGACAGACAAAGCCTTATTGATTTGATTTGCACACTTGTCACTTTCCTCTTGTGCACTTTTGACTACCTCATGTATTTTTGGTCGCTCACAATTTTTACTCAAGTATTTTGTTTGCTCACGATTATCACTATTAACTTTACTACCTCATGTATTTTGGTTGCTCACAATTGTCACTATTACCTTATGTAAGTAACGTATGTTTTTGCAATCTGTTCTTTTGTAATGTCTCTCATTATGTTTCATTTCTGTTCCTAACGTGAAGGGTAAAGTCCGCGCTATATAAAAATGCATGAATAAATAAATTAACAAAAATACACACAAAAACGGCAGGAACCCCCCCCCACCACCTCCTCGCCTCCGCGCTATGTACAGTACACACAAAACGGCCGGAACACCCCCCCAACACACACACACACACTTCTACAGTCCTCTTACCAGCAGTCCAGCGATGAGGGCAGATTCCAGCGATGATGGGGGCACACAGATTCCAACGAGAGGCACACGCAGAGGAGAGGCGATGAGGGGCCGATTCCAGCAGCCTTCACAGCGAGGAGGCGATGAGGGGCACAGAGTCCTTTCACAGCGAGACGAGGGTGAAAAGCGTCCAAAACGAAAAGCAGGAAAGGCAGCTACCTTCCAATGCAGGGGCTTTAAAGCCGCAAATTTCGCGCCACTTCCTGGAATTGCAGCTGCTGCCACTCCCATTGGTGGAACGTCGCTGGTGACGTTCTACATGCTGATTGGGAGCAGCAGGCCAATCAGAGTAGTATTAGTCCTTGCGTGAATGACTGCTAGCATGACGAATGAAAAGAAAATCTAACAAAGGAAAGCTTTTCGGCAGGAGTGCCGCGCCCCCCCTGGAATGGCGGCGCGCCCCCCCTGGGGGGCGCGCCCCACAGATTGAAGACCACTGTGCTATGCTATGCTTTGTTGTGTTATGCTATGGTAGGTTTTGTTGTGTTTTGTTATGCTATGCTTTGTTTTGCTATGCTATGTTTTGTTATACTATGCTATGTTTTGCTATGCTATGTTTTGCTATCCTATGCTATGTTTTGCTATGCTATGTTTTGCTATGCTATGTTTCGCTATGCTATGTTTTGCTATCCTATGCTTTGATTTGTTATGCTATGCTATGTTTTGTTATGCTATGCTATGCTATGCTATGCTTTGTTATGCTATGTTTTGCTGTATTTTATTATGCTATGCTTTGTTTTGCTATGCTATGTTTTGGTATGCTATGTTTTGTTGTGTTTGGTATGCTATGCTATGTTTTGCTATGCTATTATATGTTTTGCTATGCTATGTTTTGTTGTGTTTTGTTAAGCTATGCTATGTTTTGTAATGTTATGCTATGCTATGTTTTGTTATAATATGTTTTGTTATGCTATGCTAAGTTTCGTTGTGTTTTCTTATGCTATGTTTTGTTGTGTTTTGCTATGCTATGTTGTGCTATGTTTTGCTATGCTATGTATGCTATGTTTTGTTGTGCTTTGTTATGCTATGTTTTGTTGTGTTTTGCTATGTTTTGTTATGCTATGCTTTGTTTTGTTAGGTTATGCTAATTTTTGTTATGTTATGCTATGTTTTGTTCTGCTATGTTTTGTTATACTATGCTATGTTTTGCTTTGTTTTGTTATAATATGTTTTATGCTATGCTACGTTTTGTTGTGTTTTCTTATGCTATGTTTCGTTGTGTTTTGCTATGTTTTGTTATGCTATGCTTTGTTTTGTTGTAATGCTAATTTGTGTTATGTTATGCTATGTTTTGTTCTGCTTTGTTATGTTATGCTATGCTTTGTTAGAATATGTTTTGTTATGCTCTGTTTTTTTATGCTGTTTTGTTATCCTATGCTTTGTTATGCTATGCTATCCTATGTTTTTTTGTTATGCTACGCTATGCTGTGTTTTGTAATGCTATGCTGTTTTGTTATGCTGTGAGGTTGGGTAAGGGTGTGTGAGCACCTGCTATCATCTCGTATTAAAATTACATGCTAGAGCATAGTGCACATCACACAAGCTACTGAAAATACCTCGACAAAATACCGATCTGAGAACAAAACAACTCAGTGTAAAGGTTGAGGGTGTTTTCTATGCGGATAATGGTAACTCACAAAGTAAAGTTCCACTATGGACCTGACAAAGTGGTTGTCACCCTTCAAACACTTAGAATGGAAATTTTTCACCCAACTTGATTCGCCCCCTCCAATGCTAATAAGCCGCGCAACTTATCAGCGGTTATTTGGCAAGTAAGAATCCATCCCAACTCATATGTTGCCCTTCAAAATTATTACCAGTGACTTACCAGTTAGTTAAACGTCGCAAATCAAACGGGAGCTGCAATATTTACTGAATGGTTGAGCAGCAGAAGATTGAGGAGAAATGCGAGACACGGCCTGGCGGCCGTGAAGCGGGGAGCGGGGGAGCGGATGCCTTTCAAGCGAAGCTCTCGGAGGCGGGCGAGAGCAAATGGCAAGTGCGTGCTTGTGTTCACGTGAACTGTTGGAAATCCGCCGATGGTTTGAAAACTTATTTTGCCTACTAAAATTCTCCCCTATCCATTCCTTGTAGAATGGGATAGGCGAGACCTAAAAAGGGGGTGGGGGGTGTAGAGGACCCGAGCCTATCAGTTGACCTCTACTTTACAATCATAGATCTTCTTTCCACAAATTCTGCGTAGTTTATATTTGGAAGAAGCAACTCTTCTTCATTCCATCTAGGCACCCATTTTCATTTAAGTGTCAGTCGGGAATAGAACATCTTTAACAGCATCTACTTCAAGCCCATAATAGTGATAAAGACTCCTCTGATCAACAGTAAAAAGCAGTCTGTGGTGCCGCAGAAAGGAGAGATGTATGCTCTAAATGTAAAGAGCACTGCACTAAGAATTATTTGCAATAACTCTTTAAAACTGAGATCATACTTTGGCTGAAGCCAATAGGAAATAATCCACTCCCTCACGCGGGTCCTAGGTGACTTGAGAAATCAGAGGCCTAACTATCCCACATCTAAATCGTAAAAGATTAGAAAAATGTTAGACGGGGCGATCTCAGAGGGCCAGGTTGCGCTCACCCGACCACCCCAGGACCCACCTCTTCCACAGATATTGCAGAGTCTTATCGTGAGCTCCCCACTGGGGAGGACTTCGAGTCTAGGATCGTACACACTGAGCTCACACCACATTTACGAACGGACACCACACCGTAGGTATTCAGTAATAAGTTCTTTATAAACAGTAAAAAGGAATCAGCACTCTTATTTACAAGCGATCGAGGGATCGTAAAGTCTTTAGGAATTCGGGAAGAGGGAAGCGGGACAGTCTTAGCCCTTTAGGCCAGTACGAAGCGTACCCTGCGCACAGCTCTCAATCCTCGAGCCGGGGGGTACGGAAGATGGGGGCCGTACCAGCTGCTTCACCCACGTCGAGTCGACTCAGGTCGTGATGGTATCGTCGATGGTCTAGCCGGACCAGAGTACTCCTCGAGCCGCGACGAGGTCAGCAGGGCTCGATCCGGAGAAGTTCTTGAGGAGCCGCGACAGCGTCAGCAGGGCTCAGATGGTTTCGAGTTCAAGCTCGAGCCGCGACAGCGTCAGCAGGGCTCCGAGATCTTTGAAGAGGGCGAGCCGCGACAGCGTCAGCAGGGCTCCGAGATCTTTGAAGAGGGCGAGCCGCGACAGCGTCAGCAGGGCTCCGAGATCTTTGAAGAGGGCGAGCCGCGACAGCGTCAGCAGGGCTCCGAGATCTTTGAAGAGGGCGAGCCGCGACAGCGTCAGCAGGGCTAAATCCGGAGAAGTTCTTGAGGAGCCGCGACAGCGTCAGCAGGGCTCAGATGGTTTAGAGTTCAAGCTCGAGCCGCGACAGCGTCAGCAGGGCTCCGAGATCTTTGAAGAGGGCGTGCCGCGACAGCGTCAGCAGGGCTCAGCGATTCAAAGGTTCAGTTTTCCTTGAGGTCAGCCGCGATCAGATCAGCAGGGCTTTCTTGTCCAGGATACAACTGCCCGCTAGTTGTGGTGCGGGCCTTGATATAGTCCAGTGGCCCTTTGATGTCCGGACCCTCGCAGGCAGAGGTCTCAGGCCTTGGGGGCTGGCCGTTGGAGAGGTGCGGCGGTTGGCTCTTTGATCCTTTGAAGATGCGTCCGGGAATTCCCAGACGCCCAGCCGGTCTGGAGCCAGCACTCAAGGAGGCCAGAGGTGCGATCGAAACTGGTCCCTCGGGGAAGGCCAGAGGTGTGATAAAACCCAGTCTCTCAGGGGAGGCCAGAGGTGCCATCGAAACTCCCTGGCTTATCTCACTCGGGGAGCCCTTTACCCCCCAGCCGGGACTGGCGCGCCTTGGAGTCTGAGTTTTGCTGGGGCCGGGGTCACGCTAGGCCCAGGGAGTCGGGGATCTCGGGAAGGGAAAATGGCTGCCGGGCCTTGTGGGGCATGCGGGTTCTAAGCGCTCTGAGCCGGGAGTGGAACGGGATCAGCTGGGCTGGTGGTCGGTTACGGGGTCTGGGCGTACAGGGAGCAGGACGACCAGGGAACTCTGGGTGCAGGCTACGCTAGCGGGGTGCTGCGCAGGGAACTCTGGGTGCATGGCTATACTAACGGGGTGCTGAGGAGCGGGGAGGAACCACGCCACGAGGCCAGGTCCAACAAAAAACATTCATTCGACATATGACGGATTGAAACAAGGCTGCGTTCTGGCGCCCCATCTTTTTAATTTATTCATGGCAGACCTGACTACAAAGCTAGATGGGATTAACGCCCACCCGCCACGGCTGGGAACACTACGGTTGACACATCTTTCCTATGCGAATGATGTGGTACTCCTTAGTCAGACCAAAATAGGTCTGCAACGTCTCTTGCATGGACTGGCTGAATACACTAAAATGAATCTTCTCGAATTAAACAGCCAGAAAACAAAGATTATGATAATAACTCGCCAACGCAAAACCTTGCCACTTTTCGTCATAGACAATAAAAAACTGGAGGTAGTGGATAGCTATAAATACTTGGGAATACATCTGGACAGACGCTTCAACTTTTCCTTGCATTTCGAGGTCATCGAAAAAAAGGGTACAGCTCTGTTACATGCATTCAACAGTATTTCCAAACAGCTAAAAGGCCCTCTGTTTAATCCACTTCTGACAGTCATCAAGGCCAAGCTACTTCCTACAATAGCCTACGGCAGTGTGTTACACCATGGGAGAAGTGCGCAGCTTCTAGACAAAATTCAAACAAGAGTCTATAAGCATATATTCTGTTTACCGTAAAACGCCTCTCCGGCTCAGGTCCGACTCGAGTTTGGACTACAATCACAAGAACTGCAAAAAAAGTATGAGACCATTAAGTTTTGGTATGACATCTGGATGAACAGGGAAATAGAGATCAATTCTGCCACATGGGAGGCAATGCAAAATAGTCCGAACTCCCAATACACTAAGTTCCTAAACCTGTCCCTGGATACCACCGAACTTGCATCATTGTGGCAAACTAAGCTACCGGTATCATCATTCAAGCAAGTAGTTAAAAGGGCAGCAAACAGGCATTCGCTAATCTATGACAAGTCAATCTTCAGTCATCGCGCACATGCCTGGATGGTAATTCAATCATATACTATGCCAAAACCCGCAGTCTATTTTGGGTTATCCTTTTCATCATTTGTCAAACTGAAATACCTTAGCTTAAGGATGGGAAACTTGCCAACAAATGCAGATCAACCAGACTGGAGGAAACCGGACACCAAGGAGTGTGACTTATGTGGTGCCATAAAACAAGACTTTATCCACCTATTTTGCATCTGTCCCACTCTGGACCAGGAACGACGATGTTGGTTAAAGGCAAAATTCAACGACTATGGAACACGTACCTGTCGATCCGCCATCATACAAGTTCTGTGTACTGCGGATCCACAATTCATTTGTAGATCAGTCAAGTTTGTAATGAACTTTGAGATCAATAGAGGTGTTATTGTAAAGGGTTGTTAAAAATGTAGACCAAGATGTAATGTAAAGAGGCAATAAGAACCCTTGTTCGACTCTTAGGCTAGAAATTGCGCCAGCTATCTTTCGCCATATAATTGGTATTACACAACTCGCAGTAGATCGACCAAAACTTGAGAAGGAAGAGCTGTACGAACTGTCCAGTAACAGCTCCTGGATCGATTCACACTGACATTCAATTTCTGAAAAAAGACCAATCCTTGTATAGAATTAATATAAAGCTGGTCGATGTAGTGAGTTTCAATCTGACATTCTATGAATCTAAATACTTTTTAATGTTTTTTATTAATGAATTTTAAACTAATGTACCTTCACTTTTGTAATGGTTTTTATTAACTATACAATAAAATCTTCTTCTTCATTCATTCATGATGAAGCAAGTGTTCTCCAGCAAAGCGCGTACAATCTGGTTCTCCTTCCCCACCATCAACGCCTTTACAATAGTCAAAACCAACTGAAGGAAATCCCTCCTGAAGTCCAGCTAGTCACACCGCAAGGCCCACATTAGTGTCTGAGTAACTACTTTTAGGATTTTGTAATGCCTTGTACTGCCAAATTTGTATATTTATTGATGTGCTATATAATTATGTTTTGCTTATTGATTTTGCTTTCCCTTGATATTCACAATTGTCCTTAGATGTTACTTTGTGAAAATATGCCAGATATGGCACTGTTTGTTCAAAATCTACTTTTGTACAGCTGTTTCTCGTTGAAAGGTGATGAGACACCCTATAGGAGATCGAACTAGCGCTATAGAATAATCAAATAAATGTCAACAAAAATCGGTTGAAGTGTGACCAGGAATAAATCTTGGATTTAATCAACAATGGCTACTATAATCGGAAACTACTTAATTACTGTACACCATACATATCGGAGATGGATGTTGGGGAGCTGACAATAGTTGTACAACGTGTGTACCTCCTGACTGGTGTGGTAGGTGTGCCTAATCAATGTGATCCACAGTGGAGTTCATTACTGTCCCCAAATTAACCCACAATTTCTTACACAGACGCTGAACTGTCCTCCCGCCCCTCAACAAAATGCACGAGTGGAGAGTAAGGGACAGTCAGCTGCCAGAGTAAGAATGGGAACTAGGCTAGGCAGAGTATCCTCTCACAAATATACAAGCATTTGCAAATTGTTCACTTGGCGCACTAGAGCAACAACGTACTACGAGACGTGGCAGGTTAAACGGATCTCAGTGTTCCTACATCAAGGTAGCAGTAAAAGGTGAAAAACAGTTGTAAAGTCATGCCTCGTTTAATCTGCATCTTTGGAGCGCTGTAAAGTTAGTCAGTCCTCTACAATCCACAAAATCTATTCTGTATAGCAGTTAATTGTACTTTGCCAGATTGCACAATTTTACAGATAACCAGGCCTAATAATGAACTGTAACAACAAACATCTGTTGATAAAAGTAGAAATACTGTCGCAATATGTGGGGAGAATTGTGTACAAGTCGGTGGAGTGAAGCAGAGATGTGCTGCTTTTCAACACTCTATCAAGACCTCCAAGGTGTTTGGTTCTTTTTGAAATATGCAGGCCTTACAAAACTTTTTTAACTTAAATGTTATTAGTTTCATCAAATCTAAATTGCTCTGACGCATGTAGTGTAACATTGAGGGATTTAATCTCGGTCAGGCTACCTTTTAGGCATATGCTGATGATGTACTAGCAATATGTCTAATAAATATGAATTGAATTTTTAGTTGAGCGCAGCCAACTGAATTAAGTTGGATAAAAACGTGTCAGTGGTGACAATAAAAAAAAGCAATCATTCAGTGATTACCTTTTATGCAATGACACCAAACGATCCCAAAGACATGTCAGGTTTTGGGCATTCCCATGAGAGATGCTGCAGCCAGAGCCAGTGCCAGACACCTAACCCGAACATTGTGCCTTTCTAGATAAATGTGCAGAAAAAGAACAAACAGTCGGTTTGCGTTAGCAAAGTTTAGTCAGAAAACTAGAGTTCAAACTTAGAAAAAAAGGTAAAATGTCATAAGTATTAAAAAGAAGGAAAAACTCATGAAAGATTCACAAAAAAATTATTTGTATGTAAGAGATTAAAAAAAAAGTCAGGGACAAGATACATCTAGCGTTCAGATCTCCATGACTGCAGACAAGCTGCAAATTCCACTTCTCGCTCTCCTCCCCCACGAATTGAGCTAGAAACACTCATTGCCCAGACTGGTAGGATAGCAATAGGCCCTGCAAAATTTCCTCAGAAACATGAAGAATATTTTACTTCTCTCAGAAAGCTATCTCTCCAAAATCATCCATATTAAAAAATCTGTACACTTATAACACAACAAACTTGACAAGATTAACCCCTTTCATGCTGATGACGAACCCCAGCCGTCACGCTCCACGGTGCTCGTGTGCTGATGACGGCTGGAGTTCGTCGCGGCCCCGCCCTGTTCTTTTGTTTACCGCACAGCGGCGGAATCGGCCCAGCATGGAAGGGGTTAAAAGACCCCATTGCCTCTGTCAAATAGGATTCTTCTTCGTCCTCGTAAAATCCGCAGTTATCTGGCGGATTCCGAAACACAATCCTTATAGCAATTGTACGAGTTGTCATCCAGTTCCCACCCCCGAAGAGAAATGATCAACAAATTAGAACAGTTCCGATCAATGTAAACAGAATAACACAGGTGAATCCTAGAAAGCGAAATGGAAACAACCTGAAAGAAATAACATTAATACCTGTAGGGCAAGACTATTCGAAATACCCCGCCAAAAAAAATAAAAATAAAAAAGAAATGTAATTTTTTTTTTTTTTTTTTTTTTCTTTTTTTAAATCGCTTTTGTGCTTACTACTGAATTGCCGATCAGCAATGAAACATGCAGCAGGCATAGCCAACCTAATCCTGAACCAGGGTATTGACGTAGCTATTCTAACAAAAACGTGACTCAATAATGCATCGTCCCCGTGCCTAGACCGATTGGTTCCACCAACCTACACTATTGTGAGACTAGACAGGCTGAACAAAACAGGTAAGGAGTGGCCTGTATCCACAGATCTAACATCTCCATCTCTAAAGCTCACTCTGACCCTCTTGAGTCCTGTGAATACCTGAGGCTCTCTCTACGTCTCTTAGATAATCAACACTTTAAACTACACTTGTTCTAACACCCCCAAGGTAAAAATGCAATGTTCATAGACCAACTTATGGAAATAAATTATTACAGCAAATTCTGATCCACATTCCAACTATATCTTTCTAGGGGACTTCAATCCACATTGGAATGACCTCATAGATAATCAGGTCAATATTTTCAAAATCTTCCTAGCAAACCATTCGCAAGTGCAGGCTTTTTGTTCATAAAAAGTTTAGGGGGAATATTCAAGTACGTGCTGTAATCATCGCTAAAATAGGTAAACGCAATTTCATATCGCCGTCTATTGCGGGAAAATAACTTAACGTCCTATTCACAACACGGCGGTAACATGCGATAGTCTCCTGATAACACTTCAAATGTCTGCGATAAAAATGACAGTGACGGCGGTAAAAATCCGAAGCCGAACGTGATCAAAAGTGGCAATGGGCCAGGCCTGCAATTCACACATGCCAGGCAGGAAAAAAAAAATCACTTTAACCCATTTTTTGCGCCCGTCGGGCAACGGCCGTCTCAAGCACTACCTCCGTAGTGCTGCGCATGTCCATTGGCCGACGCGGCCCCGCCCGCGCAAGAAATCGCCCTTCCCACACATCACCAATCTCACAACCAACCCATGCACATGTGCCAAACCCAGGAAAGCGGTGTGTCTGTGAGCCACACTGACAATGCCAGTCACACTGCATGACGAATAGGATGGCTACAGTCAATATGTCATGACACGTTACACCCCACAACACTGAGGTGGCTAAGTGTGGACCACATCTGTAAAGGAGCAGATCACACTCGGACACATCCACGGGCACAAAAAAACCCTGATGTCAACAACACATCTGCGGACAAACCATGCCCCAGCGACACAACTCACACCAAGAGCCCAATTTTCCCAAGTATAACAGCTCATCACTGTGTAAGCACAGAAGACAAAGGTACACCGCCTGAAAGGGATAAGGGACAGCAAAATCAGAGCTGCAGGGCAGACTCACCCAAAATACAGCACACACACACACACACACATCAGATTGAGAGCACATCAACATTGACAACAATGTGCTACAGACTGCAACAAGTTCACAACAGAACAGAGGACCCAAATGCTGCCTCTTGTGTGTAGAAACTGGCCAATCACATTTGGCATAGCAGGGAAATGCAAGATGATAATGTACAAGTACAAACACACATCCGTGATGTTGTCGAAATGTCCACTGTCCCGTATTAAATAGGCAGCTCCTCCCAAACCGTCACAATGTACATTGTCATGCAGTCTGTATGTAAACTTGTACAATGCGTCAACATACATGTGAACACAATGTTAAACTGCATCTCCCCTTCACATTGCAGGGGGAGAATCAACACCTCCTGCAGAGCAGATCCAACAACTCTTCACTGATGACGAAGAGGACCCCCCCACCTTCGACACCGACGCCCTCCAAGAGCTCATGGACAGCTTCGGCACCCCACCTACAGGAGCAGGGCAGCCCAGCTGCATCGAGGACACCACACCCCCTGCACAGACCACACAACAGGAAGCACAAACCACCACGGCTGTCTCCCAGGACCCACATGAACAACACATGGCCTTCCAACGATGTTTGTTAGGGTGCCAGGAGAAGATGGCTGATCAGGTGCAGGTGGGGTTCAACCTCATGGCAGCCAAACTAGATGCCATACGTGGGTGTCTAAGTCCCATCAGTGACCACTTAAAGTCCCTAACGGACACCCACAGTCTGCTTCGTGCTCTCCAACGATCCATGGATGACATCACTGGAGTCCTGACTGACACTAGGACAACAATCTAGTCAGAGTGGCTCCAGCAGTGCCATCCAGGAGTGGGGACACATGCGGAGGATCATGGAGCAGGCGCAGGCAGAAAGAATGGCTGGCACGGCTGCACACCAGCGTGATGTAGCTGGGATCTACCATGCCTTGCAGATCATTGTCATGGCATTGCTGCCACAAGGCCTGGCGCGGATGAATGCTGCTGCTTCGACATCCACATCTCCGCCCCCTGATGTGTCAGTGACACACAGTGCTGGAGACAGAACACCACCACCCACATGTGAGGCACATGAAACATCAGAGAACGAAATTGCGGATGATTCTGCCTTACTGGTAAGATGGAAGCAGTAGCATTCATCTCCGCCATATGGCCTGTTTCTGCTTGGTTCTGCCCTCTGCATCATCACCTTCCACTGTCCCCCGATGCACTCTGCGACACTCACCTTGGACCTCGACGTGGACTGCCATATTCTGTTTGGTCACCAATGACACAGCTATCAGACTGCGGACTGTACTCTTCCTCTTCTGGTGTACTTGTCATACCCTGAAGGACTCTGGCTGGCCCTCTACGGGCCAACAATGTATAGTGGGGGTTTGGATGGCCCTGTACTGCTAGAGCTACAACACTCCACTGAATGTGCATTAAACATTCAAATTCACACAGATGTATAATTTCTATGATCATTCAAGTGTGAAAGTATGGATGAATGTAGTTTCAGTGAGCCCCCCTTACGTCCATGTTGCTCTTGTTGTGGGACTTGAGTCACAGGGTGCAACATTACCGATTGCGGTCCAGGTGGCGTCGACACTACAACAGAGACACACGCATTAGTTACTTTCTTGTCCAGCCCACAACGGAACCACGCCAGAGACCTGTGGTTATTGTTCACATTCCTACGCTGACTGGCATACGCCAGGCCAGCCCACTCAACTTACGCATACAGGGGGGATGACAACGCTACATGTCCCAGTTCTTCCCTGTAGTGATCTGCTGATCACAGGTCTAGTTGTCAGCATGCCACAGCCACTTCCTGAGAGCTGGTTTACACCCATACTACACCCATCCAGCAAAGGCGTCACAGGACAAGTGACCCTGCCAATAAAACCGGCCGGGCGCATGTGCTCGAGGCCATTTCCACTATCTATCTGAGTGTGTCCGTGTGGTCATTATTTATGCATGAGGGCCTAGGGCCCTAACACATCACATTCCCCACTGCCGGAGGTGACATGATGGCGTCCGCACCACGAGACTCAATCATAAAGGGCCCATGACTTGCGGGGCACAGAGTTGGTGGCAGCCGAGGCACTTTGGCCAGCACGGGCTCTCTTGGCTGGGTGGAGTGAAGGTGCATGTGTATCAAGCTGATACAAACCATGATGCTTACAGGTATGAGAAATCCTGCATTTTGATACCATAACAGAAGTTTGTGTGACCGTAACCTTCCTTTTTTTTCCTACAAAGGTTACGACCACATGTACTTCTCTTACAGTCATTTGGAGCAGGATTTGTCTTTCCGGTGAGCATTCCGGTTTGTCCAAGTGCTATACACTGTATCAGATTGTGTTTGTGACTATATGGACGCTTGACCATTGGTCCAACAGGTTTCTGAATACTGACTTCCGGAGTATAGAATTGTATTGGGGAGTTCCCGCAGCATATGCAGTTACTTGAATCCACACGTTGCCCTGATGAAGCTCCCCGTTGGCTGTGCTTTTCGTATTGTTTATTTGTGTTTTTGTAATAAAGGACTGTTTTTGCACTACTGTACTCCATGACCGTGCGCACCCCCATTTCAGTTACCACAATCTTGGATCTGGGGCACAGAGGCGTCTGGCAACGGCTGGCGTTGGGGTTGGTTGCGCAGGAACACTACGAATTGGAACTTGTGTGGTGCGGATACAGGGGCCCGCCGTTGCTATTGTGGACATGCATCCAAGATATGTGTGAGGAAGTTTGATAGGGCTGGGCGTGAGACTCCTCCGACTCTGGCAGTTATTGGTTGGGAAGTACCAGGGACCAACAGGTGCAGCACAGCCAACAGCTTTGTCTGCTATCATCCTCCAGTATTGTAAACAATTTATTTGCTGTATCTATAGCTTTTGTGCTCAGATTTGAGCTGCCTTTCCAGTCAGTTTGACCAAAACCTTCCACAAGCTGCAACCAGAAGATTGGGTCCACATGCAAATCCACATGCAAATCCACCCGCAGAAATCTACCCTCCAGCCAATTTAGCATGTTCTTTTCTAAGTCCTGGTCAACACAAACACTGCTGTGAGGAGCAGTGAAATATTAGCCTGGGTGCAGAAATGTCACTGCAAGAGAACCACTGAACTCATAAGCTCTAACCCTATAGATGCCTCTGCACCCTTCGACCATTTTTTTTCCTGTACATCTTGTTCTTGCTCCAAAGAACCATACTTTCATCGGAAAAAAGCTTTTGCTAACAACTTTCCTCAACTTGCCCTTGTCACACGTTGCAGACCCTCTTCCTTCCTGGCCAGCCGTCTTTGCTGCAAGCCTTGTTGTTTGTCTCAACGATTAGCTCTGCTAAGAGGGATCAAGTGGCATACCCCTGCTCATTTTAGGGACACTGCCAGGCTCCAAAAACATATATAGTCTCTAGGGTTAGGAGGAAAGGGTCAGGCACTTCACAACATTGTGGAATCATTGGAGAGCTGGGGCGGGGGTAAGGATGGTTTCAAGCAGTAAGCACCAAGCAAGAGACACGCAACCTGTTAATACCACATGAAAAAAATATCCAAGAATTTAACGTGCTGGAACTAGTCAGCATAACACCCTGTGCTCTTTTCTGAAAAATGCAGGACTTGGAATTGTTAATGTTCTACGCTAGATCGGGTAATACTACAGACTCTGTACCGAGACGGGATATTTTAAATATACCAACCAGTCCTCGGGTACTCAAAGCCCCATGCGCAGAAATCCTCCAGCAGTTTCTACTAAGTTTTTGGCCGTGTAACACGTATGGGAAAGCAGCCAACTTCTAACACTGAACAACAAAGGAAGACATAGAGTAAGTGTGTATTAGTGGCAGGATTGGCCTCATATGACTTCAGAAATCAAAGCCAGCGGCCAGGCACACAGCCAACAGTAGGCAAACAGCCTCTTGCGGCCCTAGTTCGGCAGAAACAAATGCTTAAATGCACACAGGAGTTTAGGGGTAATTCAGTGCGGTGTGTCATTAAAAAAATAACTTCGGAGTTCTGCTGAGGTAATATAGCGAGCAGGCACTGCATAAAAGCAAATATTTCTACGCAGGCATTAATGAAAGTTCTAGCATAGCATTTATTTGCACGGTAGGAGATACTCACGGCCGACCGAATTATCTACCCATCGCGGGCTCATAGGAAAGGGAATTCTCCTGGGCAACACCTCCTGCACGGTTATGTATGCTATTAAAACATGCTTGCCAAGAGTCACTAAGGTTTAAGGAAAATACGTTTCTGAGCAACTAGGGAAAAAACGTAATAAAAAAACGTGTTTGGATTACTGTTCTTGTCAGTTATGTAACGCCAATAAACAGCTTGGTCACGCTCATCAACAGGGACCAGTTCGGCACAAGATCAGACCACGCGCCAGGCCATCGGCATCACACTCATCCATCTAATCCAATATAAGACATTCATCGACAGACATGCAACCATACACACTGATATGTCCACAATCGCACAGCACAGTTTGAGTACTAGAAAAACATACAAACTAGCAATGTCGTGCAAAATAACTAAACGTAGAGAGTAGGTCTGGACTACCGGTTAGAGCTACTTTTGTGAGCAAAAAAGACTGGACATTTCTTTGCGACTTCTGAGAGTCTGGATCATAACATCAAAAGCTGCAATTCTCCGTAAATTACCACGATGGTCTTTATGCGCAGTAATGAACTTAATAGGAGGCAACATGTGTTTATTGATAGACTAGCATCAGTTAAAAAAAACCTTCAAAAGCGAAGACACATCGCCGCCTAGAGTCGGAGATAGGAACCATGTCGTATGCACGAGACTCCAACTGAGAGCTCCTTAAACAGCGCAGAGAAGACCTTAAAGCACTTTAAGGCGACCCCACACAACTGTGAACTGCACATGGACACCGCCGAGAACCCCTGCACACTGTACCCAGCACCCTGCATTAACAGCGTAACAACATCCCCTGGGGGGCGAACATACAGGGTCCTCACAGCCCTTGAGTGGGGTCCCCATTCAACCCCGAATGTCTGTGAGCTACTGGAGAATATGGGCCCCTCCTTACATTCTGCATGGGGGTCAGCTGCGTCACGCCGCCGCCCCTACATCTCCGACGAAGGTTGCCACATACTTGGGCGTCTTCAACCGACCCCTGGCAGCGCCCACTGGGGGCTCTGGACCTACAACTCAGCCTCACCTTGTTGTACTGGATGTCCGGCTCCTGGTTCGGCACCGGTATGGCCGCTGCAACCGAGTAGCTGCGGACCGGGTGGGGCAGGCGGGAGACCCTGGAGCACAGTCCCGCGAGGCCTGCGCGGAGCATGGTCGCGTCGGAGGAGTGGTACGGTTTCGGTTGCTGACGACAGACTGGACTCTGGACGTGGAGTAAGATAAGAAACGTCAAGTCCACTGGGCGGGGCAGCTGCCAATCATAGGCGGGGAGGGGCGAATGAACTTGAAAACCAATAAAATAAAGGAGGGGCGGGGATAACTCGGGAGTTGAGTTTAATCAGCAGTTTGACCAAACACGTAATGTCGAGATTTAGAGTAGAACCTGAAAACTACGAGGAGTGATGCATATTAAACCAATGCACAGGTGGCATAATTAAAATGGAAGTACATTTTTTCCTTTTTACATTTTAGGCACCGTAGGAATAAAGCAACAAGTATTTGCAATGCAATAGGGCTCGCATTAGTAAAGTTAGAGGTATTAGTATTGTAAATGACATTTTTTATTTATGTTTTTGTTTTGAAAATAGTGAAATTAATAACTTTGTCATTTACAATGCCAATAGTGTTAACTTTTGCAAACGTGACACCTATAGCATTTGTAATGCAATATGTGTTGTATTTACATGACTTAGATGTATTAATATTAAAAATAACAATGGGTTGTATTTTTTTCAATATTTAATACTTAAATAAAAGTTATTGTAACGTGCGGGAAGTCTTTAGGGAGTTTTATTCTGATCTATATGATCAAGACCTGGGTAATGTAGATGCTGAGATAGAGGATTATCTAACAGGTATTCCACACGAGGAGTTGAGTGACGAGAGGAAAGAAGCACTGGAGATGCCATTGACACTGAAGGAAGTTCAAAATGCAGTAACCAAACTCCCTTCAGGGAAGGCAGCAGGGCCTGATCAAATCCCGGCGGAATTTTATAAAACCTTTTGGGACACCCTGGGGATTGATATGCTGGAGACATTAAGGCAAGCACAGATGGGGGAAGCTATTCCTCGGACTTGGGCCGGAGCGAACATTATAGTAATTTTGAAAAAAAACAAGCCACATTTGGAGCCGGGATCGTATAGGCCAATAACACTTATGAATGCTGACGCAAACATTTATTCTAAGACACTCTCACAAAGGTTAAGCAAGGTGATTGAGGGTTTAGTCTATGTAACACAGCATGGCTTTATACCAGGGAAAGGGACCACGCAGCACACAAGACAGATGGTCACCATCCTGGATGCAGCAGGAGCCACGGGGGACCCTGTCTCAGCTATTTTTTTGGATGCGGAAAAGGCCTTCGACAGGGTCTCCTGGGGGTATCTATGGAAGGTCTTGGATTGGTGTGGTATGGGGGTAGGTTTTATTAAGGCCATACAGGCTCTCTATGTGGAACCTATGGCAAAAGTGAGGATAAACAGAGGGTATACTGCCGAAATACGAATAAGGCGCGGCACACAGCAGGGCTGTCCGGCCTCGCCACTTCTCTTCGCGCTATATTTGGATCCCCTACTGCGCAAGCTGGAAGGGAATACCAATATCTGCCCGGTAAAACTACATAGCTATGAGTATAAAATACTCGCCTATGCAGACGACGTGGCGGTGGTCACGTCAGATCCGGAATCGGCAATTATGGAAATAGAGCAGGAGGCCGCAGCTTTTGGTGGAGTGTCGGGCTATTCCCTAAACAAAGAAAAGACACAGATTGTACAGAATAACTTGGTCAACTATCAGGATATAAGAGTGGTCCCAGAAGCTACGTATTTAGGAGTAAAAATCACGACTGACCTAGATAGGCTAGTGGAGATAAATATGGGCCCCTTGCTGGCAAAGGTAAAAGAGAATACTGTAAGGATTAACAATCTGCATCTGACCCTGATGGGTTGTGTCAACGTAATAAAGATGGTAACATTCCCGAAGTTCCTCTATCTGTTTAGAGCCATCCCGTTATTCTTTGACAACATATGGTTTAATAAACTGGAAGCGATTTTGAATAAGTTTATATGGGCTCAGGGGAAGACAAGGAGAGCCTATCGACACCTAACGGTATCCAGAGAAAGGGGCGGCTGGGGGGCACCAGACTTTAGGCTCTATTACTGGGCTGCTGCCTTGCAGTATTGTCAGGGGTTGATAGGAGGGGGAGGCTCAGGTCACATAGTGGAGGGCAGCTCGGGATTCACCAATGTTTATACTACACTTTTGGGTGAGGGGGCAGAGAACGGGTTTTTAAATACAATTGATTTTAGCTATTTTAAGCACACACGATTCAAGACACTAATGGCGGCCTATAGGGTCTGGAAAGGGATTACAAAGAAAATTGGCCTAGGAAGGTATAATAATTATACACGACTGTATACGTACTGTTCACTACCGAGGGACATTCTTAGGGATATTACTATGAGGGACTGGAATAGCAAGGGGATTGTGAAAGTGGGTAATCTATTGGATAGCCAGGGGAGCATACTACAGTTTGGGGAGCTGCAAGTCAAATTTGGGCTAGAACCTCGTAGTTTCTACAAGTACTTGCAAATCAGAAGCTTCTTTTTGCAAAAGCAGGGTGGCCCTGTAGGGCTGGGTCAATGTAAAATTATGGAGTATATAGAAGGCTCTAATATGTGCACCATTAGGCAGTTGTATGCGGAGTTGAAAGCAAGTAAAACTGACGACAGGGGGAAATATGCTCTAAAATGGACAGAAAAACTGGGGGCAGATTCAGTAAGCTTTCAGGTATCTCTGGATCTGGGAAGAACGGTGCTATGTTCAGCTACCTTACAATCCCAACATTTTAAGACTGTATACTCACTGTACCACACTCCGGCTAGAATTGCCCAATGGGGCGGTACGACTGGAATAACATGCCCCCGCTGTGACTCAACTGATGCAGACATCGTACATATGTTTGCACAATGTCCTCAATTGTACACCCTAAAAAATGCCATCGAGGAGTTTATGGATAGTACGCTAAAGATTAGGATAAAGCTTACAGATGAACTAATTATTTTGGGGGTGGGGGATATGGCAGATGGATTGCCAGTAGAATTCATGTTCGTCTCCCTTGCGGTGTTTCGTATATGCATAGCAAGAACTTGGTTGGACAAGGCTCCCCCCCCCCGTTTCAAGTATGGATTGCAAGCCTACTTGCTATGTATAATCTAGAAAAGGCAATTTACGATAGGAAAGGTAGGAAAGCTAAGTTATTAGGTCAAAGGATATGGCAGCCTATCACAAACTGGAAAAGCCGCAGGCTGGGGATAGGACATGCGGGGGAAGTGTTGATACCTGCTATGTAAGGTCTGGCATATAAGGTGGGTTAGGTCAATACGCAAGTTGTGTATCTTTCTTTTTCCTTTATGGTTATTTATTATTTTTTTTTATTTTTTATTGCTTGGAAATATATTGTATGTTTATTTGGGGGTCCTCTTATGATGCCATATACTAGAAGCATGCTGTAATTTGGTTATGTTGTATAATAACCTGATGTACTGTTGTGTGCTGTAACACATACAGGAACTTTGCAGAAAAATTAAAAAATGCTTAATAAAATATTTAAAAAAAAAAATTTATTGTAATTTATAATGGCAATAGCTTAAACTTTTGCAAACAACTTTTTGGAAGATTATGTTTAGTGTATTTTATTGTGATGAAAATACAAGAACAGAAGTGAAATATTAACTTTTTTGTGACATTTGTAATAAAGTTTGAAACATTGAGAGAACATATTTGAATCAGTTGTTGAATGGTTGCACAGATTGATGCTGTGGTGGCTCTGAATGATGTTGTGGCGGCGACGAGTGATGCTGTAGCGTTCAGTGATGCTGTGGTAGCGCATAGTGATGTTGTGGTGCCCCTGAGTGATGCTGTGGTGATGCGATGGATAGTGAGGGCGATAGATAGAGGGAGGGCGAAAGATAGAGAGAGGGCGAAAGATAGAGGGAGGGCGAGAGATAGAGGCAGGGTGAGAGATAGAGGCAGGGCGAGGGATGGAGTGTGGGCGAGGGATGGAGTGTGGGCAAGGGATGGAGTGTGGGGCGGGGGAGGGATGGAATGTGGGGCGAGGGAGGGATGGAGTGTGGGGCGGGGGAGGGATGGATGGGGTGTGGGGATGGATGGATGGAGTGCGGGGATGGATGGATGGAGTGGGGGGATGGATGGAGTGGGGGGATGGATGGATGGAGTGGGATGGATGGATGGATTGAGTGGGATGGATGGATGGAGTGGGATGGATGGAGATGGATGGATGGAGTGGGATGGATGGATGGATGGATGGAGTGGGGGGATGGATGGATGGAGTGGGACGGATGGATGGAGTGGGGGGATGGATGGAGTGGGATGGATGGATGGAGTGGGGGTGGGGGATGGATGGATGGAGTGGGGGGATGGATGGATGGAGTGGGGGGATGGATGGATGGATGGAGTGGGGGGATGGATGGATGGAGGGGATGGATGGATGGAGTGGGATGGATGGATGGAGTGGGGGAATGGATGTAGTGGGATGGATGGATGGATGGAGTGGAGGATGGATGGATGGAATGGGGGGATGGAGGGGATGGATGGATGGAGTGGGGGATGGATGGATGGATGAAATGGGATGGATGGATGGATGGAGTGGGGGGGATGGATGGATGGAGTGGGGGGGATGGATGGATGGATGGAGTGGGATGGATGGATGGAGTGGGGGGATGGATAGATGGATTGGGATGGATGGATGGATGGAGTGGGAGGGGATTAATGGATGGATGGAGTGGGGGATGGATGGATGGAGTGGGGGATGGATGGATGGAGTGGGGGGATGGATGGATGGAGTGGGGGGATGGATGGATGGATGGAGTGGGGGGATGGATGGGTGGAGTGGGGGGATGGATGGATGGATGGAGTGGGGGGATGGATGGATGGAGTGGGGGGATGGATGGATGGATGGATGGAGTGGGGGGGATGGATGGAGTGAAATGGATGGATGGAGTGGGGGATGGATGGAGTGGGGTGGATGGATGGATGGATGGAGTGGGGGGTGGATGGATGGATGTAGTGGGGGATATATGGATGGATGGATGGATGGATGAAGTGGGGGATGGATGGAGTGAGATGGATGGATGGATGGAGTGGGGGGATGGATGGAGTGGGGGGGATGGATGGAGTGGGGTGGATGGATGGATGGTGTGGGATGGATGGATGGATGGAGTGAGATGGATGGATGGATGGATGGATGGATGGAGTGGGGGGTGGATGGATGGAGTGGGGGGATGGATGGAGTGGGGGGATGGATGGATGGATGGAGTGGGGGGATGGATGGATGGAGTGGGATGGATGGATGGAGTGGGGGGATGGGTGTATGGAGTGGGATGGATGGAGTGGGGGGATGGATGGAGTGGGGGGATGGATGGATGGAGTGGGGGGATGGATGGATGGAGTGGGGGGTGGATGGATGGATGGAGTGGGATGGATGGATGGATGGAGTGGGATGGATGGATAGATGGAGTGGGGGGAAGGATGGATGGAGTGGGGGGATGGATGGATGGAGTGGGGGGGTGGATGGAGTGGGGGGATGGATGGATGGAGTGGGGGGGATGGATGGATGGATGGAGTGGGGGATGTAGTGCCTTAAAACGGCTCTTCATTTGTGATGCGTGATGTGAGCATAAGACAAGCAAACATTATGCGCAAAAGTAGTCTGGCATGAGAAACACAATGTTTTAGCTTCAGAGTGCAGTAGGTGATGTAAGAGGAGCCACAAAGAAAGCTGTCTGTGCTGCAGAGGAAGATGTGGCTCGCATTTTAACCCCCATTTTAAAATTATTTCCAACCTTATGACCTATTAGTAATCAAAGAATAGGGAGGAGGAATAATAAATGTGTCCATTCAGTTCCCCTAGTCAGTAATTCAGAATCAGTGTAGAATGAACACTTGTAACCGTGACAACCAGTTACTTTAAAAACCCTCATAAAAGCGGTGTATGAGTCGTACAAAGCGGTGTATCTTTTTCTTCGCTCTCCACTCGCATTATGGCACAGTCATTGGGTTTATTAAGTTGTGATATGCCAGCCTCAAGCCTGAGGCAAACTCCGGTTCCACACGATAGTGTCCAGACATAGTGACTCGCCCAAAGGAAAAAAATAAAAATTAAAAAACAGATTAGTTCTCTAGAAGAACTTTAATATGGTTGGGAACTGGTCTGTTATTAAAAGAAAAATAGGATATACTCAAAGATCCTGTAACTGGATCTCATTATACCACTTGTAATTCGTCAACATGTTTCTGCCCATCCTCGCCCAGCCGGGTCTGTGGAGCATTCATCAGGACAATTAAAAATAGATTAGTACTTACACTATTTGTGTAGTATTGGGAGTAGTCTTGTTGCACTACTTGATTTATGTGCCAAGGTGTCTTGTACCTTGTTACATGTGCGATTTTATCGTCCTCGGGATGACAGGCTGCGTTTGGAGAAACTGCTCCGGTTGTACTGGCTCTGCCCCCAGAAACCCTTGTGACCTCCAACTGGAAACTTGAGTGGACCAGATGCATTTTTATTTGCGACGCTTAAAAGACAAGCAAACCTTTTAAATCTAGATGCAGCGGTGAAGTAATGCACGGGACTGGAAAATACAATTTAGTGACCGCTCTTTGCATAACGGCAGGACAGTGGGGGATGTAGTGTCTCTCCTCTCCTTATCATTCAACTCACTCTGGAGTCAAAGGTCCAGAGCCAGCTGTCAACAAGGAATGTAACCTCCTCGAATGGCCGATCGTAGATCCTGTGCTGACTCCGCTGGGTCGACTTTCCTCGGATCATCTTCGGAACTGTGCCTGCCTTGTGTACAATGGTTTCTGACTGCTCCGGATCATTCGAGTGGTGCACGGAACATCTTATGCGGTTTGAAGTTTGACCTCCCTGTTCTCTGCCTCCTGTTCCTTGTGGTCTGGTTCTTCGTGAGGCGGACTGCTACAGATTTGGAAAGAAAAGGACAGGGATGAGACGATCTTGCCTTTGTGGACTGTTGTCTTGCAATGGTTGGATGGTCGATTAGTACGGTATGACCATGTCGGACTTTTGTCGTATTCCTGTTCTGTATCCTTCAATTCTTCGTCTTCCCGTGGACATTGATGTTTCGGACGGGAGGGTGGGAGCCATTGATTCTGTTATATGGCCCTCTCCCGTGTTCCTTTCTCCCTTATTCCTTCTTTTCCCCCCCTTTTTTTGTCTTTATGGTTCTATCTTGCTTTAGCTCTTCTATATTTCGGGTTCTGATTAGGGCGACAGGCACGCTGCTGGGGGGTGGGCCATAGCCTTCTGCAGGGGTGCAGGGTGGGCTTGCGGGGTGGGGGGGGGGTCTGTCATTTATTTGGGGGGGGGTTTTCCCCTCCTTTTTCTTATTTTTTGGTTCTATGGCTCTTGTGTGTCCTCTTTTTCGGGACGCGGTCTCAGCATGTGTCCCCCTGGGTGGGTTGTTCTTGATGAGCTGGCCTTTGGGTCTTACTGTGACTTTGGCTCACTATTTAATTTTGCTCTGGTTACTACCGGTTCTGTATACCGATTTGTGGTTTCCGGCCTCGTTTGCCATGGGGCACATGCTTGAGGTGGCGTTCTTCCTTTCGCTTTTTGTCCCTTTTCCCTCTTTTTCCTCCCTTCCTCCCCCCTCTCGTGGGTTTTTTTTTTCCTTATTCCCTGGGTTGTGTGACGGAGGGCTTTATTAGATAAGCTTTTTTCGACTCTGTTTGATATGATATGTTCTTCTTGTGGTGGGTGGCGTTGAACGGCAGTTGCCACTGTTTTTCTGGTGCGACTCATATTCTGCCCTTACCGATAGGTATTTGTCATTATTGAGTTATCCTGTATCTTTTACCATGGCTGTTCGCGGCCCACCACGGCCCTCCAAGACTTCCTACCTGTTTATTATCCTGTTGTACCCGTTTCTATATATTAGAAAATCAACCTTCTCGTATCCTGTCCCTGCTGGTTGCTATATGGCTTTTTGCCCTTATTTCCTGTATGATTTGTTGTGATATTCTGTATGCGTCTCTGTATTGTTGATTATGCTTCTTATTTGTGGTGGCTGGCCCGCTGGGTTGTAGGCCCGTATTTGTGAGCCTTCCCTGTACAATAAAGGTTTAAAAAAAAAAAACAAGGAATGTAACAAGCTCTTAGCATTGCTGTGGGGAGGGGGGAGGAGAAATGCGAGCCACGGCCTGGCGGCCGTGAAAAGTGTGAAGAGGGGGCGGGGGAGCCCTTTGAAGTGAAGCTCTCGGAGGCAGGCGGCTCGGGCAGGCCAATGTGATACTATGAGGACCTACAAACACTGGAGACGAGTGCCTGCTCCCTAACTAAATGCGGAGATCCCCTGGAGTGCACAGAGCGAAGATCCTCCACACAGCGATGAACAGAGTGACTACGAATGTCAATAGTGTAGTGTTGGACCTGTCCAGGCCTGGCTTCAATCCCCACTTGGAATCACACAGCAGCTTTGCATGTTACAGCTAGGCAACCCTTGTACATGGTGCGTGAGGGTCATGCAAGCTGAAGTATGAAGAGACTTCTCGGTGTAATGCACTCCTATCAGCTGCCATATACATTCCACCATCAGACTGAATTCGGACTGCAGGTAGTGACTACCGCTCTTGAGCCATGTCAGCCTCTCCCGACTACAACGCTAAAAAAAAAGAACTGACTTGCAGCTTTATGAAGTGACAGGTGACTTGCCAGTTCCCTGCAATGTGATATTCTGAGAATGAGTAAATGGGTAACACTAAACAGTGTACCTAATTTTTGTGTGAGGCAACATACGCTGTACAGTTTTCCTAATCAATATTGTATCTGCCACTCATGTGAGTCTCTCCAGCATAAACGCATGTTACAGAGTTTCAGCAGAATCGTACTCAGATTCATTAAAAAGTAATCTAAATAAAGACTAATAAAACTAGGCATATTACCCCAGTTCACCTTCCAAGATAAGCCTTGACTGTAACCTTAGCCTCAGCCTCAGCATTCTGTGATTCTGGGCAAATCGCTTAACCTTCCCATCCATATTATAAACAAATAATGGTGGCCTTGTGTACCGGTATATTTAGCATGATGTATTATTGTAAAACACCGCTGTAGTTAGCATGTGCAGAACGTTAATCTTTTACAGATCCAGCAGTCCCGAGACGCTTGCTCTAAGCTCATTTTGCAAACGGTTCGAGTGACCCTTGATTCGTAGTGCGTTTTCTTTTAAACTTTTTAGATGTATCCTAAACATAGTCAATACGCAAGGATCCAGTTTTACTTCCAGTTGAAAAGTTATGCCCAGAAGAATGTGTTTATGTTATATGCTGTTGTTGCTAGGTGCGTGGATACCTCAACCCGGAATGGGAGCAGCGCCCTCGGCAGCAAAATGGCGGCATTGCCACTCACAACATGGAACAGCAGCCGCGGCCACCAGATGCGTCACTTCTTTCTAATTTTACTGCACTTGCCAGCGAGGAGTTCTTTGAGGCATTGCCACTCACAACACGGAACAGCAGCTGCGGCCACCAGATGCATCACTTCTTTCTAATTTTACTGCACATGCCAGCGAGGAGTTCTTTGACGTCATCGTCTCCACTGGCAAGAGGGTCACTTTTAAGAGGCGAAGAAGGGGGAGTGACAGGGGAGTAGTGTGGGAGGGACGGGAAAAATTCGGGAGGATGGGTAGCAGAAATGGAAGTTGGGAAAGTGAAAGAAGGAAAGACAGGAAGAAACAAAGAGCAAGCATTGGCAAATCCAGTATGTCTCACATTTGGACCAACCATAGCTATTGACTTTGCCCGTGCTGTTTGCCAAAGCTGTGAAGCACTGGACTAAATAGATAAAGAAAAGAAAACAAGCTCTAGGCATTGCTGTGGGGAGGGGAGGAGGAGAAATGCGAGACACGGCCTGGCGGCCGTGAAGTGTGAAGCAGTGGGCGGGGGAGGAGAAATGGGAGACACAGCCTGGCGGCCGTGAAGTGTGAAGCAGTAGGCTGGGGAGCCCTTTGAAGTTAAGCTCTCGGAGGCAGGCGGCTCGGGAGCGACACAAAAGCGCGTGCTTGTGTTCACGTGAACTTTCCGCCCTATGGTTTGAGAACTTATTTTGCCCACTAAAATTCTCCCCTATCCATTCCTTGCGGAATGGGATAGGGAAGCCCTAAAAACGGCCTGCACAAGTTGGAGGTTTACACTGAATGCTGAATAAAACATCAGGGGTGGTGGGGGCGGGAGTCAGTCTATCTATCTATCTATCTATCTATCTATCTATCTATCTATCTATCTATCTATCTATTACAATTTTATATAGCGCAAACTTTACCCAAAGGTGTCAGAGTACTTTACAATAGAACCAAGTAAAGTAAAGTAAAGTCCACATTTGTAAAGCGCACAATCACCCGTAAGGGTCTCTAGGCGCTGGGGGGCCGTCGGGAAGATTAAGCGAGCTATTGCCCAGAGTCACATGGTGCTGGGCTAACCTGCCGCCGGAGCCGGGGATCGAACCGTGGTCCCCAGATTCCAGCGTCAGTCGCCCTGGCCGCGGCGCCACACCTCTTAAGTTACATAGGTGTAGGGAGAAGGCATAGCTGCAAAGGTTTTTCGTATGCATATGTCTTATTTTTAAGTTTCCTTCAGCTCCGGGGAAGGTCATCTCTGTTCTTCCTTGTGCTCTTTTGTTCTATTGTACAATAAGACAAGCATTGGCATAGCCAATAGGTCTCGCCTTTGGGACCTTATAAGTGTTAAGCCAGAGATATTGTGTAGTGTCCTAGTATCCTGTCCATGTTAATGTTACACCATTTTCACACCCTGCTCAGTCAGTGGAATGTTGCAGTGATGAGGCACTTAGGAATGTTGGGAGTCTGTGAGGAGGTTGCAGTTGAGATTGGGCTGAGCAGCATGGCTGCTCCTGGTGGGGCTGATCTACAGATCTTGTAACCTACTACAATAAATCACCCGCTTTTCTCTGCCAAACGCCTAAACACTTGCCCGCACCACAGGACCTCAAGGCCCAGCAGTCTTCGTGGTAGGAGCCGCATGTAGCAGCGGGAAGCGCCTGGAGGTGCTATTTAAACCATCACGGGCTCCCGCCAAGGGCAGGTCTATCCACGCCCGTCTTAGCCCGGAAGAGGCTGGGCAGGGCCCATTCACTTTGCCTTTTACCAGATTTATTTTCTATATACCCAGAGGAGTACCACTGATTGCTCCTGACTGTTATAGGCTCTTCAGTAATAGCTGCAGTGATCAAGGCGAAGGTAGGAAGGCGCCTGGCCTGCTTTTTTATTAACTACGTTACTTCTAGGATTGCTGGTCAACGATTGTTTCTGTGCATTTGAGTCTGGGGTACTACGAAGTTGCTTCCTGTCATACCGCCAATTTAGACCTTAACAATCGACAACTTCATACAAGTAACAGTATTATCTAGCGCCAGCCAACTGTTGAAACCGCTAACATCAAAATCACTATGGTCAGATGCAAAGCAACAGTAGCCTCTGGAAGGGCCGCAGCTGGCACTACTGCCCCAGTAACGACCATGGATTAATTTCTTCAGTGTGCTGCAGCCGTCCTGGATAAGGAGATTGAGCTGGTTAATCGTCCCCTTTCTAGGTCACAGGTTACTGCTTCATCTACTACGCATACAGATACACCCATGTTAATGATCAGCACGGATAACGATACATCTAATCTCTTAAACATCACAGGAACGCATGATGGCAGTGGGAGCACCCTTCATTCTTCAGTCCAACGACGACCTCTCTCTCGAGCCGTCATTATCAATAAATATGAGGGCACTGAAGCCAAATCAAATTGAGCAGGGTGGAATCTATTCTTAGCTTACCCGCGTCACGACCAGATGCACCCACGCAAGGAAAAATTCCCCTAACTGAGCTGGGAGGTACAGTGGCAGGTACCGGTACCAAAAGGAAATCCCAAACATCTGGTGGTAAAGCCAAAAGGCTAAAACCAGTCCCCCAAAGCCCCAACCACTGTTACATCTACGCTGTCCAAGTCCGACATGATGGGTGTTCTGGAATCCATGAAAGTAACAATGGAGAACTTATTGGACTCAAAGTTGGTCCAGATATTCCAACGTTTTGCAGCCATTGAAAAGAGTATATTGGATCTTAAATGCTCTCCTCCATTTGCACTGACTGGAGGCTTAGTCGTCCAACCTGTACAAAGCTCTCTCCCAGACCCCCCTGATTCGGACCGCCCACAACATTTTGACTGGGGTCAATTACAGCGACAGGGCAGACAAGATATCGAAAGTCACCGACTGATGATGCAGAGTGTATTCCATCACCCTAGCAGCAGTCTGTCTCTGCAGCCACAGCTCCAGTCTCAGGCAGAGATTCATCCTAAAGGGGCTCGGCTACAGAGAGGAGAGGAAGCTTATCCCTAAGATTTACCAGTAATACACCTGCCCACGGAATCCACCCCATATGTTGTGGTACTGAGGAATGTGCCAACCCTCATAGGGGGCAGGAAGGAGAACTTTTCCCAGCTGAAGAACAAAGTCTTACATCGGCTATCATATAATACACATGTGGGAACAAGGGTGGAAAAAAACATTATCATAGTTCGAAGAGTGAGGTGGATCGGTAATTCCCACAAATCACTATTGTGGGACTGTATTATCGTAAACTTTAACAGGCCACATTTAGCAGAAAGTATTCTATTTTCATGGTCACATTCTGATCCTTCGCACTCCCAGTCGGCCATCGTGGCCCTGCCACTCGGGTTTTTCTATAAACCTGACTTTGCAGGGAGTATACATATGAGTCCTGTTGACACAGCTCAATCTGTTGTCCCACTGCAGAGAACACTACCCACCAGGAATGTTTCTTCAAATCTGTTTGTTAGAACAGCATACCCTGACGAGACGCCTCTGTGCCGGCAGGGCTTTAGTCTATCATCCCTTGAGCTGTCAAATAGATTCACCCTTCTGTCTAGATTGGATACATGTGATTGACTTGGTAGCTCCCCACTAATGGACCCAGTGAATCTTACAGCTTGGCGGGACTCTCCAGAGCAAAACCAGGAGAGCATGTGTGGACATGATACTAATGTTATATCCTGGAACGTCGCAGGACTGGCTAATAAGTTCTCCGACCAAATGTGGGTAGCATTTATGAAACAATTTCAAGTGATTTGTTTACAGGAAATGTGGTTGGCAGATTGCAGTTTATTTTTGGCGGGCTATAAGTCTTTGTTGTCTTTGTTCTCTGTTTCAAGTATGAACGGGGGTGTAACATCAATCTCTTTGGTTCCTTTATAAGGCACCATTGTATAACTGAACTCGAAAACCTCATGATTATAGGGGACTTTAATATACATCTCTGTGGTGATCCCATGGCTACTAGATTGGGTGAACTAGGTTGCCCTCGTGCGAGGGGGCAGCATTTTGAGCATTCTACCCAGGGGGATGCTATGAATAACCTCCTACATGAATTTGATTTAATATCTCTCTTGTCACTAGAGGACCCCTGTAGCAAGGCAGTTGTTCCTTCCTTTAAAGGAAGAGGGTGTGGTACAATTATTGATTTTATGTTAATTTATTCATTCTTGCAATTTTCTTTCCGTGGATTTATGAAAGCTCTTACAGCGATCATAACCCCCTGTGTGTTGAATTGCGAGGACCATTACTATCATATAAAAGGGGAACTGTGGAAAAGGGGTCAATAAGACCAATAGATGGTAAATGAAGGCTTAAATGGACACAGATTTCTCCAGATGCCTTTTATAAATCGGTCACAGAACAATGTGCTAGTGAACTGGCCATATGTATCTCGCCGCATACATCACCAGGGGGATCATTAGTGCCTTCGACATTATTTCCGCCAGAGTAAAAGACCTTTTAAGTGCCCCGGCCCGCAAAATAGTCCCCTCCCACCCCCAGGTGGTTTGATTCTTCCTGCTCGAAGGCGGCAAGAACGCTGCAGGAAGCTCTTAATAGGAGCCAGAGAAATCAGACCATAGTCAAAGCTTGCCGTGAAGATTACAAGATGAAATTGGCCAAACGTAAGTCTACACTAAAGGAGGAGGCCTGGAGGGAGCTGATTGAGGCTAGTACTCTGCAGAATAGCTCTAGATTTTGGAGTATCATCAACAACCCCTTCCTTGAGCATGCTGAAGGTAGCGCCATATGCGCACACATTACGGAGGATGATTAGGTGTCACATTTAAAGCGATGTTTGAGAGCCCCCCGAGTTGACTAGTGAGTCAGGCCGAGAAGTAGCTTCCACCATATTGACTTTCGGGTTGGGGGAGATTGAGGGAGGCATCACTGGGCTGACAAGTAACAAAGCCCCAGGTCCTGAAGGTATCCCCCAGACCTTTTTAAATCTCAACCCTCGTTCTGGGCCCCGGTACTTACCGCCGTAATTGATGCGGCGCCAAGGACGGGTTGCCCCAAGTCCTGGGCCACCTCGACTATTGTGCCAGTCTTCAAGAAGAGGGACCATGATAACACACATTGTTACAGACTGATATCGTTGCTGGATTCGGTGGTCAAAGTGGTGGGTTGTGTGCTTTTAGATAGATTGACCAGCTGGGTGGAGGAACATGATATTTTATCTATTATCCAATACGGGTTCCGCCCTGGCTGGTCTACCGTGGCCCAGTGACTTAACCTTACCATGATCCTTAGCAAGTATACAGTTGCACGCCCTGGTACCATCTATTTAGCTTTCATGGACTTATCTTCCGCGTTTGATTGCATGAATAGGACACAGCTGTGGCAGTCCATGAAAGACATAGGGGTAGATAGTAACATCGTTCACTTTCTTGAAGACCTCCATCACTCAACTAAGGCCAACGCCAGATTCTCGGAAGACCTACATGTGTCTCGGGATTTTGATATCAAAAGAGGCGTCCGTCAAGGGTGTATTTTTGCCCCTTTCTTGTTTAATTTATATATTAAAGACCTAGACAAAGCTCTTTTGTCTACAGGGGTGGACTAGCTGCACGTAGGTCAACCTGGCCTCCCTGTTTTATGCTGATGACGCAGTCCTCATATCTAGGACTGCAAGGGGGCTACAGACCCGACTTGATGCTTTTCCGCTTTTATGGTGAATCAGGACTTATCAAGCAATGATTCTAAATCTTTTGTCATGCAAGTGGGGATACGACCCAAAAAATTGTTTCAATTTAGGATTGACCTGGCCAAGGTACCACCGACAGATGTCTTCTCATATTTGGGGAAATCTTGGTTGCGCATGGAAATTGGGGCCCATTGAAACTAAGAAAGAAGGGGGATCTGATGCGGGTGAACGCAGCTATTTTTAACTTTGCATCAAAGATAGGATAGAGACCCATTGCAGCCCTGTTGAAGATTTATCAAGCGAAGAGTGTAGCAATAGCTTCCTACGGAAGCAAAATATGGGGGCATGTTTCCACAGATGACCTTCAGATAGTTGAGAATAGTTTTCTGAAACGCTTATTGGGTGTTCCCCATGGCACATCTAACATGGTGGTACAGGAAGAACTTGGGTGCCTTTTCTAAATGATATTTTGGCTCTCCGTCCCTTAACGCTTTGGTTAAAAACTTGGTTGAATAAGAAATTAACTCTGAGCCACATGATTTTAAAAGAGTATATGACCCTCGATCACGAGCTCAACATCCCATGGTTCAGATATATCAAGGGCAGCTTTGAATGGTTAGGCCGAGGCGAACTGAACACTAACCCTGATTTAATAACTAAATAGGATGTGGGGATAATAGGGGAGTTCTTTGGCAATCTCATTAAACTGGAGAGGGAAGAGCGGGAATTGCGTAAACTCGGTGTACCTAAATTTATAATGTTAAAGACAACATTATTATCTGAGCCTTACCTCCTGGGGGCTTTTACTATTGAGGAATGTTTTTTATTGACCAGGTTTAGACTGGTTCTCTTTCACCTCCTGCTAGCCGTGCCAAGGGGGAGCAGTAGAGGGCAAGTGTTAGCACCCTGTGGCTGCGACGGAGAGCAGTAGAGGGCAAGTGTTAGCACCCTGTGTCTGCGACGGAGAGTCTCCACAGGATTTGCTACACTTTGTATTACTTTGTAGATTTTATGAGGTTCCCTGGAATATTTTTATTGTGTCGATTTTGAAGAGGATGGATTTTGTACAGGCTCGCCCAGCTCTCCTGCATTTACAATTGCTGAAGGAAGAGTGTATCTTTTTTGTTCTTGGGTACCTGAAATCTGTGGCAAAATCTAGGGCCTGTCTTGTGTTAGGGTTTAAGTGCTGTTTTTAAATTTAATTAAAGGTCTGGGATGGTGCAACCCAGCTGGCATGGTTTTTAACTGATGGTTTATGCTTATCGGTATACGAATCTTGTATTTTAAACCACTGATTTTGGATGGAATGTTGCGGAATGTGTTTTATCTGTGATAGAAAAATGCTATTTTATGTAATTTTATGTGATAACTTTTATGGTTTTATATCATTGAAATCGAATAAAGTTGAAATTGATTGATTGATTTATTGATTACAATAAATCATCCTGAACTACATGAACCTGTCTGGACTTCATTACTACATATTGGCTTTGCCAATGTTTTAAAGCTATGTTGTAGAGGATTGTTGTTACTATGCAGCATGTTGAAAAGTTATAATAAACAAGTGTTACAAGCATTTTTAGTTGCCATATAAGCGAAGTCACACTAAGGAGATCTATAAAGAAATGGAGCATAACCAAACCGACCACCTGTGGCACCGAATTTGTGGTCTATGCAATCACGTGCCCGTGTGATGAGTGGTATGTGGGATCGACCACCTTTCCGGTGAAAAAAGAATCCTTGAGCACTGGAGGGCAATCACAAATCGTGATTTCAGCTACAGTACATCGAGACACTTCAGTGAAACACACGAGGGCGACAGGACCAAAGGCAAATATTTTGGTCTGGCCACCGTCCCCAGAAACCCAGGAGGGGGCAATAGGGTTCAAGCCTTATGCCAACTAGAATCCAGATTGATACTGCTGACTGGCAGTATGTTCCCTAATGGCATGAACAATGACGAGGAATTATATGTACATCTGTAATTCAACCTTTGCTTCCCTCAGCCATTTATGAATCCCTCCCTTTTGCTACTGAACAGAGATTACTGTTATTTTAACTCACCTTTTGTAATCCTGTGTCATGTCATCTACTCACAAGTTGTTTATTGTGTGATACTGTAAAAGCTGAGACTGGGGTCATTTGTCAATTATAATGTAAAAAATATTTATTCTCACTCTACAGACCTGTCTAGGGACTAGGTGGTGGTTATTTATATTACCGTAACATACTATACCTGTTATTGACATCTTTGTTTATATTTTGACAGAGCGTCACTGCAACCCGGAATGAAGAGTAGCCACCGTTTAAGATTATGAGCACATGAGAAAAGCATGTTCCCATGAACTGTCATATCTACTACAGTTTAAACTCACAAATCAAGCCATAAGAGCATTCCATGTCAATAGGTCCGTGGTCCCTACTAAGGTCATCACCAGTGAGGACAATACCTTCCTTGAACCTTGAAAAAGGTACTATACCTCTATTCCATTTTTCATCTATACTCCAAACCAATTGATTACTGGGTACTAAGTATATCCCCAATACGACCACCAGAGGCCCCTAGTCATCCCGGGATTTCAGCCTGTCAAATGTGTGTTTCATATACTGTTTGTACTACACATACATAATTGTTGAAACATAGAAATTTCAATTGTAATAATGTATCAAACTGCTACACAATTGCAGGCGTATTTATAAACCAATCAGTATTGTGATCATTTAACAAATAACTAACATAATCAAACCAATGATGACATGATGACTCACCGAGCACATATTTCTTTGATTTCTATGCACGCTGCGTCGTGCTTCACTGTGTCTTTAAATATGTGGAGAATTCACCTAACGGCATGTGACCAAGATCTCAGCTGAGATCAAAACGCGTCTTTTTGCTGCTGCTTGTTAAAGAGACCCGCAAGATTTCTTTTGCAATCCAACCTGGTGTGGCTCGTCTTTTCCTGTGAAGATTGCCAGGAATCCTCGCTGGATATATATATATATATATATATATATATATATATATATATATATATATATATATATATATATATATATATATATATATAACCAAGAAGACATTATGTACAACTGCATGACCCAATTAAAAAACAATTAACTTAAAAAATGTATTCTAGTTAAGTGAATCTCCTCAAAATGAGCGGGTGACAGTCCAATGCATCTTATAGGTCCATTGTTGGCTCGTACATACAGCTGTGTTCGTAAATAATGTGTGCCAGCAATTTGAGCCCTGTAGCTCCGTAGTGAAGATCTAGAGAAACAATCAAAAGCAAAAGCACGGCGCGTTGTGTAGAGCTTGTGGACATCTTGTAATGCATGTTTACTGTGCCCTCAGGGGCACGCTCAGGGTTGTACCCATATTCATTGTATAGCTGTTGCGGTGTAATGGCCTGAGCTGTGGACTTCAAAACTGAGGAACAAGGTCTGAGCCTCAGCTTCAGCTCAACATCCTGTGATCCTGGGCAAATCACTTAATTTCCCTGTGACGATCTTCCTCCGAAAAAATGAACGTGACCGTGTGTAATAGAACTGGAACTTATGTAAACCCCTCAGATACCGTCGGGTAGAGTTAGCGCTATATAAAAACTGCAAAAACAAATAAATACATGCAAGTGCATTCTGATTCAGGATAAAGACTTTTGAAAGCCAAAACACAGCTTTATTGTAGATCTTCATAGCGCTTACTGCCCCAGACAAGGCGCTGAAATGTCAGTGATCGAAAAGCACCCCCTTTTTTTTTTTAACGACTTTATTGAGAAGTTGACAAGAGATTACAGGACACCAGCAAAATCTTTACAATAAAGTGAATCTCCTCAAAACGAGCAGGTGACAATCCGGTGCATTTTACAGGTCCATTGTTGGCTCGTACATACAGCCTTGCTCATAAATAATGTGTGCCAGCAATTTGAGCCCTGTAGCTCCGTAGTGAAGATCTGATAGAAACAAGCAAAAGCAAAAGCACAGCGTGTTGTGTAGAGCTTGTGGAAATTTTGTAAGGCATGTTTACTGTCGCCTCAGGGGGACGCTCAGGGTTTTATCCATATTTATTGAATAGAGGCTGCGGTGTAACGGCCTGAGCTGTGGACTTCAAAACTGAGGAACAAGGTCTGAGTCTCAGCTTCAGCTCAACATCCTGTGATCCTGGGCAAATCACTTAATTTTCCCTCGCCGGTCTTCCCCTGAAAAAACGACCATGACCGTGTGTAATGGAACTTGACCTTATGTAAACCACTCGGTTATGATACCGTCGGGTAAAGTTAGCGCTGTATAAAAACTGCCAAAACAAATAAATACATGCGAGCACATTCTGATTCAGGATAAAGACTTTTAAAAGCCAAAACACAGCTTTATTGTAGATTTTCATAGCGCTTACTGCCCCTGACGAGGCGCGGAAATATCAGTGATCCAAAAGCGCCCCCCCTTTTTTTACGACTTTAGACTTTATTGAGAAGTTGACATGAGATTACAGGACACCAGCAAAATGTTTACAATAAAGTGAATCTCCTCAAATGGAGCGGGTGACAGTCCGGTGCATCTTATAGGTCCATTGCTGGCTCGTACATACAGCCATGTTCGTAAATAATATGTTTAGTAAAAGAGAGGGACCCAAAGACCAAAGGGGTAGGGTACCAAAAGACAAATGTCAAAACAAGATTTCCGCTTTGGGTGACATTTCTATGGCATCTACACTCGCATACACAGCATTAAATTCAAAAAGGAACAACGATCGACTGAGGCCCCTATCCCGATTACCCGTCTCTCCGGATTTTAGCAGACTGCTGGCGGTCCTGCCTCCTAGGTGGTCGGGATTACGACGTAACCCGCAACGCCCCAAACTATTTTAAATTTACGGCTACCTCCGTTTGGAATATATTGCCTGTGTCGAACGACCGTAGTAGCAAGACTGAAGACTGGTGATTATGTTGGCGAACTATTACGAATCTTGACTCTTTGAAGCAACTTTGGGGGCAACGATTCTTATGAAGATAACCATTTAGTGGTATTGTGGCGACAGTTTGGAATTCTCGAGGTTCCTTGTGACCCCATGTGAGATATTTTATGTGTTTGTGGGATACAAATATCATATCCTGAAGAAGGTGTTGGCTCTCTAAATATATGCCCACCGAAACGCGTCGATGCAATGCTTGAGTTGCAATACGTTAAGTCTTCGAAACAACAACTCTAATTACGAAAGCTATATATGTATTAGAGTGTGATTACGTTTTGGACTATTGTACTTGCCTCATTATAATAGGAACTATTTATTCCTTATTTCTGTTTCCCACTTTTATGTGTTTTTAATCTGTACCATTGTAGAATTTTGTGTATATTGCTTTTATCAATTAACAATGTGTACTTAATATATGTTTGAATAAATTGTACATCTCCCATGAAGTTATTTTTATATTTTCCTCGTTCCTTTTTGAATTTAATGCTGTGTATGCGAGTGTAGATGCCATAGAAATTTCACCCAAAGGGGAAATCTTGTTTTGACATTCGTAAACAATATGTGCCAGCAATTTGAGCCCTGTAGCTCCGTAGTGAAGATCAGAGAGAAACAAGCAAAAGCGAAAGCACGGGGTGTTGTGTGTAACCTGACCCACGAAGAGTGCAGCTGCCACCCTACGCGCCCCTGCTCACACCCAAGAGCAAAAGGCTGTGGAAGGTGGGACATGCAACCGCCTTTAGCCATTTGCGTGCTTTCATTAATGAAAGACACAAGCAAAAGCCAATCCTATGTGTGGGAGGAGTCAGACCCATAAGGAGAAGTTTAAAGTGCTCACAAGAACCCTTCAATAGAGCAGCGCATGCGCGCTGGCCTAGCCACGGCCTAAAAACTTCTTGTTTCTCCGGTTCTCGACTTAACTCCTGTTGTGTCACTTGTCACAACAATCTGGCGATTTGAAGAAAGACTTTTGTGTAATACAGTCCAGCAATCATACTCCTTGAGTCAGATATTTCACTACAGTCCTTTATTGAACTTGTACACTGCACCTCATTTCCAGACAGCGTTCTGTAAAAGCATTTTCTTACTTTTAACTGTGCCAGCTGCTGTGCATGCCACAGTGGCCACTGGCAACTGCCACTGCAGGCTTGGGCTACTTATCACTGCTGAGCGCCACGTGCTTTCGCTTTTGAAACATCCTCCTTCCTCTCTTGCTTTTGAACTCTGCATGCACGCTGGGACTACACTTATTTCGTTACTTTTGTTTAGCAACCCATACAGATCTTACCTTTCCGCATAATTCATTTCTGCCATAGCGACGCCTCGGTTTACTAATAGAGCCGCGCCAACTATTGCATCTAATGCACACTGCAGCAATTACAGGATATTTATATTAATTTGTCGTTGTAGCATTTCTCGACCATCCATTGAATTTTTTTGTTTTTGTTTTAGTTTAATGAGTTTTTCAGAGTACATTGGTTATATACATGTATCTGTCATATGGGAATGCGAAACCATTTGCAACATAAATTGCAATGATTTCCTGAGCCTAATATTTTAGACAGCTTTATATCTTCACCACTATGCCACCTCCAGTTTCTTCTTTAAAACTTTTAAAATCAGCTGTGCTATTGGAGCATAATTATGGCTGACAATTCAATGTTTACTCAACCAAATTATTTTTACAAAACCCAGGATAACCTTTGTTTAAATTAGATGTTTTTGTAAGTGCACTGTCACCTGCACCAGTATCCTGGCACTGAGCAGGTGTGTGTTCTTAGTCCTGCCCAGGGTAGGTTGAATAATTGAAAAGCCAAGTGTTCAGCTTCTTATGGAATTCAAGAAGCGAGGAGGAGACTCTGATGTGGAATAGGAGGTTTCCATGCATTAGGTTCAAGTGGCTGCAATGACATCACAGTTTTTTATTAAAATGATATTGTGGCAATTGATGGCAAGAACCTTTCACCTTAAAGAAAAAAAAACACATTTATTTAGCCTTTTAGGAGATTCAGGACAGGAGATTTGTGACAACACACCAGTAATGAGTCCTCCCCAGGCCAATTTGTACCCTGGGAGGAGGTAGTCACACATTTAGAGAAATGCTTCATGGGAGAACCAAGTGTGACGATTGAGAGAGACAGTTTCTTCATACAGAAGCTGTCCTGTAATGAAAGTACGGATGAGTATATTTCTGCACTAAGAATTCCAGCATCAAAGTTCACATTTTGTAAAAAAAAGTGAATACCTATTTGAGACATCACTTCATGTTCAACTGTGCTTCAATATGCATTCACTAAAGAATTTAAGCAAGTAGGAACCCTAACTTGAAAGAGTTACTTTGCATCGCAAAAGGAATTGAGAGATCAATGGATTCTACTAAAGTGTTGGCTTTAGATGGCACTTCTTGCTCAACCGGAGTAAAAGCAATTGTTGACAGAGATAGAGTTACAAAGTCAATTTTAAAATAAAAGGGTGAATGTTTTAAATGTGGTTCTAAAACACATTTAGGGAACCTGTCTTCTTGTCCAGAAATTAGAAAAAAATATTTTCAATACAAGAAAGTGGACCACATCAACAGTATATGTAAAAGTTCCAGGAACAGACATTCCATGATCATTAATGGAGGTATTGAAGTAGAACAGTATGTGAACAACACAATTCTTACCGTTGATGCTAAGAATAAAAATGCTATCATTAATAATTTCAAAGCACCTTTGGATAAAGTTAGTATTGGTAATGTATCACTAGATATAATGGCTAACTCAGGATCCCCAATCAACATTATATCAGATAAGACATTTAACCCCTTCTACGCTCATGACGAGCTCAGCGCGTCATGAGCGTAACCTGCGCTACGCGGATGACGAGCTGAGCTCGTCATGTAACGCGGGTTTTTTAAAATCGCAGCGCGCAGCGGGAAAACCGCTAGCGCACATGCGGTTAATGAAAATTGTCTGGAGTAGTCCTACTTCAACCAGATATCAATTCAAAGACAGTTGATAAACAGGATATTACCATGCTGTGTGATTTTGAAAACTGGCTTAATTTTAAGGGTTGCTTAAACTTTACCAGCGCTGAGGCCATACCCATAGGAATCTAGAGCATGAATCCACTGCCACCAAGATATACTTTTAATCCCCATCAGATTGTAGGGGGTTGTTGCATTGGTCCAAATAGACACAAACGAGTGGTCTATCTGATATTAGTAATGGTGTCTGACCTGGATGCGCTACGGTGGAACCTTTCATCTGCTAACAGATGTCACAACTTAAGACAAAATTCTTTGTCTGTTTAGTTAAACTAGGCCACCAATAGCGTTGTTTCAACAAAGAAACAGTTGCTGTAATCCCTGCATATGCAGAACTTAGACCCTTGTGTGCAACTAGAATGAAATCTAATCTGCGATCCATATTTGGAATTACTCTATCCCCCAGTTCTGGAATTTGAGCATACGGACTGTTATTTGCATCTAACTTGTAGGAGTACTTGAGTGGAAAAGCCTTTAGGCTGTTTTTACGTGAAGCGATGACAGCTATCAATATCTGTCCGTCTATTCTTGTTTTTGAACAAGTGATTGCAGCTAAGGCAGCAGTTTGTACTGCCCCTTATGCGGCTTCATCAGCCAATGAATTCCCTTCAATGTGAACGCCATCATGTTGATGACTCAGCGTATGTATCACATGATCGCTTGGTAGTTCGTTTTTCAACTCAGCTACCTATTCCCATAGCATTTTATGCTTCATTGTGCCACCTTTTGAGTCTTTAAACCCATACTGACCCCTGTAGTGAAGATATTCATAGTATGACTGGACACAGTAAAAAGAAGCGCACACTATCAGTGTGGGGAATTCTCGAACAGGGCTTTTAATTCTGCCAGCTGTGCCGTGTAATCTTCTAGAGACTGTGTCTTCGTACTGCTAGGATGGAACCTGCCATCCTGCATACAACCCTTTAAAATTGCACATGCGGCGCTGTTTACTTCTTATGGCTGGCTGAGCAGATCCTTCAGTGTAAATTATGTATTTGTACTGATCTAGAGGTATTATTTCGTTCGGGAGAGGATATTCTTGTTCATATTGAGGAAATGCTTGTGTTTCATGCGTAGAGTCATATCTGTATTCTACATCTGCTGCAGTGAGAGAATTAGCCCATTGTATCCATCTTGGATGTAAGGCTTTAGCATTGGGGATGCTAGCCTTTGTAACAACCTCTAAGGCTGATACTGGAGTTACGACAATTATTTGTTTCCCCTGAGCCAGTGCTCTTTCTCGCACTACAGCGGTCTGTACTGCCGTCAGAATTTTTCCTGGAGAAGCAAAATGCATTTCAGTGTTTCTGTACGAATGTGATTTGTATGCTATGGGTACTGTTTCGCCTTCATTGCAGGTTGAGTATGTGTACCCAGACTGACCCATTATAACATGAATCACCAGGTTGCGGACATTCACACGTGTCTGCAACTGTTTTGACGCTATCATGTCAGCTTGTAGGGAACAAAGGATATCTGTTTGTTCCTGTGTCCAATGCCTAACTGAAAAATCAGGTTTTAACAAGTTTTTACTTTTTCTGCGTAATCCAAAATGTAAATTCTGCCAAAATTCAAGAATCCTAATATGGATTGTAGATTTTTCAGTAATTTAGGAGGTTGGAGCAGTGCACACTTTTCTAAAAAGTTTGCTGCCACGCTTTTCCTGTCACTTGAAAGCTCGTATCCCAAAAATAGGACATTGAGGTAGACTATTTTTGATTTTTTTTAATTACATTTGTAGCCCTCAGTGGCGAACCCTAAAAGTATGTTGCTCACCCTGGTCAAGTGATCTTTTGAATCATCATCCATCAGATAAATATCATCTACATAGGACAATGCCTCTTCATCCAAATTCTGAAGTTTCAATTACACCTTGGTATTCAAGTGGATCTAAGATCTCCCTGACCTGTTTTTTCACTTCTTGTTTTATTGGGTACTGTCTCTGTGGAGTTGGAGTAGTATTTACTGGGATTGCATGGTGAGGTGACTCAGCATCCCACCCAACATGGTTGCAATATAATGCTGGAGCAAGTGCTACCACCCACTCCTGCGCGTATGAGTGTTTTAAGTATATTGGAACGAGGTCGGAAGAAGCTGGTAAAATTACAGTTTCTCCCTTTGAGCAATCCAGAACAATTTCAGGTTGCCAAACTTCTTCTGCTAAAAGGATGTCATAGCCATAAGTCAGGTTTTCCCAAAAGAGACCTTTAATTTTTCTGGGTGTATCCCCCTCCATTTGGAGTGTTATTTCATGTAACCTATATAGGACACTTACCCTTGTATCAGGTGTTTCTACCCTGATATGCTCATTCAACTCCGCTGTCACCAGAAATTCCATCAGGTTCGATAATCTTACGGAATTCACGTTTCTGTTGTAAAGGAGTGAAATTCCTCAGGCCCTGAGGTATTGCCACTGCTTGTGCCTCCCCTTTTATGTTTGCTAATATTATAGCTGATGCCTGGCAAAATTACCTAATAATTTCATCCCTAAGATCAGAGCAGGTTCTGCTCCGTACACATTCTGTATCTGTAGTAATACATCTGGTATTACTGCTAATGAAGGGATATCATGAGTTCTGGTATATATGGCAGCGAAAACTGTACCCCAAGAGGTACAATCCTCTATCTGGGGTGCTATCCCCATTGGCAAGCAGATTGTTAGCATTCTGTGTTTTTCTTGAGGGCTAATGTGTTGAAATACTGCATCTTGCTGTGCTATTTTTTGAGCTCTCCAGAATGGCATTTGCTCACGTTTAGTGGGCATTTTACCTATAACTGCGTGTAGCATTTGTGGTGTTATTTTAGTTGTAGATTCCTGAATTTGTCCTGTTTGTGTAGCCCTTGGTGGCTGAAGTGTGAGTGTTCTCATCACAAACTGTCAAGTTTCTGTAAAGTTTTATTATTTCTTTATGAAATGGAAGTAAGTTTGCTACTGACATTGTGTCAATGTCTGGATGTGCTTTGTAGGCCACTAGGACTAGCCCAGTTGCTCCATCTCTTCGGAGCGGACCGAGTCTCACTTTTTATTTTGTGTGTGAGAGGGCGCCTTTAAACCAGTTTATGTGCTCCAGGTAGGTCAGCGGAACTTCAATGTCCTCATACAGACAGTATTCACCTGGTGTTTCATCTTCAGTGTAAGAATGAAATGTATTTGATTGTGCATCTGCTTGTGAGAATTTCACCCATGAATAGAATACCTCTGTTCTATATGATTTGTGTGCCTCAATCACAAATGTGATTGTCCCACCCTTAGCTGTAACTCCATAGTCTACTGGTTTTAAAGTAAGGGCAGTTCTAACATTTTCTGCAATGTTGATTTCACCTTGTTGTTCCTTCCTTGCTGCAACTGCACACTGTGCTGGTGCTTATTTTGAAGAAGGAAAACGTTTCAAGGAAACTGAGATAAGGTTTTATCCACAATAGGAACTGTTTGTCATTCAAGCCTGATAAACCTATAGCCAATACATAGGATATGCCTATGGTAAATAAGTCCCAAACAAACGTTGACGGCGCCATGTTGTGTAGTCCCTATAAACCTATATAGGATCTCCACATTTAGACAACATATACTGTAGGATTGGTGTCCAGACTTTTCTTAGACACCCTAACCAGGTATGTTAGCCTGTATACCAGCTAGCTCACAGTGCCACTTGAAACCCCTCTTACCAAGGAGAGCATAGTTTTTGGCAACTATCAAACATGACAACTCTGTCCGATCAGGTGCAGTGTAGTTCCTATATTCCCAATAGGCTCTGCGCATTGGAATAATATATCCTATAGATTTGATGTAGGACTTCTGTCAATAGGTCTCTATCGAATATACTAAACTTAATTGTGTGTGTGCCCGCTAACTCAGAGGGCACTAGAAACTTTCTCGAATACACAAGAAGGGATTCGTTTCTGACAACCGCATAAACATGACAACTTTGTTTCCCAAGAATAAGAATATCTCTCTCAGAGTTGTGGAAACAATAGATAACTAGTTCACTCAGTCAATCGTGCATGCTTCGTTTCTACAGAGTTGCAGAGAAATAGAGAGACGGGCGTTTTCAATAAAAGGTTTATTGAACAGTCTTCTTTCTCATGCAAGAGGGGTGAACAGCTTCAATCGTTAGGCAGAATGCAAACTATAATGCCTACAGCGTAAACAGTAATATGAAATAATACTGTAAGAGCATTGAATGGTTTCTAAGCCATATAAAAATACATACATAAATAACATAGAGTAAAATACTAAACTGGTGCTTCTAAAATACGCCTACCCCAATGTACCTAACCTAAGTCTAGTATGTGGGAAGAAGTAATTATTGTCTTTTGCATAGGCTTAGTTTTGCCAAGAATCTACCAAAGGTTTCTCTAGGTTCTAATCAGCTCCATACCTTTTTAGAATGAAGGAGGTCTGGTATCTCTGTCTCGGGACTCGATTTTCCAACACCCGCAAGGGAAGCCGGAAACACTGGAGCTGGATTCTCGGCAGAGAAGGGCAGCTTCCTGATCAGTGCATTATCTGGAGAGTCGGCTTCCTTCGGCACTTGCTGTAGCGAGCTGCGTCGGGCAAGTAGGTCTTCGAACTGCTCCGAACCACCCTATCTTGCTATAGCAAGTGAAGGTATATTTATACCTTGAAGGTGTTTAGGAATGCCATAGTTGGACGTAAAGTCGGGCATATGAACCTCATGAAGGAACCCCTGGGGAATATTTGTTCATGCATAATAATTAGTTTCTTGTAGAAATCAATATTCAAGCAAGGGGAAGTCCTTCTGCTTAAGAGTCTGGTTTTCCAAGAAATCGTTGTGACGTTTGGTGAACGGATGGAAGTAGTCATGCCTGTATTTGGTTAGGATGGGCTATGCCTAAATAAGGGCTGGATTTCTTATGCCTATATAAGGGTATGAATCAGGAAAATTCAATCGGAGCCTAAAACGCCACACAACATAGGGATCGTGGAAAGAGTGCGATACTTTTCGCTCAGTCACTGGTACTTACGTTGTCTCAGAGAGATATAGAGAATAAACTGTGGGGACGTTTTCCAATAAGCATTTATTGAACCAGCGTCATTCTAGTGTAAAATAGGCGCGCTGAAACAACCACTAGACAGAAACAGATATAAGTGATTAGAATCTCCTACAGAGAAAAAGATGGTAGATTTCTACCATCGTGCTAAACCAATGATTACAGGCAAGTATATAAAATACATGACAGTAATGAATATGTACTCCTACAATGCGACCCTAACTAGATGTACCTAAGTGTACCTAGCATGTATGTAGGTGTAAAGCTAAGAATCCCTCTAGGATAAAGTCAACCACATTACCTAAAGTGAGAGACTGTGCGACCCCGTCTTGGTCTCGAGATGGACAACCCTCAAGGGATGTCAGACCACTGCAAGCTGGAGTGTCTGCGTGCAGGAACCTCAGCGTCTTGCCTCAGTGTGTCAGCATGGAAGTCCTTTTCTCCTCTGCCTTCCCCAGATGAAAGGTTAGGTGACTACCTGAGGCTATATTGGGGGTACCTATATGAAACATAACAATATATGTCTAAGTCCTGATGAGGAATCCGGCGACTTCTGTGATTGAAACATCTCCGGCTCCTTAACACCCTGACACTGTCATATGTATAATTGAATTGTGCTAAGGTGTTTACCTTAATTTGTGCTTGACAATCTTCTGATTTCTTTCAAGCACCAAGAAATGCCTGACTTCCTTTCTCAATCAATCAATCAATCAATCATGACACTTGTATAGCGCGCTACTCACCCGGAAGGGTCTCAAGGCGCTTGGGGAAGGGGGTCCGCTACTGCTCGAACAGCCAGGTCTTCAGTTGCTTCCTGAAGGAGAGGTGGTCCTGGGTCAGCCGAAGGTGGATGGGGAGGGAGTTCCATGTCTTGGCCGCCAGGTAGGAGAAGGATCTGCCTCCGGTGGTGGTTCTTCGGATGCGTGGTACGGTGGCGAGGGCGAGGCTGGCAGACCGTAGCTGGCGGGTGGGTGTGTGGAAGGTCAGGCGCTCGTTGAGGTACTTGGGGCCCAGGTCGTGGAGAGACTTGTGTACATGGGTGAGGAGCCGGAACGTAATCCTCTTGCTGACGGGGAGCCAGTGCAGGTCCCTCAGGTGGCCGGAGATGTGGTTGCGTCAGGGGATGTCCAGGATGAGTCGGGCGGAGGCGTTCTTGTTTCAATTGTCGCAGGGTTTCTGTTTCCACTTCATTGTTTTGTTTTCTTTGTGAATATCTAAAATATTATATATTTTTGTCTGGCTGGACAACACAATATAGATCTCTTTGCATTTCTATATTAATTTTCCATCCTTATCCTTCTTGTGAGGGACCACTCTTCATATAAAATACCAATACCCAAGGTCCCTGACCTATTCAATTGGGTTCCCTTGTCTACATATAATAAAACAATTAGTGAGCATAATAATATTCTATGGAATGTTTTCTCAATTTTATGTGATTGTGGTATGACAGCTTCCTGATAGAAATGGAATTTTGTACAAACTGAAAGAAATGATTAAGGCACACAATATCTGCAGGTGAATCAAACCCAAATCAGATGGGATAGACGCTATCAAAAACACTTCCAGATCTATTTGCAAAGATTTGCTTAGGTCATTTTTCGGCCTAAGTGAATACTACGCATGTTTTGTGCACAAATATGCTTTCTCTGTTGTAACTTTAAGGACACTGTTATGGCGATAAAACAGTACCTTTTTTGAGGAGTATAAAAATCAATAAAAAAGATTATAAAAATAAAGTGATGGTATTGGTATTTCTGAAGGGCAAATAATGCTCGTATAATTTAGTTTGGAGGTAGAGATAGTCAATGTGTATCTGATGCAGATTCCTCCATGGAAAATAATTACAAAAAAGATATTGATATTTCTAAATCTTTTAGGGGTGGTAGTGAATCTCGAATGAGGGAAGTAAAAAGCCTGCTACATTTAATGAAATGTTCTGTACAGATCTTTTACCTTTTTCACCATAGCGTATACTTTTCATTTTTAATTTTGTATTAATTATATTTTGTTTTAGTGATGGAAGAAATGTGATATTGTGTCTGTACTTTATTTGTAACCCTGTTATTCTTTATGGATTTTGGAGCTTCCTTCCGTTCCATCTATGGTCAGGAACGTAATACAGCTATTGCGTTCCGGACAGCTCTGGTGGAAGTTCATCCCCATTCTCTTTGTGGGCTTTTGTACTATTGTACAATAAATACTTTTAAAGTGTCTAATTTCTCCGGTTTTCCTCTTGTCTCCTTCATTTGTATCACCTGACACAACAGTCTCCTTTGACTTTTCTGGGCCAATGTGTAATCAGGGGGGAGAGAGTGGTGGGTGATTTTTTAAAACACACAGGACCAGTGATAATGATCTTAGCATTACAGGACTTATTAACATTTACAGGAAGTGTTAGACTCTCCCCTAAGGACATTGATTAAGAAGAATGGCAAGCATTGCATTTTAAAATACATTGGACCAATAAATCTGGAAGGATGCAGAATTTCTGTTTCAAGTGTTTGATATTATCAGTGAGAATGTGTATAATTTTAAACACACTATGTCATTTCATTGGCCTTAGCCTAATAGTACCTTAAAAATATTTGGACATCCTCCCCACAAAATCATTTTTGAAAAGCGGTGGCAAATTCTACTATGTAAGCAAAAAAAATCTTTATGTTTTGTACATAGTGCATTTACCAGCATATAAAACATTTATACTACTTACATGATGGGACGTTACAACAGGAGAAAACTCTCTTGTTGTCATGGCTGAATGATGTCTCAAGTACCTGCACCAGAACAGAGAGACTGTGGAATATGTACTCCAAGGTATGAATAGTGACCCTGAGTTCAAACTTTCATCGAACATTCTTAGTTTTGATAGGATTTGTCCTTCCGCCTTGAGATATGAGCGAACTTTGAAATTATGTTGGCTATTAAAAAACATGCATAAAACAGAGAAACAAAGAGCAAAGCGTGAACACAAAAACTATACCCAAACTTATAACATGAACACTAGCAGAACCAGAACATCAAACAGTAATGCCCTAAAAGAAAATAACTGGCAGCAGAGCATGAATTATAATTTGGGTACCAGGTGCAACTGTTGTAGAGTTTCTATATGTGCTTCAACAGATTGATAATACTGCGAGTGTTGTTTCTATAAAATATTTTTTGGGGTTAATATATCATGAACCAGACTTCCTGGGGATTTTCTCAGAAGTAGCATAATAAAGGCCTTGCAGAAGCAGTGGTGTATTAGAAAAACGGTTTTGGAGAAACTGGAGCAACCAGTGTGAGGAAAGGAGTGAGTTGAAGAGATTCCAGGGCCTACTCTGTTGCAACAGGATAGGCAGAAAATGCAACCCTATTGCCAACTTCGCTTGATTTCCAGAGGTAGAGTTCTGAGTAGGAAGCATGTACTGCAAATCTATCAATACATGCATGTGATATTATCCATTTAAAGCACTGTCCTCCTGCTAATACAATCCTTTCCCTGTGACCACTGTAAACCCTGGTTAAATAATTTACTTCTCTAGCCATCATGGTACCAAGTTAACTCTCCCTCAGGTGAATTGTATGTTAGGAATAGAATCTCCATGTGCAGCAGGTGGACAGTCTGCTGCCTCTGAGTTGCTCGCAATAACATGCCGGAGTATATCGTGAACAGCTCACTAAGGTGTCAAACTCTCTGCTGTCCCCCGATTCTTCTCACGATCACCAAACATACCTAGGTCCTTCTCTCTCTTGTGTCCTACTATCCTCTCCTGTTTCTCATTACCTCCTTTTCTTTCATTTCTTCCCCCTCGGTGGGGCACTTAAGGGTGGCTCTTTATAAAGTATAATTCCTCTGTGAGAAACCAGTGTCCTGGGCAGGACCACTCCATACACAAGCTTTCCTTCTTCATTCCCTCTATCTGATTTCCTCCTTTCCTGTCTTCTGGCCCCTCTTTCCTCTCTTCTGTCTCACCTTTCCCTCACCTCTAGCTACTCTTTTACACTCCTATCTCTCCTGCCCCTTATCTTTTCTTTTTCTCACTCTACCTCTGCCTTTCTGTCTTGATCTCTTCCTATATGGGTCTCAATAGTTTTTTTAGGTCTCGGCTGTCGAAAGCAGAGCATGTGCTGCTTTCAGCATCGAGAACTTCTTGGAATCAATACAGATTCCGAAGCTCTCGGAGGTGGAGTTGAAGCTCCGCCCATCTTTATAATTGGTTTGCGTCATGTAGTATGCAAAACGTAGGCTTTTCATTGTAAAGGAGGTTTCATAGTCCCTCCTTGTTGCCGCCTTGTCTCCTTTTGGCCGCGCCCACTGGGATTTTCTCATTTACCGGCGGCGTGACACTCTCCCCCTCATTAGCTGGGACGCACTATGTTTGCCACACAATGCCAATAGCTTTTTGTTGAAGGGCAGTCAAACCGATATGTGCCTTGTTTTTTACTGTATTTCCGAGCGCGCCGCCCGCTTCAGGCACACCGCACTCCTTTTATTTACTTATTTGCCTGGAGGACTTGTGGCTGCGCAGTGGGGAAGGGGGGCTCGCCACGCCAGCCAGACAGAATCCATAGTGTCGATATGCCTGTCTTTCTCGCATTCTTCCGCACATTGCTGTGACGTGGAGCTCATTTTACAGGCGCAAGCGATTGAGAGAGAGAGGAGGGGAACGGCGGGGGAGGAGAGCGAAAGCTGGTTTGTCCAGAAACAGAGTTGCCTCTGGCAGAGTAAAAGAAACAAACTAGAATCCAGGCTAACTATTATCAGTAAAAATGTACTGCTGCCGCAACAGGTGCATACCCTAGTTTAGGCCAGCCTTTTGGGTCAGTCAGTAGCAATGAGTGGGTAAAGGGACTGGTAAAAGGTGCTTTTGCCGCATATTAACAACGAGGAATGCTCCACACTATAGGTTGAATCTAGTGCCTACCGCTGTTGTAAAAACTGTTCCCAGCACCGTCCGCCACTGTAGGACCCAACCCCAGGTGTTTCTCTACAAAGAGTGAGTGTTACTAAATGCCTAAGCCGGCAAGTGCAGGAGGGCAGTGAAGTGGGCATGGGGGAGAACTGAAACACTGCTGCAGAACTTTATTCGTTTTTTTATTTACAAGTTTACATTGCGTGTGTTTTTTAGACAGATATGACCCCTCTCACTGCTTGGATGAGTTAGAGTGAGAGATGGGACTCGAGGGCTTCTCATATACACCCTTGTTTGTTTTCTTTCTTTCTTTCTTTTTTCTTTTTTTTTTTTATAAATCTTTATTGTAACAAAAGACAAGCAATACAATCGACCAAAAGAAGGGAAGGCACAGTAATTTTCCAATAATATTGCAGTATCTATCCAGTAAAATGCCCACCATATTCTATAGGTCCTACAGCATGTCTCATATATCCAGCGTGATTTGAACCCCACCCCCAACAAAATAGCTATAAGACAAAAAAAAAAAAGAATAGCAACAAAAAACACATCTTTTGTATGGTACAATCCAGGACTGTACAGTCATGTCTCAACAATGAGTAATGTTCTGCTCATTATGCGATTCGCCCCATCAAACCCTCTTCGAATATCATATCAGTCACTCTTAGTCAGTAAATTATTTCGCAGTGGTTACCAAATGTGTCTGGGCCTCAAAATCATCGGTAGCTCTTCCGCATAGGTTTCCAAGTTATCTCTGCAGTACACCAGATCTTTTATCCATAGATCGATTTTCGGTCGACGCCTGCCCCCCCCATGTAATCGCCACTCTTCTTGCCGCTAACAATAAAGCCAGGCGCACAAACTTGCCCCTTACTCCCTTGATTTGAGGCACACAGCAGAGCAGGCATATAAGAGGGGTACACTGAAGCTCCACACCCACCATTACTTTTAAAAGATCCACCACCGCTTTCCAAAACTCAGACATGCTCCAACATCCCCATGACAAGTGTATAAAATCCGCATTCCCTTGCCCACAACGCACACAATGATCAGATGCACGCAAGCCATATCTATGCAGCTGTGTAGGAGTGTAATACACTTGGTGTATGTATTTAAAATGTATAATGCTCAAGTTCCCATTTATATTGAGAGTCCCTGTTAATCCACATATGTATTTCCAATCCGCTTCCGAGATCGGATCGGGCAAACACTCATTCCGTCTTTCCCAGCTCTCATCGAACGCATCCACATTTTCGTCTTTAATCATCCTATATAGTTTGGAAATTAGCTGCTTGTTAGTAGGAGTGGTGAGTGCAAACTGCATTGATAAAAGCGTGGGGGGTTCGTTTGGATAGGTGGTATCATGCACCCTGGCCTCCTGCCGCAAGCGATGCATTACAAATCTAAAGAGCAATGACTGGTTACTGACATATTGTAGATCGGCTTGTGTAATGAAAGAGCCATCCTGATAAATATCAAGCATGCGTCGAAGGCCGGCCTCGTGAAGAAACCGCATGGATGGCGCCTCGTGTGTGACAGACATGGCAGCATGGTGCTCTAGGTACATATTTGGCGCGTATAATGGTCATTTCCGCGTCAGTTGACCTATCTTTTGCCAGGCGGAAACAGTAACACCCACCGAGTTTATTTCTGTTCTCGGGGTACCTAGTGCCTGATGGGTGAGTACGCTATGTAACGGAACCGGCGCTGCGTCTCCCTCCTCCACCGCGACATGAGGAGTGTACTCATGCGACCTGTGCCAATAGAACACATATTGGGCCTGAGCACTCAAATAATACGCATAAAAGTCTGGTGCCCCGAACCCACCCCTTTCGTACCCCCTAGAAAGGACCGACCATTTAACCCGGGCGTGTTTGCCTCCCCAAACCAGCCTGAGCAGCTGCCTGCGGAGATTTCTGAAGAACCCCATCGTTAGTGCCACTGGGATATTAAGAAAAAGGTACAGGAACCGCGGTAATACTACCATCTTGAGAAGCGCAATGCGATCTGCAAGAGATAGCGGCAATGAAATCCATACATCCACCTGACTCTCCAACTTCATATACGCCCTCCCAAAATTCTCCCTGATCAGCGTACTCGGATCCCGATGAATCCAGACACCCAGGTATTTCACTGGGTCCGTGGACCACACAAGTGGGAATTCCAAATCTGGCTGTACCGTGGCAGTCGTTAGCAGGATAATAAGAGATTTGTCCCAATTAATACAAAGGCCAGACAGGTGGCCGAAACGAACATGTTCACGAAGGAGCTGTGACAGACACCTGGAGGGTTCCCGCCCAAATAGCATCATGTCGTCAGAATAAAACGAAATGGCGACTGGTCGAAAATTGAAATTGAGCACAGTCTCCCTGTGTCGTTGGCGAATGACGCAAGCCAAGGGTTCCAATACTATTGTGAACAGTAGTGGTGAGAGAGGGCACCCCTGACGCATGCCCCTCTCTATGGAAAAGGGTTCAGTGGTCAGCCCCCCAACTCGTACTTTAGCTGTCGGATCTGCATAAAGTACCGCTATCCACAGTAAAAAACAACGGTGGGAACCCCATACGACGCGGAATATAATACATATACGACGGATGTATGACGTTACAACGCATACTTTTACAACGCCTACCTTTACATCGCAAGTTTTACAACGCATACCATTACACCGCATAGTGCTTTTGGGCGCTGGATAGTGAATAGTTTAATTTACTATTCCAACTCCAGTCCCCGTGGATAGTAGGGAAGGTGTTGGATAGTACATTAAACCTATTCCCTATCCTAGAGCGCCCCCTAGCGCAATGCGTTGTAATGGTTTGCGTTGTAAAAGTTGCGTCATAATGGTAGTGCGTTGTAAAAGTTTCGTTGTAAAGGCTGTTCCCCATATACGACCATTCCACAGAGTCAAACGCTTTGGCAGCGTCTAATAATACTGCCACGGCTGACATAGTTGGTTCTAGAATATGGAACATGGAGAAAATAGTTCGTAAGTTGTGTGAGGTGGATCTCTCGGGTATGAAACCCGACTGATCGGGCAAAACTAGACACTGCATCAGGGGTTGTAATCTGATCGCCAAGACAAAGGTACGTTGTAGCGCTGCGCTTGCCTCACATGACGCGCTGCTTAGCCTGAGTACATTGCGCTAGTATGCGCTTTTAATATCGCCGCTTAATTCTAATTTTAATAAAATTACAAAATCGCCGACATTCTTCTTATTTTAAAAAGCACACATAGCGCCTACCTGCATTATAAATGAAATACTTAACCGCTGTTTGGCGGGCCACTTAGCTCCTCATACCCACGCCCCCAGCCATTTTGGTGGTAGGCAGGGACAAAAACGCGGCGCCATTTTGGTGAGCGCCCTAGTTTTTTGCCTGGCTGAACTCGGCCCTACTTAAGACGCTTGTACCCGCCTGCTCGGCCCAGGACAAAGGTATGTTGTAGCGCTGCGCTTGCCTCACATGACGCGCTGCTTAGCCTGAGTACATTGCGCTAGTATGCGCTTTTAATATCGCCGCTTAATTCTAATTTTAATAAAATTACAAAATCGCCGACATTCTTCTTATTTTAAAAAGCACACATAGCGCCTACCTGCATTATAAATGAAATACTTCACCGCTGTTTGGCGGGCCACTTAGCTCCTCATACCCACGCCCCCAGCCATTTTGGTGGTAGGCAGGGACAAAAACGCGGCGCCATTTTGGTGAGCGCCCTAGTCTTTTGCCTGGCTGAACTCGGCCCTACTTAAACCCGCCTTGATGCCGCGCAGCGGGAATGCGCAGCGGGAATGCCGGACTCACACCGGAGTCCAGCCAGAGTCCTGCCCGTCTGCGCTCGTCCGCGTCGAGGCTGCGGCGAGGGTAAGTGACGCCGTCCCCATTCCTACACCTGTAGTGCATTCTAGGGACTGGTTAGGCTCCTTTAATGTTCATTCTCCCTCTTGTCACGATCTCCTGTCTCCAGACACTTGGAAGGAAACAGCTTTATGTCAGCACTGTAAGACAAAGCTCACCCCCGTATTAAATTCCCATGTTCACTCTCACTCAACTGTTCTTCGGGGGGGGCTTCTTAATGCCAGGTCACTATGCAAAAATGCCCAGCATATTCATGACTTGATCATTGAAATGGATTTAGACTGGCTATTTGTTACGGAAACCTGGCTCCGCCCATGGTGCAATCCTGACCTAGCTGTGGCTCTCCCTCATGCCTTCTCAATCCAACGATTGGACAGACCACTGCAGCGGGGAGGCGGCTTGGCAATTATCTATCGCACCGCCATCAAATGTACAACATTTGAACTGCCTGACATTAAAGGAGCGGAGGCTATGGCTTTTTGCCTTACCATCCATGACTCCCTCTCCTTCTCCGGTGCTCTGATCTATCGCCCACCTGGCCCTTTGACAGATTTTATGGAAAGTGTGGGAGACGCTCTGAGCGAGCTTACTCTTAGGTTCGCACATTGCACAGTGATGGGAGACCTTAACCTCCATTTAGATTCTACTAAAGAACCAAGCACCAGTGATTTTATGGACATTATAAATACACTCGGTCTCACCCTGCTGACATTAGAACCCACCCATGCAGCAGGCCATGTCCTGGACTGCATTTGCACTAATATGGATGGCTTGTCAGTTAAGGCTCCATATACCTTGACTTGGTCAGACCACAAACTCGTCCCATTTCATCTTTTGGTGAAACAGAAGGTTCCGGTCTCTAATGCAGGCCTACATTCGGCGGTCACAAGCCAGATTGGATCACTGCCCTAGCACGACCGGAGCTTATGGAGAAGTTGAGGGTCAGTAAACCTGGTTTAACAGGGTGCACTTTAACGGATAATCAGCAATATTGCGAATGGCTGGCAACATTCGGGTCATCTTTGGACGTGAGGAAGAAGCGTGGTAACGCACGTGGCCCCACAAATAAAAAGAGCGCCCCTTGGTTCACACTAGCTTTGAAAATGGAATTGAGTGCAGTAAGATCCTTGGAGCGCAGGTGGCGAAGGAAATATGAGCCAGCTGCTCGTGATATTTATAAATTGGCACGTAAGAACTATCATGCCGCAATCAAGCTGGCAAAAAAAACTTACTATCTGGAGGCTATCTCCTCCTCTGACAGGGGACAGAAGGAGATCTTTAAGATAGTCAAAAGTTTTACTAATCCCACTGCACTCTCCCAGGAGCTGCCCCCCTCGCGTTCGCTCTGTAATGATATAGCCAACCATTTTGAAAAGAAGATTCAGGATATTGTCAGGGATTTCCCATCGAGCCCCTCCATTCCGTCTACTCCGGATAAAATGAGGACAGGCACCTTGACACCCAACACTTCTTGTTTGGAATCATTTGCGCAGGTCTCTCTGGAGGACTCGTATCAGGCCATTTTGGCCATAAAATCTGGATCTCCATTTGATCCCTGCCCGCCTATGGTCCTTCGAACTTTGGCTGCGGAGCTAAATCCAACGATCAATAGTATTATCAACTCTTCGTTGGCCACTGCTGCAATCCCAGATGATTGGAAATGTGCAGCGGTTATGCCACTGCAAAAAAAGGCCCTATCAGATCCAACCATTCTGTCTAACCTGCGCCCTATTTCCCTACTCCCGGCAGTGTTTAAACTGACGGAGAAATTCGTCAATTACCAGCTGACGAGTTTCTTAGAGGAGAACAACATCTTACACTCCAATCAATCAGGGTTTCGGTCCAAGCACTCGACTGAGTCCGTCCTTTTGTTCTCAGTCGAGACGCTACGAATGGCACTGGACCAAGGGAAGAAGGCCGTCCTGATTTTACTTGACCTATCGGCGGCCTTCGATACGGTTGCACACTCAATCTTGATCGACCGTTTGAAGAACGCAGGCATAGGTGGAATGGTGCTGGCATGGCTTACTAATTTCCTTTCTCTGCGTCGTCAGGTAATAGTACTAGGTGACTATAAATCTGAGGAAAAGACCGTCAGCTCAGGGGTCCCACAGGGCGCTAGTCTGAGTCCTGTTCTTTTTAATCTTTATATGGTCCCCTTGATTGAGCTGATTGCGTCCTACCAGATCGAAGTCATATCGTACGCTGACGATACCCAGCTGATTTTAGTGCTGGATAGGGAGTTGCCTGGGGCGGAAGAAAATTTGATGAACTGTCTCCGGGCCACATTTGAGTGGATGACTAACAATCACCTCAGGTGTAACTCGGGAAAGACAGAGATAATAACGTTTGGATCTCAAAACTTGTTCTCCCCCTCACAATGGTGGCCTGAAGGCGCAGAAGCTCCTCCTAACACCATCGTTTCTGCGCGAAATCTTGGCATCAAATTTGATGACCAACTCTCATTCAAACAGCAGGCAGTGGCTGTAGCGGGCTCGTGTTTTCAGATCATCAAATCATTGAGGAAGTTTTTTGATCTTCTTCCTCTGGCAGCCAGAAAGACTGTTGCAGTGGCCCTTATAACATCTAGATTGGACTACTGCAACAGTCTTTATGCAGGCACCAATAAAGTGGTGCTGCATCGGCTGCAGATGGTCCAACATGCTGCAGCTCGCCTGGTACTCCGCTGGCCGAGAAGATCATCTGCTTCGGCGGCGCTTAAGGCCTTACATTGGCTGCCCATTCACAAGCGTGTATTATTTAAGATTCTTGTTATTGCCTTTAGAGCCTCTTAGTTTCAAGGCCCTAGATATCTTCTGAGGGGCTTTCAAAGCTATATGCCAACACGCTGTTTGAGGTCTGCCAGTCAAAACCTTTTAGTTGTTCCCAGATTTAGACTAGCCACCAAAGGAGGGAAATCTGTTTTTGTGTTGGGATCAAGAGCTTGGAACAAACTGCCAGCTCAGCTCCGCTGTATAGTCAAGGAGAATGACTTCAGGAAATCTCTGAAGACATGGATCTTCTCGCTCTCTGATGTAGCTTGTAGAGCATTGGTGTAGGGCTTGTACTGCGTGATACTGCCTTCTGTCCACCAACTTATCTCAGCAGGGTTGGGTGTGAAGCGCCAAGATGCTCCCTGGAGCGATAGTAGCGCTATATAAATGTGTGCTTACATTACATTACATTACATCTTAGCCAGTATCTTGGCGTCAATATTAATCAGCAACAATGGACGATTAGAGTCACACCTATCCGGGGGCTTGTCTTTTTTAAGCAACGTGATTATCAATGCCTGTCTGAGGCACGGTGGTAATTTCCCTGAGTCATGCGCTTCCGCGTACATCTCCAAAAGATGCGGCGCAAGGAGATCGACATATTTCTTATAGAACTCTACCGTTCGGCCATCAGGACCAGGTGCTTTACCGTTGGTCAACGCCGAAATTGCTGTTTTAATATCCTGCTCGTCTATTGGTACACACAAATACTTCATATGCACATCAGAAAGCCATGCACATGCCACATTCTCAAGATACGACTCGAATTCAGCCTCCGAGGCAGCTCCCCTCGACTTATATAAATTGGTATAAAAATCCCGAAACTGCTCCACAATGGTATCCTGGCAATTATGTTCCCTACCATGTTTGTCTACAGTCCTATCAATGTGTGTCTGCTCAAGTCGCTCTTTAGTTTTAAACTCCAACGTTCGTCCCGGTCGTCCTCCCTCCCCATAGCGCCGGGCGGTGTGTCTACGTGACAAATATTTGATCTCAGTTTCGGCCAACTCATCATAATCCTTAAGTAATTCCTGTATGTGTGCTAATTTTCCCACCGCAGGTGCCTCCCCGTACTCGCGTTCCATTTCTCATAGTTTGTCTTCAGTGTTTTGCAATTGTGTCCTCGAATCCCTCAGTATGCCCACCCAAGTGCTGATTCATACCCCTCGGATCGTGACCTTAAAGGCCTCCCAGAGGTAAATATTGTTCTATGGCTTCCCGTACTGTTGTGTCATAAATCGGGTCTAGCAGAGCCTCGGACCTCAGCAGCCATGTAAAGGGGCGTTTTATAGCTGCCGGGATCACTATATCCATTTGCACCAGGCTATGATCAGACAGTGTCCTGGCCAAGTTCCTTATGTCCTCCACCCAATCCATAATCTCTACCCCAATCAGCCAGTAGTCCAATTGCGACCAGCTCACATGTGATGGTGTCGCGTGCGTGCCCTCTCTCACCTGCGGATTCCGCACTCGCCAAGCATCACACAGTCCAAACTCTTCCATAGCACCACCAATATTTCTAGCGACCTTAGGAGTGCGATGAGAAATGGGGCTAGATTTGTCCAGCTCGGGGTTCAGGTATGTGTTTAGATCCCCCCCATATGATAGAGGCCTCCGGCCAATCTCTCAGCATACCCCGGGCTGGACTGGGAACCACAACCGGCCCTGGCAAAGTGCTCGGCCTGGCCCCCCTCCTCAATCGGGGGGGGTTGGAGGTGCCGCCGAGCTGCAAAAACGGCCCTGTAACAAAAACGGCCACCAGGGGCCCAAAACCGGCCCCCACCCGTGAGGCGCACCGGGGGATTGTCCGAGTGCCCGCTATGGCCAGTCCGGCCCTGAGCATACCATCCATTCGGGAGAAACAATTCGGATCATCCATGATCGGGCCATACATGTTAACTATAGTAATCAATTTGCCGCTCAATTTACCATGCACCATTGCACCATTGCACACCTGCCCTCTTCATCCAGAAACGTATGTATCAGTTGAAAAGATATCCCTCTCTTGACAAGAATCATAACCCCTCTCGCATAGGAAGAATACAACAACACTAACTTGAAACTTGCCCACCTACTCTCTATACCATGTTCTGTATGTTTAGTCAAGTGTATCTCCTGCAATAGAGCTATGTGTACCATATGCCGATTTAGGTATGCCATCACCAACCGTACTTTTTTAGGTGAGTTGAGGCCTCGGAAATTCCATGTCAACATTCTACACCTATCACCCATCAGGGAGTGTAGACAACTGTTTCATGCCAATCGTGATCTGTTTCAACAGGACGCTGTTAGCAGCACTTTGTGACAGTCTCTTCACAGGCGTCAAACGCAGCATCATGTACCATGTCAGATGTGTAACAAAAAAAAAAAATCAATACACAACTCCTCGTACCCGACCCCCCTCCCCCACCCACTCCAACCTCCCAATTAGGTCGAGACCAAGCCCTACCCCCCTCCCTCAAAACGTCCCCCAGAACTACCCAATGCAACATCTGGAGAACACCCGCTAGGGGAAGAGGAATGGCGACGGGTACACGCACCGGAGTGCGGTCGCCGGATTACACCTATGTATGCCCCCCGCGTACCCCAAGGTCAAATGGTCTGATTAAAACTTTTTAGTAATACCCCTGGGACTAAAACTCGTTCAGTATCAGAGTGCCCCCGCCATCTGCCCCCCGCAGTTCTGCTACCCAATCTTCCAACCCAGGCACTCATGATCCATCAAGTGTGCAAGAGCCTGAGTAGCTCCACTCGCAATAGTTTCAGTCTATATTCACAGTCATTAGTTTGTGTCCTCCAATCCAGACACTCCAGTCGTGTCATCTTGTGCCTTCCGCCGAGGCCCGCCCTTGCAAATGTGTTTCGTAAATTTCAAAGCAGATTTCGCATCAGTGAAAAAGTGTGCTTGATCCTCATGCGTGATTTTTAATTTGGCCGGATATAGCATAGCGTAATGTACCGATGCGGCCCTCAGCAGTTTCTTTACTGGCACAAACTCTCTTCTCGCCGCTTGGACCGTCGGAGTGTAATCCGGAAAAAAGGACAGCGTGTCGCCTTTATATACAACTGGGTCCTTGGCTCTAGCCTCTCTCAGCACTGCGTCTCTGTCAGCATAGTTCAATAGGCGTGCAATAATCGGGCGGGGCGGCGCACCGGGCTTAGGCCTGGGTCCCAGTGAGCGATGTGCACGTTCCAAAAAATATCACCGCGGAGAGTGCAGGTCCGAATAGCTCACGCAGCAAGCCATCTATGAACGTCTCCATCTTTGAGATTGGTGTGGACTCCGATAATCCAATAATTTGTATGTTATTATGCCTTAATCGCGCTTCTAAATCTTCGTTCTTCGTGCTAATCACCAGTATCTTTTCCATCTGTAAGAGCTGCGTACGAGATTCAGCTTCTGCATCATGCGCATCAGACATGCGATTTTCTAAAACATCCAGTCTGTTCTCATGTTTCTCGACTTTCTTCTTTACCATGTCCAGCCCAGTCGCCAGCGCATCAATTTTGCTGTCTATCATTCTCATGCCGGCCCTTAGTTCAAGCAAAATGGCCCTGGTGTCATCTCCCGCACTATCCGCAAACCCCGACGCCTCTTGCCAGGCGCGCAACACCCATTGGGCTCACCGGGCTTCAGCCCCCCCCGTCGTCTACTTCAGCCCGGGCTAATTTGACACGCACTGAAATAACTGCGCATCGGAGCCGAGAAAATCATTTTTATGATGCTTTTTGAGAGGCCCAGCAGCCCGAGCCAGCCAGCCTCTTAGTTTCAGGGAACCCCCAGCCCCCACCTCTTGTTTTCCTTTACTGGCACTGAGGTGATATCCATGCCTGAAGGCAGGGATTTCACCTAATCACTTGATGTGTTCAGCATGGGGTGGGAGTGGGAAGATGCACACAGCAGGGGGAAAGGGACGGCCAGTGCAGGTGATGCTTTTCCTTTGTTAATTAATTTCTGCTGGTGTCATAGCCCAGGGTTTGCTGTCTGTGCACTTGTATGGATGTGTATTCCATACAAGTGCACAGACATCACACCATGGGCTATGACGCCAGCAGGAATTAATTTACAAAGGAAAAGCTTCACCTGCACTGGACATCCCTTTCCCCCTGCTGTCTGTGCACTTGTAGGGAATTCACATCCAGGGCGCTAAAACACACGCAGAAGCAGAGGAGGCCCTGGTAAGGAGAAACCAGGAAACATTTGGCCCGCACCTGTCCACACTGTGAGATTTTCGGGAGGGGCTGGATGCCAGGACACAGTGCTGCTGATCAGCCCAACGTCAAAGAGGAGAGTTCCCTCCGAATATGCAAATGTAGTGTAAGGTTGCAGAGTTCATTTTTTGGGGTGCTAGTGGGTAACTTTAGGGTTCAGGGTGGGTGTGGGTTTTAGGGTGCCAGGGAGTAATTTTAGGGTTCAGGGTGGGTTACGGATTGGGGTGCCTGGGGGTAATTTTAGGGTTCTGAGTGGGTATGGGTTTTAGGGTGCAGGGTAGTAATGTTAGGGTTCAGGGTAGTAATGGGTTTTGGTGTGCCAGGGGGTAATTTTAGGGTTCAGGATCGGTATGGGTTTTGGGGGCCAGGGGGTAATTTTAGGGTTCAGGATCGGTATGAGTTTTGGGGGCCAGGAGGGCAATTTAGGGGTTCAGGGTGGGTGTGGGTTTTGGGGTGCCAGGGGTAATTTTACGCTTCAGGGTGAATATGGGTTTTGGGGAACCTGGGGTAATTTTAGGGTTCAGGGTGAGTATGGGTGTTGGTGTGCCAGGGGTAATTTTATGGTTTAGGGTGGTTAAGGGTTTTGGGGCGCTATGGAGTTAATTGTAGGGTTCAGGGTGGGTATGGGTTTTAGCATGTGAGGGGGGGAATTTTAGGGTTCAGGGTGGGTGTGGGTTTTTGGATATCAGGGGGGCAATTTTAGCGTTCAGGGTGGGTAGGGGTTTTGGGGTGCCAGCGGGTCATTTTAGGGTTTAGAGTGGTAATGGGTTTTGGGGTGTGAGGGGGGGACATTTTAGGTTTCAGGGTGGGTGTGGAATTTCGGGTGTCAGGGGGCAATTTTAGGGTTCAGGGTGGGTATGGGTTTTGGGGTGCCAGGGGAGAATTTAATGTTCAGCATGGGTATGGGTTTTGGGGTGCCAGGGGTAATTTTAAGGTTCAGGGTGGGTATGGGTTTTGGGGGGGCAAGGGTGTAATTTTAAGGATCAGCGCGGGTATGAGTTTTGGGGCTCCAGGGGTTGATTTTAGGGTTCAGAGTGGTAATGGGTTTTGGGGTGCCAGGGGGTAATTTTAGGGTTCAGGGTGGGTATGGGTTGTGGGGTGCTAGGGGGGTAATTTGGGGGTTCAGGGTGGTAATAGATTTGAGGGGGCAAGGGTGTAATTTTAGGGATCAGTGCGGGTATGGGTTTTGGGGTGCCAGAGGTAATTTTAGGGTTCAGGGTGGGTAAGGGTTTTGGGGGGTGAGGGTGTAATTTTAGGGATCAGCGCGAGTATGCGGTTTGGGGTTCTAGGGGGATGATTTCAGGGTTCAGGGTGGTAATGGGTTTTGGGGTGCGAGGGGGTAATTTTAGGGTTGCATGTTTTCTCCGCTTGACCTGAGCATTAATCAATCCTGATTATCTGCCATTTTAGCCCCACCCCATTGATTGACATTAGCCACGCCCCTTCATTTGCCATGTTAGCCCCCCCCGAAATTAAGACCTAGTTGCGCCCCTGCCTCTTGCATCTCCGCCTGGTCTCCCATCCCTTCAGTGGCACGAGTGCTGCGTTTGTTCTCAAACTGTAATTTAGCCTGTTTGGGGTCCGTTTTGCCCATACTGAGGATGAGTCTCTCTGGATGTCGCACACCACCTAGTTCCACAGCCCCGCCTGTGTTGTGCACGACCGCCTCAGTGAGCGAGGCGGTATGTCCTCACTTCAGCGCCACCCCGCCACTGTCTGCATGGTGTCACTTGAATCGTCTGGTGCCCTCACAAAATGCCACCAAAAGCCTGGTTTTCTGTGTAGGTGAACGGCGTGGGGCCAGGGACACATTCCCACGAGAGTGAATTTCAGTTTGAGGGTCTTCTGAGCACAAATGCCCAGACGTAGAGTATGGTCAGTGCACAAGAGCTGCAGGCAGGGGTGGCTGTGGTGATTTCTGGGGACTGAGCTCATGCTTGGCTGCAGATGGGCCTTTAAGGAGACTTGTGTATAAACCAGTGCTTTTCACCACTCTGCTTGTGCTGCAGTTGGTACTATCTGGTAAGGGTGTTTTGATCTTATTCTGAGCCCTGGTTAACGTGTAATGTGGAGCAGGAATTCAAATATGTTCAGCCGACTTGAAGTATGGAGAGTAATAAGGGTTAGAACCCACCTTTTAGGTCTCGGTGAGCGCTGTGCATCATGTTTGTGTACTGGTAGAAAATGTTCTCTCTCGTGTGGTAATCAGAACAGTCCAGGTAACACCCAAAGGATCCTAAATGGCCCTATTTGTATGCAAATTACCTGCATGAGACAAGTGGCATGTTCAGAGACCAGGCCAGGCATAATATATGATGATACAACGTGATCATGTTGATCGCGGTATCTTACAACGCGGGTTTTACAACGTAAGTCATTTCAACGACTTGCAGTAGGGAAGGTGTTGGATAGTAAATCGTACTATTCCTTAGTTTGCAGTGCCCTCCAGCGCAAGTCGTTGAAACGACTTGCGTTGTAAAACCCGCGTTGTAAAGCGCCCGCGGTGAAACTCCCACGTGATAAAGGTCGTCTCCCATGGAGTCTGGCCAGTTGACACGTTAATGGTGCTGTGGCCAATTATGGGGACTGTATTTATCTTAGGCTGGAGTTAAGCTCTTACAGAATATATTTTCTTGAGCCAACTCTCTCCCTATTAAGCAGAAGCCAGGGCCACTTAAGAGGGCCCTTTGTGATCTCAGAGTGTACATATTATACCGCAGTTTAGGGTACAATATGTAGACTTCTCACTGTGGTACACAAAGTCAACACAGATCGATTCTTGTGTGCCTTTTTCACGGTCTATCGTGATGCATAGCTGCTTGATACCTACTGTATCCAAACACCAGCATCTCACAGTGCACACGGCTCCCTGTCCTCTTCTAACTGTAATTATGTCTATTTCTTTTTAATGCTGCTACCGAACTTTGTATGGAAATAGTTAGATCACTGTATGCTCTGTAATGTAGGTATAATTGACTGACCATTCATAACAGATACCATTATGAACCCATAGTAGTTTCACTCAACTGGAAGTTATTCTATGTACAGTTGTTCTTTATAAAGGTAGTGTGTGGTTCTGCTCTTTTTCCCTCAAATCTGGCCAAATATGACAAAGTTATTGGTCTTTTGTTTGATGGTAATAATCACTTTGGTACGGAATGGCCCAGATTGAAATTTAAGACACACATTGTATAAAAGTGAAACTTGTTTGAACAGAAGTGGTGTTTCTTAAATAGTTTGCACTCATCTTCCACGTGGACACCATTGTATGACAGTGCTGCAGCAGTACAGCCACAAGCAATGCTCTGTTAACTCAGTGTAAAGTCCCAGCTGTTACAGTCAATAACATATAACAATTAACTTCTTTTCCACTGCCAGGCCTCCACTTGAGAAACAGCATCCTATTCAATTCAAAATAGCTTTATTCGACAGCAGGTGTCATAAAAGCATCGAATAGCATATATACAATAAAATAGAATCTTTACAATAAAAAGAGAAAAGGATCATGTAATACAGAGGGTTATTTAAAAGTCTCTTTAGATAGAATTAATAGCAGCATATTTGATTAAAACAACATTAAACAAGTATAATAAAAGATCCTATTCACACTGTTGTACTCCTCGGTCCTTTCAGGATACGAGTCAAGCCAAGTCAATATCCCAACAGAAGATGACCTATAAACACCCGGTCAGCAGTTCAAAAACTTAGTCTGTCTTGGTGGGGGTGGTGACTCCAAGCGTTACAATGACTGAAGTCATTGTCATCCAAGACCTAGGTAACATTTCCAGCTTCTTCCATCTCTTAAACCAAAAACCCAGTACACCTGTGTCTTTGTTATGATTGAATAAGAATCTTCTATAGATTCCTTGAAGTACTCTTATTCTCAGACTTGATAAATTTCCTCCTTCCATCCACAATGAAGAGGCACATTTAACACTAAATATTCAAGTCCCTGCTTCTCAGATCCACATTTAATAGGGCTTTTTGCAAATGCATTAGTCATTTACACCGTCCATACCATTGCAGCATACTTCCTTGTGTCACTGCTAAGGTCATAGAATACTGATAGCTAGCTGAACCAATGTTTGATGATGTCTTAAATTCTGCAGTTGATCTTATCCAGATTGATGCCTGTTATGGACATCGAGATTTGCTGTATGGACTGCAAAATTGATTTGTGCTTGTAGACAGAGATTTCAGTTCCGATGGAATTCCTGAATCCTGACTTTGCTGTGACTTAGCACGGGAGATGTTAAGCATGGGATAATCTTGATCTGCAATCACTATATGCTAAGAACTGTGGCCTACAGACAGACGTCTGTAGGCCACATTTTCTGGTACTGGTGAGGACTTTGATTTTTATCCTTTTGGGATGGGTAAAATGTGTACCATTGAGGTGGGTTATATTAACTCCTGCCCCTTGAAGCAGTTTGAAACGATAACATATCTGGTATAATTATTTAAGAAAAAGAAGAAGAAAAAAATCCAAGTCTTGCTAGCTTATTTCTGCTGTTTATACTTAAACATTTGCTTTGTTCAACCATGTGAACCTTACCTCTCATCTCGAGTGCTTGGATACCGAGAGACCATCCGTACTGAACAAATCAATGAAATGTTACTACCTTACATTTTACATCGAACAAACCCACAAGTCACTATGTAGTGGCATCAGAGGCCTGGCTTTGTGACCTTGCATGTCCATGCACATTCATAAGCCAGAATCTGAGAGAGCGCGTTGCTTACTACCGTGTCTCTGAGAGACCTGAAAGTAGAAGCTCAGTCCACTGACAAACGGATCAGCACAACCCGTTTCTCATCTGTCTGATAGAGCCTTGCTGGGAACATTAAGGAGATGGCCCTTTTCTGTTCACTCATTGCAGAGATTTGTATCTCAGTAGACTAGTCAGAGTTGGGTTGAAAGGTGGCACTGTCATTTCTCTAGGCTCATGACCTCCTGAAGTGGAGAAGTGTGGCTCAATGGTTAGAGCAGGCAGACCTCGATGCAGAGCTCTGGCCAGGGACCAGGGTTCGATTCCCACCTCGACGGGTCTCGGTCTCATTAATTACCCTGACCGGATATTCTCGCCTCAGTGCCTGTTCTGATCATGGGTCCCACGCTGCAACTCTGGGCAATAGCTTGCTTAGTCTCCACAGGTCTCGGTCTCATTAATTACCCTGACTGGATATTCTCGCCTCAGTGCCTGTTCTGATCATGGGTCCCACGCTGCAACTCTGGGCAATAGCTTGCTTAGTCTCCACAACGGCCCCCACAACGCGAGGGATGCCTGGTCTGCACCATGGGGGTGCCCAGAAGTGGACACTTCACAGGGAAAGCCAGGAAGGGTTCCCTTGCGGTATTCAAACAAGCGCCGGGAAAACCACTGCGGGTAGCTGTGCGCTATACAAGTACAAAAAAAACAACAAAAAAAACCAGAGGACACCTTCTAGGCTGCAAGATAATTCTGCTCATTTGGCCAGGGAAGAACTTTTTGGTGACCGCAGACTACTATACAGTTTCCAGCTCAAGGAAGGGGACGTGAACCTATCGTTTTTGCTAGTTGAACAGAGACATTCATGCTCAAGGACCTAAACACATCTTATTAATTGTAACTGTGTGTTTTAATGACAGAGTTGCGAAAATTGAAAGGCAATGCTTTCTCCTGGTGCTCTATTTCAGTGATGGGTCTGGAGATTTGGAGTGCGAGCTAGCAAAAGATCTTGAATGAAGTATGCCTTATTATCTGTTGTAAAACTAGAATTATTGTAGGAAAGTTCCAAATTTGTGTTAAATACAAAAGCATGTAAAATGTGTCAGAATTAGAATCCAGTCTATGTGAAGCTTTTGAACAATAGCGGTGAGGGAGACCTTAACTGAGACTTGTTTCCATGGTCCTTCTATGATGAACCATGCTTTGGTCCTGGGTTATACAGCAGGTTCCATAGGGAGCTAATCCCAAACTTCTTTGTCACAGCTTTGGCTATTATTATTAATCTTTCATTTGTTGCACTCTGAACCGTTTGGGAACACAGAGTACCTTTTCAAAGAAACCATCCAGAGCAATCTTCCAAGAATCAGACTGGAGACATTGTGATCACATCATTTCCCACAGTGCAAGAATAAATTGCTGTTCCCTCAGTAATCTGGTCACGTTTTCAGCCGACACCTTTAAAGTGCACCACCACATGCCTAAGAACATTTCACGCTATCAAGTACCTCGCCAGGTAGTGCATACCTTGAAATGTTGTTCGACTGTGGTCGTGCTTAATAGGGTTCAGTAGGAGACTTGGAAGATTGAGTTTAAATTGTGGATTTTTTCATGTTGCCCTGTGCAAAGTATGGCCAGTGGCCTTATGCGTGTCTTTCCGGGAGCCACATTTGTTCCTATACGCTTATAGATTAGCAAACATGTTTTTTCCTTTGTTAATAACAAATTAAACGAGCATACCTTTGTTTTTGCAGTATAATTGAAATTATTCTAAAAGAGCAGTGCAACACAAAAAAACAATTGAAGCTACACAGTGGACAACTGCACATCCAGCAGAACGGAACACACTGCAATCCCCTCTGTTACACACAGGCATGTACATAATGGGCCACGTAGGACCGGAAAAGGATCAAGGCCGCCACTATCCAATGCATATTATCGCTAGACAATGCATAATATTTTCCACCCTTCCCAAATATAACTCAGACTTAAATAATAGAAAGCAGCCAAATACATAAGCAGACCAACCTGATAAATCAACGATAATCCCAGAACCGTGAAGGGTTTCCAGGTTCAGAAAAATTTGGCCCTATCCAAATAATAGGAAGGTGCTATACAGTTGCCCCTAGTAGACAATAAAAAACGAGCAAAATATACAAAAGGGTATAAGGAATATACAATTGTCCTGTTTGTTGTGAATAGATGTGCCTTTCAAAATTCTGAGTTAATGTTGCATGGATGCCTTTTCTTAGGTACAGAGGTTTAGACCGGATGTCCGCTGACACAATTGATTAAAGTTACTTTTAGAAATTAAGTTCAGCTTGCGTATTTCTCAAAGGCATCAGGAACATCATGCTCATGGAGTTAGTACTACAATGCAAGCCAGATGTTTCGGATGAAGTAGTCTAAGCCTCCAATCAATTCTTTATTGTTTAAGTTAATTAAAACCATAACAATGTCACAATGCAAATAAGGTATCAATTGTTTAACAACATATAAATTATTTAAGATATAAAATATAAATGAATTAAGATATTAAAAAAAATAAGAAAAAAGAGCATGTTACTTATTTTATCCTAAAAGCTGGAAATAATGTCCCTATCTTGAGACCTGTTAAAATTTGTTTGTAATTCTGTATCGTAAAATTATTGTCAGGATTACGGTTTCATCAGATATTAACATTAAAAACTTTTTAACATTTTAGAATTGCAATAGAGATACTAAACATTACTGGGTTGGCAGTGCCTGCTTCTATCAGCCATATAGTTATTTTCATAAAATAATACAAATTTCATCATTTTACAGGTCAGGTAAGGGTCTGTTGTAATTCTCTAATGATGGCCGATCTACAAGTTCGGATCCCTCTGTCATTAAAAGCCTTTTTTAGGATCGGTACGCATTTCAATTTTAAACTGGGGCAGACACACATAACATGGATAAAATGTTGCCATGCTGCACCACATAAGCTGCATGTTTTGGCGCCTTTATACTTCCATGCAGGTTGTTCAGCCAGGTTTGGGAATACCCCAAATCTAATTACCAACTTTAGTTTCAAGTGGGGCGAATATGTTGTACTGAGGTATTCAGCCGGTCGAAGTGATGTATAAGATTGAAGAACCATCCAGGCATGAGATCTTTTGGCTAAGGTACATTTGTCTTCCAGTGATGATTGTAGCTTAGCCGCTTTTTTTGTTACGCTACGGAAGACTTGGAAGGAAGGGTTCTGTGCCCAAAGTTCGGTTGTCTCAGTTTCATTCAATGCCATTTTCAGGAATTTGCCGTAACTTGAGCTTGGATCGTCTTCCTGGGCTCGCCACATGGCGTCATTTAAGGTATTAGATCGGTTCTGCCAGATGAAGGGGTCAAGCTGGGTCACAATGATCCTAGTAAAGTTTTCACAACATCACTTAATCTGGCTTTCCAGTTGCCGAAGATCCTTCTGGAAGTGGGCCTCCACAGCCCTATCAATAGTTTGTAAAATACCATAGACCTACTTTTACGGGAAACTTTTTGGGTCAACTGTGCAGAACGCAGGGAGACAGCTGTTCTGATATTTGATCATGAAATTGGGATAGCCATAATTCATACCCACAAATATGGTTGACAAATCGATGGTTTTACATTCTTTGCATCAATGCTAGCCATCAGTCAATAACTTAGCTATCTTTTCAGATTCAAGGCAAAGTCAATCAAAATCGAAAAATAACCTTGAAGATTGGCAATGCAGACAAAACATGCAGTCATACCTGTGAATAGCCATGAGGAAACATAAGCTCTTGTTGAAGGCTAAAGAAGCGGGGACATTCACAATAAGAAGCTCTAGTATGTTGTAAGCAAAGCCCCGCTCTGCTTATGGACCAGCGACATCCCAAACCATGATCTCTTTCGCTACTAAAGATCTCCTTTTCCCATCACACATGTGCAGTCACGGCCAGACACTCCGCTCGTACTCTCTCACCTGTTTTCATTTCCAATTCTTCTGGTGTCTTTCACTCTCTTTGAAGAGTACTTCAGCGCCATGATGCCCATTTTTAGGTCTCGGCCTGGTGAAAGCAGTGCATGCGCTGCTCTCGCCATGCAGAGGGCTTCTTGGAATCAATACGGATTCCGAAGCCATGTCCCAGCTCCACCTTCAGTTTTCATTCGTGCGTGTTGTTTGGTGTCACAAATTATGCAAAAGACAGTGCAATGATTGCACCGGAGGCATTTCAATCCCTCTTTTTTGCCACCCTGTCCCCTTTTGGCCCCGCCCACAAGGATTGGATCGTTTACCGGCAGCATTAGACTATGGCCTTTAATTACTGGGGAAGCACTATTTGTTTCCCCTTCCCTCTGTCTCTCTCAGAGACACAGCTGCTCGTTCTGTAATATGTAGACATAAAATATGGATTTTGAAAAGTCGCGTTTATGCTGGTGTACGAGCGCGTAATGTACATCGCTCGACAAATTACTATTAAATGAAAATTCATTTGATTTTGAGGAAAACGTAATGTGTGCATTTTTTTTAAATTATTTAAATAGGATCATGTTGCGAAATGTTAAACTATGTTTATTTCTTTCAATGGAATTTGGTCCATTGAAATATGGGGCATTCTTTTCATGTGTGGTTCAGTTGTTGGCAACGTCGTGAAAAATATACTTCACGCATTATTTCAGCCTGCCTATATGTTTCATTGAAAGGGTACTAAGAGCTGCGTTTGTGCAAAGTTCTACGTGTTTTTCTATTTAACTCTTTAGGTCCGTTGTCTCGAGCGTTGTGTTTAAGGAGAAGCAGTTTCCGCTGCGAGGCATACTCGTTTCCATTGTGTGATGTGCTGGTGACGGGCTTTCCTTGTTTTGCCCATGCCCCCATCTTATTCCTTTCACCTTGATACCTGATCTCTCACCCATGCACTTATCCAGCTCCCCCTTTATGACCCGCAGCCCCAGTGCTTTACACGCTTTTACTCACAGTCCAATTTCGCCTGTACCGTCGCCCATTCTCCCTGTGCCCCCTCTCACCCATTGCTCCCACCGCTCCTTGCCTGCCTCCAAATATGAAGAGACACAACACCAAACTTCAACCTCTAGAACGCGCATGTGCAAGACAAGAGAGACTGTCAGAGTGGAGCTTCCATTCTTATTACAGCCTCAACATCAGATGTGCCTGGCACGAGAGCATAACTAATGCATCAAAAAGTGCAGGGAACCAGGTTCTGTCTCAACTGCTCAAAATGTAAACAAAACATATTGGAAGAATATGCGCAGCACTTTGGCCATCGTGCTCCGGTGCTGGAAGAAAATGTTATCCTTCAAGATCTAAAATACAGTCATCTTGGAAGTGGAAGGGGGTTAGTTGTCTGCTCCAGGCGGACATCTCGGAATGGGTTACATTAGACCGCAAATGAAGACATCTGCGTATAGATGGGTGAAACAAAAAAACATTGAAAATGCAATAGGTCTCGCCTTTTATTAAGTTAAATCCACTTGCTTTGCTATACAATACCATTACCAAAGCAAATGGCTTTAACTTAATCAAAGGCGAGACCTATTGAATTTTCAATGCTTGTTTCACAAGTGCTGAATGGACAAGGATAGGCAGAAGCAGGAGTGAGGAGTGATGGAATAGGTGAAATAAAGATTTGACGGGAGAGCAAGACAAAGGACTATTTGCTAGAAAATAAGGGGGAAAGGCCTAACAGGAGAGGGTTGAAGAGGAGGAAGATATGATGAGAGATTGATGAAAGAGAAGAAGAACTGAGGGAAGGAGTAGGGTTATGTGGTAGGATGAGCAGAGACATCTTCCCTCTTCACCCCACAACCAAATAGCCATTCCCCTCCCTTCATCCATCTTATTTCAGACTGCCTCCTATAAGTATGGCTGCAGGTGCCGAAGATCCCTTTCACTGTTCCCTTCTTTAGTGGCACACAGTTGTCCTTTGTTAGACCCAGAGACATACCTTGTTGAGAATAATTCTATTATGAAAATTGATGAGAGGATATGCTGTTGAGGTGACAACTCTTAGCCTTTTGGGACTTCTTGTTTGTGCAGATGACCCCAGGGGGTGTGTGTAAAATCTGTCAGTTTGTTGTAGGGCAAGATGACGTGGCAATGCTTAGACAACTGCATGACTTCAGTGCTGTATTGTGTGAGTGATAGTGTCTCCCTTTAAAAAAAGAATGCAAACCGTAGAACTTATAAATGAGCTAAGGGTTAGCCACCAAGAAACTGGAGTACACAATTTCGCCTTTAAAGCAAACATGGCAAGTGACACTGATCTAATAATCATAATGTAAGATATGAAAGAACGCAGAGAAGGGATTAGAGGACATTCCCCAAGCAAACCCTTTGATGTTTGGTACAAAATAGTTGATTTCATGCTACTTTGGGCCTACATCACTTGTGAAAATCGGATTGAGCTTTAAGATAATCACATTGCGCATGTAACAAATATTGACCAATTTGTAGATCCAGATGCAAGTGTAATTAGGAATATCCCCAGGGCAAGGAGTCTATATATCATTGACGTTTTCTCTTTCTTTTCTTTCTCCCTTCTCTAGCTCTCCCATGCTCTCCCGTCTTTTAATTGTTCTACTGTCTCCACCTGTTCCTTTCTCTGAGACTTCTTTTCTTCTTCTTTTTGTCTCCTTTCCCTCACTATGGTTGCCTTCGCTCTCCTGTCTATTTTACTACAAATGTTTCTGTAATTCGGCTTTCCTTCGTTTTCTCCCTCGATTTTGTTTCCATCCTACTTTTACTCTTGTTTCTCCCTCCCTCCTCTCCTTTTTCTCTTTCCTTAACTCTTCATCTCATCTCCCTTTCTCACAGCTCTCGTCTTACTTTCCGTCTTTTGGGCCTATACATTTACATTTTGTCTTTTCTCTTCTTCTTCCATCTCTTTTCCTCCTTTTTAGGTTTCGCCTCGCCGAAAGCTGCGCAGCAGACTTTCGCGCAGGCGAAATCTTATGAGTTACAGTATGGATGTTTGTGCCGCCTCTCTGTTCCATTGGCTAGCTCCATAAATGGAGGCTAGCCATTGGAACAGAGATCTGTCCGTCATGGCCGGACCAGATTCGTGGGCGTTCCCGACAGTTTTTCGCATTTTGCCCACGTCATGCGGCGGTGGGCGGTGCTTTTTTTTTCGTATTGGCATGTTGGTTTCATTACCAACGTGTGCCTTGCAGGGGTGGGCTGCGCGATTTCGAGTTGCTAGCAGGTAAGCGGCATATTTTACTCCCGTTCCTGCCCCCCTCCCTGTCTGTGTGCCCGTCCCCCTCTCCCGCTGTCCGTGAGCCCGTCCCCCTCCCTGTCCGTGAGCCCGTCCCCCTGCCACTGTCCGTGAGCCCGTCCCCCTCCCGCTGTCCGTGAGCCCGTCCCCCTCCCGCTGTCCATGAGCCCGTCCCCCTCCCGCTGTCCATGTGCCCGTCCCCCCTCCCGCTGTCCGTGTGCACGTCCCCCTCCCGCTAGTAGTGTAAAGCAGAGGGCCCCGCTCCGTCAGTTCATCGATAATCGCTCTCCTTTGCTGCTTCAGAAACAATATCGACCCGTTATTAGATACTGCCTGAAAATGGCGCGCGCTGTAATATGGCCGCGTTCCTTACTTCATTGTGTTCACCGAGCGGCGTGTGATGTGATCTTCATGTGAGCTGGTAACGGGGCCTAACCAGCCCATCCAGCGCGTTCCTCCGAAGATTTACAAGTTCAAACACTGAAATTGGCCCGTTCTGCACTTTTAGTTTCGATTTGGACTGGTGGCGGGAGACACTGCCCCGAGGAAGTGTTTTCAGTGTTTACCCAGACATTTCACGGCCACGAAGTTAGTGGTTGTGAGCGCTGCATCCCTCCCAGGCCAGGGGGAGTTTCAAGTTAATGCCAAAAGGTTGAGTCACTTTTATTTCTGTATAAATGTGGATGTTTAAAAGACTCAACAGAACAATACAAGATGCAGTTTTCCTTTGTTAATCGGCCATAAAAGTTAGGCTCATTTGAGAAGAGCCAGTGTCCTGTAGGGGTGGAACCGACTTCCCCTCGCCATTGAAGGCTCTGACACAGGAAGTTGGCTACGCAAAGAGTTGGACATGCGAGTTAAATGGACCCGTGTGTGTACTTCTCTGCTTTTATTTTTTAATCGCGGGCTGCCTACGTTTGAAGTCAGTGTCATATTTGTGTGTCTCGTTTTGTGCGTTTTCTCTTCACCTGCGTATATTTCTACGCACGTGTTTCTCTTTCCGTTTGTATTTCTGTATGCTTGGGTGTTTATGCATCTGTGTGGTAAGGTGTCCATGCCAGTATTTATTTTTTGTGTTTTGTGTTTGGTGTGTTTCTCTGTGTTTGTGTGGGTTGGCGTGTACATATTGCTGCTTTTTTTCATTTACGCACTGAGGGTCAAAGTGTATATATGTAATAATATATTTCAGTGCGCTCAAAGTGGATGGGAAAAAATACATACAAAGTGTAATATTTGTGTGTGTGTGTGTGTGTGTGTGCACGAGTGTGGAATGGGTAATCATACAAGTTATAATATGTATGTGGGTGGGGGTGGAATGGGTAGTCACATAAGTGTACTATGTGTTTGTGTGGTAGTCACACAGATGTACTATGTGTGTGTGGGCGGGGTGGAATGGGTAGTTACACAAAGTGTAAATGTGTGTGTGTGGGGCTCTGTTGGTGTGTGTGGGTCTGTGTGTGTGTGTGGGTCTGTGTGTTTTTGTGTGGCATTTGGCAGAGATTAAACTATTGGCATTGTAAATGACAATGCCATTTATTTATCTGTTTTCAAAACCAACACATAAATACAAATTTTGTCATTTACAATGCCAATAGCTCAAACTTTTCAAAAGGCGAAACCATTGCATTGTAAATGCTTGTTTGCCTTGCCTTCGGTTTCTGTATGCACTCATCTTTCTCTCCCTTTGTTCCTGTATCCGTTTTCTTTCACTTGCACTTTTGTTTCTCGCCTTTTTTTTTTCACCCTTATTTCCCTCTTCTCTGACGAATTCCCTTTTCTTTCCTCGTCTGCCTTTTTTCCCAGCATGCCTTCTCCTATTTCTTTCTTTATCTCCTTTCTGCGCACCCCATCTCTCTCAAGTAAACAACATTGCCTGTACATGCCCTGAAATCTGGCATAACAATTAAGCCTTTTATGATTACACAACTCCATTCTGTGCACTGCATACATCTACTTAGCCGGTGTTTATCACATGAAACTGTGTTTTCAAAGGCAGATATGCAATACACACCCTATTCAGACATTCCTATTAATTTCATTTAGAGTTTTCAATGACAGATAAGGGTATAATGATTACAGAGAGGAACAGTTGGAAGGTTATTGGTGTCACAAGCACACATATATTTTTGTCTGTTGCACTTTCGTCTTCCTCGCCTAACACCACCTCCCAAGCAAAAGGGCTTGAATGAAGTTGCCAGCTGCAATATGGCACTTCCTGCTGCCAAGTGAATGTCACAGCATGGCTGTCTTGCCTTTCCTTCTGAACATACCTGCTCTGCATGCAGGCGTCAACACTTACACACTCATATAGTATGTTCATTGTTATCATGCAGCACGTTTGTTAATTTCTTGCCCCTTTGATAGGGTGACCAGATTCTCAAAACAAAAAACCGGGACAGGTCATAGACATAGAAGTAGGACTACGGTTTGCAGTAACCATCGACATAAAAGTAGGACTATTTGACAGCTCCCCTAGACATAGAAAAAGGCTACAATGACAGCTCCCTCCACTGACCGAGATTAAGCATTACAGACAACAAATCCTAGGTCTTTTTATAGAACCCCTCTCCTTTACACAGCAGCATTAGTACTTTTTATTACATTTACACTTTTGAGGACTATAGCATATATTTGCCAAAAATCAATAAAACATCACAGGCTAGCAAACGCCAGATTTACTAGCTTTTATCAATGCTCGTTTCTATAGCTGCGCGTCAGCACCACGTAAAGTACAACTCACTAATGTTGCTTAGTTGCTCATGACAGAAAAGCATGGGAGGTAAACTGCGGCATGCTAAATTGTCAAAGGGCAGCCATTGTCCAATGTAAGAAAAACACTTCTCTCCAGTTATTACTGCCTTAGGGTCTTAAGGGTCGCAAAGGCTGGCCGACGACACACGCCGTAAACAGTGCAAAGAGAGCATGCACATGCATGCTCAACCGGAACAATGAAAAACAGGGACATTTCTGTGTTTAACCAGGACACTGTTTGAAAACGGACATTTGAATCACTTGGAGAAAAGTGTCGGGACACAGGGACCGTCCTGGGAAAACGGGGACCGTCCTGGGAAAACGGGGACGTCTGGTTACCCTACCCTTAGAACATCAGCTGTCTGTTATTGTGGGGTTGCCCACAGTAGCAGATTACTCCATGGGAGAGAGGACAAGTGCACGCACTGCCTTTAGTGAGTATGTGTTTTGTATGATAGTTGCAGAGTTTTCACTGAGCCTTTGCAGTTGGCTGACTTGCAGTTTGCCATCCAAACTCATGTTAACTTGGTATTTATTTGCTAGGGTAGTCTCCAAGGGAGCATTGCTGAGGTAATTTTTTACCCACGTACCCCCTTAATGGTGCTCTACAAACCCCTTGTTCTGAATGTTGCCCAAATACTCCAGAAAACATGACATGCATTATTTTTATAGCGCTTAGAATTTGTTTATGCACCTTATCTGAAATCTTTCAATTCTTATGAGATGTTTTCTTTTTTGAGAAATGGTGTTAACCAAGACCTTTTGATTTTATTAAAATGCATATGTATATATAAAATATACTTGCTGGGAAAAAAAGGGTAAAGCGATGTTATAGTAAGTGTAATAAATAAAAACATACTTAAATTCACCAGTTATAGTTTACTGAGCTAACTATAAGTTGCACCCAGCCACACTTCACATATTTCATTACTCATGACATGTTAAATGTGATGACATTCCAAATTACATCATTGATGATGTCACTGAACATATCACTGATGGCATTATCCGAGCTACTGCTCCACAAATACAAACAGTGAAGTAATGGAGGCAAGTCTCATTCAGTCTTGCAAATGTTATGTGATGCACAGTTTAGCTACCAGTGAATTTTTAGTGTGATGATTACTCCATTAAAGCAAGCTAGAGACTGAGCATGACTAGAGTGAGTTGAAGTCATACCTTACAAATAGGCTGTGCCTTAATTCTAAAGTTTATTAAAACATTTGTGAGAAAAATTGTGTGACAGTACATTATTCTCCTGTTGAAGTGCGTGTGCATGCTGACATGAAACAGCTGTCATGTAGTGCTACACCAAATTTCTATATAAACTGGATGTTTTTAAAGTGAAGATATTTATTTCCAAACATTCACTGAAAATTCTGAGACATACATTGTTCTAGAATGTATAATGTGTGGCTGACTCCCTTACAGGCAGTTTGAACTGCTGTCTGATTGTAATCGTTCTCCCATCCAACTGCCAATGACATCACTGGTTTTCCCATCATCCATCTGCACAGGAAGTAACATCACTGCACTTCCCATCATCCATCTGCACAGGACATGTAAACACCTAAGGCATACTCTGAAGGCACTACATTACACTGGTGCACCATACCTCCACAATCGCATCTGCTTTCACAAATCTCCCATGGATACGGAAAACCATATCCGGAGCTAGAGACTTCTCATACATCGCTCCTAAAGCATGGAATGACCTGCTGCTACACATAAGAGCCTAATCCTCAGCTCTTCAATTCTGCAAGAAGCTGAAGACTTAGCTTTTGAAGAAGTCCCACCAGGCCCCATGATTGGACAGACTCACATCTGCTCAGCGTCATGATACTCTCCCAGGTGATAGTGCAGTCTACAAATCTTCAAAACCTAGCAAAATGGTGTACACCATTCTGCTTGTGTCAGGAATTATGTATAGGTATTTTTATATACTACAGAGGGTTATCCATAGGGCCCGGTAATGTATGCCTTATAATTTGCTAATGTATAGTGGTGAAGTCGTTGACTTAAAATTGTATGTCAGATGAGGTATTTTAGATCCCCTCCCTTCATACACCAACTTCTCTACAAGCATGCACCAGTCCATATCCTTTTTCCAGTCTCTCAATTTCGGCGTTTGCTTCACCCCCACAAACATGCAATATTGTGATTAGCTACCATCAATCCCAATGTCATCCAAATTCATTCCATGTGACTTAGATCTGATGCATCCCAGAAACTGAGGAGGCACCATTTTGCAGTAGTTTCTATGTCACAACCATATATATAATTCGTGCAATTGGCCACAGCTTTCCAGTAGTGTTGTGTCGCGGGCAGCACCATATAATATGAAAGAATGTGACTATCTGACAGCAGTGTCTACGACATTGTGTATCAGTTGCTCTGCCCAATTTTACAAAGATTAAATGTTTCCCAAATTGTATGTCCTAATGTCTTCGAAGTAGGACACAGGCTTGTGTCCCACTTTCAGTATCCTTGTGTGTTGAAACCTTACTAATTTTCTCCAAATTAAACATTGAACCTCTGTCCAGCTGGATAAGTTTAACCAATATAGCACTGATCGGGTCTGTATTCATTTCCTCTTGCTCATCTCTACTCTCCACTAGGGACCCCTGTTGTGTTAAATAACATTTTTAGAAAGATAGCGCATGGGTAGTAGGAACTATGCAAAATTTGTAGTTGTCCCAGGCAGATTCTGGATTTTTCAGTTTTTTTTAAAAGTAAGCTAAAATCATATTATTTACCTAATTCTGTCATTTTAAGCTTTGTTTTTTTCAATGAATTTCAGTTTTTTTTAAACATATCCATTCATCTCTCCTGCTGAGCACATCTTTTAGTCATAAGCAGCAGGGGGGTGTCCATAGGGCTTGGCCTGCAGCCACGCCCTGCACCTACTCTCCCATGGGGTGGGCAACCCTCTGTTGCACATGGCCTTTGGGCTTGTGCCCAACCCCTACAACTGGCAGACCCCCTACTGCACGTAGCCTTCAGCCATCCATCTGTAGAACAGTGAATACTTTTTTGAGAGGGTTTGTTCAAATTTTTTTGTATTTTAAATTAATTTGCAGTGTTCAACTACTGCTTTAGTTTTTTAATAATTTACATTTTTTTGTATTGTACATTTTTTTTAAATACTTCTTAACTCCTTTTTTGGCAAATATTTTGATAAACTTGTAAAGTTGTTTTCAAAAACTTTTCATTGTTACTTCTCTTATTTTTCACACAAGTCTTTGTGCTCTGTTTGCAAGTGTGTTCAATGGCCCTTGAATATATTCTTCTGTTTACTTCATCACGGGCCACAACTTTATGATAGTGTGTGCAAGAGATCCCAAAATGCTGCATGTTGTCACCATCTTCCTCTTCTTTTTGCAGCACATCCTCCAGCACAGTTGTCTGTCTTTCTACCGCTCATTTCTTTTGAACCTCTCCACGTACTATAGGGTTTGGGTGCATAGCCCTCAGGTGCTTCACCATTCCAGTGGTTCCCATTGAAAATTGGCCCCTATTTTCCTCTCTGAAGCACTTTCTGGTGCAAAGTGCACGTCCCCTCCAGTGCACTATTTTTACTCCAGCTGGAAGGTCAAAACATTGCCACACCAGTGATTCCCTCACTGGCTTTGCTTCTTGTGGTGCTGCAGAAGTGCTTGGAAGCACAATGGCTTCAACATCTTCAGATGATGAACCTTGTATTGGACATTGGACGATGTACTTGGTGTTTGCTGATCTCCAGTTCAGAGGCCATGAATGCTTCAGATTGTGTTACTGCAAACTGTCTCTGTTAAACACCAATCAATTAATGGTGGTTAGCAAAATCATTTGAGATTGTTTCTACAGGCTGTGGCCAATCAAGTGTCCGCTTTCATTTTTATTTATTTTTTGACCTGTGGGACACAAAGAACCAATGAGAGGGATCCCCAAGAGACCCCCATGGGTTTTACTTGCTGTTCCAGGACCTGAAGGAGTAAAGCTGTACCCAGTAAACTTTAAAAAAAAAGTTGTGTTTGGTATGAAGGAGTGCTTTTATTTACACTTTGAGTCCACTGGTTTACTCACTGGCCCAAATAAGAAAGGTCTTGAAACTTCTGAGTTTTTAAGTGTCACAGTACTGTGGTACCTGAAAAAGGTACTGCAGTGCCTATGATTCAGAGGGAAGCACCATCGCATTGACTAAAGTCATTAATTTGATGTATTCCCAACAAATTCCCTTCCTTTTTATTAGGGAGTGGCAGCGGAGAAGATTTACACTTGCTGCACTGTTTTCTGGCCTTTTTTGTTTTTTTCAAAATGAGTTTTGGATTGAACTACAATGGCATCTTCATGAGAGGTCAGGGTAAAATAGTCCCATGATGAGGAGAAGCAGGAGAATGAGCCAGAGACCAGACATGAGTCCCTTGAGTATTATTTTTACCATTCGGTAGGGGCAAAAGAGAGTGTCGGCTCAGACTGTTATGTGCAGTCTGGATTTTTCAAGAGGTTCTTCAAATAAATACTTGTTTGGGATGTCTGGCATGTGAAAACACACGTGGAGTTGAGACATTAGGCATCACATCACTTCAAAGTGACAGCAAGATGCACAAGCGGGAGATTAAATATCTACAGCTCCTCTACACTTGTTTGGCGACTCTGCTCTTCATGATGCTACTGCCTTGACCCGTGACCATAACATCATGTACCAGTGCATTGCACTATATTACAGTGACCGTGGGAAATGTATGTCTGCAGAAGAGCAGATTACAGAAGACAGGGGGTTAGCTGCCCATGAAAACGTTTGCAAAAAATATAATTTTTGGAGATTTTTTTTGTTAATCCAAATTGTGAGGCCCTTTTTTCCCTTTTTAGTTCAATCAAAAATAAATTACTGTTAAACGTCCAACCTAAAGGTGAACACGAACACCTATAACATACTGAGACTCTAATGACATCAATAGTCTGCTACAGCAGACTATAAACCCCCAGGGGCGACACCTTCGCTAAGGCAGAGTAGCGTCGCCCCACTGCTTTAAAGGAATGCAAAGGAAAAATAAAATGACAATAGCGGAATGTTATTATCATTTGATTTTTCGTATTGCAGGTGCACTATAACCAGGTTGTTAAGGCGGGTCGGCCTGGCTTTCCTGACATTGAGGGAGGAGGAGTGGGGACTGCAACTTAAGTTCACATGACTCGGAGAACCCAGGGAATACACCCCAAATAACTAAAAAGATTACAACTTTGGAGTGTGATCTTATCTTTCCATTGACTAACACAAAACCTTAAAAAAGGAAGCACCTTGGGTTGTGTGCGCTTGACTTTGCTCACAATCACCATGCTATTGTAAGGCAGCGTTGTTATTGGTCAGGGGATTCTTGAAGGCTGTGTGCTTCCTGGTTCCAGCTGGAAGAGAGGCATCGGCTGGCAATGGCGACCACCAGGTACATTTCCTTTTCCTTTTTTCCCTAACTCCTCCCTCCTTCCCCTGCCCCCACCACCACCGATCCCTACCATCTGCCACTGTAAATCCCAGATTTACAGAGAAAACACAGGGCAGCAAGTAAAGTTGATGCCCTGCACTGCATGAACAGGCGAGAGCAAAACAGTGCCCTATCTACTAAAAATGTAGCACTTGTATGCTCGTTATCTGAACTGTCACTCTTTAGGCAGCCACGCACCAACACAGACACTCCTGCATCATAGTGCAAAGACCACCCTCTGGAGACAGGTTTGTCCAAAAAGGCTCTTGCATAAGCTTATGTAAGTAGTGACACTCTGTCATCAAGGGCCATCTTCAAACTAGCGGCAAAGGGTACTCAACTACCGGCAAACTCTTTCCTTAACTCAGTCTCCTGTACATAAAATGTTGCTTTTAATTTAGGCCCACCTCAGAACTAATTCTTGAAGCTTTTTGTTCTGTGGCGTAACCAACCCAATGTTCAACCCCTCCTCTGTGCTGCGCGTTTCCTTGTGGGCAATCCTTACAGCCCTTTTGAAGTGGATTGTTTGATGGTCACCATCCTGATCCATTTCCTTCTCCAGGAAGGCCTCGGCTGCAATCCTCAAATTGTTGCCATCTTTTAAGTTCATCCAATAAGGTGAAGACTGGCTCCTCTTTTCCCAATTTCGAGTCTCCCAAGTCTGAGGAAGTACAGAGCCTGACAGATCTGTGCTGGACTGGTATTCTGTATGATTGGAGCCTAGCAGGAGTAGATGTAGTGTCTAATCTTCAACATCCAGCCTTTCCTGATTGCTAGCCTGGCATTCCTGCTGTCTTGTAACTTGTGTGCACCACTTGAGGTTTTACTGTTAGTTGCCAAGTATGATGGAGGTCAGAGCTGACTACCATGTAAACGATGAAGCAGGTCTTCAAATGTGATGCAGCCTGAAAGACAAAGCCAGGAAAGTTGTCTCAATGGAAAACATCCATTACATCGCAGTTGTTATCCTGCATGACATTACAGATCAACTGTTACCATGCATGCGTTGTATTCGTTGTAATGGCACATGTGGTATTAGTATGCGTAGTACCGTCATACATTCTGTCTTAATTTCTGAATATTGGAGATAACTTACCACTCAGGTGTGATGAAATAAACTGCCACTTGAAGGGCACAAGGTGAATCTTAGACATGCCTTGTAGCAGAGTGTTACACACGTGTAAAAGTAATAGGACAGAAGCTTGGACACAAGTTGTGAAGTCTTCTTCTTGATAATAGCCAATAAACTAAAAGTCCAGTCAGTGCTATAACTCCAAAGATGTATAGGACTTTATACAACTTAGTAAAATTAAACAAGCATTGGCATAGCTAATAGGTCTCGCTTTTTGAACCGTATAAGTATTTAGTTATGCAGCAGAATATCCTTGGTGCAACAACACCAACTGTTGCATGGCTAAACACTTATAAGGTCCCACAGGTGAGACCCTATTGGCTATGCCAATGCTTGTTGTTTTTTGCTACTGTTGTTGCAAATTCTCTTACCGCAAATGTACGTAGGTTTGTGATATTTTCTATCTGACAGGTAGTGAAGTGCTGTATCGGATGGAGCTTTAATATAAACCATGAATTCAAACAACACTGATTTTATAAAATAATTGGTAAGCCTATTCTTTCAATGTCGTAAATGGGAGCATTTAGTAATTAATTTAGCGATTCCTGGTTTTGTGCGTTATTTAACTTAGCTATGTTTTTGTGCGTTATTTAACTTAGAGACTCCTGGTTTTGTGATTTAAAAGTGAGGATATTTCGTTTTCGCCTCTTATAACTTTATAGTCCAAGTAAAATGGAAAAAGAAAATCTCCAGATTTCTATATTTAATTCTCAATCGCATACACACCAAAACATACCCATGTAAAACGATGATGTAATCGAAATTAGAAGTTCTCACCTGCCCCCCTATAGTAACGTCAAAGAAGACTAGAGGATTGTTCGAATTTGCTGCCAGGACCGCCATTCTTGGGACTATGACCCGGAAGTAGAACTGTTTCCGACTGTACAGCGTTTCACGGCATTGGCAATAAACATAGAAGAAAGATAGGAAGTGTGCTGGTTTATCACAATAATGTTGTTGGCAGGTGCATACAATTTTGAGCGGACAAGAAAGTTGGTAAAACGAACGCCTTCCGAAAGGAAAAAAACATGGCATTGGGAGTAATTAAGCATTTGCCGCGCAGCCGTGAATGTGACACAGCCGCGAAAGTGAAAGTGATCGCGATCAAGCGCGGTGAGTGATGCAACCATCTATGGTCGGGGAGGGGGAGAAGCAGGAGTTGTGTGATGGAGGAAAGCCAGATGGCGGCTGCGCCTGTGCACGCTCATGTGCACGCAAGCTTGAGGCCACCAAAAGCCTGTGGCGGCTCTTTCAAAAGCTGCTTAATAAATGTCTCGCCTGTGCAGCGCATGCGCTGGGTCAGGCGAGACCTAAAAATGAGACAAAAAGAGAAGATGTTAGCGCCATTTATTATAGTGCTGTGAAACAGCCCCAAAACCTATAACCGCATCACTGCGGCGGCTTTTCCCGCTGTGCGCGGCGGTTTTAAAAAACCCGCGGTTCATGACGAGCTCAGCTCGTCATGAGCGCACGGCAGGTAACGGAAGGGGGTTAATAGATGCTAGATTTTCTTAGAAATTACACTTGAAACTATCCAGTAGCAGGGGACTCACAGAACCAGTGACAGCCACTAGACCTAAAAGCTTCATCAGTAACTATCAATTACTGGAATTTAGGGTTCGGGATTAACCACAGATACAGATGATGTCGCTAGAACTTTAAGGCTAAAGAGAGGGCTGTGTTTCTGAACTACAAGAACCCCACCCTTACTTAGGCCCATTGGTTCACTTGAAGGAAATGTGTCTTTATAGCTCCACGACCAACGTGGTGCTTTGTCTTTACATTTCTAGGCCAGCTGGGCTCCCTTGGTCTAATTGCTTTTGAGTGGTCCCAGTTTCTTGAGGTGTTTTTATCTATGCAGATTCTCCAGTCAGCTTGGCATTGCGCAGGCATAACCAGATTCAGGATAGCTTTTTTCTTTGCAGGTCAGACTAGCTCTTCTTCTCTCTAAAGGTCACATTGTCTAGGCATTTTTAGTTCGAGCCTGGTCAGCGCATGCGCTGCTCTGCGAGGCATGCTGTATTAGAGTATGTACTTGAAGCTCTGTCCACTCTCCGCCCATATTTGTCATTGGCTTGTGTCTTTGTCCTTTGTAAATCCTGGCTTCCGATTCAGTAATCGGCTTGTCAGTCCCGCCTTAGTACCGCCTTGTCTTCATTTGTAACGTCACATGAGGACTGGCCCTTTTAGTTCTGTTGTTACACCGTCTGTGTCATTTAGTCTGTAAGCCCTATTTCTTTAGTAAGTTTTGCCTTACTGCAGGCAGTACATCATGCGCTTTCCCTTTCCAAGCAGCCTGGACAATGGCGACCGCTTATTTGGAATGCCATAGGTCTCGCATTTAGGAGAGTTTGAGCTATTGGCATTGTAAAAGACAATAGGTTAAACTCTCGCAAATGCAACACCTATTGCTTTACAATTTGTTTTGGGTGGGTTCAGCACCCATGCCACGCTTGCGCATAATAGCGTGCACGCCCCTTTCTTTAGAAGTGGCTCGTCTAAAGAAAGGGGCGTGGCCTCTATTAAGAGCAAGCACGGCATGGGGCGCCTGGAAACAAACAATATTTGCAATTCAATAGGTCTCGAATTTGCAAGAATTTAAGCTATTGATATTTACAGTGCCAATAACTCAAAGTCTTGTAAATGCAAGACCTGTTGCATTACAAATGCGTGTTTAAATGTACAGGCTTTCCACTATTTGTCTCCAATTTGAGTGCATTTCCTCTGGGCTAGCGCATAAAATTCCCTGAATTGGCAACGGCTGTGTAATTTCAATAGCCTAGAGGTCCAGTATTGGGGCGACAAGCAGGAAGCCAAATTCAACCGACTTGTGTCAGGATTAGGGGCAGATGCAGGCATTATAGCATGCTTAGCAGCTGGAAACCATCTATGACAAATGAGTGCAAACCCATGAGGCTGGGAACACTAGATGCTAACTGCATGAAATCACATACTCACTTCCTGGTGTTAACGTGACATCCAGGTAAAATATGGCAGACCATACTTAAAATCATTGGCGGCTTGGAGTCTCCACCTGGCAACATGTCATTAGTTGCATTGCCTCTCCCCATTTACATAAGTTTGCGCTTGTATCCAAGCCTCAGTTTGCTGCGTTTTCTCCTCTTCAATTTCCTTGGTCCTTCCAGTTCTTAGCTCCTGTGTTTCCTCTTGCCTCACTACCTTTTGTTCGTTTATTTGCCTCTTGTACTTCTACATTACTGGTGTGTTTGTGGCAGTGTCCTGGGGCTTATGGCTGGATTCCTGGTTAGCCCTAAGCTCAACACGGCAACATCCACTACTAAAACGGGTAAGCTTGCATCTTTAGTTGTGATTATCTCTTCTCTCTGGTTGGTTCAATATACTCACTTGTCCTTCTCTGTTTTCCAGCCAGTGAGAGTGAACTATCTCCATAATAGTGCCACCTGGGAGCGAGTTCCAGTCCCGTCTCTCCTCAGACTCCTACCACTGATAGTACGTTCGTCTCTGCACCCTAGAGTAGGTGTTCATGGACCGCAGGGGTTTTCAACTGGTCGACATCTTCTGAGCCTGACAATGAGACCTTTATCAAAATTCAAACTCTTTAGCTAGTCCTGGAGAAGTGTGTGTCTTTTCTCTTAGTCGCCCCTTATCTTTTGCAAACCTCCTGAGCAGAGTCCTAGAACTGATCCTTTTGAATAGATTAAGGTGGAAATGTAGGTTGTCTTTAAAGTCCAGCAGGCAGTCCATTGTCAGGGGAAGGGGTGTGTTTCATGCAAACGAGGAGGAATGGATGCCATTCACTACCTGACACGGAATTACTTTCGGGATGGGGACCGAGCACAAGGACGTGCAGGCTATCTTGTTCCCCCGTCCATACTCAAAGGACAACCTACAGGGAAAGCACCAGTGTGTGTGCACATGCACATGGTTTCCCGTTACATCCCACCATTCATTCCAGTTGCCATGAAACCAACAAACAACATAAACATAACATACACTATCCATGCGTCTCATAGATGGGGATAATCAAGAGAGCCCACTAATGGAGAACTTGGAGGGTCTTCACCAAAGAGCGCAAGAAGGCAGTCAGCTTATGGGTTGACTTTGGGTGACCGTCTGTCATCACAGAAGCTCTGCTGATTAACTGTTTAGTAAAACGTGCCACACCTTCAGGGCACTTGCAGATTGTCTCCGCCACCTGAGCTGAAAAGTGCGGGCAAACCAGAAAAACATAGCAGTAAGGACTACACATCTTTCTAACAACATTGACGCATTTACGGTGGATAAGCAGTATCTCAGATAATTGATGCCACAGAAGATGTCTCTCTCATTGGGTGGGTTTTGACTGAGATTTCGAATTGGGTTACATCAGTTTCCTGTTGGGGTCCCTAAAGCAGAGGAAGTATGCACCCCATCAAGTCAGTAACTCTTACTGATCTGAACTTTGAGGCAAAGCCCTGTTGCACTGAACAAGAAAGGTGTTCACCAGGACTCAGGGTTTTCAGGTTGCTGTTTCTAGAGTCTACTGCAAATCTTGGATCTAGAGAAGCCCTGTAGCTGTGGCCTGCTCTAAATAAATACCAATCTGAACTGCTTGGTGTGGTGAGGATCATGTTGTTGACGAGGATAACAAAGTACAAGGCCTGGTGGACTTACACTTCTCTGACTGGTCCGTATATTTACAGTAGCTCTTTCCAATGTAGACTATTGCTATTTAGCACTGCAAGCAAAAGTGCCATGCAAGGTCCAAATCGTGCAACCCTTTGCTGCCTGCATCATCTTTGGTAAGAAAATCATCATCCCAGCACTGATGTCTGTTCACGGGCTGTTATACAACCAGAGAGTAATCTTCAAAATGCAGTGCAACGCATAAGAACCTACATTTTTATCCCCTAAAAACCATCTAGACAATTAAGTTCAGATGACCAGACTCTTTAGTGCTGTCAACAAGATACAACTGTTATGGGGGTAGGGCTTTTCTCTCCCATGGCTTCACTCTTTGAAATTTCCTGTCCTGCCACCACCTCACCAGAAGACAGACTGCAAAAAAATGTAAATGCTTGAAGACCCACTTCTTCTATAAAGTAAAACGCACTGCACCATGGGACAATTCTTCTCAAGCTATGCCTCAAGAATCTAGGACTCGTTCCCCACTGAGCGTATGCATGCCGGAACACCACACTACAGCAGGTATTCGATTGGTCAGAGGAAAAATTACTCTGAGGAATGTCCATGTCATATACCAGTAACCTGACTAGGGGAAGCCTTACTTCAGCTCTTTTGGAGTTGCACTCCATCAGCACCACAGCCATGTAGCTGCATCAGATGTTCATTTGGCTGCCATGCTGCATACATACAAAATTAGTGCACCTGTCAATGCCCGCTTCTTCCAACTGCATTCATACTTCAATCGCAATCATTTGCCCCTCTGTGTCTCCACCTTTCCCATAAGAGAATGTAGGGAAGGAAAGCATGGGAAGGAAAATGCTTACTGCACATGCACCAGTGAACAACATTTCCAGAGCAGTGAACGAGACTGCTGCTTTGCCACCTGGTTGCCATGGCATAAATCATTTGGTGGCCGGTTAACTTTCATATCACCTATACTGGTCTGGGCTAAAAGGGTCCTAATTCATGGGGATAAAGATACTGTGATAAAATGACTGAATCCTTCCCAGCGTAGAACAGGTGTAGGAAGATTGAGGCCTACTCACAAACTGCACTCTGAAGTATGTTTAGTAGTACTACTCCCATACTACAGAATGCTAATAGTAAACCTACCTACGGAGAACTCTGCTTCTCCTGTTCTTTCTGGGCAGAGATCTCCACCATATGTGCAGGGTAGTGGATGGAAAATGGGAAATACACCCTCTGCATTGGGAGGGGTCAGGGAGGGGTAAGGAAGTGCTTAGGAAGGAGTAAGGAGTGGGAGGAATATGCAAATACAAACACCCACCCTCAAAAGAGTAAGCCCGTTGCTATTCACAAACAGTATGTGACGGGGTCAAGAGAAATCGGTAGCAAGCGGGTCTTGGTTTTAACGGGTTTTATTATATTGTATAGATGATCAGTACAAGTTTTCCTCAAATAAGTGGTCCGACGTGGAGATCGACTTCTACTCGGCCTCGGTTGGTGATGTTTGGAGGTGTCGAGTCGGCGAAATCCCTCTGGACTCCGTCGCGGTCTTTCTTCGTCCGTGTCCGTTTTGTCTCTCGTTTTAAGCACACAAAGATAATGTTTTGTGAGAGTGGTGTTCTGATATATATACAAGTGAAGGGAAAAGGGAGTGAGGACACAGTAACCAGTGCAGCACTCTTAACGACGAGTCTCTACAGGTGAAGGATAGTGCTCGGGGAAAGGGTGCACCGGGACACAAAGGAGTCGGGTTTAAACCGGCGGACCGCCCTTACGTCCCACCCAGTTCCGGATAGTATTGCGTACCTGAGTTAGCCACACACCTCCCTTGGATGTGTGGCTGGGCGAATCGTGAAGCCATTGGCCTCCTGGCTTATCTTCAGTTCCTGGAGCCGATGCTTCGCCGCAGTCTACCTCCTCCGTTCTCTCCGTCTCTGCACTTCTCCGCTTCTCGATAACTTCGCTCTGCAACTCCTCCTCTCTCCTGGTGAACAAACACACCTGGTCCTCGCGTTCCTCCGTATAAGACGTCTCCGCCTCATTGTACAGACCCGCCCATTCTTCTGCTGTCTCCGAATTAAAGGGCCAGTGTATCTCTTCGTTCTCCTGTGTGCCGGTTTTGGTATCGATATTCTGTGAAGGGTAGAAGAGGGGTATTGAGGGTAGAGAATTGTCCTGTACCGTCTCTTGCTCATGGACAGGAGTATCTTGCATGTCCACTCTGTTACACACCTCCCCCCTTAGACACTCACGATCAGGGAGTGGGTGACGGGACAGGAAATCAGCCCCCACAGTGTCCGAACCTTTGCGATGGTGTATTGTGAATGTAAATGGCTCTAGGGACAAAAACCACCTCATAACCCTGGCATTGTTTGATTTGTTGCGAGCCATCCACAACAGGGGGGCATGGTCTGTGTACAGGGCAAATTTGTGTCCTTCAAGATAGTATGTAAGTTTCTCCACTGCCCACTTAATGGCGAGGCATTCTTTTTCAATGGTTGCATATTTTAGCTCACGTGGAAAAAGTTTGCGACTCACGTACAATATAAGATGTTCATGATTGTCGGACCCCATCTGGGAGAGCACCGCTCCAATACCATAGTCCGAGGCGTCGGTGTGTAAAAGAAAGGGTTTTGAGAAATCTGGAAATGTAAGGACTAGGGCAGATGTGATCACTGTTTTTAACCTATGGAATGCATCCTGCATGTTAGTTGTGGGCTGAATGGGAGCTTTGGATTTTCCCAGACTTTTTAGCGAGTAAGTGAGGGGAGCAGCTACGTGTGCAAACTGTGGGATAAATCGTCGGTAATATCCCACCAGCCTTAGGAAGGCCCTCATTTCTTTCCTGTTTGTAGGGAATGGGGTGTCGGCTATGGCCCGAATTTTTTCAATTTGAGGCTCTATTACACCGTGCCCCAACAAATATCCGAGGTACTTCACCTTTTGAAAGGCCAATCTAGATTTGTTTGCGTCGATTCGTAGTCCGGCGGTCTCCAACTCCTTAAAGACCTTGTGTAAGTGGGAGAGATGTGTGGGTCAATCAGGACTAAAGATGACAATGTCGTCAAGATATGCTGACGTGAAGTCCATCAAACCTTTCAAAACAGTATTCATGAGCCGCTGAAACGTGGCCGGAGCCCCGTGTAGGCCAAATGGGAGTACTGTAAATTTGAAGTGTCCGTCTTCCGTGGAAAAAGCAGTTTTATTTTTGTCTTCCTCTCTGAGGGGCACCTGCCAATACCCGTTCGTGAGGTCCAGCGTGGTAATATATTGGGAGTCCCCCAGTTTCTCGATAAGTTCGTCTACTCGTGGCATCGGGTATGCATCAAAAAGTGAAATCTCGGGGGAGGAGCTTCGCGGACATCCAAGATGGTCGCGTGAGCACAGAGCTCCCCGGACCCGCGCCGCCCTTCGCAAATATCCTGACTACATCCTGATTTTGAAGATGGGCTTTTGTTGACAAAATCTCGCTGATTTCAACATTCTTTGAAGAATTGAATTCGGACGTTGGGGTCCACTTCTACACCGCCTGGAACTTTTGCGTCCCGCCCCGAGCCGAACCGGGGTCTCTGTTACTTGGCAGGCCGAGGAGTAGTTCAACAACAACGGCCGAAGGGGTCCCTTCCCAGTCGGCCGCAGCTTAACTTTCGGTTTCGTTTTCTACTCCCGGCTCAGATTTATTGCAACGCTGCTTGGATCGACCTCTTTTGCCGGTCTGGTGTCACTACGCCGTTGTGTGCTGTCCCTGTTGAGTGCTTTATCCTCAGCTTTATTGGCACCTACGCTATTTTGGTCCGGTTTTGCTATCTTTTTGGCCTTCCTACACCCGGCCATTTTTACCAGGTCGCGCGGGCCCCTTCGGGGTCCTTTTTCTAATATGGCCGCCAGACCCGATGTTGAGAGACGCAAGACCAAGACACCTCTCCGTGGGGGGCAGACCCAGACGAATATTATGGACCATTACTCCCATTTCAAGGGGTCCCTCAGCAGTACTGGCCGCACTCTTGACGATCCTAAGGCTGATTCCGCCGCGACCCCGGAAGTATCGCTGCAAGACGTCATGAGTGCCATCTCCAGTATGAAGGCCTCCATGGGACAGCAGTATGAAGCTCTCGCTTCTAAGATCAACACGGTAGCAGTTGATGTCACGCTGATTAGAGCTGACTTGGCGAAGACTAATAAGAGGGTCAAGTCGCTGGATTTGAAGACTTCAAGTCTGATTACGGATGTCACGGATGCACAGACCAAGATCGGTAACTTGCGTTCTTCTCATGATATGATGGCTCGTCGCCTTGAGGATTATGAAAATAGGGCCCGCCGTAACAATGTGCACCTTATCGGTGTCCCAGAAAGTCCCGAGGCCCCTGCAACCGACCTTCTCGTGGAAGACCTGGTCACGAACTATCTCGCTCCCGCCGGCCTTAGCAGATTCTTTGCTGTTGAACGGGCACATCGAGTCCCGGGCGGAAAGGCGAAGCCGGGTGCCCCCCCCCACCCCCCCGAGACCCATTATCGCAAGACTATTCCACTTTCGGTTATCTTCATAACCCTCATGTCTCCCCACCCCGTGACTCTTAACTTCTGACTTTTCCTTATAAAATAATTTGAAGCCTTGTATCCATATTCTTTAAAACTTGTTCAGGATTATGTGTCTCAAGGATCTTATCTGTTCTTATCTGTTCTGCTGTTCTTCTCTCCTTTGGTCCCGCATGAGCTCGATAAATGTTTTAACTTCTTCTGGGTCTTTCATATTCCTCATTTTGTTCCGCCACATTATCCTGAGGGATGGTGGAAACTTCATCTGTACCGTAGCCCCTAACTGCTGGAGTTCTGACATCAAATTTCCTAGCTCCCATTGTCTTGTTTGGGAGGCCTTCGACATATCGGATCTTATTCTGAAGGTCCAATTATCTTTATTGAAGTTGCCTTTTTTCAGTGCCTCTCCCAGTATTTTGTCTTTTAGCAAATATGTTTTGAAGTTAACAAGTATTTTTCTCGGATTTTTCCTTTCTTTGCTTTTTCCAAATGGGTCTCTGTGAGCTCTTTGAATGTCCTCCTCTAGTTGTGCCTCATCAGTCCAGGGGAAATATTCTGCGAGTAAGGCAACTACGTACTTCTTCATGTCTGACCCCTCTTGGTTTTCTGGAACATTCAGGATCCTAATGTTGTTCTTTCTTGCCTGATTTTCCAAAGATTCCATCTTTTCGTTCACTATTTTGTTCTCTTGTCTCAGGGCATTTATTTCGCTTCGATTTTTTTCCACCCTTTTGTCTAGGGCCACAACTTCATTTTCTACTGCTGTCACCCTGTCACCTAATGCGTTTAGCTTGTTATCTAGCTTTTCACAGACTTCCTGGATTTTGTCCTGTTTAGCTTCCGAAATAGTAAATTTCTCCCTCATTTCCGTCCATATTTTTTCAAGAAGTTCGTCTGTGTGACTTTTCTGAGAAGTCTTTTGCTCGTCTTGTGAACTTTCATCTCCTTCCGTGATCTTCTGTTCTTCTGTGGGATTTTCTTTTCCCCCCTTTTCTCCCTTTTCTCCCTTTTCTTCCATGGGGACTTTCTGGGGCTCTGTTTCTTTCCCCACTTCGTTTCCTTTATTAATCTTCCAAAAGTCCTCTAGTGGCTTTGATTCAAACCTGTCTTTATTCTTGTTTCTGGTTCCTTTTTTCTTAATTTTTGAGGCCGCTTTTTCGGGCTCGAAATACTTCTGATGATGCTTTGAGTGAGAAGGAAATGCTTCTTTATCTAGGGAGGAAATGTCTCCTGTTTTCCTTGAATGTGAGAAGTCGGGGGAAAGTATCTGCATACAAACTCGATCTTGGGAATACGGTTTCTGTTGTTGTTGTTGTATTTTAATATAGGATCTTAGTGAGGGTGTCACTTTTATTTTGGAGTTAGTTTTCACTAAGCCAACAGCCCTTTCTTTATGAGGTGGCAGCCTATCGTCTGGCTTGGGATTCTCTTTGACCTCCTTGGTTTGCTTCGTATGTCTTTTTTTTATCTCTCTTGGAGATATGCCTTTAGGGTATTGCTCTTGTTTCAGGAAGTTCTTATTTCGTAAGCTATAGATTGAAATAGTTTGTTTCTTGCATAACTCTAAGGGTTGCCCACCTTGAGTCTTTGCTATTACCTCTACTTTGGAAGTAATCCCCTCCGTTTTGTTGTAGCCCTTACTGTCATCCACGTCCACTTTTGTTGTTTCATGTGTGGAACTCATATGCCGGAGATTACAGCTTATAACATTAGGATCATAAGAAACCACTATTCGGGAGGCTTCTACATTCGTTATAATACTTGCAGCTGTCTTTCGAGTGGCGTGTACAGATAGGAGCTTTTTTTCTTTTTTCCGGTATATTTTTGTGTTGGAGTTCAAGTTCAAACTGACGGCGGTGTTTCGTGACCCCCCAGAGTCTTGTGTTAATAAGCGAGCTTCAATTACGGTATGTTTCTTTTCCCTTATGTCCTGCCAGGTGTCAGCGCTAATTAAACCATAGCCATATCTCGGAATTTCACCCGTACAGAGCTGACCCTTACCTTCGCTTCTCTCTTTGTTGAAGGAGTCAGAGTCGCCGCTTTTCCTGCTCTCTCTGCTGCTCGCGCCCCGGAACTGGAACGTCAATCTACCAGCAACCCAGCGACGGCTCGTTCTTGCTTGCGTTGCGGCAGCCCAGAGATTCGAGCAGCACTTCCCTTCCGTCCTCTCCTCTAACAGCTCGTGCCGCGAACTCGATTCTGCCCCTGGAGGTCTGCGTTCATCCGATGCCTTCATGCACACCATTACATGTAGTGTGAGTAATCCTTTCTTTTTCTGCCGCTTATTTTCGTTTTTTACTTCAAACGCGTTAGGCTTCCATTATGGTTTCACGGGGTCGGGAGCTCTCCGGCTGAGCGTCCTACCCAGCCGCCATCTTTCCCCCAAGAAGATAACCGAAGGAAAAGAAGAAGGAGGCTTCCCCGGGGAGGGAAAATATAAACACAAAAGAAAAAACACAAAAGCATCACAAAAAAAAAGGGTGGGGCGCAAAATAGGGGAAAAAAAGCAAAAATCCTCATATGTTGGAATAGAAGAAAAAACAAACCGGAGTTTCATGTCACAAAATTCGACATACAGAAGAATGGCAAGAAGGATCAGAACGTATGGGGAGCATAAATAGAGACATCAAGATTCTCTCTTGGAACGTAAATGGATTAAGGACTAAGAGTAGAAGGAGTAAAATCCTAGAATATTAGAACTTCTGAAAGTGAAATAATTATCTTACAAGAAACGCACCTCTTGAAAGAAGAATGGGCCCAAATAACAAAAACTCAAGGATGGATAGACTCTTGTGTTTGTACAACACAGCAATGTAATGTCAAAGGAATTGCAATAATCACAAAAAAATCGTTAAAAGCTGTAATAGACTCAGTAGAAGTAGACAATAAAGGAAGATGGGCAGTTATCAGAGTAAAAATTGAAAACAACTCATACACGATAGCAGGATACTATGGCCCAAACCTAGATGATGCAGACCCCTTACAAAAACTATATTCACAGCTACTATTAGCCACAGCACCTATAATTCTGGGAGGAGACTTTAATTTAGTAATGGACCCCAGACTAGATAGGTCGCCACCAGGGAGACAGGCAAATCTACCAAGAATGAGGGAGTGGATTGCTATTTATAGAAGAGATCTAGAGCTGATTGATATCTGGAGAAAGAAAGGAGAAGCAAATCATCCCTTTACCCTACCCAATAAAAAATTGGGACACAGGTCAAGAATAGATTATTTTCTTATTGACCAAGGACTTTCAGAAAATGTAAAAAGTGTAGCTCACCTCCCAGCTCATATTTCAGATCACTCGGCAGTACAACTAACACTACAGGTCAAAACAGTAGGAACAATAAGAAGATTCACAGTTGAAAGAGCAATATTACAAGAACAACAAATGTTAAAGGAATTGGAAACTGAAACAATACATTTCTTCGAAAACAATAAAACGGGCACTACGAAACAGACAACCTGGGACACATATAAAGCTGTGATAAGGGGAAAGTTACTGAGCCTAGGAGCTTTCAGAAATAAGATACTAAAAAGAGAGATCACAGATCTGGAAGGTAACATCAACACTCTAGATTCTCTTTTACTAAGTGAACAAGATACGACTAGAAAAGAAGAATTATTGCAAGAGAGACAACAGAGCAGAGAAAAACTAGAAGACATTTTGGAAGAAAGAGTGCGGAAAAAGTGGGAGTCAAGCAAATTAGCAAAACATGAATATGGGGAGGGATGTGGAAAGTGGTTGGCGTGGAAACTTAAAACAGACTTAGCCAGAAATAAAGTAAGGAGCATACAACAGGAAGGCCAAACAACGCAAAGCACGGACGAAGATATAATTAAGCGGGAATTCAGAGCATTTTATGAAGAATTATATACGGAAGATACTAATCCACAAGAAATTATGATCAATTCCTATCTTGAAGACGCTCCATCCTTAGCCCTAACGGAAGAAGACAAGATAGAACTAAATAAAGAGATCTCAACAAAAGAAGTAGAGGAGGTCATTAAAAGCCTGAAAAAAGGAAAAGCAGCAGGACCTGACGCCCTGCCTAACGAGTTCTTCATGAAACTAAAAGACATCTTGCTCCCACATATCACGGAGCTGGCTAACCTGATTCTGGAACAAGAAAGCAGTATACCAGATTCCTGGAACGATGCAATAATTACCATTATTTTAAAACCTGGAAAGGACCCTGCTAGATGTGAATCATATCGACCAATATCACTGCTAAATGCGAACTATAAAATATTCACAAAAATCTTGGCAGCAAGGTTAAGTAAAGTATTGCCACGAATTATAAACATCGACCAAAAAGGATTCATTAAAGGGAGACAGCTGAACGAGGTCACTCAAGAACTTCTGACCGCAATAGACGTAGCCACACAAAAGAAAGTTCCTCTCACCATACTTACTGTTGACGCCGCAAAGGCATTCGACAGAGTGAACTGGGCTTTTCTAGAGAAAGTCATGATCAAAAACAACATCGGCAACTCCTTCTTACAAGCTGTGAAGCAAATATATAAGACACCAAGATCTAAAATTCTAATCAATGGAAGCCTCACAGACGATGTGAAGATTGGAAGAGGCACAAGGCAGGGTTGCCCTCTTTCGCCCTTACTTTTTAACTTATATATTGAACCGCTAGCAAACAAACTAAGAAATGCTAAAGAAATAACACCATTCAAATATCAAACATGGGAAAAAAAGATTGCCTTATACTCGGACGACTTAATGATTTTCACGGACAATTATATCAAAGCCAAAGAAAAGATAGAAGAAATCATAAGTGAGTTTGGAAAAGTCTCGGGCTATTTAGTAAACCACGCAAAAACAGAAATCATGACCTGGAATACCAAGTTCAAAAATCCAAACATAAAAAAAGAAATAAGATATCTAGGAATTTTAGTGAACCACGACTTAAACAAAATCCCGCAACGCAATATAATGAAGGTAGCAGGAGATGTAAGAAAACTGCTTAAGGTATGGTCCACCTTACCATTAAGTCTGATAGGAAGATCTAACACCATCAAGATGTCAATAATACCAAAATATACATTTCTCTTCAATTCAATTCCATTGGAATTTCGGAAAACATTACTAAAAAAACCACAAAGCGAAATTTCAAGTTTTATATGGGCCTCGAAGGCCACAAGAATATCACTAAAAAAACTTCGGAGGAAAAAACAAGATGGGGGACTTGCTAGCCCAGATCTGATGGAGTATCACAGGGCGTTCTATTTCAAAAACACCCGAGTGCTTTTAAAAGTACATTAAATTACCCAATACATCTACAAGCAACTACAGAATCTAATGACCACTTCTTATTCAAATTCGGACACCCCAAGTACTTTAAAAAAATAAAACTGAAGATCTTAAGGGAGGCAGCAAAACTGTGGACACAAATAAGAGCAACTTTAAAAATTCCATACTACAGTGAGATGGCTCCAATTTGGTGCTCGCCAGGTACTCCAGAATGCGTAAAAGACTCACTGGCAACTCCCTTAAAACTTGCAAACATTAATTACTGGGGACAGTTACTGAATGGTTCAAATTTGAACACGTGGACAGAACTTCAAAAATTAACGGATAACACAATTTCTAAATTCAAGTACTATCAAATCTTAAGCTGGTCTAAAACGATTCCTACATACAACAAGGAAAACGAAAAGTTAGAGAAAGAGATGGTAAGGATAACACCGATACAAAAAGAGGTGGCAAAGTGGTACTGGGCGTTAATAAATGCAGGTGATGGAAATACAAGCACCGAAGAACAAATCTGGGGTAAAACTCTATCGATACCCGATTTGGACCTAATCTGGGAAAAGTCAGCGGGGAAATGCTGTTCAACACTTAAATCGGCAGCATTGAAAAGAAATCACCTGTACACAATACACCGAGCATACTGGACGCCAAAGAAACTATCTAAATTTAAAAATGCAGGAACAAAGAAATGTCCGAAATGTGGAGAAGATAATGCAGACGATATTCACATGTTTAGAAGCTGCCCTAATCTACAGGAATTTTGGAGTGAAGTGGGTAAGACCTTAAGCATGATCATGAACAAGGATATAACTGTAAGTACCACTTTAACTCTGTTTGGGATCGAAGAAATAGTATATGGAGGGGGCTTAAACAAAAATCAAGAGAATCTACTTTTTGCACTGATAATACTCGCAAGAAGGGAAATCTGCATTAAGTGGGTTGGGAACGCCCCCCCCAACACATAGAGAATGGATAAATTCAGCCGTAAGAATGAATAAACTTGATAAAAGGGAATATAACAGCAAGAGATTTAAGTATTGGGACAGTTTTGAAAATCATCTTAATAACAGCATAGGGTAGAAGAAAATAGCCCTATGATTAACGCGAAACAATCTCTGGCGAACAAGTATGGTACTTGTTGAGTAGTCATAATGGCTAGCTCCCCCCGTTTTGAAACCAGAGTTCTTATTATGTGAAGGTTTAAGGGTACTCCTCTAAAAATCATCCTGAGGATGATAATCTCCCCAAACACGAGAGACCAAGGGGCAGAACCGGATAAGAACAAAAACTAGAGGCAGTCACCTGAAATTCCGAAAACATAAGAATTTCGCAATATGAGGGGGAAAAAAAAAAAGAAAAAAAAAGACTATTCCACTTTCGGGATAGAGACGCTATCCTTCAAGCCTCTCGGGACACAGGCCCTGTGAAGTTCGAAAACACCACCTGAAGTACTGGGTTTTTCAGAACCGGTAATAAACTGGTAAACCAGCGGTGCCAGGGACAACACCCTAAGACTTCGGGTCCTTCCTGTTTAGACTACAGAAACACAGAGTCTTCTAGGTGAAGTCAAAGATCGAATTTATTGGCTGCAACCAAGTAACAGGTATCCTAGAAGTACAACACGGTGTATATTCTCAGGAGACTGCTCAAAATTACAAAGCCAGTGTTGGACCCGGTCCTTTGGGCAGGTTCACCCCGTGACTTTTTGCTTTTTCCTAGCCTGTTTTTGGAACCTGGGTTGGTGATTTTTAGGCCTCTGCGCACTTTTTCACTGTGGTACAGTGTAAAGTGCGTGTGCTCTCTGGGTATGGATGGTGAGCGCCCTGCCCTCCCATAGGAATGAATGGGGAATATGTATGCCCATGGTAGATTCCTGATGCGTGGGGAGTGCAGGGGCGAGTTTGATATGTGCGAACTCGTGAGAGTGAATGCTGCATAATGGTATATGCGGCATGGCTGTATCTAGTCCAGAAGCGCTACTTTTAGAAGTTGGCATAATTGTGTAGTGAGTCTGCTATCACGTGATTGGCTGATGGGCCTGGCCCTGGATGCCTGGGCCTGCTGGTAGATGGACTGTCTGGAGGAGGGGGGTCTGAGTCAGCCGTAGATGAAAGGCCCCCATCTGCTGTTAGGGAGGGGAGGAAAGAGCGTCTGGTGGAACCAGGCTGCGCCTGGCGGCCCACCCCTGATGGCTCTCCCTCCTGATGACCCACTGTCACCTCTGACCTGAGGCTGACAGGAGAGGGAAACCAGATACACCCAGGGCTTAGGGGCTCGCTGACACAAAGACTTCAAAAGACTTCAAAGCCTTTTCTGTGTATTAAGAAGGGGCTGTGTTCCCTTCCAATTTGTTCTTGTTTTCTGACTTGAATCTGCCAGGGGCGTGCCGCTGCTTGGGCTCAGGGAATCCCTGAGTCCTGCCCAGCCCCTGGACTCCTGATGGACTTGCCTGGATTCCTGGGGGACCCCTCTGCCCTGCCTGGGCTGAGGGGGGGACTTGGCTTTGCCCCCCTGGGAGGCTCTGGGGCTTTGGCAGCGTGGAGGAGCTGCATTGCCCTGTGGATAGCGCTGGAACTGTATTTCTAGCGCCTGGAGGCGCTGAGCTTCCTCCCGAGCGCCTGAGAGCGCTCTGCCTGTTGTCTAGCGCTTTGGAGCGCTTCATTTTCCCCAAGCACTTGAGAGCGCTTTATCTGGACTTCTCCTAGCGCTTAGGAGCGCTTTATGTCCGCTTATAGCGCGGGACGCGCTAAGGCATCTGGCCGTAGAAGGAATCAGCCCCCGCCTGCCTGCCTAAGGATCGGGCCGCCGCGCTGCCCGCGGTGACCCGGAAGTGACTGACCGGCCGGCCAATCCTGTCGCGGCCGGCCGGAAGCCCGCCCCCCGCAGTCGGCGGGAAGAAGAGGGAAGGCGCGGGAGATGGCGGCGGTGGACGGGGCTCCTCTCGGCTGAGGGAGCCCCAGAGAGACGAGGCGGCCGGTTGGCAGGGCTCCCGTGTGCCGAGGGAGCCCTGCAGAGAGGAGAAGACTCGTGGTCGGCTGCTGGGGGCTCCCGGGTGCGGAGGGAGCCCCGGCGAGGAAGAGAGAAGGCCGGCGCAAGGCTCCCCGCATGGAGGGAGAGCCTCGAGGGAGCAGAGACCTGCTGTCGCCCCGCCCGCGATGGAGTCCCGGTGAGTCTGGGCTGAGGGCCGGGCAGAGTGGGGCAGAAGAGGGGAGGGGCGCCGGGGCACGGTGCGGTGTCCGCCCCCCCCCCGGTGGCGCCAGCTCGCGCCCATTGTCAGTGCGAAGCCCCGAGGGCTTCAAGGGCGGCCCCGGTAGGCAGTGGGTCGCCCCAACGTACGTAGAGCCCTGAGAGGCTCCCATGCCGCATCGATATTTACGAGCCTGCAAGGCTCCAGGCGGCATACTCGTGTTTTCGAGCCCTGATGGCTCCAACTTGGGGGCAGAATTGTTTAGAGAGCCTGTGTGGTTCAGAGGGCCAGTGAGGGCCCAAGCCTCATTTTGTTTGGTGGCCAGAGCCAGAGAGCGCCAACGTTTGGGGCCTGTGTATTTATAGAGCCAGATGGCCCCAACGGCCCCCAGCTGTGTCAAGAGCCTGTGTGGCTCCAACGTCTGTGTAGTGTTGCCCAGAGCCTGTGTGGCTCCTACAGTTTGGCGCAGTTTTGTCTCCTAAGGGCTAGCGAAAGCCCTGTCGCAGTTTTTCTCCAGCTGCCCAGCAATTAGTGGGCAGCTGCACCGTTTAGGCGCAATTTCCGGAGAGAGTCCCTGTGTGGGACAGCGAGGGCACAGTGGTGCCAGGCCTTCACAGCTGCGCAGCACTTAGTGCCAGCTGCAACGTTTAGGCCCTTGTGAGTGTTCCCAGGGGCCCAGCAAGTAGTGGGCCCCTGCATCGTTTAGGCCCCTGACATTGAGACTCAGGGCGTTCTAGCCCCAACAAGGCCAGTTGGCCTAGGGACTGCCACGGGTGGTGGCTTATGTAGGTTTTGCGCAATTGTATGGTTCTTGCACCTCTGAATGTGATTTCTTGCATCATGTCTTATTCCTGCACCTCTGAATGTTTTTAGACATCATGTGACTATTGCGCTGCTGTATTATTCTGGTACCTCTGAATGTAATTTTATTGCATCATGTGCGTTATTCTTAACACCGCTGAATGTGTAGGTTTATACACTATGTGTTTCTCTTTACTACTCCTCTGAATGTATATCTATGCATCATGGGTAATGTGTTCTCTCTTAGACCCCTAAATGCTGTGTGATACTTAGGTGGTTTTCCTTTACTACTCCTCTGAATGTGTTTCATACATCATGGGTAATGTGTTCTTTCTTAGACCCCTAAATGCTGTGTGATACTTAGGTGGTTGTTCTTTTTAGTACAGGTGGTCCTAGTAAGGTCCTGGTCCCCTGCGTGACAGTCTCCTAAGGGTTTAGGGTTGCGTAGGTGGTACTTACCTGTTCCCAGTAGTTACTGGATGTGATCTATAACTGTTACTTTGTGTTACAGTGATTTTATACACTTTTATTCTAAGTTCTATAAGTACTATTTCTATTTCTAAAAGTGCTGATTATGACAGTGGCCCATGTGGCCCTGTCCTGTGTAAATAATCCCTTGTGAATATTGCCGTGCCAGTTGGCACAATGTACATGTGTGATTTCTATCTGATATGTTTTGACAATACAAAAGTTATTTTAATATAACCTTGTGTGGAGTCTCTTTTGTGGTGTGCCTAGTATGTTGTTGCTGTTGTGCGCTGACGCAAATGCTTTACACATCGCCTCCGAGTTTAGCCTAGACTGCTCGCGCCATGCTACCTAGAGGGTGAGCAGGGGTTATCTTGGCGTGTGACTTCCTTGCCCTGACTGGAATGGTGGTTTCGGCCTGGCTTTGGCGTCAGCCTTAGCCTACCCGAAATAGCCGGTTTCCAACAGCCAGCCTTCTCTTTTTATACAAAATATTATGCTTCAGGCAAACATTCTTTAGTTTACAGTTGACCATTCACATATTTTCACTACAAAGGAAAAGCAGAGTCATGATGACAATCCCACATTTCAGTTTGTTCAACCCACAATCAATTACCCGGCAAGGCCCAGTATTTTCATCAGATATCGACGGACCCCCAATAAAAACGGCACCTCCTCCTCGTAAAGCAAGTCGTAAAGTAGAAAACAGGGACAGGTGTGTGCAAGATTAGGCATGGTTTGTGTGCGATGAAAGGTTTATGGCACGTTGTGCCTTGATACTATCTTGTTCGGCCTCTGGGAGAGGAACTGACCGAACAGGTTTGGCCTTGGGCAGTGGAGTCAGCTTGCCCAGGTCGCAGAGAAGTCAGGAAAGGTGTACGTGTCCTTCAGGATCGTGTTTGGCCTTAATCATTGGCCTATGTGAGGGCAACTCACAAAATGGCTGCCGTACACAAAATGGAACCCGAGGGTTCAGGACGAAAACTGCGATTTCATGGTGAAATCGTCACTCGGATATGACGAAAATGCTTGTGCATAGTGTACTAGCCATTCTCGGTCTTCTGATATCAAAATCGTCATGATACGATACTGTTTATAACATGGGTCCAGAATTTCAAGTACTACAGACCCTCCTTTTGCCCTTACATAGGCAATAACCTATACTCATGCTAATCTGAGTCCAGGTCTATATTCGTAAAGTCATTGAGATGTTTCTGTAGCATCACTCTATTACTTAGCTCGTCCCTCGATACAGGCTTCCTTACACACGATGCAGCACAGAGGCCACATATAGCAGGAGCACACTGTACGCACAGACAGAACAGGAAAAGGATGGCTAAGACCATCCCAATGACCATCAGAATTTTCCAACCCCAGCCGGATACCAGTTCCCAGAACCATCCCATTAATGACCAATCTCCTTTGTCCACATGAATAGATTCGGAAATCTTATGCAGTTTGGAGATAGCCTGGTATACTGTTGGAGCGTTATCTGGAATGAAAACACAGCAACTCGATTGGATCACTCTACATACCCCACCTCGGTCTGCAAGATGACGTCTAACGCGACCCTGTTCTGAAGGGTCATAAGACGATCCGACTGGAGCTCAGCAGTCAAGTTACTAAGGGCACCGGCAGTTTCAACTACGGTGGACTCAACCACCCTTGTCAATTACCTTATGTTCCTGCTGTTAACCATGGGTCCCCAGAACGGCAGAAAACCCTTTACGAAGTCTCCAAATTCTTGTCCTGCAGTGTCTTCTTTACTGAGGACACCTCGAACTATCCTTGTCTTATGGTAATCTACCGCAGCTGTGTAGGTGGGAGGCAACAGGAACGAAACAAAGCATGTGCCCGAAAAGTCAGGGGGCAACCATGTATAGGCTCTATCGTGGCAGATTAAATAGGTACCCCTAGCTGCTAGGAACGAAGGGGAAGTCTGGGACGCAAAAACATACGTTTCCGTGCAGGTACTCTTCCCTAACTGAGCTCTGGGATTCTTGCCAATACCTTGCAGACATAAGTGACCCTGATGGGGTACAATCCAAATCGGGGAGGATCCCTTAGCTTGCTGTTTCTCACTCAGAGTAACTCCATATCCGGTCACGTTCCATCCTATATATACTAGTGTCTCATCTCTCGGGATAGTCTCATAGGAGATATCTTCCTTAATCATGTCTACTATACCCTTGACTAGAGCACTATTCTTAGGATTGTCTGTCACAGAACGTAGGGGGTAGGTCTCATGTGCGTAGATAAACGTTGTTCTGTATGCCCACACAGAACCATTATGGCTGTAAGGCAGAACCAGATAAGGGATACCTTTATCCGTTGTGTGAGGCATGAGACCACACACCCAACAGTTAGTCATGTTCATTACTAGTTGGTGTTGGTGCAAAAGCTGAACGAAGGAGTTATTAATAAACTCCAATCTCCTAGCGGAATCATGTTCAGGAAGAGGTTGAAAAGAATGCGAGGAAACAGTAGAAGGAGGAGGTATGGGCGATGAAGTGGGTGCAAATGTCACTCGAAAAGAGGATAAAACATACCCTATAAAAAATATCATTACACTGAACAACATGAAAATGCACAATATCAAAAAGCGTTTCGTGGTCATCATTCTGCATATTCTGGTTTTAAAGTTCATTGTTTTGGCAGTTCTCTCCATCTCGAAAAACTCCATCCTCTCTAAAATGCTGCTCGCGATGGTAGGGTGTTCTATGCTAAGGAATGCTTCTGTCAGTCCAGGGCAACTCCCTTAGACCAACCAGAACTGTCGACCTAACGTCTTCAGCTGCACCCCAAAGACTTGGGCAACCGCGACCCTACAGCTGAACCCGGATGGTGGTTCGAAAAACAAAAATAAAAAAGTTTCTCAGATGAGAGAGCTGCACTTTCAAATTTTAGCAAAGAAGAAAAAAATGTATTTGTCCATAGTTCTCGGCCTCAGATTATAACGTTTCTTCCCAGGTACTGTCTGGTCTTGAAACAGGAGTTCAGGCTCTGTGGTGTCCAATCGAACTGACGGCGGCACAGCTTCTTGCAAGAGATTGTCACTTTCTTTTTTAGAAATTGTTCCTTTTACACGTGCATCACTGAAAGGCAGGAATCGAGGCACAGTTTCAATCTCTGAGTCAGCGACACCCTCCTGGACCCACCGGTCGTACGGTAGAGGCAAAGGCACCCTCTTGCAGTGTACACCATGGATCCAGTGCTTCTTCCCCTCCACTCGAACGGCTGATCTTGTTGAGAGAAGAACTAGATGAGGGCCGGACCACCGAGGCTGGTCATTCTTTGTTCGCTGGAAGTTCTTGACCAGCACCCAGGATAAAGGGTCGATGTGATGACCGGGAGCTTCAGAGACCTGAGGCAGAGTATCGTGAACCTGTTGGTGTAAAACACGCAATTTAGCCGTCAATTCATAGAAATAATCAAGCAGGACAGGGTGTTCGATCTCACTGAATTTTGTCGGCCTTGGCACTCCCCATATGTTGGCCGGACGGCCGAACACAATTTCGTACGGACTAAGCCCCACTTGCGAATGAACAGTCATTTTTGTTGATAGGAGTGCTAAAGGCAGAGCGTCAGGCCATTTAAGACCAGAGCTCGCTTGGATCTTGGCTAATTTTAGCTTTAACGTGCCATTGTAACATTCTACTAGTCCAGCTGATTGGGGGTGATTTGCAGCGTGGAATTTCTGTTGGATGCCTAGCCCTTCGCATACTTTCTTCATCATTCGACCCACAAATTCACTCCCATTGTCGCTCCAGACCATTCTCGGCATTCCAAATCTAGGGAAAAACTCTTTCACAAGGGCTTTAGCTGTGGATAAGGCAGTGTTGTCTTTCAGGGGATATGCTTCTACCCATCTTGAAAAGGCACAAACAACAACGAGTACGTATTTCAAATTGTTGCACCTTTCCATGTGGATGAAATCTAGCTGCAAAACCTCGAACGGATACGTTGGAGGCGCAAAATGACCAGCTGGAGTTGGGGTTCCCCTACCAGGATTGTATTTCAGACACACCATGCAATTCTTGACCACATTCTCTGCACACTTAGGAATTCCAGCATTTTGCCATACCGGGGCCAACAACTTACAAATCCCTTTCACACTGATGTGCGCCATTCCATGGGCCATTGTAACCACTGCAAGCACATACGCATCGGGTAACAACCATCTTTGATGCCCTGATAATTCAACCCAACAACCATTCGCATCCAATTTACCCGTACTCTCTCTCCACACACTCAACTCTTTCTCTGTAGCTTCAGCTTGAATAGACTTCACACTCTCTATCGTGTCTTCACACATTCCAACGTCACCAACCCATCTTGCAGGGCCTGCAACATACATTTGACTCATCACATCCCTCGCTGTTTCTTTTGCGACTTCGTCAGCAAATGCATTTCCACGACCAACATCGTCAGTAACCTTCTTGTGCGCATTGCATTTCACAATCGCAACTTGCAACGGCAAGGTAAGTGACTCGAGAAGCTCATTCACCAACTGACCATGCTGTATCTTAGCTCCATGCGAAGTCAGAAACCCACGTTCTTTCTACAATCGTCCAAAACTGTGAGCCACACCAAACGCATACTGGCTGTCGGTATATATGTTCACTTTCATTCCTTTCGACAACACACACGCTCTTGTAAGTGCAATCAACTCTGCTGCTTGAGCTGAATTGTGTGGGATACGTGCAGCTTCAACAATCGTATGCAAAGTCGTAACAGCCAATGCCGCAGTCGTATCTCCATTCGGAAGCTTGAAGCATGAACCATCCACCCATAAGGTACCATCACACTTTGCAAGGGGAGTGTCACTAAGATCTATTCTCCCTTTCGTTTCTTCTTCTGTTCTGAGAAAACAATCATGCTGTTCAGAAGCATCTAACTCTGATACAATCGGCAACAACGTAGCTGGATTCAACGTGTTGCATCTCTTTATGTGCACATGACTCGCTAAAAGTGTCAACTCGTAACCTGACAACCGAGCACTAGTTAAGTGCTGTGTCTTGGTCCTGTTTAACAACGTGTCCACTGCATGTGGAACCATCACAATCAATGTATTATTCATCACTAAACTAGCAGACTGTCAAATAGAAACAGCTGCTGCCGCTGTGGCTCTCAAGCAACTCGGCAATGCTTTAGCTACCGGGTCCAAAGTTGACGAAAAATACGCGCATGGACGCTGCTTGTCTCCGAACAACTGTGTCAACACTGATAATGCACAACCTTCTTTCTCATGGACATATAATGTAAAGGGCTTACTGTAGTCGGGGGTACCCAACACAGGAGCCGAACATAATGCAATGCGCAATTCGGAAAAACTTTTCTGACACTCTTCAGACCATGGAAGGGGGTTCGGTGTATCCTTACAGGTTAATGCTACCAAAGGTTTGGCCAGCAACGAAAAATTCGGTATCCATTGTCTGCAATATGATGTAATACCCAAGAAAGCACGCACTTCTCTCTGTGTCTTTGGTACACTCAATTTCGCTATTGCCTGAATTCTTTCTGGGGTCAGTATCCTTCCCTCCTTCGATAAGAGATGACCTAAGTAGGTCACTTCTTGTCGACAATATTGCAACTTTGAAAGAGACACTTTGTGATGTAAATCAGACAAATGACGCAACAACGACAACGTGGCTTCTTTACAGATTTTCTCAGTATCTGCAGCAACAAGTAAATCATCAACGTACTGAATAAGGGTAGCGCCATCAGGTAAAACAATCGTATCAAGTTGTGTTTTTAAAGCTTGACTATATATTGATGGGCTTTCATAGTAGCCTTGGGGAGCGCGCTTGAAGCGGAAGCTTCGGCCTCCTAAACTGAAGCCAAAAATATCCCTGCTCTCCTCGGCTATCGGTATGCTGAAGAAAGCATTCTTCAAGTCAATCACCGAGAACCAAGTGGCGGAAGCTGGAATCATAGTCAATAGGGCAGTGATATCAGGAACAACTGGAAATTGTGGCACAACAATCTTATTCACCTCTCTAAGATCAATCACAAATCTGTACACAGGTGGCTGAGAAGGATCAGTACGCTTCAAAACAGGCAGAACAGGACTATTGCAAACGTTGCCTCTTGTCTCTTCAATTACGTCCTTTTCAATCAGGTCGTAAATGATCGCTAGCAACGCTTTTTCACCTTCGCTAGAAATCTTGTATTGGGGAATGCGTGGCATTTTAACATTGGCTTTCAATGTAACGACATATGGCGGTATTTCCAAAAGACCCACATCATTAGGACCAGTAGCCCAAAGAATATCAGGAAGAAATGACAATTCTGTTGGAAGTTTGTCCTTAGATAAATACATTGGAGAGATCACTTTCTTACCCAGTGTAAGATGTACTCCCGAAGGAGAACAATACAAAGTCGCATACAATCTTTTCAACAGATCCAATCCTAACAAGTTTTCACCACAACCTGTCGTCAGAATAAGGGGTGCTTCGAATTCACAAGGTCCAACAGAAAGGGTCATAGGACTAGAAACTGGGTTTCTAACCGGGGCGCCAGAAAAACCTACTGAAACATTCGTTTCGCCAGACAAAGGTGCGCCAGGGAGTTTTGAGTGCATAATAGAACTCTCTGTAGCACCAGTATCCAACAGAAAAGGCTCTGACACACCTGATGTAATCACCTCAACATAAGGTCCACTCTGATCTACTGGAACTGAAACAACTCCCTCTCTTTGTCTACGGCTGTCCTAGCAATCATTACCTTCCATATGCTCATCTTCTGCATAGTAGTCATCAGCATAGTACTGAGCTGCCTTACCAGACGCGTTATTCTGCTGATCAAACCTATTCATTGAATTTTGAGGCGGAAGGGAACGCGCGTTCTGGGGGAAATTTCAACGTCCTCTACCTCTAGGTGCTTGTGGAATACCTCGACCTCTTGCGCTAGAAACACCATTCATACGTTGCAACAAAGCAGGGCAGTTACTTTTGAAATTACCCTCTTCTTTGCAATATGCACACTGATTAGGGCCTACAGGAAAACGTGGTTGAGAAAACTCAACCCTTTGCGAGTTTCTCTGATACTGTTGATGTTGCTGATAGTTATTCTGGCCATCACGTGGCGGATACGCTTGCTGTAACAGAACCTTCGTCTTTAACTCTTTAGTTTTCTTATCTGCTCTATCCTTCTCATCTTTATCTCGATTTTCATAATACTGTGCAGTAGCCAATATCTGTGCTGAAGAGGAAACGGCCCAAGAATTTTCTGAATCTTTTAATTTCTTACACAACTCGGGAAGCAAATTGTGTACAAACTTGTCAACGAACAACCGTTGACCACCTTCTGTACTCATATCTTGACCACTGTGGTCGATAAACGTTTCTTCAAACCTAGTGAAGAAATCGGACACTGTTTCGTCTTTCTTCTGCTTACACGCAGACAATTTGTCCCAATTCACACGCATCGCAGGCATTAAAGTCTTCATGTAATCTATAATCCTACCAGGTAGATCTGCTACTAAAGGCTCGGGTTTAGCACCACCAACTTGTCGGCCATCTGCAGTACTAATATTAGCCCATGAGTCACCTAACTCTTGATCATGATCCGCATGACGAATCTTTCCCCATAAAGGCTGTGGAACAACGTTTCCAAACAACATATCTATATCGGCTAAATTCATAATGCAAGAGCCTGCAGTCTGTGACAATTCCTTGTAATATCCTGCAGGATTTTTACGGGGATCAGGCAATGTCTGTTTAAGGGCCAAGACTTCAGCTCGCTTCCATGGAACATGTACCCAAACACGCTGAAAATGTCCTGGAACAGGCGGATTAGCTGCTTGGTCCCCATCCCTCCAAACTGGGGGAACTTCTCTCATGGGATATTGTCTCACCTTCTTTTTAACAGAGGAATCAGACTCAAACAACGACCGAGAAACACCTTCACTCCTGAGTGATAACAGTGTCACAACTGCTTTCTCAACATCGAAACCCACAATTGTGCCTTTTGCAAACTCGAACCGTACACGGCACAACTCAGGCGGATTAGGCTCTAAATCATTCTCCTCTAAATCCTCACAAAGAAAAGTACACATTTTCTCAAAAACGTACCTCTGTTTTGGTTCTTCCCACTGATGGAAGACATCCATAACAGACTCTAGCTCATATCTTGTCGGGTCGGTAACCCATTTATGTGCCAAATAATTCAATGTTTCCTTCTCCCTAGAATCAGGCAGTTGGCTACGTAACTGTTTACGCTCTGAAACAGGAGTTGCACTTGTTGCTCCGAAGAGAGGATAGAGAAGGCTAGCAACAGTGCTAGTCATTCGTTGTCGAACAGAGGGAGAAGTCGATGAACGGATAGGCGGAAAAGCAGAATGAGGCAAGGCAGACGCAGAGGCAGTGTCAGGAGGAATACCAGGAGTGGTAGTCGATATAGTGGTCAAAGTTGTAGGAAGTAATGGCAGAGCAGATGTCAAAGTCGGTGGCCCTTGAGGAGGCTGCACCGGAGGAATAGGAACCAACTGAAGAGCAGCTGGTGGCTGTGGAAGAACTTGAGGCACAACAATCGGGTGTTGCACAACTAAAGGTTGCGGAGGTGCAGTAGCACTCTGCGCATAATAATAATAATAATAATATTAATAATAATAATAATCCACATTTGTTAAGCGCACAATCACCCATAAGGGTCTCTAGGCACTGGGGGCCGTCGGGAAGATTAAGCGAGCTATTGCCCAGAGTCACATGGTGCTGGGCTAACCTGCCGCCGGAGCCGGGGATCGAACCCTGATCCCCAGATTCCAGCGTCAGTCGCCCTGGCCGCGGCGCCACACCTCTCCCAAGGGGGTGGCGAACTCAATAAATGCGACATTAGGGGGTCTTTTTCAAGATCTTTTGCTGCATCTTGCTGAAGAGGCGGCAAAACGGGATAACATTTATCGATGACCATTTGACGTTGCCTGTGCCACTGTTCGCTCATCTGTTCCTCTTCGTTATCTTTAAACTGCATAGCAGCTTGCATTATCGAGATACCCTTTTCTCTCTTATTTTTCTTCTCTAATTTAATTTCTTTCTGTTTGGCTTCCTTTCGCCATAGGCGGAAAGAGTCAAACATCGCCGGCCGGGCTTTCTTCTTGAAAAGTTTAACCTCGAGGTTATTTAGGATTTCCGTGTCAAAGCTACCGTATTGGGGCCATTTTAAAACACCATCCTTTCTGGTGTATCGGATCCATACTTCATTGTATGTGATGGGACCTACGCCATGCTTCACATACAGTTCATATGTTGGACTTCCAATCGGAGGAACCGGACACAAGTCCTCCAATCGGGAATCCCTATTGCAACCAAGACAAAACAAATTTCCAAGTCTGCTAAGACCAGGCATCTTCGCTCACTAGTCTAGCTTCAAACTTCAAAGGATTATCGAATACGATAGTCTCGTGAATACACGAGTCCCCCGGCTTTGGTACTTGCAAGTTCCAAATCAAAGATCCCAAGGGGTACCCAAACTAAGAACCAAACTAAGGACTGGGAGACGCTCCACTTATACTTAACTGAGGTATCGATGACGTCACCAGAAGACTCGTCTATCGTTTCGCTCTACCACACATCAAGTGTCCAAATCAGGGCGATAGTCAGGGCAGCAGTCCTTCGTAGCCGTCGAGAAGCGGGGAACCTCACAGTAAAGACTTTCGGACCACGTCGACATTCAGGGGTCGATGAAGTGGCGGCCTTCCTCCAGAATTTTCACACGAAGCTCCTCACAAACCTCTGGCTTGGACCGATACCGCTGATATCGACCCACGTTGGGCGCCAACTGAAGTACTGGGTTTTTCAGAACCGGTAATAAACCGGTAACCAAGCGGTGCCAGAGACAACACCCTAAGACTTCGGGTCCTTCCTGTTTAGACTACAGAAACACAGAGTCTTCTAGGTGAAGTCAAAGATCGAATTTATTGGCTGCAACCAAGTAACAGGTATCCTAGAAGTACAACACGGTGTATATTCTCAGGAGACTGCTCAAAATTACAAAGCCAGCCTTCTCTTTTTATACAAAATATTATGCTTCAGGCAAACATTCTTTAGTTTACAGTTAACCATTCACATATTTTCACTACAAAGGAAAAGCAGAGTCATGATGACAATCCCACATTTCAGTTTGTTCAGCCCACAATCAATTACCCGGCAAGGCCCAGTATTTTCATCAGATATCGACGGACCCCCAATAAAAACGGGCACCCCCTCCTCGTAAAGCAAGTCGTAAAGTAGAAAACAGGGACAGGTGTGTGCAAGATTAGGCATGGTTTGTGTGCGATGAAAGGTTTATGGCACGTTGTGCCTTGATACTATCTCGTTTGGCCGCTGGGAGAGGAACTGACCGAACAGGTTTGGCCTTGGGCAGTGGAGTCAGCTTGCCCAGGTCGCAGAGAAGTCAGCAAAGGTGTACGTGTCCTTCAGGATCGTGTTTGGCCTATGTGAGGGCAACTCACAAAATGGCTGCCGTACACAAAATGGAACCCGAGGGTTCAGGACGAAAACTGCGATTTCATGGTGAAATCGTCACTCGGATATGACGAAAATGCTTGTGCATAGTGTACTAGCCATTCTCGGTCTTCTGATATCAAAATCGTCATGATACGATACTGTTTATAACATGGGTCCAGAATTTCAAGTACTACACACCGTGACCTTCTATCCGGACTTTACCCGTCTTGTTCAGCGGCAGAGGCTGGGGTTTCAGGGAGTAAAGAGGCGGCTACGGGACTTGAGCCTTAAATATGCTATGTTGTTTCAGACCAGACTTCGGATCGAGTATGAGGAACAAACTTTTTTCTTTGATCGCCCGGACAATGTTAGTGACTGGCTCGATTCCTTGCCCAAGAGAGACGATCAATCCGGTCACCCCGGTGGTGCCGAGGGTGGCGTGTCGGAGTGAGAGTGACACTGTGGATCCTGGCGTCTGAACTTTTCCATCTATTTTAGCTGAGTTTGGACATTGGTTCTCTTGTTCTTATTGAATATTGCCCAAGGGTGGTGGGGGGTGAATGGGGACTCTTCCTCCTCCTGGGTTCTTTGTGTAGACTAGTTTTATGATGTGGCGACAGGCACACTGCAAGTTGGGGTGGCTTATGAGTCGTACGCAGGGGTGCAGGGTGGGGGGTGTTGTAAAGGGGTCAATTTGGGGGGTGGTGGGGGTGTGTGCGTGTGTTTTTTTCTTTTCACGAGGCAGCGCATTGTTTTCTTCATTTGCTCTGGTCGTTGGGTCTTGTGTGGAGGGTGCTCCGCCTTCTTCTTGGGGATGGGGGGTGGCGAGTTGAGACTGCTGTCCTGGAATGTCAATGGGTTGGGAGACAGGATAAAGCGAGGGGTTGTTTTACAGTTCCTTAGACGCCATTCCCCCGATATCGTCCTTCTGCAGGAAACGCATCTAATAGGTAAGGCTTGTCAGGCTATGAATAGACATGGATACCGGCTGGTGGCTCACTCTGGGTTTACATCTGGCTCCAGGGGGGCGGGCATTCTCATCAGATCTTCTCTCCCTTTTGAAATCGATGAAGTGACTCTTGATGACAGGGGGCGCTACGCGGCGCTCACTGGTAGGTGGGAGGGGAAGACACTGTCCATTCTCTCGGTATATATCCCTCCGGGCCTACAGGCCTCAACTTATGCTGATTTTGGCAAGGTTATTTTAGGGCTTCCTGAGGGCCTCCTACTCCTTGGCGGGGATTTTAATTCGGTGGTTTCTGGTACTTCTGATCGTTGCCCCCCTGGGGATTTGGCTAGGTCCCACATGTGGCTGAGTGACTTACTTGAAACCTTTGAGCTGATAGATAGTTGGAGGTTGATGCATCCTACGCAGTTACAATACACCTTCCACTCCGGTGCTCATGGCAGTCTCTCCAGGCTAGATTATTTTTTGATGCCGTCGGCCCAATCCTCCTCCATCAGAGAAATTCGCCATCTCCCCAGGGGTATTTCTGATCATTCCCCTTTGTGGCTTTGTTTCGAGGTCGGCATGGGCAGTGAGGGTAGAGTTGCCCCTATTAATCCCTGGTATTTCCGCAATCCCAAAACCCGCTCTGAACTTGTGAAAGCTATTGATCGTTATTTTGTTGAAAATGTGGGATCTGTCTCCTCTGATGTTTTATTGTGGGAAGCCTTTAAGACTGTTATTCGTGGACACTCCCTGTTGCTAATTGCTGCCGCCAAGAAGGCTAACAATGTTGAACTTGTACGCTTGGAAACCGAAATAACCACACTAGAGACTGATCTTGAATCGGGAGTAACTCGCGCAAAGTTGCATTCCCTCAGTTTGAAGCAAGCTGATTACAGAGCTCACGTCACTGATGCAGCGAAAGTGATGAATAGAGAGCAACAGGGCAGGTTGTATGATGTGGGGGATAAGGCTGGTAGATTGCTTGCGTGGTTGGACAAGAAAGAGAGAGTGAACCGTGTCGTTCCGGTGATTGAGAGGCTTGACGGTGAGTGTGTTACTGACCCTGTCGGGATCGTTCAGTGTTTTGTAGACCACTTTAAAACAGTTTATGCCTCGGTCTGTGATAGAGATGAGGAGGACTCTCAATTGTTGTTACGAGACATTGCATTGCCCTGCCTTTCCGACGCTGATAGAGACCTCATGGAGTCCCCTCTTACAGTGGATGAAGTCGCTGTCGCCATACGTTCCCTTCGCTCTGGCAAGGCAATGGGCCCCAATGGTTTGCCCATTGAACTGTACAAACTGCGACCCGACAAAATGGCGCCCTACTTAAGAGAGATGTTCCTTGAGGCTTTGGATTCGGGTTCCCTCCCTGCCAATCAGCGACTTGCTACCATCTTAGTTATCCATAAGGAGGGTAAGCCGCGTGATCGTTGTGCGTCGTATAGGCCCATTTCTCTACTTAATGCTGAGCCTAAAATTCTGGATAAGTTGTTGGCTAATCGTTTAATCAAGGTGATCGGGGACTTGATTCATCCGGATCAGTCCGGTTTCATCCCACACCGAAACACCGCCCTTAATCTTCGGAGACTTCATGGAGTTCTCGCGAGGGCTGGGGCGCTCACTGAATCGGCCATTTTGGTTTCCCTTGACGCTACTATGGCTTTTGATACCATCGAGTGGCCTTACCTTTGGTCTGCCCTATCGAAGTTTGGATTTGGCCCGGTGTTCATCGCTTGGTTGAAACTTCTTTACGAGAGGCCCTTGGCTCAGGTGGTGGTTAACGGAAAGGTGTCCGGTGTCTTCACACTTGGGCGTGGCACCCGGCAGCGTTGCCCGCTTTCTCCACTGCTCTTTGCCCTTGCTCTAGAACCATTGGCGGAATGGCTCCGTTGGGAGCCTTCAATGAGGGGCATTCGGTGGACTCCTGATTTTGAGGATCGCGTCTCGCTATACGCAGACGATATCCTTCTCTACCTTACCTCCCCTCGGAAGTCCCTGAATGTACTTTTTGATGTTTTGACCTCTTTCGGCAAGAACTCGGGTCTTGTCATTAATTGGACTAAATCCTGCATCTACGTTTTGGCAGGAGGTCTCCCTCCATTGCCTCGTAGATTTCCAATCCAAGTATCGGAAACTGGCTTTAAGTACTTAGAAATGTATGTCTCCTTGGACCCCCGTGTGCCTTATGAGCGTAATCTGTTGCCCCCTCTCCAACGGTTGAGGCTTGATGTTGCGCGCTGGCGTAAGTTGCCATTGTCACCGCTCGGTCGTGCGGCTCTTTTCAAGATGATGTCGTTGCCCAGATTTTTGTACGCACTTCAGAACTCATTTGACCCAGTTCCTTCTATTTATTTTCGTGAAGTGGAGAGCCTGCAGAGGCGACTGGTCTGGGATGGGCGAGCGCGCATTGCTTTTTCCAAACTCACGCTCCCGTGGTATGATGGGGGCGTTGCCCTCCCAGACATCAGGCGCTACTATTGGGCTTCCCAGTTGAGTGCGGTCAATCACGCGACTTACGCTCCTGGTCCTGCCCCGGCTTTCGCTATGGATAAATATCTTCTGCCAGGAGGTAATTTCAACAGGGCGCTGTACTCCAGGGGGCTCTATAGAACGCTGACCGGTCCCACTAAAATTGCGGTACGAGTGTGGCAAGATGCGAATGCGGCATCGGGATGGAGTGATAGACTTACCCGCGCAACCCCTTTGTATGATTCTGAAGGTTTGGGTAATTTGTGGAGTACGAAAGGCTTTGATAAATGGGATATGATCGGTATTAGCAAGGTGGGTGACCTCTGGTTTAAAGGTAACGTTAAGCCCTTTGAGGAGCTGAAAATGGAATACGAGCTCGGTGACACGGAATTCTTTAGATATGCTCAGATCCGTCATGCCCTATTGTCCACTTTTGCTGTTGGTACCGATATTCCGGAGTCCTCCCCTCTTGAGGACCGTATCCTAGATGGCCATGTGCCCGACAGCACAGTTTCATTGATCTACAAGAAGCTGATCAATAATAGGGCTGATCTGCTTGTGCGCCTCAGGGTTTTGTGGACTGCTGACGGATTGGAGCTAGACGACGAGGACTGGCAGTCTGCTCTGTCCTCGCCCAAAGAGGTTGCCATACCTGCTCGCCTTAGATTTGTCCAACTTAAGATCCTCCATCGGGTGTATGTTACTGGTCCGAGTCTGGTTCGTATGGGTTATTCTTTGGATGGATTGTGTAAACGTGGATGCGGTATGGTTGGTACCTTCCTCCACATTTTATGGGAATGTCCGAAGGTGGTTGCTTTTTGGTCCCGAGTGCATGTGGTGATGGAAAGAGTCACTGGTGTGTCGCTATTGCCTGAAGCCAGGCGTTGTCTGTTGAATGTCTGGGAACCCAACGATTACAACACAGCACAGATTACTTGGGCGACCCTTGGTAATATGGTTGCTAAGAGAGATATTGCACAGCTCTGGGGCTCTCACAGGCCGCCTACTGTATTACAATGGAAAGAAAACATGGATTGGTGCATGTTTCGAGAGAAAACTGTGTATTTGTCACGGGGAAGACCCAAGAAATGGGGCAGGATCTGGTCACAATGGAACGTGTATCGTGGAAATGTGTGAACTCCCCCACATGATTCATCTCCCGATGCTTCCTTGTCCCCCTAATTGTCATTCCGATCTTTATCAGTAATTGTACTATTGATTGTTTCCTCGCTGCCTCCCTCCCCCCCTTATGAATATTTATTGTAATATATATATTGTACAGTTGGAGCTCCGCCTGTGAAGACTCATAATCATGCTTCATTACTTTAATGCCTTGTGAATTTTGTTTTTGAATTTTTTCAATAAAACTTTATTAAAAAAAAAAAAAGTGAAATCTCGTTAAGGGCACGAAAATCCTTGCAAAAGCGCCGACTACCATCTGGCTTTGGAACCATCACAATGGGGATAGACCAATCGCTTTTAGACGGTCCAATAACCCCCATGTCCAACATGTCGTTGACCTCCTTTTTGATGGCAGCCCGTCTCGCCTCTGGTATTCTGTAAGGGCGTATTTTTACTCTCTGTCCGGGAGGCGTGTCAATGCAATGTTCTGCCAGTGTCGTCCTAGCTGGCGTATCAGAGAATAATGAATCATGTCCCAGTAATATGTTCTGAAGGTCCTTTTGTTGTATTGCACTAAGCTCGTCGTTCAGTATCAGTTGGTCACGAGTAGAGGAGTGTCGTCGTGGTTCCGACACCATGTGTACCCCCGCAGGTACTGGACCCAACCATTTCTTCAGCAAATTGATGTGGTATGTCTGCTGTTTATGTGGAGTCAGTTGCAGTCTGTAGCTAGTTCTTCCAATCGTTTCAACCACTTTATAGGGTCCGACCCATTCAGCACAAAACTTCTGCGTGGATGAGGGCAGGAGAACCAGGGCCCAATCGTTTATTTTAAGGTGTCTCCATCTTTTTCCTTTATCATAGGCAATTTTCTGACGTGTCTGACTCACTTCAAGGTGATTCGAAGCCAATTCTTTCAGTTTCCCAAGTCTGGCTCTCAAGTTTTTTGCATAGTCCAGCGTAGCGGCCGTTTCTTCCTGCGTCTCGTTCTCCCAGGCGTCTCTGGTCATCTCAAGTACGGAGCGTGGGAGCCTTTCATAGAGGAGCTCAAAGGGAGAAATTCCCATGCTGCTTTGTTTCTGGCCTCGGATGGTATACAGCACTAGGTGCAGCATTTGGTCCCAGTCGGCCTGCTCACTTCCATCATCTTCCTAAGCGTCGACTTCAGGGTGCGATTATAACGTTCCACCAGACCGTCCGTCTGAGGATGGTATACTGCGGTCCGAATCTGGTGGATATTTAGGTTGTGGCAAATTTCTTTCATCAATTTAGACACAAATGGGGTGCCCTGATCCGTTAGGATCTCCTTGGGGAACCCAACTCGGCTGAATAATTTAATAATTTTCTCGCCCACTTGTTTCGATGTAGCTGTGGTTAACGGAAAAGCCTCTGGAAATCGCGTGGCATAATCGACAACCACAAGTATGTGTTGTAACCTCTTCCTGGTTTTGGGAAATGGTCCAATAAGATCCATACCGACCCTCTCAAATGGTCTACCAATGATGGGTAATGGTTGTAAAGGGACCGACAGTGGTTTGGTCATGTTCTTCCTTTGACATATTCCGCATTCCCTGCAATATACGGAGGTGTCTTTATATATTCCAGGCCCAAAAATATTTTTGAGGATGCTTTGTGTAGTTTTCTCTGTTCCTGTATGCCCGGCTATTAAATGGCTGTGGCCGAAAAATAGCACCTGGTCCCGAAAAGAAGCAGGAACTATAAGTTGGAGTGAATCGTCCGGTTTTCCTTGTCTATAGAGTAGTTCGTTGTGTATCAGGAACTTGGGAAAGACTTTGATATTTTTATCCTGGTTTTCATGAGCCTGTTCCCACGCATTGAAGAGGGTAGGCTCATTAAGCTGTGCAAATCGAAAGCTCTTATCCATAACCCTGGGATCTGGTGAGAGCAAAGCCGGAAATGGACCATGAGGCCTATCAGTGGAGCCAAAACCTCCTGAACCACGTTCCGTATTATCTAGAACCTTTAGTTCTTTCAAGGTAGGATAGGATATGCGTTCACAAATCAGCTGTGCTACTCAATCTCCTTTTTTGACTTGAAATTCTTTTTTTCCAAAGTTAAAAAGTATGCTTCCAACATTCCCTCTGTAGTCTTCATCAATGACGCCAGCTCCTACATCAATAAAATATTTCGTGGTCAATCCAGATCGTGGTGCGAGTCCTCCGTAGCAACCTGGTGGGACGGCAATTTGGATGTCAGTTTTTATTAGTGCTTTCTCTTGTGCAGGAATTACATATTCATAAGCACTGTATAAGTCATACCCGGCTGCTTTATTAGAGACTCTTGTTGGAGTAGTTGCATGTTCAGACAATTTTACGAAACGTAAGATAACCTCATCTGTCTTTTTGTCGATATTTTCCTTTGTGTCCATTCTGGGAGCATAAATATCCGGGTGTTGTATGAATGCTCCCTGTTCCAACGTTTTTTTTAAACATTTGTAAAAATCTTGGATTATCTGTCCCTATAATCAAGTCTTCAGGGAGCGTGGCAAGGACTCCCACCCTAATAGTGTGAGGTTGTCCCAGGGCTGGTTGGATGGGTACGTTGGCCAAGGGGTAAGGTTTAATGTCCCCGTGTACACACCTGATATTTACTTCTTCCCTTGGAATATATTGAGCAAGAGGCACGTGTTGGGACTGAATGACTGATTGGGGACAGCCTGAATCTCAAAGTGCCTGTATAGAGGAACCATTCACCTTAACACTTACTCTGTATGCACCTCCCAATTCTGCTGAATAGAGTACGGTTCTGGGTAGGTACCCCACCTCCATCGGTTCTTCTGTACTTCTTCTTTTTGGGCATAGTTGGGCGATGTGTCTCCAGTTACCGCAGTCGAAACACTGGGGTTCTGAGGTTCCAGTATGTTCGGTTCTATATGTACGAGGTCGGGGAGGGTCCACTGGTCGGGAAGACAGTTTTTCAGATTTTGGGTTTATTTTATATGGTTTTTCATAGTCCCAACTGGGGGGTTTAGGTTGAGCTCGAGAAAATGTAGAGGCCATCTCGACTGCCTGATTGGTTGTCAGATTATGGTGTTGTCTAAGCCATCTCTGCGTTGCATAAGGTAGAGCCTCCAAAAATTGTTCTAAGTAAATGCGATCTAGTATTTCTTCTTTGCTACTAGTCGCTGGAGTGAGCCACTTGTCGGCTGCCATTTTGAGTCTTACAAGAAGAGTTTTTGGATTTTCTCCAGCGTTCCCTCTTTCTTTTCGAAAACGCAGGCGATATGCCTCTGCATCAAGACCTAGGTGATCTAATATTATTTTTTTGATATCATTGTAAGGAGTATCGCCGGTAGGATTGGCTACCTGATTGGCGGCCTGTGCTTCTCCTCCTAGTAAGGGTGCTAGGAAGAAGGGCCATTTACTGATAGGCCACCCGCATGCTCTAGCTGCTCGTTCGAAGTTTAATAAAAACGAGTCGGGGTCTTCGCCGGTTTGATATTTCTGGAGGGATACTGCTGGTGCTCCATGTGTAATGGGTCTATCCCCAGTGCCAGGTCTCTGTACCGGGTCACTCCAGGGCTGGGAAATTTCGGTTCGGGTTTCTAAGGCTTTTTTCCATATTTCTCGATTTGCTTGTGCAGAGGACAGTTGTTGTTCCACAACCCACTCTAGTCTCTTTTGCCCTTTCACCAACTGCTGAACGACTGTTTCCATCTTTTCTACGCAGATGGTGTCGCTGCCCGCATTCTCCACCACTGTGACGGGGTCAAGAGAAATCGGTAGCAAGCGGGTCTTGGTTTTAACGGGTTTTATTATATTGTATAGATGATCAGTACAGGTTTTCCTCAAATAAGTGGTCCGACGTGGAGATCGACTTCTACTCGCCCTCGGTTGATGATGTTTGGAGGTGCCGAGTCGAAGAAATCCCTCTGGACTCCGTCGCGGTCTTTCTTCGTCCGTGTCCGTTTTGTCTCTCGGTTTAAGCAGACAAAGATAATGTTTTGTGAGAGTGGTGTTCTGATATATATACGTGAAGGGAAAAGGGAGTGAGGACACAGTAACCAGTGCAGCGACGAGTCTCTACAGGTGAAGGATAGTGCTCGGGGAAAGGGTGCACCGGGACACAAAGGAGTCGGGTTTAAACCGGCGGACCGCCCTTACGTCCCACCCAGTTCCGGATAGTTTCACGTACCTGAGTTAGCCACACACCTCCCTTGGATGTGTGGCTGGGCGAATCGTGAAGCCGTTGGCCTCCTGGCTTATCTTCAGTTCCTGGAGTCGATGCTTCGCCGCAGTCTACCTCCTCCGTTCTCTCCGTCTCTGCACTTCTCCGCTTCTCGATAACTTCGCTCTGCAACTCCTCCTCTCTCCGGGTAAACAAACACACCTGGTCCTCGCGTTCCTCCGTATAAGACGTCTCCGCCTCATTGTACAGACCCGCCCATTCTTCTGCTGTCTCCGAATTAAAGGGCCAGTGTATCTCTTCGTTCTCCTGTGTGCCGGTTTTGGTATCGATATTCTGTGAAGGGTAGAAGAGGGGTATTGAGGGTAAAGAATTGTCCTGTACCGTCTCTTGCTCATGGACAGGAGTATCTTGCGTGTCCACTCTGTTACACAGTACTTCTAAAATTACCCTAGCCAAAGAACCCCCCCCCAGAACCCCCTCACTCCCTCTACTCCGCAAACTTCACTGGTTACCGATTCGGAAACGGGTCAAGTTTAAGATCTGCTGTATGGTATACAAAGCCTTGAATAAACTAGGACCCAACTACATCGCAGATAAATTGACCCGGTACAACCCCTCGAGGACCCTACGCTCTGGGGCCAAAGAGCTTCTCTGTGTACCTCGCATAAAACAAACCTGACTGGGGGGAGCATCATTCTCTTATGTTGCACCTTCTCTCTGGAATCAACTTCCCATATACATTCGTCTCTCCCCCTGCTACTTATCTTTCAGAAGGCAATTAAAAACCTCGCTGTTCTAAATTACTGGTCTCAGTTGTCTACAGCCGTCATAGCGCGGAGATACCCCGGTTGGGGTGATTCATGCGCTCTAGAAAGGACATAAATAAAATAAATAAATAAAGAAGAACCAAAACAATAGTAAATGTACCCTAGCTCAGGCTTGGAGTAAGTCCAGCATTACATGTGGACAGTCAAGAATTATATTTGATTTAAAATTATTAAATTAAATAAATGAACATATGCATTTTTCCTTAGAAATATTTAAACTTTGAATATACGATGAAAATTTTGCTCAATATACTGAATAATAATTAAACATAAAAATGAGAGCAAGAGTGGGATGTTTAACATTTATTTGAAATAATAATGAAATTAATATATTTTATTAAATTATCAAATATTTGCTGAGTTAGTATGCTCTAACATTATATTTTTCTAGTTGTAGGTAAATAATTAGTTTTAGATAATTTACATTTTATTTTACACAGGAATTTTTAGATTTTTTGAAAATAATTTTTACACTTTATTATTGTTCACTATGCTTGGTTATACGGTGTTCTCTGCCTCGATGTCAGAGGCATCCACTTACATGTGAAACGTTATTAGTGGTGACTTTACACTCAAACATCCTTTTCTGGCAGGCTCCACCCCTAGTTTTGTGGGGGTGGAGACATTCAAGTCTGCACTTAGTAGTACATTTACACTCGGAAATGGTGAATAACAAAACTTTGTAAAGTTATTAATAGGTGCAGTAGTAAGTTTACTGTAAGTAAATCTACATTTACCTTTGTTAATAGGCCCATAATTGTAGTGTTAATCTCCTTCTCTCTAGACGATGTCCTTAGGAATAACAAATGAGAAATTCCCCGCCACATGTTACACAATTTAAGGTTTGCAATTCAAATGATGAAATGAAGGATTTTGATGATGTAAATGGATACATTCTTAGCAAATGTATGAATGTACAACCAAGACGCCAATTAGGGCTTGCTGTACCCGGCAGCCTTGAATTTATGCTCTGCCTTTATTTTTGACAATATTCTAGGTAACCCAATATACATTACTCGAGGCTACTAGTAGTAGACAACATTTTTATGTGGGAGGAAAAGTGGGACTACATTTCTTTGAAGCTAATGATTGTAATCAGCTTGGGTACAACTTGTAGCTTTGGGAAATTGTTGTATGTTCCTTCTCCCAGATGATTGTCCTTTATTAAAAGAAAAGGTATGGGTCAACTTAAACATTATAGGAAATCTTTCAAATATCCGAAGTGTCTTTGAACACATAATGTTAAAACTTTTTAAGGCAGAAACCACAGGGGTACATCCTCTGTTCTTCTTGTGAGATTTTAGTGTAGATCAGGGATCTCGTAATATGTGATTGAACACTAATTTGATTGTAAATAAAGCTGTAGGAATATAAACCTTAGTGAAACAAAAGTAATTTTGTTCGGTGAAAAGAATCCTCATATAAAAGGAAGATGGAATGGGTGGAGACTAAACAGAAGAAATCAAACTTCTAGTTTGGGTTGTTAATCATCCTTACATACAATGGAGCACAAATGATGAGCGATTACTCCAGTAATCGTTAATGATTAACTAGGGAATGAAAAGTTGTAATTACTTCTATGGTGGTGACACTGTGCTTTCTCTTGTCAGCCAATCTGAAAGCAAGGAGAGATATATAGTATTTAGTGGTATTGTGGTAAGGTACATTTGTATTTTGCAGCACTTGGACAACATTGGTTGCAGAAATAGGAGATCCGTATGTGGGTTAAGTGATCAATTCCACAACAGACAGTAGGAGCAGAGTCTAACAACAAATATTACACAAGTAAAACCAGTCTTGCTCTTGATTTAAAGGCAGCTTCTCCATGTGTTCGTCTTTCAGGAAATTACGAAAGTCTCATTGGGAAATTAGATACAGCTGAAAGAGTTTTCGGAAGTAATATGATGTTAGAAAAACATGGGAAAAGTGGGAGATAACTGAATGAATTTTTAGGGAAAACTTAAATGACCAAGTGAGACTAAACAAATATTTACTTTAGCTAACCTTTTCTTCAACTATATCACTCTAATTTCCCCAGTGCTCTCTGTATGGATTGCTTGATTATGTGACATTTTATGTGGGTCAATACACTGTTCTATTGCTGACCAGGGCATGACTTAGAGTCTGTGCACTCTGCTTTGGAGTCAATATTGACTACTTTAAGCATTCCGTTTAGTTGTGTAGTATTAGATTCACACAGTTCTAACAGGTTGATGTGAAGGACCTGTTCTTTCAGAAAGCAGATGAGTCTGATCTCTAGACCCTCAAGGTGGACTTTTTACCCTAGAGTGGAGGCCTCCATCACTACTGTAATCACAGCCGGTAGGGGAGTGAAGGCAATCCTTCAGCTCAGGTTTGCCTCATATCCCCATCAGTTCTTCTGCTACAGCGCTGGAGGAGAACAAACGGAGTGCGACAGGTCTCCCCTGTAATGTAGACAGGGTCTACAGAGGCATCCCTGCAGTGCCTACCTGTGTCAACGTGTGTACATGACTTGGAGAATGCAGTAAGCCAGCAGACCTGGGAATCTTAAGACTCTCATTACTGAATTCTCAAGCCTTGTTGCAAGGATGGAACCATTACCTGGATGTCACTGATCCTTTGCGCTGGGGCGCAAACTAATTAGCATACAGCACCGTAGCGAGCGAGCGCAGCGAGCGATCCCGAACCCTAAAAGGTGGGTTTGGGGGGGTTACTCCCCCAAGAATTTTTTTAAAAAAAAGAAGAAAAATCGTGCATTTTCAAGCAAATTTGAGAAAGCAGGAAGGTTAATAAAGCAATTGTGAAAGTGCAGTTATTACATTAATAGATGGCATAACATAGGTAGCTGCTTATTCAGTATTACCACAGAGCTTCATACATTCTGTCCTATTATGCTCAGGTGCTGAATTCAGACTATAAGACTTTCATGGAAATCTCAGCTCTAAGAGTAGAAGAAGTTGCACAGCAGTGTAATGGTTGCCAGGTTCGTTCCGCAGGAGCGTCAGGAACTTGAAGAAAAGTCCACAGTCTTCCCCTACGGCCTTCCGACTCTATTAGACTCTAGAGTAACGAATGGCACGCAAGGGGAAAACAGGGAAACAAAACAAGGAAAGGCAGGGGAAGAAAAACAGTCTTACAATATACTGAATATTAGACTCTAGAGTAACGAATGGCAAGCAAGGGGAAAACAGGGAAACAAAACAAGGAAAGGCGGAAGAAGAAAAACAGTCTTACAATATACTGAATATAAAAGAGGCAGCGCAATGCGCTGTTACCGTGATTCTGGTTGAGCTGAGCTTTGTACACACTTCACATAGGTCCACGCAAGTACCCCAAACATAAATGGTATAAAGGTTTACACAATTTGCCAAGGGGAAAGGTTTGATAGGCAACACAAGCAACGAATCGTTCACCCTGCGGGAGACAGGTCCGGCCAGTGAACAAAGGTGAGCAAATCTGTGTAGTCTCCAAACAGAACAAACACTACAAAACTTTTAAAAACAGAGATAACAATGCATTTCTTACCTCAATCAGAATTTTTTGTATTCAACCAACAAGTAGCAGCATTCACTGTTTGTAAATGAAATCCGCACGTCTGTCTTTCAGTGTAGCAAACTTGTCAATTACTTTCATATTGAAGTCCGGTATCTTTTGGACTAGCTTGCTCTCTACAGACAGCATCGCCAAAGCATTTAGTCTTTCCTCTAGCATGGTGTTTCTGAGGAATGTCTTTATACGCTTTAAGGCTGAAAAACATCGTTCAGCTTCTACTGTTGTCATTGGAGTCGTAATCACAATTTTGAGTAAAGTCACTGTCTCTGTAAGTGAGTTTTCCATATGCAGTATATGAATTAACCTCAGCAAACTCAAGGCGCTTCTGGCCTTCCGGTACACAGGCATTCCGTAGAGTACAGTTAACTCAGTTCTCAACTGCTCTTTTTTGAGCATAGGATATGCTTCTGCAGCCTGATTCAGAGCACGCGCAGGGAAGGATTCATCATATCGTGCAAACTCTTTACTTTGCAATAAAGTGGCAGTCACCAAATGTTTTGTGAATGAAAAACGTTCTTTTGCCTGCACAATTACAATGTCACATATCTCCTTTCCAATTCGAACCAGAGAGGTGATGTTTTGTCTGAGGTTTGCAAAAATAGAATGCTCCGGCAGTTTGCTCTCCAAATCGTCAACCCCATCTCTCACTTCCATTATCTTTTGTACAAATGCAGATGTAACGGCTTTCACAGAGACAGTATCTATGTCTTTTCGTTGTAACTGATCGTATAACCCAGCAACATGAGACATTATGTCATGGAATAAAAACAGTAAGAACTGAAACTCTTTGTCTTGTAGTGTTCTAAGAAAGCCATGGGCTTCATTCTGACTTGTGCGATCAAAGTCTTCTCTGGATGATATGGCGACAAAACATTTCTCAAGGCCCTCCCTCTCTTCAGACATTAAGTTGACTGTACGAATGTGAAAGTTCCAACGAGTTGAGGAACCCCTTGGTACGCTTTTGTCCACAATTTCATGAAGGGCTTCTGTTCTTTTGGGGGAACGTGTGAAGAATGCTGCTATGCCTCCGATATCCTGAAAGAAAATTTGTGTCTCTCTGATCTTTGATACCGCCTGTTGCATAATAAGATTGAGTTGGTGGGCGTAACAGTGCACAAAATGAGCATTAGGGTACACATCTCGAATTCGTTTCTGTACTCCATCAAGGTTTCCACTCATTACGGACGCACCATCATAGCTTTGTGCGATAAGTTTTTGTTTTTGAGGCAGGTCCGGGAAAATTAAGTCCAGTTGACACAGTATGGCTTCAGTGATGGTTGCTGCACTAGAGTCTTTTAAATGTGTGAAACCATAAAACCTCTCCACAATGTTTCTATCACTGTCAAGGTACCGAAACACTAACACGGACTGTGTTTTAGTGGCCACATCAGTGGTGTCATCAGCCTGAATAGCCACAAAGTCTGTGTTTCGCAACTCTTGCACAATATGGCTTTTTATAATTTCGAGCATACAGTCAAGGAGTTCATTTTGTATTGTATTAGAGGTGCCCTTAAAGACTGTAGCACGTGCTAAATGTGTTTCCAAATCCTTGCCTATGGTTGACATTAAATCCACTAGGCCTCGGAAGATCCCAGGTTTTGAGGAAGTTTCTGATTCGTCATGGCCTTGCAATGCCAGTTCGAAAGCACCACAGAAACGAATGCAATCAATGATCCTGGATAGATTTTGTCTGTTCCTATCAACAGCTTCATCGTGTTTTTGAATGGATTTGCGATATGCATCATTTATCTGCTGCTCAATTGGTGTGTCTTCCCCCAACATTCCCAGTCTTGTCAGGTTTTCCAGATGATTTCTTGTGAGCGCATGCTTCTTTATTATTTCAGCGATGTGCTTCAGGTCTACCATTCCTTGCTGTGTCCAAGAAAAGTCACCAGCAAGCAGGGGAAGCAGAACAGAGAATTTTTTATAGGGCACCCTGTAAGCCAATCAGCTTTTTTGTACCATGCATTTGAGAATGTACGTTTTGACATTTTTCCTCTGTCCTGGGTAGTTTGCTGTAGGTTTATTTCAGGCTGATGAGGTCCTAATTGCTTTATCTGTAGTTTTTGTTCAAGTGGCCGTGACTGGAATGACCTTGCAATCAGCTCTTGTACTGTATTCATGATGGTGTGTTGCTGGCCTTACCAATATATATATTAAAGAAACCTGTCAATAATCAAAATACAACGTATAAGGTGCAGTGCAATAATATGAAATTTCAGTACAAATACAAATACATCTCCAACAGCTCCCCTTCCCTCAAAATGACTGCTAAAATACAGCCGTACTGCCTCCTGCCTCTCTGTGCCATAGTGGTTGCTGGAGGCACTGAAAGAGACACTGCTTGAGGGCCTGGAGAGTGACCAGATACATAGCCCTAACTCCCATGTAAAAAAATATATAGCATCAGTTTCCTTACCTTTAACACTGGTCACTGGTGTTTGCTGGGTTGTAGCCGGGGTCGGGTGAGAGAGCAGCAAAGGAGGAGGTTGGGGTCCTCTTGTTGTTTGCTGATAAACCTGTCAATAATCAAAGTACAACGTATAAGGTGGAGTGCAATAATATGAAATTTCAGTACAAATACAAATACATCTCCAACAGCTCCCCTTCCCTAAAAATGACTGCTAAAATACAGCCGTACTGCCTCCTGCCTCTCTGTGCCATAGTGGTTGCTGGAGGCACTGAAAGAGACACTGCTTGAGGGCCTGGAGAGTGACCAGATACATACATAGCCCTAACTCCCATGTAAACAAAATATATAGCATCAGTTTCCTTACCTTTAACACTGGTCACTGGTGTTTGCTGGGTTGTAGCCGGGGTCGGGTGAAAGAGCAGCAAAGGAGGAGGTTGGGGTCCTCTTGTTGTTTGCTGGAACATAGAGACACGCACAGCACCTTAAAAATGAAACTACAGCATAGAGACAAATACAGTATCTTAAAGATAAGTCTGGAGCATACAGACAAGAACAGAACCTTACAGACGAGCCTGGAGCATACTGACAAAAAACAAGCACAGGACCTTAAAGACGAGCCTGGAGCCCACAGACAAGCACAAAACCCTAAAGACAAGTCTGGAGAGCATATATATGCACAGAACCTTAAAGATGAGTCTAGAGCATACCGATAAGCTCAGTACCTTAAAAACGACCCTAGAGCATACCGATAAGCTCAGTACCCTAAAGACGAGTCTGGAGCATAAATACAAACATAGTATCTGAAAGAGGAACCTGGAGCACACTGACAAACAATTAACCTTAAAGGCAAGTTCTGGAGTATACAGGCAAGCTCAGAATCTTAAATGCAAGCCTGGAGCATACTGACAAGCGTAGAACCTTAAAGACGAGTCTGGAGCATAGAGACAAGCACAGAACCTTAAAGATGAGCCTGGAGCATAAACATAAGCAGAGAGCCTTAAATATTAGTCTGGAACATAAAGACAAGCACAGAACGTTTGACGTGAGCTTGGATGGTAAAGATTTCCACAGAATCACACAGGCCAGCCTGGAAAATTACAATGTAGTGTGAGACAAATCAGGAAGCAGAGAGGTCTGGTGGCTTCGTGAACTAATGCCTTCACTGTAGGGGTCTGTCTTCGACTTCATGGTCACAGGTTCGAATCCCAAAAGGTTCGCTCACCCTTTTATCCTTCTGAGGTCAATAAAATGAGCACCATTGAATTGAGTAAAAATAAACATTGGTTATTCAGCACCAAGAAGCTTATGGGTGAACGTGTGAATTACAAATACACATGTTATGTTAGGTCATCTGGAACCATAATTAACCGTCCAGAACCCTACAAACCTGGCCATGAATGTCATTTAGCGGCCACAGCTGCGACCTCTGGCTTTCCACTTGCGGACCCTGGCAAGAAACAAATACATTACTTGCATTGCTTCAGACTTTGGATGTGCCTCTTAAAGGAGAGAAAAGCCTACCTTTTAATGCTGCTTTGCAGGACGTCCTGACATTTGTCCCAGAAATTGGGACATGTATTTAAAATTAGGAAAAGCATCCGGACACGGGGACAGTCTCTGAAAACCGGGACTGTCTTGGGAAATCTGGGACGTCTGGTCACCCTAGCTTCATGCCGCACTGCCGGTTCTAAGCATTGAAGAAACAGGCCCTTCTATTCTCTTTTCGGTACCCATTTAACCAACATCAGAAGGCTGAGCTGGCCTTGCTAGCTTCTTGACCTGCAGATCACTACAATTGTTACTGCTAACCGTTCATCTCACTGAGCCATCTGCCATATTCTGAAGAATGGTTGAAGTGGGGAAGGTATATTTAGTAGGCCGAGCCCTACATATGGGTTTGTATATGCATACGTAGGAACCGTGGTGTTTTCCGCAGAGCTGTCCCAAGGGTCGTCATCAACAGTGAGATGAAAGATCACTCTGTCTGTGGGGGCACTTCGAGTACTAGGTGAGACAATATCCCTTGGTTCACCCTTAACCTTTTACAGTTGTTTCATACTGTATGTGTCCCACTTCTCCCTGGGCATGCTGTCCTTAGCACAACCAAGACAAGACACGAGAAGCCATATTGGGGGAAGCCGTAAAGCACATGGGGTTTCAAATATGAGTGCACCTGCAGACAGAGATGTTCCTGCAGTTAACATCCAAAGTTAGTGACAACTGCCACAACATCACAGAAGTCAGCAAGAGTTGTCAGAAAAGTCTGTTTTGCACAAAGTCTTCCTGAAGGAGCTTTACACTGCGTATAGAGTTCGAAATGGGTAACAGTGAATACTAGAAACCTTGTTAACCATGGGGTTCTGAGCGACATCAAATAAACAGAGAACAAAGCTCGAGTTGACTATTATGTCACTCAGAACCACAAAGTGAAGAGCATCCCTGTTGTACTCTGTAAGCTGTTTATAATATGGCAATATGTATGGACAACCCAAATCATCTACCCCTACATTCAGCAGCTATAGAGGGTTAGAGGCCTCATTGAGGAGCTATACACACAATGGCTTCCCCATGCGTCAGCTCCTTGTCCCATGGTAAACCTGGTGTCTAGTCACCCAACCCACTTCCTTCTGGTCGTCACTCTCCCCACCCCCTAAACAAAATAATACCTGGCATCCTCCACCCCATACCACCCTCAGTTTTGGCCTAGCCCCCAATGACTAAAAAAAGTCCAGTGTGTTTTGCTACTCTCCCACACCACCCTTTCCATTTACCATCCCACCCCACCCAAATTAAAAAATATGATTTCCTGTCAACCAATCCACGTTTTTAATAATCTGCCCTTTCCACCCAAATATATCAATATAATTCCTAGTTTCCTGTTATTCGACACTCTCTCTCCATCATTCTTCTTCCCCACCTAAATCTGTGCTCTCTGCTCTCCAATCTCTGATTTTATTTCTTCTTGCTTTTTGTATTTTATTTACTTTTGTAATGAGTCATTTTGTTATTTTTTTTCATCATAAGTATACAAGGGAAGTGGTTATTACTTTTATATTTTTTAATTCGTATGTGTGCAAAAAAAAAATTGCAGGTTCGATAAGGCCAGGCACATTGGCTTTGCCGGTGCTTGTTTACATAAAGCGAGGATAAATGCAGTTTTGCAATAATCACTTTTTTATTGTTTAGCGTAGATCTCTGTGAGGTAGAACTCACTGTATGTAAATAAATCTGCTGTCCTTACTCCAGCAGAAATGATCAAGCTCGAAATGAGCACGAAATAAGTGATTATTTAAATTTGGAAGACATGAACGCGGTTATATGTCGTTACCACGAATTCCGTTGCAACGCATGCCTTTTCCACGCATGCGTTACCACGGAATTCGTTTTCCCCTCATCTTCTTTGCCACGTCGTTCTTACGTCATAAAGAGGAAGCGGAAGTTTATTCCGCTTCCTCTCTTATGACACTGTTTTTTTCGGCACGGCGGGATCGTTTTTTTATGGGGGGGGAGACCCCCCCCAACCCCCCTATTTAATCCTACGTTTTTTTTTTTCGTGGTAAATACGATCGTTGAAGGCATACGCGTTGGAAAGACGTTTACGTGGTAAGTGCCTCGTTGTAAACGTTACGCGTAGTACTGCCTTCGTTGTTAATGATGTTTCCCCATGAACGCGAGGAAGCTTGTATCCCCACTTAATATTAAAACAAATTAGAGGAAATACAAAACAGACTTCATCATGGTAGTCGACATCCAAGCGCTCTGCGGAAAGTAGTTGAGGCAAAAACAAGCTAGAGGAGCTTGTTAATGAAAGTGGGGCAGTAACACAACCTCGAAAGTCGAGTGATTTAAAAAAAATATATATACTTTTGCAGTTTTATGTGGTGGCGTGACCTCGACCCAAAGGTATTGGGGCGCTTTTCATTAGCACCAGCTACATTACACAAGGACGCATTCCTTTTTTGGTAGGCATGGGGAGATTAAGTGATTTGCCCAGAATCACAGGATGTTGAGCCGACGCCGAGGCTGGAACTTGAATCTCAATCCAAAATCGGCGGCTTTGGTCGTTACGCCACATCCTCCTCCATTTTTAACTCCTGGGATACTCTGATAAAAGAAAAACACGAGGGTTTGTGTGTGTGCACTGCACACACCGATTATGGGTTTGTTGTGCTTGCTAATAGAGCACGTTACAGGGGGAGGGGCACTATTTACTATTATACTTCTTCGACGGTCGACCTGACAGGCTGTCATAAATACTGCAGTGGTCTCTCCGCGGAGGGGTGAGGCCTTTCCTTCGTGCACGCAGAACGCCTCACTGCCCTAGGAAGCAGCGTTTCCCACATGACTGCGCACTAGTTCCTTGAAAGAGACAAAACGTTTCCAGGAGCATTAGCGTTTAGTTCTCTTGTATGCAAATCATAGGCAAATACAATTACTGTTTGGGTGCACACATTTCTTGAAGCATTCTATTTGCTGTAAGGTCAACAAAGATCTAGACTTATCCAAAGCCGCTGATGTATACACTGCTCCAATCACCTGGGATATCATTTTAGAATATTGGGCTTTTTAGTGAACAACCCGGTGCATTCTGGAGATTGTAGTCTTAGTTAATTTCCACTGAACAAATTAGACTAACGCCACTGCCAAAAAAAGGATTCCTAAAAGAAAAGCCCGGGAGTGTAACATGGACACGGTGTAGCTGGTGACTGCCTGGAGTCAACGGGTACAAAGTCTGATCAAACAGACATCTCCGAGAAGATGTCTGACGGAGCAGACATCTTGTTCTAAAATACTGCGCACACACCTTTAAGAATTAGAGATAAAATTGGAGCGAGGTTACAGAGGACACAACAGGGTTCTTCAATTTATTGGTGAAGTTGTCAGCAGTACCCCGATCTATGCAATATGAACGTAAACATTTTACCTACGCATCACCTCATTCGTTTTTTGTTAATATTTTATGATAAACAGCTCTTAATGTCATATTACGGGTCGTTGACTGAATTTCCAAATTCTCCCTGCAGGATCCCAATATTTAGGCCGCAATGGCTTTCTCCAAGGATTCTCAAAATGCTGATATATGATATTGAACATGAATTCCTTCTTCCGGTGCACCTACGCTCCATCAGCTTCGGTATTAAACTTCAGCAATTCTTCCGGCTCCACCCCTAACTGAACTTACAGACTAAAAGGGTGAAGCCAGCGCGCTCACACTTTCCCCTTTGATCTGCGTTTCCAAACGCTTCTTGCCTCTGCACTGAGAGCCCAAAACGACCTCTGCACCGTGTACCCTACTCTGTCAGACAAACAGGCCAGCCTTTAGGCGGGAAGGTAGTGGTACAGGAAGGGAGCCGCTCCGACAAATATGGCAAAAACCCAGACACCGGCCCGGGCCCAGCGGGGCCTTAGTGCGCGGTGCTGTATAATCAATTTAATCAACATGTTGTTTATTTATACTCTCTAGTAGTCACTCACCACACGCTGACAGACAGTACTGTCTCTCTCCACTGACTCCACACGAGCAGCCCCAGCACACGAGTCGACTCGAGTCCACAGTCCACACAGACAGTCACAACCACGAGGCGAGTCGGGGGACTAGTAGACAGTGAGTACGTAGTGAAGAACCGTTACCAGCGCAGCGCGCCAATGGCCAATCACTGCATGACTACAAGAAGTCAGATACAGTGATTGGCCATTGTGCACTGCGGCTGAGCCACCCACGCGCGGCATCCAATATGGATTGCCCCTGCTCTGCGGAACGGTGACCAGCCAGGATTGGCTTGGAGGGCACACGAAATGCTCACCCTGTCGCCCTTTTAACGCCAGGGCTGCGCCGCATGCGAATAAACATGCACCCCCCCCATGTCACTGTGGGGCACCTTAATATGCGCATGCTCGGGCAAGTTTCTGCCCCAAGCTGTGATGCACGTTCTTCTTCTGACTCGTCTGTCTCGTCGTGACGTCTCGACGCCTGTCAATCACTGACACTGCAGCCCCACAGCCCGCCCCCCTGCGCACTCCCGTTTCAGTCGGGTACTGCCCGGCGGCGCATGATGAGAAGTCAGGAAGCTGGAGTTGTTGGGACATTTATTTTAATTATTTTCTGGCAGCCGCGGGTCCATGGGCTGGTAGGGCTACGCCCCTACGCCCCAATGGACGCACCGCTGCTGTGATAAGGTGGTCAGGGGAGGCGAGGCGAGGGCAGAAGATGGAATAGGGATTGGAGCCTACAGCAAGGGAAGGGTGTAACTCCGTTTCACAATTTGGAAGACCAATTGGTTCGAAGAAATGGCATCCCAGGCCAGAAGAAAGCAAGGCACTTGCACTCCCAGAGGCTCCAAGTGGGTTTGGGGGAGCCAACTAGGTCTACTTTCCTGGTGGTGCTTCCTCTGGCTATGCTTCTGTACTGTTTGACCAGTGGGTTCAGCTGATGTTGAGTTTGTGGCTGGTTATGTCTGCAAAAAGAAATATCAAAATCCTCGAAAACGACTAAACTGATGGTAGTCTGTTGACAAAGGAGAAACTGTAGTCCCAGGAAGTGAGCAGTGTACTTGCTGGTCTTAAAACACTCCAGCGCTAAATCAGTTTTGTCACCAAACAGGTATCCCCTGTCTAATGGCAGGTTCATTAGGTTCATGCCTGGATGTTGAGTAAAATGTTGGAGGTCATGAGCCAGACATATCTGCAAACATTGATCAAGGTGCCCATCACTCCAGCCCTCAAATCGGCTGTACCAAACCCAGATTTTATGATACACCAGGAAGCTTTTTAAACATCTATCAACTCCTGGAAATGCTGCTGCATTGCTTCCAGTACACGAGGGACCATAATCTGGGCCATATCCCACAAGGCATGGTTGAAACGTTCCAAGAGACTGTATGCATTAACAGATTCCAGGTCGATCCTTCCAACAGAAAAAGCTTTCTTTCTGAACGTCTTCAGTCGCTTTGATTCCCTGTCAGCAATGGTCGTTGGGAAGTCTCCTCCTAACTGACCATGGCAGGAAGCTTGTATGACTAGAATTTCTGGCAAAGGATGAACGAGGAGTATTCGGGCATCACCTGCCACACAACGGTAACAACGGGATACTAGTCTGCTGACCACTGGGGTCAAAGATGGCTTCTCCCACACTGCCATGAACAGTTCTAGGATGGTCTCATAAAAGGGAGCAAGGGCTTTGTCACTGGAGCCAATGGCAAGAGGACTTCTGTAAGAACATTTGTTCTGGCAGTCGAGATGTGAAGCTGCAGGTCCAATACCTCCAGAGCTTTCAGCTTAACCTTATGTAGGGGGGCAACTTCAAGTGTTGGGGGGCCATTGGAGAAATCCATGGCCAGTTTCAGGAATGTGTCCAATCCACTAGCTGAGGATAGACCCTGGAAGTCTCCCAGAAGATCCTCACCAGTATCCCCAACAGAGCAGAGATCCAAAAGGTCTGAATCAGTTCCAAAAAGGTCTTTTAGTCTATTTCACTACTGCTCTTCCTCAAGGAGGTGTTGGGCTTCTCTGCGGGATCTATTCTCGAGAGCGGTGTCAGATAGCGACGCCGGTGGCATTGTATCTGGGGTCCGGGGCAGAAGTGGTGCTGGTGGCAGCTGCGCCGTCCAAGGCATCGTATTTCGTAGGACTGGGTCCAAGCAATGCCAAGTCAGCATTGAGAGCAATGGTACAACACCCATTGGCGTCAGAGCCAAAGGGAAGAACATTGGTAGTCCATATGGAGTCGATGGGCTTGCAGGAATGCTTGATGGCATAGACGCCCTTGCAAAAAGGGAGTACATGGAATGCCACTGGATCCGACCCTGGCATTGGAAACTCAGGGATAGCCAGTGTCGGCATTGGGCCAGGAGTGCTGGTTCCGATACCAAAGGATCTGTGGAGCCCGAGGCCAGGTTCAGTGGAGTTACTGGAGCAGGGCCGCTTTGAGGGGAAGTCACCAGAGGCATGTCGACTAACTCCTGCTCTGAAGACGAATGTCCTGTGGGAGGTGTTTCTTGGTCTTATGCTTCTTCCTTTTGCTTCCAGATGAAAAAGATGGTGAACTGGAGCATTGTATGGAACACTTCCTACTCCATCTGTCCCCTTTGGCTCAGGCCGTAAAGAGCTTTGCTTCACACTTCTTAATAACCTTGTGGCGCATGCTGCAAAGTAAACACAAGGAGATGATGGACGGCGTGCTGAAACTTTTCAGACACTTTCTGCCAGTCACAGTTCTGGGTTGAATCCATCATCATGCTTTAACTCACTTCGCCACCTCAGTTCAGACCCAGCATATGGAAATCAGTCTTGACCCTGTGCCTCATAGCAGGGCCGGCCTTAGGCATGAGCAAGCTGTGCACCTGCACAGGGCCGCCAAACCCCAGGGGCCGCCACGCCAATATATATCCTCAATATAATAATCCTCTGAGGATGGATACAAATTTGCGTGGCGGCCCCAGTGGCAGGGATTTGGCGGCCTCCGGCTCTGTTCCACTTCCAAACACCCTGACCCCCTTCCTGAGCTCCGGGGGGCTCCGCCCCGCCCGGACCCCCTCTTCCAGGGCCCCCTACCTACGCTCCCTGCCCAGGGCCGCCATGAGCCTAGAGCCGCCCATGCTCATAGGAACAGTCCAACCCGAACTACCAAGCCAGGTCTTCCCTGAACCGGAAACAAGCATCCTGGGACCAAGCCAGGTCTTCCCTGAACAGGAAATATGGGACCGGTTTCTGGGTAACAGCCTTCATCGACCAGGCTAGCTTGAATCCAGTGGCAAAGTGAACAAGGGGCCCACGTCTGGGCACACCCTGCCAACTTGCTGAATAAAGCAAACACAATGAGATAATGGATGGAGCGCTAAAACTTTTCAGACACTCACACCCCTGTCACAGATCTGGGTTGAATCCATCATCATTCTTTAGCTCACTTCGCCACCTCAGTTCAGACCCAGCTATATGCAAATCAGCCTTGACCCTGTGCCTTGTGGGAACAGTCCAGGCCGAACTGCCAAGCCAATTCTTCCCTGAACCGGAAGCAAGCATCCTGGGTCCAAGCCAGGTCTTCCCTGAACCGGAAACAAGCATCCTGGGACCAGTTTCTGGGTAACACCCTTCATCAGCCAGGCTAGCTTGAATCCAGTGGCAACGTGAGCAAGAGATCCACGTCTGGGCATACCCTGCCAACTAAGGCTGAACAAAGAAAACACAAGGAGATGATGGATGGAGCGCTGACAAATTTCAGATACTCACCCCCCCAGTCACAGATGTGGGTTGAATCCATCATCATTCTTTAGCTCACTTCGCCACTTCCGTTTAGACCCAGTCATAAGCAAATAAGTATTGACCCTGTGACTCATGGGAACAGCCCAGCCCGAACTGCTTCTGCCACACTTTACTAACGTTCTGCTTTAATCAAGTGTTGTTTTTGAAGGTGAGAGGAAGGTAGCAAAATATGGCACTCCTCAATAAACACTGAAGATTATGCTACCTGAATTTAGAAACCTTCCCTCGTACTTACAAAATAATCTCAGGAATGCCCAGTTGATTTTAAGATTACATACGTGGGTGCTTTGTAGGTAACGTTAAGGACTTACACTCACCCTCTGCATTAGAGACCAGAAAGATGTCTGTTGGTTCATCCTCAGGTTCGGTGTTGTCGCAACAGATCTTAAATCCAGATTAAAGGATTAGTGAGTTGAAGTTTTGGGCACCTGAATCGGTCTTGGCGGTGGAGCAGGGCTTTAGGTTGCACTCTTTTGAAACCCCTTCCAAGATTCCAGCATCATTTTTCTAATACACAGCCTGCCTATTGAATGCCCTAATCCCATTTAGCATACAAAGAGGAGTTTGACCTTCTCCTTTCAATTCCGGGTCATGAATGGCAGTGATCGCATAACTGACCAGGGAAAGAGAATCACACTGGCTGGCAACACTCCAAGCTGGCGGGATATCTGTACTTCTGTGTAGTTTGTCACCCAGATCCCCCCTTGCTACCATTTGATGCTTTCCTCGTTCTCCTTGGTTTAGCCCTGGCTAGGCTTAGTCCTTGTTTTTTGGTGTACATGCTATATTACAGTTGTTTTTGTTTTGCTTATTAAATATGTTTTTACTGGCATTTCAAATAAGTATTTACATTTTATACATTACATGCAAAACATCAAACTATTATCTCAACCATACGAATGTATATACTATTTGACAACCTCTCCCCCAACCTCCCCCCACTTCGGGCTCAGTAAACTTAATGCTATGCAGGTGACTTCAGACTACCTAGTGTTTGAGGGGAAAACTTCAGCGACCACATTCCCCGTTCATATGCTTGTGTTTGCGAATATTGAGCACTTTGTGCTTTCTGTCCGGCCACATGCTCCCAGTACGTTGCGACCATGGTTTTGTGGCGCAGAGTTGTGCCCGCCCCTTACGCTCTACGGGGGTAGCTCGTCTGGTGGCGTTAGCAGCTCCGCTAGCACTGCCTCCCACGCCCTCATGTTGTCACTCATTTTTTGTCCCTGCGGGTTGCCAAGGCATCCTTCAGCGCTTATCCATTAATTCATATCTTTCAACCAATCCTTTATCTTGGGGCGCCTAGGGGACAACGATCTAATTACAATCCTGCGCTTGGCCAGCAACAGTTCCAGCACCACAAAGCACCTGCCTATTTTCTTTTTCTTGCGTAACAGTATCAATCCTAATAAACACTGTAATGGTTCCCTAGGTGTCCCCCACTCCGTGACAGTATTGAGTTTCGAAAGGACGGTCTGCCAGTACTCATCAATATCAGGACAGCTCCATATCATGTGTAAAAAATCTGCAACCTGCCCCCAAAACCTTGGACATTCCAATGAGCGCTCTGGGTATGTAGACTGCAATCTAAATACACCTGATGCACCACATTGTACTGAATGAGCTTAAACCTCGCATTCATAGCTGTACCTTTGACCCCGTCATATATCTTCTCCCAATCTTTTTCTGTTATGGGTTTGTCTCCCAATCTTTTTCTGTTATGGGTTTTTCTATCTGTCCCTCCCATCGCTCCTGTAAGCCCAAAGTTTTTTTGAGGTGTCTTCTCTCAGGGCCCTATATATATGGGAAATCAGCCTTTTGCCCCCAGCCATCATTAGGAGAACTTCTAGCGTGCGGGACGGGGGCGGCGTATCCGGGAACAACAGCCAGAGCTCACGAATGGTGGCCGCTATCTTGGCTTACTGCAAAAACTGTCCGGGGCCAATTGAAATGTCTCCAGTGCATCTGTTAATGTTATACATCTATTATTGGGATACAGGTTTCCATGTTATATTACAGTTACTAGTTGTTTCCACTAGGACCAGTCCCCTTCGCTTACTCTTGCCCAGCATTGCCTATGCTTTGTAGTAGGTGAGTAATATACAAATGGATTTTTCTATCATAACTGCATTGTTTTTTATTTGTGAAATATATAAACTTTTTGTTACCAGCTCCTGAAACGTTTCTAGGTCTTGGAGCGGCCTACCTGCTCTATTTCCCTATATTCTCATTGCTTTGTTTCCCTGTGTTTAAACACCTAACTCTTTTCTAGTACATTATGTATGAACAAAGTGTCCTGGGGACATATGATTGCTGTGAAATTGAATGCTGTCTGTGGTGTTTTCCTCCAATATCTCTGATTCCTGACAGTAATACAGAAAGATCACAAAGCCTGAAGCTTACCAGGAACTGTATTAATGTAACTCCGCTCCATCAGATGCCATTTTTAAAGTTGTAGAATATTATTGTCTTTGATCAAGCAAAGCAGGAGTATGAACTCTTTACCACTTTTATTGTACATTCTTGATCTTAGATGCATTACTTTGGTGGATTGTAAATGAGCTTGCATACATGGTATGATTCTACCGAATACAATGCAGTTTTTACATACTCGCATGCTGTCCTGGATCCTCAGGACTACTGCACTGCAACTGGATAAACAAAGCTTCTTCATTTTGTACCCTTGATGGGGTGATGCATCATGCAATCAAGACTGACTCCTGGATATGGCCTTGGAACTTAGATATTGTATGATTGTTCACCACAGTATAAATACAATGCTAGTTACAATCTTAGAAAATGATTAGGGGCCTCATTTTAGGTTTAGTGCCCATTTGGAAATGGAGGGACTGCAGATTGTGCAGAGGAGGAACCATTGGCAGGAGATAAATATATATCTGGCCCAATGATAAGACTCACCTGGCGGATTTAACCTGCCCACGAACGTCTCTGCGAACTCCATCTGTTTCAGCATATCCGGCATTGAGGAAGGCACAACGCCGAAACCGGTCTGCCTGGGGCTGAAAGGAAAGGCAGCGTGAACATTTTTGCAGTGGTGTAATTGGTGGCGAATAAATCTACCTGAAAGCAACTCCAGCATGTGTCAGACCCGTTTTTCATAAAGACGGGATTGGAGGAGAGATAGTGGCGGCGGGTCGGCCCCGCTTTACTGGCACGCCTCTTGGTCTGGTGCTCCGCATTTGCCGACGAACTTTGTGGTTTGCGTGCATAGTTTGCACATATGCGGCGCCCCCCCAGCCTGGACTTCCGTGTGGGCATTTGGGGAAAGAGCGACAGCTGGTCTGTCGAGGAGTTGCTTTCGGAGGATGTAATTCACCATGCTCCACACATTATTTGAAAAGGAACGGGACTTGCTGAGAGCTGACTGTGTCAGGGCACAACTGTGTGTCTGTGAGGGGGTCACTGTACCTGGCTCACCAATCGGACGTCTGCGGTTCCTTTAAGTGTGTGGGAGGCACACTGCGAGTCATCTTGGGCCTGGGAGGGAAAAACACTCTAAGTCCTCCCCCAGTGATGTCATCTTCTGGCCCAATGATAAGACTCACCTGGCGGATTTAACCTGCCCACGAACGTCTCTGCGAACTCCATCTGTTTCAGCATATCCGGCATTGAGGAAGGCACAACGCCGAAACCGGTCTGCCTGGGGCTGAAAGGAAAGGCAGCATGAACATTTTTGCAGTGGTGTAATTGGTGGCGAATAAATCTACCTGAAAGCAACTCCAGCATGTGTCAGACCCGTTTTTCATAAAGACGGGATTGGAGGAGAGATAGTGGCGGCGGGTCGGCCCTGCTTTACTGGCACGCCTCTTGGTCTGGTGCTCCGCATTTGCCGACGAACTTTGTGGTTTGCGTGCATAGTTTGCACATATGCGGCGCCCCCCCAGCCTGAACTTCCGTGTGGGCATTTGGGGAAAGAGCGACAGCTGGTCTGTCGAGGAGTTGCTTTCGGAGGATGTAATTCACCATGCTCCACACATTATTTGAAAAGGAACGGGACTTGCTGAGAGCTGACTGTGTCAGGGCACAACTGTGTGTCTGTGAGGGGGTCACTGTACCTGGCTCACCAATCGGACGTCTGCGGTTCCTTTAAGTGTGTGGGAGGCACACTGCGAGTCATCTTTGGCCTGGGAGGGAAAAACACTCTAAGTCCTCCCCCAGTGATGTCATCTGCTGGCCCAATGATAAGACTCACCTGGCGGATTTAACCTGCCCACGAACGTCTCTGCGAACTCCATCTGTTTCAGCATATCCGGCATTGAGGAAGGCACAACGCCGAAACCGGTCTGCCTGGGGCTGAAAGGAAAGGCAGCGTGAACATTTTTGCAGTGGTGTAATTGGTGGCGAATAAATCTACCTGAAAGCAACTCCAGCATGTGTCAGACCCGTTTTTCATAAAGACGGGATTGGAGGAGAGATAGTGGCGGCGGGTCGGCCCCGCTTTACTGGCACGCCTCTTGGTCTGGTGCTCCGCATTTGCCGACGAACTTTGTGGTTTGCGTGCATAGTTTGCACATATGCGGCGCCCCCCCAGCCTGGACTTCCGTGTGGGCATTTGGGGAAAGAGCGACAGCTGGTCTGTCGAGGAGTTGCTTTCGGAGGATGTAATTCACCATGCTCCACACATTATTTGAAAAGGAACGGGACTTGCTGAGAGCTGACTGTGTCAGGGCACAACTGTGTGTCTGTGAGGGGGTCACTGTACCTGGCTCACCAATCGGACGTCTGCGGTTCCTTTAAGTGTGTGGGAGGCACACTGCGAGTCATCTTGGGCCTGGGAGGGAAAAACACTCTAAGTCCTCCCCCAGTGATGTCATCTTCTGGCCCAATGATAAGACTCACCTGGCGGATTTAACCTGCCCACGAACGTCTCTGCGAACTCCATCTGTTTCAGCATATCCGGCATTGAGGAAGGCACAACGCCGAAACCGGTCTGCCTGGGGCTGAAAGGAAAGGCAGCATGAACATTTTTGCAGTGGTGTAATTGGTGGCGAATAAATCTACCTGAAAGCAACTCCAGCATGTGTCAGACCCGTTTTTCATAAAGACGGGATTGGAGGAGAGATAGTGGCGGCGGGTCGGCCCTGCTTTACTGGCACGCCTCTTGGTCTGGTGCTCCGCATTTGCCGACGAACTTTGTGGTTTGCGTGCATAGTTTGCACATATGCGGCGCCCCCCCAGCCTGAACTTCCGTGTGGGCATTTGGGGAAAGAGCGACAGCTGGTCTGTCGAGGAGTTGCTTTCGGAGGATGTAATTCACCATGCTCCACACATTATTTGAAAAGGAACGGGACTTGCTGAGAGCTGACTGTGTCAGGGCACAACTGTGTGTCTGTGAGGGGGTCACTGTACCTGGCTCACCAATCGGACGTCTGCGGTTCCTTTAAGTGTGTGGGAGGCACACTGCGAGTCATCTTTGGCCTGGGAGGGAAAAACACTCTAAGTCCTCCCCCAGTGATGTCATCTGCTGGCCCAATGATAAGACTCACCTGGCGGATTTAACCTGCCCACGAACGTCTCTGCGAACTCCATCTGTTTCAGCATATCCGGCATTGAGGAAGGCACAACGCCGAAACCGGTCTGCCTGGGGCTGAAAGGAAAGGCAGCGTGAACATTTTTGCAGTGGTGTAATTGGTGGCGAATAAATCTACCTGAAAGCAACTCCAGCATGTGTCAGACCCGTTTTTCATAAAGACGGGATTGGAGGAGAGATAGTGGCGGCGGGTCGGCCCCGCTTTACTGGCACGCCTCTTGGTCTGGTGCTCCGCATTTGCCGACGAACTTTTTGGTTTGCGTGCATAGTTTGCACATATGCGGCGCCCCCCCAGCCTGGACTTCCTTGTGGGCATTTGGGGAAAGAGCGATAGCTGGTCTGTCGAGGAGTTGCTTTCGGAGGATGTAATTCACCATGCTCCACACATTATTTGAAAAGGAACGGGACTTGCTGAGAGCTGACTGTGTCAGGGCACAACTGTGTGTCTGTGAGGGGGTCACTGTACCTGGCTCACCAATCGGACGTCTGCGGTTCCTTTAAGTGTGTGGGAGGCACACTGCGAGTCATCTTGGGCCTGGGAGGGAAAAACACTCTAAGTCCTCCCCCAGTGATGTCATCTTCTGGCCCAATGATAAGACTCACCTGGCGGATTTAACCTGCCCACGAACGTCTCTGCGAACTCCATCTGTTTCAGCATATCCGGCATTGAGGAAGGCACAACGCCGAAACCGGTCTGCCTGGGGCTGAAAGGAAAGGCAGCGTGAACATTTTTGCAGTGGTGTAATTGGTGGCAAATAAATCTACCTGAAAGCAACTCCAGCATGTGTCAGACCCGTTTTTCATAAAGACGGGATTGGAGGAGATATATATATATATATATATATATATATATATATATATGTATATATATATATATATATATTCGCGCTCCAACTCCTTGTATCACAAGAATTGCCGCACTCACAGGGATGCTTTCCAAATACTTTATTCAGCAAACTGCGAACAAACGCGTTTCGGCGTGACGCCTAACTTGGTGTTCATGACACACCGGGGGAGGCACGTTTAAAACACTGACTATTGAATGTCGAAATCAAGAAGGGACACCATGCATCTACGACAACCATAGGCGCCATCTTAGAGTGTTCAATACACCATCGCAATCCATATTGCACACGTTATATCCTGTGCAGTTACAGACATGTTGCTCTAACTCATTGGAATTAAAATAGTCACATCGTAAATACGATAACATTTCCAAGATTAACATCATTCAATCTTTTAAGAGTAAACATGTCGAACTAAATCAAATCAAGCCGTGTATCAGCTAGTATCCCATCGAAGAGATTTCCTTTTGTACATTTCATGTCATAGGCGGTGTTACTTTGTGGTGAACCCATGTTCAAAAATTCATTCGTTTTCAAGGAATTCAGGTGAATCTATGCTAATTTACAAAATTATCTACATAGGTATTTACATACAACAATTACAACAGCAAATTGCAGTAGAAAATTTCAGCACGCCACTGCCGAGATCGAATATCTGCCAGTATGTGCATGATAGTGTATCCAGATATCCAATAAATAAACTTTCCATTCAATCATGATCCCAAATGTACCGCTAACTCCTCCCCACTGTTCAATCGTCCCGGGGATTTAGTCATCAGGTCAATTATATATCGAGACTCTAGTCTACGTAATTTTCTTAACCAGTCCCCACCTCTGATATTAACTGGGACAAATTCAAGGCCATAAAATTGCAACTTCGTTCTGTCCCTCTGGTGTACTTCAGAAAAGTGGCGTGGCACTGGGTATTTTACATCTAACTTATCAATAGGCCTCATATGTTCCAAACCTCTAATTTTGAGTTGATGGATAGGGCTTCCTATGTATTGCAGCCCACAGGGGCAAACTAAACAATATACTGCATAGGAAGTACTACAAGTGATAAACTTGGCTATTGATTTCGTCTTGTTCTTTTCAGGTAATTTGTAGCTCAGAACTCTCTTGCTGTTGGTGCATGCCTTGCACCTACCGCAAGAAAATGAACCTTTCATTTCCTTCAGGGTGTTGGTTTTCCCTGGTAAGACTTCTAGGTGGCTTCTGACTAGCATGTCTCTTAGTGATCTTGCTTTGCTAAAGGTCACTAAAGGATTTGTTGGTATATCATCCTTGATGACGGTATCGGTTTTAATATATACCAGTTCTTACTGAGCATTTTCCGAAGATAGTTAGCTTCAGATGAGGTTGGTGTAATCATGCGGAATTGGCTCTTAACCTGCTCTTTCTTTTTTGTTTCATTAGCTGCAAGCAGCTTATCTAGATATCCCTCTTACTTTGGTCAGAGTTTTTGCCAGATTTCTAGTTTGATAACCCCTAGTGCTGAATCTTGTAATACAGTCTGAGGCCGCCGCCTCAAAATCCTGATCCTTAGAGCTGTTCCTCTTTAATCTTAAAAGCTCCCTATAGGGTATACTTTGGATGAGCTTGGGGGGTGGTTACTGCTGGCGTATAATGTTGAATTGCCAGCTGTGGCTTTCCTAAATAAGGCTGTATGCAATGTTCCTCCTTCCACAAACACTTTCAGGTCCAGGTAGTCCACTGCCACTGGACTCACTGTGCCTGAAAAGTGTAAGTTTAGGTTGTTGTCGTTCAGGGCCTGAATGTAATCTTGTGCCCGGTCTGTCGTCCCCTATGATGAACAAGTCATCAATATAGCGATGCCACTGAACTACTCTGCCACCTTGCCCACCCACTGCGGTTTTGGGCACCTGCTCCTCCCACCAGCCAACGAACAAGTTCGCGTAGCTGGGGGCGAAGCAGGTGCCCATCGCCGTCCCAGACCTCTGTCTGAAAAATTGATCTTAAAAAAGGAACATGTTGTTAACAAGGCGAAATTCCACAAACTCAAGCAACATACTGGAGTGTTTCACAAATCGTAGTTGTCGCTTTCTCAAAAAGAACTGAACTGCCTTCAAACCCTGCTGATGTTCTATGCATGTATAAAGACTGGTTATGTCCAATACTATGAGTAAATACGAAGGATCCCACTGTGTGGTATCAATTTTTCTCAAGAAATCTTTCGTATTTTGTACATAGGATTCAAGTTGTGTTACGAATGGAAACAAATAGTGATCAACAAAAATAGATAAGTGTTCAGTCAAGCTATTCATGGAGGACACTATTGGGCGTCCTGGAGGTTGGAAACTGTCCTTATGGAGTTTGGGGCTATGGTAAAAAGTTGGTATAACCGGATTATTGCTTCGTAGAAACATATGTTCTTCTTTGCCTAACATAGATCGATCATACGACTTTCGAATCAATATATCATATGCCCTAATACTCTCCAAATAGATCTCTTTAAATGACACCTCATAGTATTTTAAATCCGACAGTTGTCGCATGGCCTCTTCCTTGTACTTCTGTCGAGTTTGAACAAAAACATTTCCGCCTTTATCAGACGGTTTCATTACTATGGATGTGTCTTTCATTAGGTTCTCCAGTGCCATTCTTTCTGTGTTCGTTATGTTATCTTTCCTTATGTGGCCTCCTTTCTTGAACGGAACTTCAGTAAATCAATGATCACTGCTTCTGAAAATACATTAATTGCGTCCGGGGGCATTTGAGGATTAAAAACCGACACTGATTTGAAGGGGCTCTGATCTCGATCTTGTTCAATGCCTATTTGTTTCGCCCTTTCTACTATACTGGTTTCCAAGTATGATGTGTCCTCTATTTCCAGTCGCAGACTTTCCATTGATTCGATCCCAGATAGGTCATTGCCAGTCAGTACATCAGTTGCTGTTACTCTAGTTTCCACTATTTTTGTATCTTTAATATGTGGCCTCAACTTGAAGTACTTGTGCAATTTCAACTTTCGAATGAAACGGAAAAGATCGATTCGTGTCTGCGTGTACTCCAAACCTTTACTTGAACAGAATGTCAATCCCAGACTTAATACTTTTTCGTCTATGTCCGTTAAAATTCTATCATTTAGGTTGACTACTGTGAGATTAGTAGCACCTACTGCCGCTTGTTGAACAACTTCTTTTGGTTTGGCCAGGCTTGTGCTCTTCCTCTTCCTCCGCCCTCCTGCGCGGCGGGTTTCTCTGCGTTTTCTTCTGGGGGCTTGTTCTTCCCTCCTCGCAGCCATGATTGGCATATGACTTTGAACTCGTCGTGAAAAGGGGTTGCACCTCTTCGGGAAAAATTGAATGATGAAAACAGTGAATAGAAAAAAATGACATCCCTGAGAAGCAAAGGAAAGAAAGATAAGAGCAGAGAAGCAGAAGCAGGAAAAGAAAGAACGACAAAAGAAGAGAAAGAAAGGAAAGAAGGAACAGAGGTGAGATGGAGACAAATAGGGAAGAGAAAGATAGAGGAAAAGTAAAACAAAAACAACAAAAAGAGCAAGCATAAGAACAAGTAAGAGAAAAAACAAGGATAGTATGAAAAGAGAAAGACAAAGGAAGGAAGGAAAAGGAAGAAAGAAAAAGAGGAAAAATAACGAGAGGAAACAACAAAATGTATGAGTTAGAAAAAGAGAAAAGAGAAAATGTAAGAGGGAGGAAAAGAAAGATTGGGAGAAAATGAAAGAAATAATGAAGGGAGGACACAAAATGGAAAGTATAAGACAAGCAAGAATAAAATAATAAAAGAAAGAAAAAAACGAAATATGGAAAATAAAAAAGAGAGAAAAACAAAGACAAAAATAAATATTTTAATGTAATGCACCTCTCCTCCAAATATATTTCTGCCATTGACATTAAGGAAATTCACTTCACATGGATAAAATATTTTTTTAGGGTACAGGTTTCCACACGATGTGCTCTGATATGATGCATTTATTTATTGTTTAGTTAAGGCTTCATTACCAACTATCAATTCTGGACGTTCATGTTTCTGTGCCTCACAGCTTGCATGTCAAACTAGTCTGACAGTCTGCGAGCTACTGGTAGCTCAAGATTGAACTGTTGGGGTACCGAGGCCTCGTGTTTGTGAATCCCATTGATTCACAATGCCTTGCTCATGCATCACAATGGTAATTGTTTTCCCCAATGCGTGTTTACACACTGCAGTGAGTGGCAGGTTTAGCAACACAAAGCGATGGTCTATTTACCCAGTTTCAGCTTCGAGTCTGCAAATATCAGCCTATATTTCATTTCACTTCTGAGCTAAATTCCAGCTTGGAACTCCTGAGGCACATATCATGAGACATGATAAACTTGGCATGCTGCCCTCCTGAAGAAGCATTTAAGGTCTGAACCTCATAGGCAGGGTGTGGATTGCAGTTAATGTTCTTAGAGTTGTTGCAGCATCCTAGAGTATTCCATGTAGGGGAACAGAACGCTGTCAATCATTGTAAAGTTATCCACTGGCTGACCTGTGTTGACCCATTGGCACAGGCTGTATGCTGTTGTGGGCGGAAATAAAATGTGAATACACAATAACAGACCAATGGTTAAAGAGGGATGACTGAAAACTATTCTGAGTGAGTATACTATTAAAATTAAAAGGTCTTGGCTGACGCTAGACCAAAATGTGAGTGTAATTACAAAAGATTACAACTACGAAAAATAGGCCTAGGTCAGATATAGGTACTGTGCACACGAGGAAGCGTATGTATATTATGAGCCGCTATAAAAGCATCCACTTGGAGAGGGATCAAAATTGCACAGAAATAACTGAAAGAAGCAAAAAATTCGAAAATGTCACAAATTCATTTAATAGGTTATCTAAAAACTCCGAATTCATCTGCATGTTTAGGTGTCTGTAGGTGAAAGCCTCTTGCCCATACCAAATAGAGTGGGTTTATAGCCCGCCCATTGCTTATCATTGGTTGTCTTCATTGTCACTTGCATTTGCCTGCTTCTTATTCAATGGCATGCCTTCCTGTTCTTGTGTTTTTCCAATGCCTGGAGCATAGACTCTTTACCATCCTTTTGATTGGTTGACTTGTGCCTTAGATTGTTCACATTTAGTGAACCATTTTTTTATTTTCATTTAGCAAGCACTTCATGAGAGTGCATGTATTTTATTGCCTTCTCTCTCTTGTACTGTTTCCCCACTACTCACTTTTGCGCCTCTTCAATTGATTCCACGTCAACTGTCCCCTCACTCGTTCCTCCTTTGCTTTCCTCTTGCCTCTTGTGGTCTTTAAAAAATGCTTTCATTTGAATTTTGTTGGAGGGTCTGGCAGCTACCATTTGGTGCCAGGCACACAGCAATATCAAAAACATTTTTGCTTAAAAAAAGTTTTTATTTATTTATTTTTATGAATCCAAATGATGGCCACCATCTTGGATAGTGAAATGAAAGCACCCACATCGTTCTTGGTGTGTGTGCATTCATTGTGATGCATGCTTGTGTATATGTCATCACGCACACACACACATGAGTTATCGCATCTTTTCTTTTTTAGCCAATATTGCAGTGGGGGTAGAGAGAGACAGAAAAGAGCATTGGTCCCATTGGATCCTGCGCACAACGTTAGCGCTTCCTGACTCCACATCCTGCTTCTGGAATATGGCCGACAATATGTATGGTGCATTGAGGCATGGTCCTGATTAATGACTGTGGTGGGCAGTGGCGGCTGGTGCATAGGGACCATGAGACCTAAACCCCACCAGCACTGCTCTTTGCAGCCTTGGGCACCAGAAATGAAAACCCACAAAGTGACAGAATTGTCGCTTTGTGTTCTTCTGCTGCTGGCAGGCAAAGTGCGCATGTCCGCAGCACAGAGGAGGGTGCATCTGCTGGGTTCCATGTGTGGATTATGTATACTTGTGACGCTTTTCTTTGCAGCTCTCTTGCACCTTCACAATTTCACAGACATGTACTGAATGCTCAGAGCAGTGAATAGAATGGTCTTAAGTTTCTTCCTAAATGGGAGGAGAGTCACCTCCCCGTGCAGACTTTCTGGTAGCTTATTCCAAAGCTGGGGGATCACAACCGAGAAGGCACGTCCCCCCAAGGTGGTTCTGTTAAAGCGTGGACAGGTCAATAGGTGTGTCTTTGATGAACGGAGGCATCAACCAGGCACATAAGGCTTCAGACGGTCTTTAATGTAGCTGGGCGCTGCTCCATACTTAGCTTTGTATGCAATGCACAGGCCCTTAAATCTGATCCTCTGTTTGATAGGGAGCCAGTGTAGCTGTTGTTACAAGGGTGAGGCGTGTGTTCTTCTTTGCAGTTTAAGGATCAGTCATGCTGCATCGTTTAAAACCACCTAAAGTTTCCCCAGAAGTTTATCGGGGAGTCCTATGTATCCTGCGTTGCCGTAATCCAGGCGTGACAAAATTAAAGCCGACACCACGGTACGCATGGTGGCAAATGACAGCAAGGGTACAAGTTTCTGTAATTGCCTCATCATTCCCACACAGCTTCCCAATACAGCAGCTACCTGATTATCCATCACTAACCTGTGAAGCCTGATGTCTGTAAGGAAAGGTGAACATTTCTCCAGTTTGGTAATATTTGCAATGAAAGACCTTTCAGTCATAGATAACAGGTTTGATCGGCATGGGCAGGTTACCCCTTGTCGATTTCGGAGTGAGGAGGGGTTGCACGAAAGAGCCCAGGGATGAAAGGCTGGATTTTTTTACTGGGTGAAACACAGACTTAATGTATGTGTGTCTAAGTTTTTTTTGGTTTTCAGGTAATTCGGGCCTATGGGAGCTCGGTAAAGGATCATTGTAGTGCATGACTGAAGGGATAACAGCTTTTCTGCTTGGGTGTTTCATCTCGTTTTCTTTGGCCAATGAATTCATAGGACCATATTGTAGTGTGTCAATTGCCTGTATAAACACGAACTAGAAACTGACTCGCATCTTAGAGCGGGCCTGGGAAAAGACCCTGAGAGTTGAGCATGACGTTCAGTCATTTAAGTATCTATCCTCTTCCAAGCACTGAGCGGAGTTGAAGAGAAAAATACTGAAATTCTCTGTTCACTAAACAGAAAGCACAGAAAAATATTTTAAACAAGGCCTCTCTGTTCCATGCCTTGAAATAACTCCTAATGAATATATGACGTTACAACGAATTCCGTTGCAACGCATGCCTTTACCACGCATGCGTTACAACGGAATTTGTTTACCACGCATTACATTTACCACAATTATTAGCGTGGTGACGTCATACGTCGTTAAGAGAAAGCGGAAGTTTATTTTCCGTTTTCTCTTAAACGACGCTGATACCAGACGTGACTTCAGGTGAGTTTCTCTTTTGGGGGGGAGACCCCCCCAAAACCCCCTTTTTTTTCTTTTTACCTTTACCACATATACCTTTACTACAAACCTCGTAGTAAAGGTATGCGTGGTAAAGGCTTTCGTGTTAACCACGCATGCGTTGTACTGCATGCGTGGTTAACGATTTCGTTGTAAAGGCTTCGTTGTAATGGCCGTTTCCCAACTCCTAATGTCATCCTGCTTTGAAGAATTCCGACAAATGCAGTGTATACAAAAGAGACTTTAGAGTCACATAGCAAGACTTATCTTCCTACAAACGACAGACAGGATTTCCAGTAAATCACACGCATACACTGCCCACAAACAGCAGGGAGTTCACAAAATACAAATAGTTGTTTCATGGCATAGTTCACCGTTGGGCACCCAACGAGTCACAACTTTCACCAAAGCCAACTTTTCTAGAAAGAAGAGCACACAACTCCGCTTTGTGAAAATGCTAACGTTTTCACAATCTGGCTTCAGAATTGTAACAAGCAGCAATGGAATTTAATTGAAGGCCTTTTCATATTAATTCCAAAGATACGTTTCTAATTACGTGGGACTATCTGGAAATAAAGTTGGTTTGGGTGCTCCTGTGACACTCCAAGAGAAGCAGCTCCAGTTTACGTCTGATCACACAGCAGAAATGCAGCGGACCTCATGCAGATTACAGGGTAATCCCACCCGCTACCATGATTATTATATTTAGGGATGGTCACCCTCAGAAAGAGATCAGCCTGTAGATGATTGTAGCAGCTGTGAGCAGTAACCATGACCTACACGGTCTGTTAGTCAAAGCTGAGGGGCAGCAGCTGTGGCCATTTATCGATTCACAAGCCCGACTGTCTAAAGAGTTCAGCACTGTCCTAAAGACATAGAGAAGTACTAATCGTGGGAAACATCACTTACAACGCAACTTTTACCACGCAATGCTTTTACATCGCAGCTTTTACAACGCAAACCATTACAACGCATTGCGCTGGGTGGCGCTCTAGGATAGGGAATAGATTTAATTTACTATCCAACACCTTCCCTACTATCCACGGGGACTGGAGTTGGAATAGTAAATTAAATAATTCACTATCCAGCACCCCAAAGCGCTATGCGTTGTAATGGTATGCGTTGTAAAACTCGTGTTGTAAAAGCATGCGATGTAAAAGCATGCGTTGTAATGTCGTACATCCACTAATCGTACACCCATGGACCACTGGAAAGTCGCTCCCTGCTTCAATGCGTCATTGTAGGATCACAAACGACCCCCATTTCCAGCCCTCGCTGCTGCACCCAACATCTTCTCTCTTTTGTTGTCTTATGGTCCCCATACACTAGCCACCGCTCACTCCTCTCAGTACAGGCCGGGCACTTTTCGTGGATGGTCCCAGAGAGCACCCTCTACTCATAGGCAGGGTGGTCCAGACACATCTCGGTTGGATCTCTGTCTGAAAGCAATGCATTGGTTGCCTTTGCATCATCTGCATCAGCTACAGACAACATAGCGTGGGAATGTACTGACAGTCAGGACAGTATGGTACATATTACTCAGTACCGTGCCCCTTTATCAGCGTGCACAGTTTGCAAAAGTGGGGAGCAGTACCTCGGTGCTATTATAGGGGTAACTGTAACCTGAGGTACATGCAGTGCTCTCTCGCCTTGTCCTAGTCCTGGTCGGAGCCACGCCAGCCCTATAGGGTCATCATGTAATTGATATGGGTCAGCAACGCCATGGTCTGTGCAACAACCTTAGCTTTAGAGACTTTTCTAATCATGTAACACATAACATCTCCTTCCCAATCCTCCTCCTTCTCACGAGTAAGGAAGATCAAATGAAGTCACAACAAAATCGACCAGGCGAACATCAAAATGTGTAGTTGTGTGTCACCCTGCTTTTGGGAGGGCGCCTTTACAGAACAGCTTGTAGTCATCTCTTGTGAACACCTTTAGAATTACAACCATTTCACATGCCAAGACGGGCACCAATGGTCTTATTAATGGTAAGAAGATGAGGAAACCTGATGGCACCTTATAATCACTTCTCTGTGGCAAAGCCTATTTTGTTCAAGACACACCTTTGTAAATAACTCTGGCATGTCTGTAAACCAGTTCCCTCTGCTTCCAAGAAGATCTCAATTAAAGCTCCTAATAACATGACTCGAAGTGGTGGTAAGGGTAGGGTTGTTGGGGGAGTGTGCATTTGTGTGCTTCTGTGTGTGTCTCACATGGGGCAAGAGCGAAGGCCCCATACCAACGCTGCTATGGCTCCGGAGGTCCAAAGCCATACCCTGGCCACATACCCTACTGCAGCAAAGTGGCAAATGGCGTCCAGTGCCAGGAAACTCAGGCATGAGCTGGGGCCAGGAAACGGCACAAAGTTCAGCGTGCACCATTGGCCCGCACTAGCTGGAAGACGGAAAGTCATTCTTTGGTGCCTCTCGCTACCTTTAAATTGGCCAATTGGGTTGGGGGGGGGGGAATTGGCACATAAGTGGGGCAAGCAGCCAACAACTGTACATTCAGCGGCGACAAAGCAAAGAAACCAGTGGTGAGGGTGCAGCAGTGACCGCAGAGCAGACCGACCTCATCAGTCGAAGTCTCAGGGAGGAGGGGAGTGCCACTGACAGGACCACCCAAGTGAAGGTAGGCATCATTCAAGCCCCACAGGCATCGGCCAAGGCCTCAGGGCAGCACAGCCCCAGAAAAATAGAGGACCAGCTTGTGGCACCCCACCCCATTACAAAGAGGGAGCGAATTCCTACTACCTGGCGGGAGCAGTGGAAGAGGTAAAGGCACTCAGACGCCCGGAGGGCAAGGCCGCTGATCCCCCGCTTTTCATGTCGCCCAATGGTCAAGGAGCAGGAGCTGCAACAAGCCAGGGCACGCAGGAGCCAGAGGTCCTGCCCACAAAACAGCACAACACAATAAGTCAGCCAGCCATGAAGAAGCCAATGCAAGTCATTGTGCAGCATGCCCGGGCTTCAAAAGTGAAGGAGGCATTGAAAGGTACACAATCAAATCCAGCTGAAGTCATAGGCAAAAGGGTTACCGACGCATAATTAATTACAAGTGCAACTTTCAGAGGATGGGGGCACAGATTGCCCAGGAAACGGAGCAGATAATAGTGCATTTAATAGAGAAGAGGACTGAAAGGACTTGACACAGCGCTGGGTCAACCTCTTACCATCAATTATCTGACAGATCTTTTCTTTGTCGTCTGAGAGGTGATGTGAGTTAGCATTTAGTCCAACAAATCTAATTAACAATATAACCCATTTGGCTACACAACAAAGGACCAGGAAGCAGTAAATGAAGTCAAGAAGTTCTATTACAAGTTAGCAGTTAAGTTAATGTAAATGAATCTCAATACCATGCTGTAAAGGTACAGAATAACAACTGGATAGCCAAACCACCTAAAGAAGTTCAGGCGCATCAGTATGAGACAGACATGAAGTTCAGTCACAGCAATACAAAGAATTAACAGTAGAATCTGGTGTTTCAGAGAAGAGTCTTCAATCTTCTCTCTTAAACATGAGGGCCATAAGAACACAGATGAAGCACCAGAACCCGGGCAGAGTAAGACCAGAGCGCAGCAACGCGCACACAGAAGCCAGGCAATGCGATGTGAGGGGCACCAAGCAAGGACTGGGGGAATCAGGGTATTAGCAAACAACAGTAGCTTAGGCACGCAAATGGGCATGCTGAATAACATACAACACAACGGCATGCAGAGGGGTCCACTGCGTCAAAGCGCAGCACTGGCTTGGGCAAGGTTTAAGGAACAAGGGGCAGGAAGCAAGACAACAAGGGCAACAGCAAGCACAGGTGCAGCAATAGGGGGCCAGAAGATGATGCCGCAAGCATGATGCCAGGCACCATTTGCCACTTTTCTGCTTTTGGTTATTCGTCCGGGTTATGGCTGGAAGTCCTCCTCAGCTGTAGCTGTGCTGGTCTGTGCCCTCCGCTCTAACTTACAGTCTTACCAATTCTCCCCCCCCCCCCGCCGATATCTCACAGTAGACCCCTTCGCTCCCAGAAACCACAAGTAGTCGCTGTTTGGAGAAAAAGAGTCAGCAGCCCTTCATTGCACATTTAACATGATCCTTGATACATCACCTATAATCAGACCATTATTTGATGGGAGGAGACCTCTGAGCAGGAGCGGCTTGTGTCAGGGAAAAGAGGAGGCATGGTTGGGATACGAGGGAGACCAACAAAAAAGAAAAAGAAAACCTGATGCCCTCCAGCATTGTGTCGCGCTCTTCTGCTCCTCTCTTCTTCACTGCAGGCAGACTCAGGCTCCCGGAAAGCCCTGCGGCCAATTCTGAAGCTGCTCTCATGCATGAGAGAAGCTTCAGGATTGACTGGTGCGCCAATGGTTTGCTGCCCAGGACAGACTGGAAGCCTGTGCCTGCTCTCTCCAAACCCAGCAATGATGCTGGGATTGGAGAGAGCGTCATTGCGCATGGGGGTTTTGCCGGCTTAAGATGGCCAGCCGAACCCACATGCGCAGTTAATAGCCACGTCCAACACTCCCCCTCCAGCCTTTCATTACTAGGCCCCACTCCCAAGCCTCCCACAAGAAAAACAGAACAATAGAACATTGCTGCGCCCTGCGACGGCAGAGGAAGGGCTCAGCTGGGTACATGGACCTGGGCCCCCTATTCATCTGCGGGTCGAATAGAAAGATTTGAGTCCCGTTGGACCCACCGAATCTATGAACATGGCAGCGCAAAGGAAACTCCAATAATGGCCCCTTTTCGTGGGACTGACCCGCAACGGCTGCAGATGTCGGTCGAATAGAGAAGCACCTATTCAGATCAGCTGTGTCGTGATCCGGCGCACTGGGGTTCCTCTATAAAGCAATCAGGGAACGGACGGACGTAAGGAACGAAGGAGCTTGGTGAGCCCTCAGTTGATTTGTCAGGACCCAGCTCACAGAGCCTCATTGAACAAGCCTCCATCGCGAGGGCTTCCCCGGACGAAGCCCTCAGCCCAACTCCGCCCCCTCAGGCACGATCGACAATGTTGATGCAACTTACATAAATGTTTGAGTTATACGGTATGTCCGTATCGGCATGATTCTCCTGCACATGGGAGCGAAGTGTGCATCATTTTCACCACTTTTGCTAACTACTGGCAGCATCTACCTCTAAACCTGCAAAATGGCGGCCCACACTGTAGTGTAGTTCCTATTATCCCAATAGGCTCTGCGCATTGGAATAATATCTTCAATAGTATAGACCTAGGGCAGAGGTTAACTAGGTCTTCTACCGACGATATTAGACTTAAAGTTTTGTGTTTGCCAGCTAGCTCAGAGTTCACTAGAAACTTTCTCGAATAGGCAAGGAGGATTTTAACCTCCCTGGATAGACAAGAAGGGATTTAGTTTCTGACAACCATAGAACATGACAACTTTGCTCTCCCCTAATCAAGAGTGTATCTCTAGAGTCGTGTGAAAACAATAGACAACTTATTTTACTCAGTCAGTACGTGCATTCTTAGTTTCACCAGTTTGTAGAGAAATAAGAGATGGGCGTGGTTCAATAAAAGATGTTATTTATTGATCAGTCTCTTTTCTCATACAAGAGAAATGAATCGCTATTATTGCAATACTTGTAGTTAAGTAAAGTGCATACAGTAGAGACAGAATTATAAAATAATACTGTAAAAGCATTGATATGGTTTCTGAGCCATATGATACTTTAAAATGGATAAAATAGATACATACATATATACATTTGACTAATCATACTCAACTGGTGCTTCTAACCACGCCTACCCCAGTGTACCTGACCTAAGCCTAATACGTGGGCGGGAGTAGATAAGTAGCAGTTTAAGTTAAGTTTGTTTTGCCAAGGGACTGATTCGAGAATTCTCTGCAAGGGGTTATTCAGTTCTGTACCTGAGATCTAGAATGATGGAGGGCTGGTATCTCTTATCCCAGGTCTTGATATTCCAGCTGCCTGCGAGGGCTGCTTGGAAGCGCTGGAGCTGGATTTCTCGGCAGGAGAAAGACAGCGTCTCGTTCTCAGGGCGTCAGGAAGGCGGGGCAGCGTCTGTGGGCTTCGCTCTCTGCTGGGCTCCTCAGCACGTCTCGCTGCTCCGATCTCGTCACCACCGCATGTGTTTGCTTAAGGCAATGTCGGTAATATTTATACCTGAAAGGTGCCGAGATTGACGTAAGGCTGGACATATATACGTCAATAAGGATGTCATATGAACGGGCTCGTTCGCACATTCTTTGCTGAAGTTCTCGGTGAAATCAAAACAATGGCTATGGGAATTTCCCAGGTCGCTGTAGGTTTGATTTGTTTTGAGAACTCTGTATGCCTTATCAGGGGCTGGAGGAATATCGCTTGTCTAATTAGATGGCATGCGTTATGACCTAATCAGATAACGCGCTTCTGTGCCGTGGTGTGGCTTAATCAGATAACGGTTTTTGCACCGTTGGATGGCTGCTAGTTAATTATTAACCAAACCAGGGTCAGGAATAGGGGAATCGATACAGTACCTATAGGAATACATCACACCCACTTCACGTAGACTATGTCCATATTTACAAATCTAGGCATAGTGAATATCAGTAGCGTTTGTGTATACCGTACCACCCCAAAATACATTTATATGCATTCCGAAAATTGGATTTTATAAAATATACGAAACACAATCACATGTACTGTCACGTATACTATAAGCACAAGCAGTCTAATAATGCTACTCATATGTTAAAAATTCAGCATAATCTAAATGCGAAAACCACACATGAAATGGCTCTTAATACAGAAAAAAAGTGCGAGACCATTTAATCACAATCATAAATTTATGTATAACAGTGCTAGCATAGCGAATGTCTTGTGACTACCTAAAAATAGAAATTTAGTTCTCTAAGAATAACGTCTACTTTAAGCAGAAGATAAGTGTCCCAAAAATCGTAAATATTGTGGAATTGGGGAAAAAGTTCTTGCAGTCTGAAAAAAATTATGAGAGAAATTGTTTTTCATATCGCTTTTCTTCAAAAAGTTGAAGGCCAAATTCAGCATGTAGGGAACTCCAAGTGCTAATTTGCTCAAAGTTATTCCTGCTGCTCTGGTGAAAACATCATATTATTTAGACTGTTGAAAAAACTGTCAACAGCTTCTTGCGTAAGTTCCACTAATTCGGAAAAGGTTGTTACCATGCATTCATGAGCCTGAGCATGTTTGCCTCCATTGATGTTTGGATCAGCATAGCTGACTGAAGGTCGTACCTGATCGATGCTGCTTTCATCTTGTACTTCACTACCCCTCAATCGTAGTGGTGAAGACTCCACGAATGCCGTCATCAGGATTGGTAGCCGCTGGGGACAGCACAATGCATGAGCCGTTACCGGACCCAACAAGGTATCTGCGTCCATTGGCACATCCGATTGTAGTGCCAGACAGGTGTCCAACACGCATTCTTCGCCGCATAGCAAGCACCTTAATACAGGCATAACACAACTTTGCCACATTGGTCTGCATGAAAGAAACCAAGTCATGTTCAGGTCTCTGAGCCGGGATAGTCCAAGGATTTTAGTTACCCGGTCCCGGTAGCCAATGGCTAGGATCATTTCTTCCCTTGTCGCAGGTGTTTTGTCTGTGACATGGTTTGCCATAGCGAAATAACAGGATCAAAAATAGAATACCCGCTACTAGTCCCAAAAGGAGTGGAAGTCCGCCAAAAATGGAATGGACAAAGTCTGGAAAAATACCCAGGATGGCTTTGAATGGAGTTAAAGCACCCGAAAACACTGCTTTAAATACACTGGAGATACCAGTGGTATCAGAAATATTTAAGATTTCGTTCAGTATTTCTGCGAAATGTATGGGGGAATTAGTTGATAATAATGAATGAATCTCTTCTGTTGTCCTTGCAACTTGGACATCATACGTTTCTTTTGATGACGTGAGCCTTGTCGGCGTCTGTAGGAGCACAGTCTTCATTCTGCTTAAAGTATCTATTCGAATAGAAGCAATTTTCAAATCGGGCCATAACCTTGCCTCCCTGTCTGCAGACTCGCTGGGGAACAATACATGTTCACAGCACATGACCTTCCTAGTCACAGTTATGAGATAAGGTTTTCCGGGCAGCAAACTACAACATCTGCGATCTACTATTAGAATGTAACTCCCGTTCGAGAGTCTCCTAAAGAATGGTTCTATTCGTGTTGCAGGTGTGCCTAGCTGGTAACATGAAAGGTTATTTGAAGTCCCTTCACAGGCTCCGTGCAAACTAATACCCTGACACAGAAGTGTACCGCTCAATGATCTTGCACAATTATCGCCACTGAGAAACACTTTCTGGCCTTTATTGCTGACACATTCGTGTGTATAGGGCAAGTTCCATATTGACTTAATGTATCCTTTACCCAACCTTTCATACTGGCCTGCCTGTATATATTTTTGGCAGAATTGAAACTGGAAAGTAGTTATCGGAATATTTATTATCCCATGTATTATCCATTCAATGACAGGTCGTTCTGACATTGTCAATGGTAATCTCTCAAGTTTTTCAATGCTCAGAATTGTATAGTCAGCACCCTTCTGTGCCAAACTGATTTGTTTATCAGTGAGGTTAAAGATATTAAATAATGACGTTGTGTTGATTAAACGCCAGGGCACATAGCCAGAACGCAGATTTTGTAACGTCCAGCCAAGCTGTACAATAGAACGCAATTGGGACTGACCGTGTTGTAACATCAGTAAGTCTTGCGATATTATATCGATTGCTGAAGACACAATGCTGTCCAGAGACTATATTCTGGAGGACAGAGTCATTAACCCATTGTCCATCACAGAAAGTGAATTTTCCAAATTAATACGGTCAATTTCCCGTATTTTTTCTGCTGTCTCAATTTGAGTTACTTTCCAGACTTCGTTATAAGCTGCATATATAGAGGCCGCTATGAAACGTTTTTGACGCTGTTTGCGTGGTCCCAATATGAAATCACGCAAGTCAGCACCTTCTGTAAGTAAAGTTAGGTGTTGCTTAATTTCAGCCAGTGTGGACGTTTGTAGCCATTGAAGGCAGAGCTTGCCCACGCTGTAGGTTGTTACTATCCCTGGATGTTGTCTTTGGGAATATCTAGGGTCTGGCCTAGTCAATGTGAACCCCTGTTCTTTGTTCAGGAATCTGTCTTGACAGTTATTTGTATCTGTGGGCCAGATCAACCATTTTTTCCATTCAGGATGTGTTCTGTTTTGGTTTAATATATGGTTTACGTCTATCTCAACATCTATAGAGCTATTACTGTTCACTGTTGGCTTTGGAATAGACGGTATGTTCAAATCTTTGATTTTGGCTAAGCCAAGACAGGTAGTTTGTTGAATAGTGTCGTTCAAAAATATAATTTGTTCTGGGATCATGCAGGCTCTAAACAATGATTCTATACCTTGTACTTGCCAATCTCTTGTACCCCAAACAGTTTTTGCTTCAATATTATTGTTCCAGAAATCAAACCCAAATGTATTCATTTGTTCAAAGAATGAATCGGAATATATCAATTTTGTGTTTGTAAGCATGGTCTTCATACCTGTCTTATTTGACAATTTGAAATAAAATGTTTCTGCATTACTTGTGTTAAACCCTGAAAAGTATGAATATTTATCATAAAATGTTTTTGAGATATCTTTTGGAGGAGTAGCACAATGTTCCCATTGGTTATAATTTAAAACATTTCTAGGTTGAGCAGATTTATGTAGATAATGGTTACCATAATGGTTGTAGCAGAACATCTGATCATAATTAGACGAACCCTGCAAATAATCATGTTCTATAAATTTAGCAGACATCACAAGATCAGACATCATATCATTAATACTTTCAAAGTCCCAATCATCCGCAAATGAGCTTGGTTTTACAAAGTCACTCAATGAGATCTTGAATTGGTGTGGATACTTCAGGATTTCAACCGGACCATATATTTCATAATCAGTTTTGTCCCATGCTACACCGCCTGGTATAGGATTGGCTGTGAAGTTTACTGAAGAAAGTTCTCTTTTCTCGATGTGTGTGGTTTAAGGACCAAGTTGATTTTCTGGCTTGCTGTGTCCATTTTAGCATATTTCCCTTCAATGAAATGTCCCAAACATAGTACTAAGATGAGCCAAAGAATGAGGATAAATGCACCGAAGGCCACCCAAAATTCAATCCATGGAGAGATCAGATAGGTTTCTTTCAGCTGTTGAAAAAGTTCCTTAGCTTTGTCTTTAAAAGTTTTTGTTGATGGCTGTTTCTTTGTTTCACTCAGGTCTTCAGATGAATCATCGAAGTTGATGAAGTAGCCGGATGCTGTTCTGTCAATTGTTCCAATTGTTTTTGGATTTTGCTTTGTTTCATTAGCAAAGTCTGCAGTTACATCATCATAGGTTGTTGTTTCTTGATGAAAAGTTTTAATTTGGGTTTTAAGAGGTTCAAGTTCCATTGCTTTGTTGCATAGTCCTTGTTGATTCACTGTAGATTTCCCAAATGTGATCAGTCTTCCTGTTTGAGCCTCTGTATTCGTAGCAAACATTGGTGTTCTGCTACTTCTTGGGAGTCCACTCGGCCTACTGGTTGTTATCGGCCACATGATTGTGGTTTAACCAGGTCGATGGATACAACTCGGTTCTCCTTTTTACCAGCAAGGGGCGGTAGTACTACTGATCTTGTCCCGTTGACAGACAAGACAGGAACTGCTTTTCTGTAAGAAGGCCCAAATTCCTTCTTTACCGCGATCTTCTCTCTGACTAGATCCCCGACTTTTGGAATCCAGACAGGCCTTGCTGGGACAGGTGGTTTCTCTTCAGTGGTCGTTGGCTGTTGTTTCAACTTTATGTTGCTCAGGTCTTTTCTTGTTTCATTTAAGTCCTGTAAAATAGCCAAACGATCTTTGATATCAAAGCTTTTGTCTTTAACCACTGAAGTCTGACTATCAAGATCTTGGATCATCATTCTAGTCCCGAACAATAGTTCGTACGGACTGAACCCTTTCAGAGAATTCCTTGGCAGGTTATTTAGACTACGTTGGACACTTATTAAATGTTTGACCCACCCAGCTCCCGAACCTAATACCTTTTCCGTTATAGATTGCTTTATGTCTTGGTTTTTTCTTTACACCATCCCGTATCCCTCAGGAAGGAAGTGAGAAGAGTCCCGCTATGCAATGCTCATTTGGCCATGCTTCCCCATAAGCTTGAGGGCTAAAAAGAATACATTAGTCAAAACGTAGCATGCTCCTAGTGTATATGCCATTATAGACTTGCAAATCCTTTTATAACAGTCCAGACGTCAGCCGAGCGCTGGGGTCTACATTATAAGTGAAAATTAGTCTTTTTATGTTAATATAGCGCTTTTTTCATGATGGGTGCTTTCTTATTGTGATTGTTTATCTGGAGTGAAATGCCATGGCAATAGTCCTCCCCGCTCGCCACTGCGATCTCTATTGCAGTCTGGGCAGTTTTTTACAAAAATGTGATGATGCAGACTCATGCCTGGCCACCAATACACTGATTGTAATTCTTCCAGAGAATCTTTTAGCTTAAGGTGTCTGAGACCCTCACCCATATGTGCGTCTGCTATTAACAAGCCTCTCCTGTCCGTGTTTGGAATCACTCTATCCCCCACTCCAGGGATTCGAGCAAAAGGGACTGAGTTTGCATCGATTATGTATGTATAATTGAGTGGATAATTGATCGGTAGTGCTGAACAGTCGCCTTTTGATGACGTTTTCACCGCCAGCACAGTTTCACCGTCAATGTATTTTACTGCACGCTTCTTTGTAGCTACGGAAGCCGGTTTAGTTGCTCCCGCTGTGGCTGTCTCAGCCAATGAATTCCCTGCAACGTGAACGTCATCACGTTGATGACTCAGTGAATGTATCACGTGAGTTTTTGGTAGTTCTTTCTGTAAAAGAGCTACTTGTTCCCAAAGCACTTTTTGCTTTATTGTTGCACCTGTGTCATCTTTGTAACCGTTTTGAATCCATTTCTTCAAATCGTTATTGTATGTTTTGATGCAGTAATACGAATCGCACACAATAAGTGTCGGGAATTCGCGATCGGCATTATCTAGCGCCATTTTTAATGAAATTATTTCCGTTTGTTGTTCTGAATTATTTTCCACTGAGTGTGTTTTTGTAAGTAGAGGTTTTAATTTACCTCCGCGCCACACTTCTTTTACAATTTCGCATGTGGCCTTGTAAGCCAGCTCTCCCCAAACTGAGGGTTGAGCATGCCCGTCTGTATGTATTACACAGGCGTACTGTCGTAAAGGCAGAATGTCGATTGGCAGAGGGTATTCTTTCTCATATTCTAGATATTTTAATTCTTTCATTTCCGGGTCAAAATAGTATTTTACTTTGTCTGTAGCAACAGAATTTACCCATTGTATCCATTCTGGATTTAGTGCAGTTGTCGGTACATACATGGTGTTGTTAATGCCTCAAAAGCTGATTCTGCTGTTCTGACTGTAACTTGTCTACCGTCTGCTTGGTATTTTTCTTTTTCTACAGCTGTTTGAACCGCATGAACAATGTTTTCCTTAATGCTGAACCTTTTTTCAGCTTCTGTGTACAAATGTGATTTGTATGCTATTGCTACCTTCTCTCCCTCATTAGAGGTCAGGTATGTGAATCCGCATCTTCCTGGGATGACTCGAATCACAAGGTTGCGTGTGTTGTCACGTGTTTGTAATTTTGTTTTAATTAACATGTCTGTTTGTAAAGATCTCAAAATTTCTGTGTGTTTTTGAGTCCAATTGATTCTTTTAAAATCTGGTTTTATTAGATCATAAAGGGGTTTGACCCTTTCTGCATAATTTATAATATAAGTTCTTCCGAAATTCAGGAAGCCTAGAATTGATTGTAGGTTTTTTAGTGTTCTGGGTGCTTGGATTACAGCACATTTCTCTAGGAAATTGTCAGCCAGGCTTTTGCCTTCACTTGATAGTTCATATCCTAAAAACAGGACTGTTAGATGGGCAATTCTTGACTTTTTAAAGTTAAATTTGTAACCCTCTGATGTGAACCCAAGTATTATGGTGTTCACTCTCTTCAAGTGAGTATCCAAGTCATCGTCTGTTAGATAGATGTCGTCGACATAAGATAATGCCTCGTCATCATATGTTTGTAGTAATTCTGTTACCCTCGCTGAGAATAACCCTGGGCTGTTCTTGAACCCCTGGGGCAAACGACAGAAATTCTTTTGCGTGCCATTTATTGAGAACGCCGTCAAATATCTGCTCTCTGGTGCTATATTTTGACAAAAGAAACCGTTAGAAATGTCTAAGGTTGTTTTGTATTTTTTGCGCACTATGTTATTCATTAGTGCAGCACTGTGCGAGTTTTGTACTGCAAATGTTTTGCAACATGAGTTAAGGTGTCTGTAGTCCAAAACAAGACGATATGAATTGTCTGGCTTGGAGACAGGAAACAAAGGGTTGTTCATTTGTGAGGTGCAAGTTTCAATCACCCCCTGGTATTCAAGTTGATCTAGGATCTCTTTTACCTGTTTTTTAGCTTCTTGCTTAATCGGGTACTGCCTCTGTGCAGTAGGTTGTGATTTTAACTGGATTTTGTGAGGAGGAGAGTCCTCATCCCATCTCACATGATTTTTATATAAGGCAGGGGCTTGAGCTACTGCCCACTTTCTTGCAAGTGTATATTTTTTATGAATTGGAATATGGTTTGAGAAGGCAGGCATAATTATTTCTTCGCCATGTGGGCACTCCCTGACAAACTCTGGAGGCCAGTCTTGTTCAGCTAGAAGGATGTCATAGCCCTTGGACAGATTATCCCAAAATAGTCCCCTTATTTTTCTAGTCTTATCCCCCTCTATACGCAATGTTATTTCATATATTTTATGAGGTTTGCTAACTCTGGTATCTGCAGTTTCCACCTGAATGTATTCATTCGTGTCCACTGTCTCCAGATGATTCATAAGGACTTTGCGAGCTATGCTCACTTCTGCTGCGCTGTCTTGCATTGTCTGAGCCCATTCTCCGTTTTTCAGCTGTGTCCTCAGTATTCTCGGCATTGTTGATTACTTTAATACTGGCTACCTTCTTTTTTGGAAATTGTAATTTTTTATTCTGATGAGCAGGTTCTTTGTCTTTGGACTTGACGTGCTCTTCCCTTTGTTCTGATCGTCCTCTTCTTTCCGATTTCTGCGAGGAAGTCTGAAAAGATTTAGAGGGACGTGTATCAATATCTTGATATCTATCAGGTTTCCTTATATTATCCCTATTTCTAAGGTTGTATTTTTTCACAGAGGGCTCCCGTTGGGGAGACTTGCGTCCTTGGTCGGGAGATCTTTCTCTCTGCCAAGGAGACTTTCTTCTGGACTGGAATCTTTTTTCTTTAGGATTGGATTGTTTATTTCCATCCCAGCTCTTTTTTTGATTGTTTAAATTATTTTTTATAAATACCTTTTCAGGACTTTCAACTAGTTGGGGTTTCACTGGTATTCCACCCAAACTATCTCTTCCTAGTTCTTCATAGGATTTTTCTATGATTCTGGCAATTTCAGATAGTTGGTCTGCTATATTTGTCTCTTTTAACCTCTGGCGAATCGCCACATTTGCAGCTTCTCCCTTTATGTTGGCTAATAATATTGCCGAGACCTGCTTGAAATCTTTCAGTAGTTTCATACCGAGAGTTAAAGCGGGTTCTGGACCGTATTCATCTTGAATCTGTTTTAGCACATCTGGCATTACTGACATGGATGGTACACCATGTGTTTTTGTGTAAATGGAAGCAAAGACTGTTCCCCAAGTGTCACAGTCCTCCACATGTGGTGCGATTCCCATTGGGAGACAGATAGTCAGAATCCTATGTTTCTCAACAGGGGTGGTATCTGGAAACACCGCCTCTATTTGAGTGATTTTTTGTGCTAGCCAGAAAGGAATTTGTTCCCGTTTTGCGGGTACTTTACCTAGACAGGACTGTATGTTCTGAGGTGTACTTTTATTTGTGTTCCCCTGATGAGTGGTCAGCTGTGGAATTTTAATTGCTGGTTGGATTGTTGAAGTCCGCATTACATATTGGACTAATTGTCTATGTATTTTTATTAATTGTTTTAGCTGTGCTAAAAGCTCTGGTGCAGGCATTTCTTCAATGTCTGGATGTGGTGTATATCCGGCTAGGACCGGCCACGTTGCTCCTGGTCTACCTAGTGGACCGAGCCTGGTGATGTGATTATTATGTTTTAGGGCGCCATGAAACAAGAGCAGGTGCTCTTGGAATTTGAGTGGTATTTCCACTTCCTCGAAAGGAGTGTACTCACTAGGAGGTTCCTCTATTTTGTAATAGTGGAAGTCCTTTGTTACAGCGTTTGCTGCTAGAAAGTTTATCCATGAATAGAATACCCCTGTCTGCCGATATTCGTGTGCCTCAATTACGAATATGACTGTACCACCTCTTGGTGTCAGTCCATTTTCTATAAGTTTTAAGGTTATAGATATCCTTATGTTGACCGGGATGAGTATTGCATTTGGGTCATTTTCCTGCAGAGTATTATCTGCTTCTAGGAGTTCAGCTGCTAGTCTAACTGTCTCCCTTTCTTCTTCAGTTTCTGACAGACTATTGTCAAGAAGGTTATTCTGTTTGTTTGCAGATCAGGTTTCCATGGAAACAAAGATTAGATGCACAATATCTGGGAACAGTGTATCCTTCAACGTTGAGTAAACCAAGTACCATACATAGGAGTCTCCTCCTGCGAGGTTTGGCGCATATGACCTTTCACCCACTCCAGACGTCTTTGGAGTATTATGGGAAAAAGGGGTTCTGTGTGAAAAAGCACGACTGAGTTACTCTAATGTCTTGCGTTAGTTTTATCGCCTATCCAAACGTTTGGGCGCCATGTAGTGTAGTTCCTATTATCCCAATAGGCTCTGCGCATTGGAATAATATCTTCAATAGTATAGACCTAGGGCAGAGGTTAACTAGGTCTTCTACCGACGATATTAGACTTAAAGTTTTGTGTTTGCCAGCTAGCTCAGAGTTCACTAGAAACTTTCTCGAATAGGCAAGGAGGATTTTAACCTCCCTGGATAGACAAGAAGGGATTTAGTTTCTGACAACCATAGAACATGACAACTTTGCTCTCCCCTAATCAAGAGTGTATCTCTAGAGTCGTGTGAAAACAATAGACAACTTATTTTACTCAGTCAGAACGTGCATTCTTAGTTTCACCAGTTTGTAGAGAAATAAGAGATGGGCGTGGTTCAATAAAAGATGTTATTTATTGATCAGTCTCTTTTCTCATACAAGAGAAATGAATCGCTATTATTGCAATACTTGTAGTTAAGTAAAGTGCATACAGTAGAGACAGAATTATAAAATAATACTGTAAAAGCATTGATATGGTTTCTGAGCCATATGATACTTTAAAATGGATAAAATAGATACATACATATATACATTTGACTAATCATACTCAACTGGTGCTTCTAACCACGCCTACCCCAGTGTACCTGACCTAAGCCTAATACGTGGGCGGGAGTAGATAAGTAGCAGTTTAAGTTAAGTTTGTTTTGCCAAGGGACTGATTCGAGAATTCTCTGCAAGGGGTTATTCAGTTCTGTACCTGAGATCTAGAATGATGGAGGGCTGGTATCTCTTAACCCAGGTCTTGATATTCCAGCTGCCTGCGAGGGCTGCTTGGAAGCGCCGGAGCTGGATTTCTCGGCAGGAGAAAGACAGCGTCTCGTTCTCAGCGCGTCAGGAAGGCGGGGCAGCGTCTGTGGGCTTCGCTCTCTGCTGGGCTCCTCAGCACGTCTCGCTGCTCCGATCTCGTCACCACCGCATGTGTTTGCTTAAGGCAATGTCGGTAATATTTATACCTGAAAGGTGCCGAGATTGACGTAAGGATGGACATATATACCTCAATAAGGATGTCATATGAACGGGCTCGTTCGCACATTCTTTGCTGAAGTTCTCGGTGAAATCAAAACAATGGTTATGGGAATTTCCCAGGTCGCTGTAGGTTTGATTTGTTTTGAGAACTCCGTATGCCTTATCAGGGGCTGGAGGAATATCGCTTGTCTAATTAGATGGCATGCGTTATGACCTAATCAGATAACGCGCTTCTGTGCCGTGGTGTGGCTTAATCAGATAACGGTTTTTGCACCGTTGGATGGCTGCTAGTTAATTATTAACCAAACCAGGGTCAGGAATAGGGGAATCGATACAGTACCTATAGGAATACATCACAACACAAATCCCAATATTTTAGGGTCCGCCTCTAGCTTGTTGTTCTAGGCTCCAAGGACTTCAACCCTCCAAGGAAGCAGACGTGATAATAACTGAAAAAGGTCTAAACACCAATAGAGCCACAGAAATTGAAATAGGACTATTACTGGCTTAGTCCAGCTAAAGGAAAGAGACATAGGAATATCTCGCTGGCTATGATGTCCACTCCTAAAGATGTGGCCATCTTGGACTGGCTCCCATACAGTGGACCAGCTCCTGTATGTTGCTAGTTTTCGCCCTTGATCTCCCGATCTACTTATACAGGTCAGAATTTCAGTTTTAATTTATCCTAATTTATTTCTATCTCATTCTTTACTGCTCCTGCCTCACCCTCCAATCTTTCATTCGCCCGCCACGGTGCACTTTACCACGTTACCTGAACCAACCCCTACTCCTCCCTCCTCCTCCTCCTTTCCCTCTGCCCCAAAACCACGCCACCACCCCTGCTGCTATATCACCTTCTCGCATGTCCCCCCTCCTTCCCAAGCCCATCACCCCTTCTCATCACAGACCCCCTTTACGTGCCACATACACACATATCGCCTCATAACTCCCTATCCTATACTAACAAGCGCCAACCCCACTATGGAGCGCACAGCCGTACATACCTACGCCATCAACTACCCCCCAACCTCTCAAAAAAAGCATCCAAATGCTTTAAACACAATATGTTAAAACTACACCCTGAAACACCCATCTATGATCCCTACTTCTCAACAAACAAAGGGCATATAACCACTGACTTATTCAACACTAAACGAAGAGCATAATGGAGGAAAGCCTTCCTAGTTATATTCTCGATCTCCTCCACCAGGAAAACTGCACACTGTCTCACAATCTCTATCTCACCCTTCCCAATTTTCAAAGCTGCAGCAACCATCACCATCTATCATAACGGAATCCTTCTCATGCAATCAAAAGACCACAGCTTAAACTTGCTGGATAACATCTTCCCCATTATCAGAGAACAAGTTATAAAACCCCAAGCCTCCCCCCAGGCGGCTCCCACCACCAGCACACAGCCTATCACACCGCCAAATTCTACCTCTAGCCAGGCTCCACTGATGTCACAACCAATATCTACACCGGAGCTCAATGCTATACCCCCCTCCCCACTCAACTCCCCCATAAGACACTCCCCTCTTACTACTGCACCAGCATTTACACCCATCACAGACTCAGCATCCTCCACTGGAACAAACATATTTCCCCCCATTGTCAACACTACCTCCTACAAAACAGTCACTCCCACGACCACATCCCCACTGCACACCACACTGATATCACAACCAATATTTACATCTGAGCTCAGTGCTACCCCCCTCCCCGCTTGACTCCCCCATAAGACACTTCCCCCCCTACTACTGCACCAGCATTTACACCCATCACAGACTCAGCATCCTCCCCTGGAACGAACATATTTCCCTTCACTGTCAACACTACCTCCTGCAAAACCATCATTCCCATGACCACATCCCCACTGCACACCTATACGCCTCCTACATCGACTCCCCACTCCAGTCCACCTCCCCTGATCTTGAGAGGAAACCAGATAGGACGCCTCACAACAACCTAGAATACGTGCCTCCCTCCTACTACCCACGGGACATAAGCACACCTCCCACACCCATAATACATTCACCAATCTTGCTCCCACCTTAACCAGACCCTAGACTTGACGAGATTCTACTTTCGTTATGGCAAATCAAAGAAGAACTACAAGCTTTAGCTGAGGTTCTTCTGCACCAACCCTGGAACACTAGATTAGCACGATAGACCAAATCAAACTTCCACTTGACCCACTCATTAGTCACCTCGAAATATGCAACCCCTAGGTGGGCATCAGTTCCTCTTCACAATACTTCAACCCGCCCAATCCGCAGTACTAATCCGTTATCGGAGAAAGACTTACTCTCTCTACTCCATTCTTATGAGCCCCCACATCCGAATCACAGCATTATGCCTCCAGATAACCCGCCCAAAATGGCTTGAATTCCAACTATTCCTCCCAACATTCACAGGCCCACTAAACACAATCCTAGAGGTATCATCGAAAACAACCTTAGGCAAGTTCCTCTTATTCAGGAACCCAATACATCCCGCATCACGCCACGTCTTAAGTGTATACTACTAAATTGTAGATCGACCTCAAGACATGCAGCCGACTTAGCTGACCTCATTCTTACACAAGAATTTGCTAATTTTGACCGAAACTTGGTTAAAGGAAACCTGTACACCCATCATTGATATACTTGTACCCCCAAACTATGACATCATCAGACTGGATAGAATTGTTAAGACAGGGGGTGGTATCGCTTGCATATACCAGAACAATCTCTCAGTAAACAGATCCCAATCTCCTGAATTCCCGTCTTGTGAATACATATGCCTCGACATCACTAGCAATGGCAAACCAGTATGCTTTCTACACACCCTCTATCATCCACCAGGTGATAACCTCACCTTTATCGAACCTTTCATGGACATAGTCTCTACGAATGCCGGACATCTAAATACCCATATATTTCTCGGAGACCTCAATCTCCACAGGAATGACCCCAATGATGCAGTGGTCAATAGTCTTAAAAATTTTCTCTCTGACCTCGACCTCACCCAAATTTGCAACAGCTCTACTCATGATAAAGGAGCAATCCTTGATTTAGTATTCCCTAAAGTTGATTCCATCCAGCTAGATACGATCCATCACTGTGATTGGTTTAATCATCATATCATCACCTTCTTCATCAATGAAACAGTGAAACTTAATTCGGCTCAACCCACAAGACCAAAAGTATGGAAGAGGGTTCTGAAAAACATTGTTCTTAACATAATCACAACCTCCAGCTCCAACGTACTTCTTCCCCCTGAAGGGATATCCGATGTTCATGATCTCACCAACCACTACTTCAATTCCATGAACATGATATTAAACGAGGTAGCCCCCCTTCAACTAAAGAGAGTCTCCACAAAAGACTCTAAGCCTTGGTACGATGGAAGACTCAACGAGGACAGACGATCCTTAAGAATAACTGAACGCAGATGGAGATCAGCTCCATCCGCCAACCACCTCAAGATACTAAGAAAGAAGAGAAACCCATACTATAGAAAGATCAAGCGCACTAAATCAGACTTTTGCAGTCATCAATTAGTCCAGGTCAAAAATAGTCCCAAAAAACTTTTCGAGCTAATCAAAACTCAATCTAAGGATGCACCTCACTGCACCCAAGATTGGCCCACGGCCCAATTGTGAAGAATTTGCTTCCTTCTTCACTGTGAAGACCGATAACATAAAGAAGGACCTTACCAACGATCTAATCACACATACTGTCACACACACAAACCCCTCACCATCCCTTCTAGATGCCCCACATCGAAATCCATCAAAGTTTGACCTAAAAAATAATGCATCTTGGTCATCCTTCAAATACCTACAATGAAGAGTCTATTCTCCAAATGCTTATCGCCCTGAACCCTGCCAATCACTTCACTGACCCTCTCCCGCCAAACTTCATAAAAGATTTCACCCCGCTGATGCTGCTGCCTTTCTGGACCAAGATCATAAATAACTCTTTACGCCAAGGATGCATCCCTAACATCCTCAAAGCCGGGCAGGTTTCCCCCATTCTAAAGAAACCTACGGCTGACCCTGCGGACTTAAAAAATTGCCGCCCTATATCCAACATCCCTACCCTGGCCAAACTCTTAGAAAAATGTGTACACCTCCAGCTGGTAAGACATATAGACCATTTCTACCTACTCAACAAATATCAATCAGGTTTCCGTGCAGGTCACAGCACTGAATCAGCCATGAACCATATAACTGACGATGCTCTACAAATCCTAGACCAGAACGGAGCCTGCTTACTCATCTTGCTCGACCTCTCCTCTGCCTTTGATACCGTCAAACACGATAACCTGCTAGACCTTCTGCAACACAGAATGGGATTATCTGGAGCAGTTCTAAACTGGTTCACTTCGTTCCTCCAAAACAGATTGTAACGAGTCAAGGTCAACCACTCCCTGTCCAAACCCGTCCCAGTCACTCTAGGAGTCCCACAAGGATCATCACTATCTCCAACACTGTTCAATCTATTCATGGAACCACTCACTGAAATTCTCTACTAGTCTAATGTACAATATCACATGTATGCAGACGACACACAATTATACCTAAAGATCCATACTGTAGAAGACATCAAATCGCTCAACACAACACTTGGAAAAACTCAGACCTGGCTGGCGGAAAACCATCTAAAACTGAATTCCCTCAAAACCGAATTCCTCCTAATTGCCCCTCCCGCCCAAGTACCTATAATGCAAGACTGGATCAAACACCAAACAGCATTCAACTGCCAACCTCTTATCAATGACTCAGCGAAATGGCTGGGAGTAACGCTGGACAGAAACCTCAATATACAGAAACACATCAGCAACGCAACAAAAGGAGCAAACTTTCAGATAAATACTTTGAGAAAACGGAAACCTTTCCTGCCTGAAAAGGACTTCAAGCTGGCAGTACAAGCTCTAGTCATCCCAAGAGTAGACTACGGGAGTGTCTCTCTCTGCGACTTGCTCAGATCTTCAACGGCCCCTCTAAGAGCCTCAATCAACGCCGCAGCAAGACTTATCACTGGCTCCAAAAGAAGCTCCCACAGATCCCCGGACCTAAAATCCCTTAATTGGCTACCTTTTGAAGCCAGAATTCATCTAAAAATAGAAGGTATGACAGAAAGCCATCATCACAACGCACCCAGCTATCTGGCGCAGAAACTGGCGCCATCATGTGGGATCAGATCTTCCAGAAGTGCCAAAAACCTCTTACTGAAACCACAAAGATTCAACAAGAAGAAAATATACAACCGAACCTTTTCAGGCATGGCGCCCAGAATTTGGAATGCTCTGCCCCCAGAAACTAGACTTAATCCCTCTACTGCATCTTTCAAAAAAGAAGTGAAATCTCTTCTCATGGCTAAATTCACTTGAGCATGTGATACTGTTATTACGCGACTCAACATTTGATCTACATGGAACTATTATTTACTGTCCATCTGTTTCCTAGATATTGTGTCTATATTATACTTGATATACATGGAACGTTGTGTTATGCACCAGATACCTATGTATCTACGATAGGGCGATTACATTATCAGTGACTGTCATAGAACGTTATGATATTTACCATGTACCTTTGTATCCAAGACAATTTACCTTGTAAAGCGCTCTGATACCCGCAAGGGTCTTGTTCGCGCTATATACAACTTTCAAATAAATACATAAATAAAAATAAATAATGAAACGGGTTTTACACCGGTTTTATTTTTTATGTTTTTATGGGCGCTGGCGTTTTGTTCTTCGCGTTTTTGGAGGTGCGCCAAAGCAGAGGAGCCGTCGCTGCCCCGGAGCAGGTTCGAGGCTTAATCCTGCCACTGATTACCCGTTCGCAGGCAGGGGGCCTCCGGCTGGGTGGCAGCTTGTGTGCCTGTGTCTTCATACCTCCCCTCCCTCCCCGGGAGTCTCGCGCTTGGCAGCAACATACTGCTGCTTAACAACCGGACGAACAAGTTTATTGTAGGAAACATGAAACTCTGTCAACTGTTGATTTGAAAAGGCCTGCTTTTTTCTAATCTCATATAACCAGTACGGTAAATAAAACAGCTAATTGTGCCATCGGAAGGGACCATATCTTTCTTATGCGGTGTCTGGCCAGGTACACCAGTAACCTGGAAGAAAGCAAACAACACCTTCCAGTGCCGAGCCAATTTGCCAAAGGAGCTCATGTAGGGACAGGCACTCCCTGGTTTGTAGGGGAGCCTTCGTTTCACAAAGAGTCATGCAGATTTTATCTGCTGAGGTTGCTACGGGTGCAGGGACAGAGGCGCTGCTAACCTTCAAACATGGGCAAGCAGGTTCGAACCCCAGCCTAGGGTGACTGTTACGTCACTTAACCCCCCTGTGCCTAAAACGTGTGAACCGTGGTCTGGTTCAGTTGTAAAGCACTCTGGAAAAAAAGCTCTCCGTGATATAATCGTAATATTCAATAATTATCTATCTCAATAATACATTTATAATTAAAGAGCTTTAAATCCTAAAACGCCTTCTGTGTTTATGGCCTAACGTGCACCAACATGGAAGAATGGCTGCCATTCTCACGGTAGTTTAATTGCCACCTCCGGACTTCTGCTGTGTTGAGTGGTTTTTATAAAGGGCGCCGTCTACCGGTGACGTGGGCTCTAGACACAGATGGCGGTCTCTCTCGTCTTAATTAAATGGGGTGTGTCAGAGCTGGTCTTGTGTTCATTTATCCAGCTGTCAATGTCCATGTTTCCAGTGTCGTCATTTCCCGGTGTCTACTTCCTTTTCCTCCCCTCAACTACTCGATTAGCTGTTTTACAATATCAAGACTTTTATAACGACTCGCAGGGATATCATATTTACGAAGATCCGGAATCCAGAACATACATCTGGGCTTCTCTGTATCCAGACCCAGACTGTCTGTTCACTCCACCGGGCAATTCCCCGGTGGGCTGCAGGCACAAGAGGCCGATTTCTGAGGACAAAGGTTGCTGCTGGCGCCTCCGCCACTTTCTCCAGCTCTCCCAGGTGCAGGCATAGCCAGTGCTTTAGACTAGAGAGAGGGGAAAAGGAGGGGAAAAGGAGAGAAAAAAGAGAAAAAGAGAGAAAGAAATAAGAGTAAAGGATCGGACCCGGATTGGTTTTAACATTGTGCCAGGGCTGCTTTTGGTTCCCGTTCGGCCCTGCCTTTATATACTAACCTTAACAATACGCTGGCAGTCAATATCTTGAATATGATATATTTACAAGTCCGTATAAAAATCCCACTATTGTGACATACATTTATCCACATCTGTGTGTACCATGATCCTGATGTGTTATACTTTTCCTAGAAAGTTCCCTCATTTGGTGTATTTTTTGGCCACGATTCAAAGGGACCACTCGGCCATCCACTATGGTTATCACCAACTACTGGTTAAGGAGGGACACCCAAAGGACTCCTCTAAAATAGTACTTTTTTAAAAACATTTTATTGTTTTCATCACATGAGCAAGTTGTGGCAATATTATATACGGCAGTTTTTGAACATTACTCAATACATCATTGTGTAGTTCTGCAAAATATGTACAGATTCTATTCTTCCAGGTAGTTGACATTCGCCTTCCAGCCTTCCCCCCCTCCCCACAACCCTCACTCCCCATCCTCATCCGAGCCATCGCTATCATTTTCTGCAGGTGGATCACAAATATCCCCCCTGTAAGTATTCCAAGCTCCCCAAATTTTAGACCACTTTCTGGGGCACTCTCTATTAACAAACACAGCCCGTTCAGTTATCATTGTCTCGTCCATGTTTATGCTCCATGCTGAGAGGGAAGGCACCTCCACCCCGCCCCACCTCTGTGCTATGTTCCTCTTCGCGATCACTATTCCAAGCGTTACCCAAGTTTGCACGTGGCGTGTAAGGTCATTGGGTTCCCATATGTTTAACAATCATCTTCGTGGGTCAGGTACCAATGACACCTCTTGTACCCGAGACATAGTACGCATCACCTGGGCCCAGTATGCTACTATTCTGGGGCATTCCCAGATCGTATGGTAGAATGTTCCTTCCTCCCCGCACCCTCTGAGACAAAAGGGGTGGTCTATTCGGTGCATCTTGGACTGTTCTGGTGTAATATGAACGGTGCAAAACTTTTAATTGTACTAATCTAAGACGTGAGGGTATTCCCGCCTCCCTTGGAGATGCCAACGCTTCCTGCCACTCGGAGTCATCCATCTCCCCACGTCCTGTACCCATTTAGCTTTAAGCAGGCTCGTGGGATCGGGTACGTTGTTTATCAATTTCCGATATGTGAATGATGTAGCCTTTTTATGCATAAAGTCTGTTAATAGTCTGTCCTCCATAGGGGACGCCTCTGGAACATCTGAGCCGGGAGGAATCACCGACATTAGGACATGTCTAATTTGTATATATCTGTAGTGTTCAGAGGGCGCCATATCGTACAACTGCTGGAGACGTTCAAACGACACCACTTCCCCATCCCGCCACAGGTCACCCACTGTAGATATTCCTATGTCGTCCCAGTGGATGAATCCCTTACTGTTTCGAAGCTTCCCCAGTTTTTTGTTATCCCATAACGGCGTGAGTTGTGTCAGTACCCCCCTCCACCCCAATTTTGTCTGTGTGTCATGCCATAGTATCAGCGTATGCCTTAGGGGGGCGAACTTTGTCAACACCAGGTTTCTATCATAGAGGGGAGAGAGCATGGTGTAGGTGCCGAGTTGCGCCCGATCTGCCTTATACGCCGGGTCTGAGTGCGGGACATGTAGTCAGTGGTTGATTACCTTAAGCTGTGCTGCCCAGTAGTAGAGCTGTACATCTGGGAGCGCTATTCCACCGTCATACCACCCCTTTACCAGCTTGGCCTGAGCTATGCGCAGTGGCTTGCTACCCCATAGGAGACTGGTGACCTGTGCTTTGATAGCTTTGAAATAGGGAATTTGTACCGGATACGGTGTGTTCTCCAAAACATAGAGGAAACGTGGCAGAGCCATCATCTTGAAAAGTGCCGCCTTTCCTAACAAAGTGAGTGGTAGTTGCTCCCAGTGGCGCACATCCCTTTTAAGCCGTTCTAGCAGGGGTTGCAGGTTTTTAGTGTAAAATTCCTTATCATCGGCAGTGACATGAATCCCCAAATATTTGAAGGAGCTGCCGGCTATCGTAAGCGGACAGTCATCAGGGAGGAGTGGCGGAGGGCCCTTAAGTACGTAAAGTATGGATTTTGACCAATTAATGGTATATCCCGAGGCCCTAACATAGGCCGCGCATACATCTAGGAGGGTCAGTATGGAGCGTCTCGGGTTGGTCAAATAAAGTAGCAGGTCATCGGCATAGAGGGACACTCGGTCTTCCCAGTCTTCCGTCCATTTAATGCCCTTGTAGGTTCCCACCGTAGCCATGCCGCCAGGGGCTCCAGTACCAATGCAAATATAAGCGGCGACAGCGGGCAGCCCTGCCGCGTGCCCCGCGCTAGGGGAAAGTCATGTGATATGTGACCGTTCGCGGTAACATGTGCCAATGGCTTGTAATAGAGGAGTCGGACCCATGAGATAAAGTTGGGGCCGAACCCTAAATGCTTCAATACCGCGAATAAGAATGGCCACTTGACCATATCGAAAGCCATGTGGGCATCCAACGAGAGCACTACTGCTGGTTCCTCCACATATTTTGCTCGGGCCAGTACCCCATGTAATCTCCTTAGATTCAATGCCGTGTTTCTGCCCGGCATGAAGCCAGACTGATCTGGGTGTATGAGCGTTGTGAGGTGTGGTGTGAGTCGTCTAGCCAGCAGCTTCGCCAAGACTTTTGCCTCCGCATTCATAAGGGAGATGGGTCGGTATGAGGCACACACCTCCGCTGGCTTACGGGGTTTTAAAATTGCTACGATCGTGGCTGTGCGTTGGTCCGGGGGTAATTCACCCCTTTCCAAACTGTCAAGGAACATGTTTAGCATGTGAGGCGCCAATTGATCAGCCGCACTTTTATATAACTCGATCGGGATTCAATTCGGTCCTACAGCCTTACCCGACTGCAGTGCCCCCACTGCCTCCGTCAATTAACTTATTGTCAAATCGCCCTCCAATTCGGAGGCCGCTTCAGGCGTCAATTTAGGCATACGCAGGTCTTGGATGTAAGTTAATGCCTCCTCCTCGGTCATGTCAGAGCCGGAAGAGTAAATTGCGTGGAAGTGATGCGCCAGCATGTCTACTATCGTGTGCAGGTCAGTTGTGACATCCCCATCTTCTGTACGGAGCTGTGTTATCCATCTGTCACTTTTCTCCCTCCTGCCTAGCCAGGCCAATAATTTCCCTGCTTTATCCCCAACCTCATATATATTGTGTCGTGTTCAGCAGCCGTATCAGGAGTGGGATTTCTCGTGTGAGAGTCTTCTGCTGTATCTAGTTCGGATTCCATGCTTTGTAATTCCGCCTGACCCTCCTTTTTATGTGTCGCTATAGAAGAGATGGCTCTACCCCTTAACACTGTTTTAAAGGCCTCTCAGAGGGTGGTAGGCGATTCCACTGAGCCCACGTTCTCGTGAAAATACTGGTCAATCCCTTTTTTAAGGTCCCTCCTAATGTGAGGTATACGTAAGTAACCAGGGCGAATTGGATACACCATCCGGTGTGTATGTTGGTAATGTGTGTACTGAAGGAAGAGTGGGGAATGGTCAGAGATGCCCCGGGATCTGATCTCTATGTTGTCTATATTCTGTAGGCTCCCCATTGATCCCAGGAAGTAGTCAATCCTAGTGAGGCTGTTGTGTACCCCAGAATGATACGTATATTGGCGTTCCGTGGGATGGGTCCGTCTCCAAAGATCTAGTAGGCCCAATGCCTCCAGGAAGCCCTGCAGGCGCGATCCCCCAGAAGCACCCGCTCTCTCCGGGACTCTATCTATAGTATCGTGCTAGGTCCCGTTAAAATCCCCACCGATAAGGAGTTCTCCCTCAGGAAGGCTAAGTAGGAAGTCACTGAGGTCCGGTAAAGCCACACTGTGTAGTGCCGGGGGAACGTAGACTGAGACAATGTTGAGGGGACACCCCTCCCATTGTGTACTGATCGCTGCAAATCTCCCCTGTGCATCCGTTTTAGTACCAAGCACTATTAGTGGAAATTGCTTCTTCAGTAGTATGCCCACCCCACGGGAGCCTGACGTAAATTCTGAGTGTGTTACCATTTTGTATCCCCATCTGTCCATCGCTTTACTGGCTGTACCTATGAGGTGTGTTTCTTGCAGTAGTATCACTGCTGCACCTGTTCGCTTGATACTCTGCAATACTATCCCTCTCTTTATTTTGTCTCCTAGGCCTCTCACATTCCATGTTAGCAGCGAGAGAGTAGGCCGCATGGCATCAGTGTCTGCATTGACATTCCCACCATTCCCACCCCCACTGACGCCATCAAGTAGAATAGAATAAGAATCATGCTCCATGAACCGTGTTACAACATTGTTGTCCGTGTGTGAATATTTAAGAAAATTCCTATAGGAATAAACATAGAACAGTCCCCCCCTCCCAAGGTTCCTCCCTGCCTCCCTGCCCTGCGGACTCAAAACTGCCCACCTCCCCAACTGAGCAGAGTGCTTAATACCCAACCCTGAAAACAGTACTTGCACGTTTGGGAGCGGGAAGTCCAGGGAGGATTACAGCTCCCCACGTTCCAGAGTCTGCCTCAGTTATCATTCATCGTCCATATAGCGCCAAAAAGTGCCTGAGTTCATATTTCAGTCCACCGCATCGTCCTGTCTCTCCTGTGAGTGGTTGCCGTCGTCTGGAGTACGTTCATCCTTTTCCGAGCTGTCATGTCTACCACGAGGTCATCTACCTTTAGGTGTCTTGCCGTCCTTTCCCGCCACTCTCCATCCCTCTAGCCAATCGTGGGCCTCCTCCGGCGATTCGAATAACCACGTCTTGTCGTCCGCTACAACACGTAATTTAGCCGGAAACAGCATGGAGTATGGCAGCTCACGGGCCCTCAGTGCCATCTTTACCTCCAGGAAGCTCCTGCGCCTTGCCGTAACCGCTGCAGTATAGTCTGGGAAGGAGGAGACGACCGAGTTATGAACCTTAACTGGTGGTGCCACCCGAGCCGTCTGTAATATGGCGTCCCTATCTCTAAAATTGAAAATACGGGCCAACACCGGTCGTGGAGGTGCTCCAGTTTTTGGACGCCCACCCGGCACCCTGTGCGCCCGCTCTACTGAGAAGAAGGCAGAGAGGCCTTTTGGTTGCAAGCGTGATTTGATGAGTTCTTCAACATATAAGTCCATTGCAGGGCTGCCTTCCGACTCCGGAATCCCCGTAATTCGAACGTTGTTGCGGCGGGAGCGTCCTTCCTGGTCGTCGAGCTTTGCCGCCATCCGTCTGTTTTCTTCCTCCAAGCGCGTGACCTTCTGGATTAGGAGTGCGGAGTCCTTTGAGAGAGATGTAGTCACATGTTCGACGTCTGTGACTCTAGCCGACATTTTGTGGAAGTCAGCGCGTAAGAAGGTAATGTCCGATGATATGGAGCCCACCGTCGTCTGCACGCCATTTAGGGCCACCATAATGTCTTCCAGCGTAACCTTGGTTTCCCCCCTGCACCACTGCGTCCTTCTTCGGTTGGTCTGCCTTGCCTGGGAGCGGTGGGAAGGCCTTCGTGTAGGCATATTGGTCCAGCTTGCCCTGGTGGTTCGTACGTGTACCCCTGCCACTCATGCTGCTGGTGGCCGCACCTCCAACGTTGAGGTCTTCAGGTACAACGCTCCGGTGGCACGCAAATGTTCAATATGATGTGAACTCCACAGTGCAGGGATATTCAACAACTCCTGCTCTTCTGGGGGTCCAAGGGAGGTCAGGATTGTTCAAGGCCAGTCTTGTTGGACTGTTTCTTGTCCTCCGGTAGACCCAAAGCCCGATTGTCACCGCTCCTTCCAGGCAGCATATGTGGCCCTTCACTTTCGGGCCTCTCTTCGGGTGTCACGCTCTGAGTGTCCGTCGAGGCCTCCAATCCCCCCTCACAATTGGCATGGAAGCACCGTTTGAATTTCAGCGCTGCCGGGCTCTGGTTCCCGCGCCGCCTCCCAGGGATTCCAAAATGGCGGCCGCAGGCCGGACCGGCTGCTCGTTTCTCGGGCCCCTGGTGGATGTTTGCCGCTGAGCCGTCACAGCGCGTGTGCCACCGTTGTGACGAGAGACGGGACCCTCCAGGCGAGGTTTCCTCTCCTACGACAAGTGCTCCTCACAGAGCAGCTTGCCAGTCCCTGCTTGTCAGCGCAGGAACAAGAAACTTGAAACAGTTCTCTGCTGACTACATCTTGTGGACCTCTTGTTGCCCTGAAAAAAAGCTTGCTTGCTAAAACAGGTGCAGGAAAGTGTGTTCGTGTTGCATGTTGTCCTACTGGGTTGTATACAATTCATATGTTAAGATGCTTCTCTGAATATGTCAATATGGCAGGCTCGGAATCCTCACTTTTTACAAAGCTCAACCTGTCAGTAAGGCATATCTTCATGCAAATGTCTTTACTCTACAGGCCCAGTACCTCTTTTCCTAGTCACATGATGAGCATGTGAAGTATAACAATCTCCATAGGGGAGGTAGAACATGTCACATGCAAATCTATACGAGATACCAGGGCCAAAGAAGCACACTGACAGTTAACTATCATTTGTCTCCACTCTTTGACTTTTTAGATGCACATGTCTTTTGCATACAGTACCTTGGAGTAAATATCTGAAAGGTAGCAAGAAGACACATTGGGAAGTGGGATGTCAACACGGCTTGTCCAACTTACAGGGCTGTCAAGGCAGTAGTGCTCGCACAACAGTCTCAGAAACGTCCATGTTGTTATTTACACATTTATATACCAAACAAAAGCTGCTGCTATTGCTGCTTTTCCTGCCCTGCGAGTGCCACTCAACCCAGAGGTTGTCTATTAGCATTCTAATAGTCTATCCTTTCTTCGCCATCACAACCGCAGCAATTGAGTATTAGCTAGAAGCTCCTTGTTCAGTTGATGTAAAAACCATTTCAGTAACTGAGCAACATCAGATCGATTCTTACAGATCACAAGAAGTGATAGTGTTGAGATGAAGTTATAAAATAATCATGAGTGACACATGAGAGAGGGCATCATTGTGCAATCTGATATCATGTTCTCCAGAGGATAAGTACTGCATCTATCTACTGGATGGAATAGCTAGAAAGAAAGTCAATTTTCATGGTAAATATTTTTTTATCATACAAGAGCAATTATTTAATGGGGGTGATAGTCTCAAAATTAATGTGGCGATCACTAGAAGTATAATCAGGGGACGTTCCATGATAAAGCGCCACAGGAAATCTTTGGCAATAGGAAGAGATAACAAACGGGGCAATTTAGTTCCTGGTGGGCTGTACTCCGTTCCGCATGGAAAGCAGAGGGATGCACCCCGCTAAAAAACAGACTACCTAACTGAGTGTACATAAGCGACTGACAATAATATAACCTTGCGTGTTTGTGACATTGTATCAAAAGAATTTAATAAAGATTTGACTGATCCATGACCGTCCAAGTTGGGTAGCAGGAGGATATTATAAAGAAGGTTGGATCTTACAGGTTGTTTACTAGGCACTTTGAACCACAGTACTGCCATGTATGACTATGTAAGCAGGTGTTCTGGTTAAGCACATTAACAGTACTCAATCGATCCCTCTGAGAAGGTTGGTTCTAGCTAGTACTCAAACACGTGACGCGCGTTATAGAATCTCGGCAACAAGAGCTTAACACACTGATCCACCTTGTGGGCTGAGTTGTAATTTAGACACATTTAAGCGATAGTACGACTCCGATTCATTGCCTGTATTACCTCGTTAATCAATGACATCCCCAGATGCATTACCTGTCCGATTGTAGGAATACTTTGAGGTTTTTCTATTCCCCTAGTCCACAACTACTGCCTCAAATGGACCTATTGTGAATCAGCCTCACAGGCACAGTCTGCATGCAACCTTCCCAGAGCTCTAATGTATCAGCGAGAGCGTTTAATTCACTTGATGCTAAAGAGAAGTGAATTTGGCGAGACACTTTGGTCTGATTTTTCTAGAGTTCAAAGGTGTAAGGTGGTGATTAGACGGTGTCTTGGCGCACCCTATACCTATTCCACGCTGGCAAAGACGGGTACTTCTCAGCCTTAAATAAGTAGTACCGATTAGAAGATACCAGCTTGGAACACTCTTCTGAACTATTCTCTCAGTACTCATATAAAGGTCCATGCGCTACAACCACAAGCACATTCTGTTTCCCTCTCAAGCTCCTACTCAACGTGCACAGCAACAGTGCCTAATTTGTAAACCATTAAGTGCCGGGCCCTCATAGTATGCCACTCTTCTCATCAGTCACCTTCCTTCTGCCTCTTAACTTTCGTCCCCTCACTCTCCTACCTTATTCCTCATTCTCCTCTTTTCCCTACTTTCCTACCTTATACCTCACACTACAACTCTCCTCACTCACTTCTTTTATACATCACAATCCACTTCTCCTTCTCACTCTTCTCCTTTAAATCTCATGCTGCTCTTCTCATCACTCTACATTACTTATACCTCACACTACTCTTCCCTTCACCCACCTTCCTTATATCTCATGCTATTCTTCTCCTCACTTTCCTTCCTTATACCTCATACTGATCTTCAACTCCTCACTTTCCTTCCTCATATCTCACCCTACTCTTCTCCTCACTCTTTCCTTACACATCACACTACTTTTCTGTTCACTCTACATCCTTTTACCTCACACTACTCTTCTCCTCCTCACTCTCCTTCCTTATACCTCACACTATTCTTCTCATCACTCTACATCTTTATACTTCACACTACTCTTCTCCTTACTCTCCTTCCTTATTCCTCACACTTCTCTTCTCATCACTCTCCTTCCTTAAACCTCACACTGCATGTCTACTCCTCTCTAATTCCTTATTTCTCACACTACTCTTCTCATCACTCTACATCTTTATACTTCACACTACTATTCTGCTCACTCTCCTTCCTTATACCTGACACTGCTCTTCAACTCATCACTCTCCTTCTTTATAACCTCTACCACTCTTCCCTTCTTCAGTCTCGTTGCTTATATCTCACACTACTCTTCTCCTCCTCACACCCTTTCCTTATACCTCACACTACTATTCTCATCACTCTACATCCTAATGCCTCACACTACTCTTCTCCTCATTCTCCTTCCTTATACCTCACACTGCTCTTCTCCTCCTCACTCTCATTCTTTATACCTCACACTGCTCTACTCTTCACTCGACATCCTTATAACTCACCCTACTCTTCTCCTCCTCACTCTACATCCTTATACCTCACACTATTCTTCTCACTCTCCTAGCTTATACCTCATACAACTCTTCTACTCATCACTCTCCTTCTTTATACCTCACACTACTATTCTCCTCCCCACTCTCCTTCTTTACTCTTCACACTACTCTTCTCATCAATCTACATCCTTGTACCTCACACTACTCTTCTCCTCACTCCCCTTCCTTATACCCTAGACTGCTCTTTTCCTCCTTACTCTCCTTTCTTATAGATCATACTACTCTTCTCCTACCCACTCTCCTTCCTTAATCCTCACATTACTCTTCTGATCCCTCTACACCCTTATACCTCACATTACTCTTCTCCTCATCACTCTCCTTTCTTATATCTCATGCTACTTTTCTTCTCCACACTCTCATTCCTTATATCTCACGCTATTCCTCTCCTCCTCACTCTCCTTCCTTGTCCTTCACGCTGCTGTTCTCCTCACTCTCTATCCTTATAGCTCACGCTACTCGTCTCCTTCTCACCACCACAGCTTCACTCAGCACCACCACAGCATCACTCAGCACCACCACAGCATCACTTAGGAACACCACAGCATCACTCAGTACCACAAGAGCATCACTGTGCGCTACCACAGCATCACACAGAGCCACCATAGCATCACTCAGAAACACCACAGCATCACTATGCACAATCACAGCATCACTCAGCGCCATCACAGAATCACTCAGTGCCACCACAGCATCACTCAGGGCCACCACAGCATCACTCAGGGCCACGACAGCATCACTCAGTGCCACCACAGCATCACTCAGGGCCAGCACGGCATCACTCAACGCCACCACAGCATAACTCAGGGCCACTACAGCATAACTCATGGCCACCACAGCATCACTCAACAATACCACAGCATCACTCAATGATACCACAGCATCACTCAGTGCTTGTTACACTTTTTAATTACTTCTCAGCATGCTGCACAGCAGCCACACTTCTTAGAAACATTGCCAAAGTCAATAGCTCTACCTAAACACTTATAAGGCTCCCCAATGCATAGCCAATAGGTCTTGCCTTTGGAACATTATAAATGTTTAGTTATCCAGCACAATATCCCAGATTGGACAACATCAAGTGTTGCATGGCTATTCACTTATAAGGTCCCAAAAGCGAGACCTATTGGCTATGCCAATGCTTGTTTAAAACTTGCATCTGTCCTTCATGCTTCAACTCTGCAGTCATGTTACATATACTACAGCAAGCCCCGCTGATACCACCACCCCTACGAACTACCATTTGATACTTCCTTCTCCCAAATACTATAACGGCTGCTTTATAACCAACCAACCCACCTATTTCTCAAACAACTAACTCAATCCCCTCCAATCTGCATTCTGGGCTCTTCGCTCCTCAGGTTACCTGCTACCTTTCTGACCAATCCTTTTCTGTCGCCTGGCAAGCTCACCTTTCCCCCTCCCTACTATATTATCAGTCAGAGTCCTACAACACTCTTTTCTGCATCCTTTCCAGTTCTCTCTTTATACCACCTCCCTTGGAGACACTCCTTTTTTGGCTCCTTCTGCCATCTTGCATGCAGATGATACACAGATCTTCTCATTCCAAACGTGCTCGCCCCCGTCCTGACACGTATGAATAACAGCATGGCATCACCGCAGTGCCCCAGGCGCACTCGCAATCCACTCTTCAAAGGCAGATGCCGGCACTTTTCTTCATCGTCTCTATAGACTTGTGATTCCACCTTTATTTACTTCCCTCTTGACACCAATTCACGTCCTCTGTTTCTGATCTAAAAGTTTCCTGATGCTGCAGACAAATATTTCAATTTACTGAAAGAAATTAAATTTCTTAGCATACTGTACAATACTACACATTAATACTGTGTTTAATTATGCGCCGTTTCCAAATGTTTCACGTTACCTACATTATACAAAGTTATTTAATCTTACACTCCACACAACAGAGATTTGAACCCTTATCGAACTCTGTACTGCATTGTCTTGAAACTATACTAAAAGGCTGACTTGCACATTTCTTTCCCGAAAAAAACTACTATCGCCAAAACTTTTGCAACAGTTTGACTGTTGTCAGAGACCAGCATAGGTTCGGGTTGGACCTTTGTCCGAGGACTCGGGGCCAAGGCCGGCTGTGGGCTCTCCCCCTCCACCCCCCTACTCTGGGGGTTCTGGCCGGCTAGCACTGGTTCTGCCCTGGCTGCCGCAGCTTGAGTACACATACACACCCTGTCTCACTATCACACACAGAGTACAGGGTGAAGTTTAACTGGTGCCGGCTGTCTTCCAGGACGGCTAGGAGCAGCAGCAGGATTTGCTCCCGGCCCCCCTACAGGGGAGGCCCCGGGGTAGGTGTGTGTCTCTGGAGTGTATTTTGAGTATGTGTCGGATGTGGTGAGTGTCGAGTGAAGTGTGTGTGCTGAATGCGGGGTGAGTGTGCGTGAGAGAGAAGGGCACTAGCAAAGAGCTATTCTTGTGTCCCTTCTGCGCGAGCTCCCAGTGACGTCAGAGGAGGCCGGGGTGTGTGGCATGCAGGTTAGCCTATGTTTGGCCACGGTTTTATCAGTATCCCAGAGAGTTAATGTTTGCCCACTGACGGGCGGATGCAAACATCCACACTTCAAAGGCCACCTAATCCCACTCGGGGTAAGGATTATGAACAAAGGGCAACCAACATGTAAAGCCTTGTTAGGGCAGGGCATGGACCAGGAATGCACCATAGTGCAACGTGTCCAGCAGAAGTGAGGCAGGTGTGGTCAAATATGGTTGTTATAAACAATTATCACTTTTCATCCCACAATGTTACACAACAACCAAATGTATCAATTGCTGTTAGGGGGTAGAATTGATATCACAAATACATTCCCACTTTGCTTTGTATCCCACTACCCAGTGGCTCTGTCATGTGAAACCAAGACATGGTCCTGGCTTTTCAAGTAATTTGCCGGGATTGTTGATAATTTTATTTGTAAAACCATATGGTCTTATGTTGTGGCACTTTTCATGTGTCTCTCAAAATACAAAGAAAGGGGCCCACAGACCAAAGGGACAGGGCACCGAGTAAGACTTAAAAAGACTTAAATGTCAAATATATAATTCCATTTAGATGTGGTTATCTTACACACATTCCACATCCACTCACATGCATGAGGACAGACCCAATGGGTGCACAGATTCACAGGATATCGAACCACTTATAAGGTTAATTTAATAAAAACATTCAATCAAGTATGCATCATGTTACACATTAGAAAACCTTAAAACCATAAATCAAACAGATTTTGTGATATAAAAATCAGAAAAGACTCTAAGAAGACAACCCTTTGTACTCACGAGCCTCTTTGATTCTGTGCATTTGGAGCACACGAGAACATTTATTTCGGCTCATTTGAGGAAAGCGCCGTAGCGCTGAGCCCACGAGTCTCCAGGCATTCCAGGCACTCGGCATTCCAGGCACTCGGTCCCCCCCGCCGCCGCTTACCACCGCGGCCGCAGAGCGGGGGGACTTCAGAGCCCAGCATCCCCGGCAGGACCACGCCCACCAACCACAGCAGACGCGCCCGGAGGCGCACAAAAGGAACGCAGCTCCTCCCGCCACGCGGGACGCGCGCGGGAGTGCGCCGGGCTAAGCCCGGGACAAGGGCGGGACAGTCTTAGACAGTCCTAGACTGGCCGGGACTGGACTGGGCCACCCCCCTTTTGGTCGCATCCAAGTAAGAAATAAGCTTATTGATTATCTACTGCTACGGATGTTTGCAAAGTGGAGTCTTTTGTTTTTATTATTAATATATTTTTCCTGCCTGCTCCAGGCTATTTTCCTCTTTGAATGCTCTTGTGACTCTAGTTGCCTTAACAGTATTGTTACATTGGGGTCTGCGTGTATCACCTGTTCTTGTCCGGGGAAACTCACGACGTAATTCCTCATGCCAAAAAACATGTCCAAAAAACAGCCCCTACCGAATACCAAGACTATAGAAAACTATATGGTCCAAGTAGTGAGCAAAATTAATGATAAGAGGAGACAGTCATTGGGCTTAAGTCAGTCTCCGGATTTACATCCATTAAGCCCGACTCAAAGCAGCCACCAGTCAAACACTATAGTTTCGGATGTCTCTACTGACCTGATAGATCTCATGGTCGACTCTAATCCAAATATGGACCAGCAGAATACCCTTATACTAGATAATGAAGTAGATTTAGTATCTTCAGATTTAGAAGCCATTTCTGACTCTGAGTATGTGACCTTGGAACATAAACCTGATGATCCTTCATCTCCTGAACAGGAAGCCCGACCTGCTAGAAGACATAGAAGAGTGCAGGAAAAACGGTCGGGTTTACGATCAGGAAATAGGAAGAAAAAATCTCCACCCACAGGGAAAAACAAAGTAAAATCCACTGAAGAAGGAGAAAATAATACTCTTGGAAAAAGCGATCAGGATAATAGCTATAATGAGGATGATCTGTTGCAGAAAATAGCTGATATCATTGATTCAAAAATCAAAACCATTATCAAGCCGCTAGTTGCTAAGATCGATAAACTAAATGCGGAATTAAAAAGAATGGGTGCTCTTCAGACAAAGACTGTGGACGGGGTTGATAATTTATCTACACTAGTGTCACAAATGGGAAAGCCAGTTGAGTCTAAGGATGGGAGTTCGTCAGAGAAAGAGGACGGGCCGATACTCCCTGAATGTCCAGTTCAAAATGGGACTAATTCTAATAATCAGCCCGTGACAAAAGATGGAATACCACTGACAATAAGTATTCCGACAGTAACACGTCAGGATTTAGATCCCCTTCAATTCATTGAAGAAGCTTCGCCAGTGGTATTGGTGTTGGCCAATGTGCCTCCGCCAACGGATACTCAAATGGAATCACCAGCATCTTTGTCCAGCAAGGCACTGCACTGGCTTACAACTAACATGCAAATGGCACCAGGAGGCAAGCATCAGCTTGCATGTGAAATTAAGTCTGTCAAAAGGGTTGCTTGGATTGGGAATCGGCCCAAAAGGTTCAAAGGAGATTGTGTTATAGTGACTTTTTCCCATGCTGCTGTATTACCCAATGTCTTAAATCATATCTTTCCCCCACAAAGAAGAGCCGGGTCTGTTGTCCCCCTCACTTTAAAATTCTTTTATGGGGAGCAACAGAATGTGACATTTCCAAAAACTCCTGGCCCGCTGTGGGAAGTTGTGAGAAATAACAGAGGACCAAGGGCTGCTCCTAATGAATGGGGTGTGGTCCTGGAAACAGATACGAAGCTTTATCAGACCTAAATGCCTGTGATTGACTGTGCAGAAGTAATCTTCATACTGATCACTTTACCCCTAATGGAGGATGTGTAGGGGGGGAAGTGGAAGCTCAGACAAACTCTGTAAAAACTGATCTATTGTTAAATTCAAGTAGTACACAGAGGGTTTTAGGTGTTATATGTAATGATTATCAATTTACTGGTCCTCTTGATTATATTGATGGAAGTGATCTAAATGTAAATTTATCCCCAAAAATGGTTGTAAATGTGGATAATGTAGGTGTAAACCATCTCAACCAGGAACAAAGGGCTAGCCTACCTACCAATAATGAACCTACCGATGACAGGGCGTTTGGCCAATATATTCTATCGTCCTGGAATATTGCAGGTCTGAAAAGCAAGATACCATCACAGGACTGGCAAACTTTCCTGGATCTTAAGGATGTAATCCTTCTCCAGGAAACTTGGCAATTAGACCCAGATCCTGTAGAAGGATATCTACATTTTTATGTCCCGGCTACACCAAGTCAAAGGGGAAGACCTAAAGGTGGTCTAGTGACATGGGTAAAACAAAATAGCGACTATTCAGTGGTTCAATTGGCCACTAACAGCCCTGATATACTGTTGGTCAAGCTACAGCGGCCATTCAGTCTGGACCTTTATATTTTTAATATATATTCAAGGGGCTTACCAGGTGGTAAACCCACGGAGGCGGTTGATCTGCTAGATTCCCTTCTAAAACAACATTGCTTAAATGCAAATGTTATTGTTGGAGGTGATTTTAATTGTTGTTTTGAACCCTTAGATAACCACGATGTAGATCTTACGATAGAGGAGGACTATATCTGGGATATCCCTCAGCTTTCCTTACCACCAATTAAAAAATGGTCTGAGGCTGCACTACAGTTAAAAATTCTGTGCGTTGAGTCTGGTTTGCGGGCTACCAATGGAAGAGTGACCTCGGATAAACATGGTGCTACCACTTTTTCCAATGGAAATTCACAGAGTCGCATTGACTATATCTTAATTAACAAAGAGAATTGGGCCAGTGTTGTTGATATGTGGATAGAGCCTAGAGTGGAAAGCGACCATGATCCATTAATTTTGGCATTTAAAATGTATGGAGTGTTGGGAAAAGACGATTTGAGGGAACATGTCCAAATAAACCTCTCAAATGATACCAGACGCATCAGATGGGCAACTTGTGCAGCAAGTGAGGAAAGCATAACTGCTATGAGGGATCTAACAACCCAGGCCATTAAAGAAGTAAGGAGTATAAGCCTTATGGATACTCAGCTATCTGAAGTTAGTAGGATCCATGATGAATTTTTTAAAAGGTTAAAAATTTTCTTTGTTAAAACAGTTACTAAGAAGCAACGTAGGCCAGTAAGAAAGGAAGACCAGTGGTACGACAAATCGTGCAGGGGTGCTTACAAGGCATTGTCTGTCGCTGTTAAGTCAAAAGATATAAATAAAATAAGGGAAGCACGTGTTATGTATAAAAAGGTCCAAACAAGTGCAAAAAGGGACTGGGAGGAAGACTATTGGAGGGATCTCCTTAAAGCAAGCGAGGAAAGATCTATGACGCCCTTTTGGAACATCGTAAAATGGGGAAGGGGGGCTATAAGAGGAGAACCCATGAATCATGTGTCACCAGAAGCATGGGTATCCCATTATGCGACCCAGTTCGCTGCTGAGGAAACTGATGGAGAGGACTGTGTGGCCCCAGTAGATACCCTGGAGAGCCACCTAATTTTCAGCAAAGCTGATGTCCTAAAAATTCTAAATAATATCCCTAAAGCCAGAGCACCGGGCTTAGACTCTGTTCCAGCAGACCTTTTTATGCACGATAAAGATTTATGGGCCACGTACATTCACTTGCTAGTAAATGGTATCGCGAAGGGCTCGCCTATTCCTGAGACCTGGAAGGGAGCCGAGATTATCCCCATCTATAAAAAGGGGGCATGCTCGGATCCAGGCAATTATAGGCCTATTAGCCTGATCGCATGTATACAGAAAGTTTTGGCTAGACTTTTACTCCAGCGAATCCATGGGTGGATAGATGAACAGGACATACTGTCACCCTTGCAGGCAGGCTTTCGTAGCCATACAAGTACCATAGATCAAGTGTTTAGATTTGTTTTAATTTACTGGCGTGTAGTTTTACTGGGGGGGGGGGATGCTTTTTGCTGCTTTCGTCGACTTAAAATCGGCTTTTGATTTAGTCCCCCGCCACAAGTTGTGGAATACTCTCCAAAATCAGGGTATCCCCAATGAAATTCTGTCATTACTAATGAGAATGCATGAAAATAATTTTGCACAAGTGCGATGGAACCAACAGGGTAGTGTCACTGATAAATTTCCTATTGAGAAGGGAGTACGCCAAGGTTGCGTGCTCGCTCCAACGCTTTTCTCGCTATACATCAACAGGGTGATCAGATACTTCGAATATCAACCAACAGATGCCCCTAAGTTGGCAGGAAGACTGATACCCCTGTTGATGTTTGCGGATGATACCCTGCTGATATCTAAGACACAACAGGGACTCCAGAGGGCAATTGGAGTGTTTGAATCATTCTGTGCAGATCATGGTCTTGTAATTAATACAAGTAAAACAAAATTCATGGTTCTGCATAAACGGCGACATATTAGAGGGAAGGCAATTATGGACGGTGTTCAGCTTGAACAGACCCAGGTATTTAAGTACCTTGGAATTAATTTGGCCTATAATTTGGATTGGAAACAACACACTAATGAGCTAGCGACAAGACATGCTCAATTAACCGGAGCTCTTACTAAGGAACTTTTTACATCACAGACTAAACCTATCAGACCGGTCCTGAAAATTTATAATGCAAAGGTAGGAGCGGCAGTTCTGTATGGAGCTGAACTCTGGGGGCCCAGTAATCTTACAAAGCTGATGGTAGCACAGAATAGATTCCTCCGTAACATTACTGGGTTACCAATGTCAACACCTTTGATACCCTTAAAATATGATCTGGGTTTCCATAGCTTTGAGGATATGGCCAGATATAGACCTGTAGCCTACTGGAGAAGGCTTTGGGTAACCCCAGAACTTTCTCAGTATGCTCAAGGATTCCTAGAGATTCGAACAATGGATAAAGGGTGTAAAATTGTCTGGTTGAGAGATGTAAGAAGTATATATAGGGCGATGGGATTATCCCAATTGTGGGACGATCCTGTAAATAATGTATTTCCACCAAGAAAGGTACTTCGAGATCTATACTGGAGCATGATTGAGACAAAGTGTTTTAGAAATCATATTGAACGATCTTTCACTAATGATTTTCTAGAACTTAAGCATGCACCGGCCTTTAAACTTTACTGGGACTGGATAACTGTACCAGGGGACCGGAAAAGGTACCATCAGTTGAGGGTAGGGACTTTACCTTTAAATGCCCTAACTGAGAAATGGCATAAGAGCCAAAGCCCAAGGTGCCCTTTCTGCCCTGATCAAAATGAAAATATTGGACATGTGCTATTTGCTTGCCCTGAATATAGTGTTCCCAGACTGTCATGGCTAAAACCGATCTGTGCCCAGCTAGGCTTAAAAACTGCAAATGAGGCTGTTAGGGTTTTAAGAACCGATACATCACAGCCTGTTGTTATAGCCATGTCAAAGTTTTTGCATTGGATATGGATTACTCGGTCACGTAAAATGAGTCTGGAGTAATCATGAGTTTCCGTCGTCTGCTGCTATTTAACTCTGCATATTATATTATTAAGTGATTAACTATGTACACTGCACTAGTAACTGATAATTTGTAATTTTGATATTGATCAATTTGCTTTTATACCAATGTCTTTTTAAAAAAATATAGGATTAACTTAAGAATATGTAAAAATGTAAATAGGATGAGTTAGGGTGTTATTTATTCTACTTTTATTGTATATTGAATATTTTTATCTTGTACTTTCTGTATGATAAAATGATTCATCGTGGTTCCTGTTCCCCTGTGGGATAGTGGGAGGGGTATCAAAAACAACTATTTCTTTTTTTTTATTTGTAAAATGTCTTTCATGATTGAAAAATATCGAATAAAGACTATTTTGAATTGAATTGACAATCACATTTGTCATCAAGGCGTTAATACGGGAGAATACATAGAAACAACACACAGCAAAGGTATAAGTTCTTTGTTAGAATGCGGTTCTGTATTTCACAACCTTAACAACAAAACAAAGCGTAGACGCGGTAAACATTGTTTACCACGAATCCTTTTCCCCGCAGGAAATTACAATGCAGTCGTTGCAACGACTGTGTTGTAACAACGCATACCATTACTCCGCAAGTCGGAACAACGACTTGCTGAGGGAGCAAAAGGTGTTGGATCTAAAATCCAACACCTTCCCTACTGTTGCACATACTGGAGTTTGACTAGTAAATTATACTATTTCAACATCTAGCACCCCCCCTAGAGCAAGTTGTTGTTACCATTTGCAGGGTAATGGTATGCGCTGTTACAACGCCGTCATTGTAACAACCGCGTTGTAATTGCATGCGGCCAAAAAGCATGCTTAATAAAGAGGCATATTCCGTTGACGCGTTTCAGTGGGTTAAGACAAATAGAACCACCTTCTTCAGGACATTAAACATATATCTTCTCTTCTCCTACGTGTTTTTCATAGGTCCTGTGAAAAAAAACTTGACGAGACGCCGTTTCGAATTAGGATAAAATGGCTGCGAAGCAAACGTTAAGCTGTTCAGTATGAACATCTACCCATATTACAAAAGTGCATCTGATCCTTAATGGGATTCATGGCTAGGATGGTTATGCTCCACCATTTGTCCTGCACTTCTCAACTGTCTGTGGACAGGATCCCTGCTGTCAATATGAATCAGCAACACCGCACGTAGGGGGTTAAGGAACTATCCTCTGTTATTTTGCATTAAACAGAGACTTTTCAATCTACTTCTGCAGTGGTTCGATAGCTTTTCATGTGTTCCAACACAACCACTCGCCGTCTCAGACGTCCATGCTATCAACGGGTGTTGGGACCTGTTATCATCTGCAAGACTAGGGCCTCTCTCGCTGTTTCAGGAAAAAAGATGTACCAGTCTGAGGGACGGATTTGCAACCCTAATAAGTTACATTGGATATATTTATTAAAATGTCTGAGTTACAATTAATGATGTCCAATGTAACGTAAGTTAATTTTGAATCAACAACATTAATTAACAGTTTAAAATGTTATGCTAATCGTCATTTTTACGAAGCTATAACTAGGGGTGGGCGGAAAAAGTCCTAAAAAGTCTGGGAGCTTCTGTGGAGATCAGCGAGTGGCAGAGTCTGGTACGTCTCGCTGATGGTTTGCGCTGGGAGCTTGTCCCGTGCTGTAAAATCAGTGTGAATGGCACCACGTGACACGCCAGAGGGCGCTGCCTCTTTTTGCAGCTGAAGTTGATTTTCTTCTCAAGCGGTAGCTTTTTCAACGTGAGCGGCAGCTTTCTCAATGCGAGTGGTAGCGACCAGCTGCGTCTGCCCGTGTTGAGAAATGTCGCTGGGAGGCAGTCTAGCTCTCAGCCACGTGCGAGAAAAAACTCAACCACACAGCAGTTGGTGGATTTTCCAAAACTCCACGCATGGACGAAAGTACTGCCCACCCCTAGTGATAATGTCACATTATAGTGAATTTCTAGTTTTTTTGTTACTGTAAAGTACTGTCTTATTACCATATTTAGTCCCCCAAAGGTGGCCTTTGTCAGTGCACGGTGTGGAGTAGAGTGCAGGCCCTGCACACCTAAAGTGCAGAGCCTCTGGCCATGCACAGTGTGGGGAAGGGCACAAACTCCCACCCTGCACTGCCTCTGGCTATGCCTAGTGTGGGGATGGCCACAAGACCAGGCCTGTGGCCCGCGAGCAACGAAGTCCCAGCTGTGCACTACCTACCGCCACTGAACATCCCATGGGTGGACAGTCCCCCACAGACACCCACACCACAATTTCTTTTAGTAATTCATTTTTCCGGTCCCTCTGGAGTCCTGCAGGATTGTGGCGCCCTCCTTTTTTTAAAGTTTGGGGCCTGGTTAGAGCCTCTCTTGGCCCCCCTGACAAGGGACAGGGATGGGTACCCATATCCTTTCCCCTTATATGGTAGTTTTAAAAACACTTTAAGGACAGGGGACCCACTCCCCCAGTTCTGTAATGGCAGCTGCAATATTTCTTTTAATTTTGTAGCCAGCCGATCACAGGAGATGCTCTAAAAAAAGCCCCCTCAGCCAATCAGAAGGCTTGAATTTCAGCCCAACTGTCAATGCATCTTTACATTTTGAATCAAAATAACCCCAAAACTATTAAACAGATTTACACCAATTCACAAAAAGCACACTTTGTGGGTAAAGAATTAGATTTCTGTCCAATCTGGTGTTATTCCAATCAGCCGTTTTCGCTGTAGCACGGTCTTAAATTCCCTATGGAAATTGCATAGAAAAATGGCATTTTGGGAGCCCTATTTTTTCTAGGCCCCACAGGGGCGACACCTCCATTAGGGCGGAGGAGTGTTGCCTCACTGCTTTCTACCAGTGTGAGAAGCAGAAACATAAAATGGCATTTTAAACATTTTATGTTTCTGCTTCTCGCGCTGCGAGAAAGCAGAATGGTATGCCCTGTTGGGGGAGGAGTGGCTTACCCAATGCTGTGGGCCCTGACTGTTTGTTCGGCCCTCTGTGGCTGACTAAACCAGTCATGTAGCCTACATAGAGAAAATGGCCTCCCTACAGGCGCCGGGCTGAGAGCTGTCCTTACCAATCACAACGCAGCCATTGCAGCGTTGTGGGTGGCTTAGGGGAGGGGAGCGAGGATGCCTGCTTTCTTTTCAAGGAAAGCAGCAGGAAAATGGAGGACACCGTAAGGTAAGTTTTCGTTTTTTAATCCCACCCCGCACGACGCTCCCACCCGTGAGTCATGCGAGCTGCGACTAAGCCCACAATTTACTGAAGACCCCAAACTTTTCCAGTAATGAGCTGAGGCGGATTCATTAGGTTTCGACGATTATCATTCGCTTGCGAATGTAATAGGCGAAAATTCAAGTGCTCGATCGACTCGTCAAACCACTGCGGTTTTTCCACAGTGCATGTGAGTCATGTGACCACAAAAGCGGGTCACGTGACCACACAAGCACGCGCATCTCCCTAATCCGCCTGCCACACTTCTCCTCCCCTCGCTCGCATTCCCGCCCCCCCCACCAGGCTCTCCCGGCCCCATCCGGCTTCCCTCCGCGCATCTCCCTAATCCGCCTGCCACGCGTTTATCTTTAACAATGGCTGAGGCTCCTTTCATTTCTGTGGCTCGGCTTGTTTTTCTTTGGCATTCATCTCCAAGCGCGAGCAAAATGCTTTCACTTTCGCGCTTACTGAAGCTTCCCCAGCCGTCCACTGGTGAAACACTCCTCCGGACACAGTGCTTCATCTTTTTTTTTGCTTCCTTTATTTCATCGGTTGGCAATATGTTTTTTTTATTTAATTATTTGTTTGGAATGCAGCGTGGTTTGTGTGCTTTGAGACGCATTTGCTGCCGCCAGTTTAAAGTTTCATTAAAGCTGCTTCCTCCTGGTCGTGTCTTCATTTTGAGATGGCTGGTGTGCGCTCTCTGCGACATGCCTCCCATTTACTGTGCTTACTAAAGCTTCCCCAGCCATCCACTGGTGAAACACTCCTCCCGCCCCCAGCCCGCCGCCTCCCAGCACAAACACACACAACTCTTTTAGTGCTGTCACTGCGGATTGTTATCCGAGCGGCGCCAGCATGGAGCCGTGTTCTCTGTGACAAATAACATCCCGCTGTGAGAATACCAGGGTGCTCTCGTGTGTGGCGGGGGGCTTCTGGTAGTGCCACTTCTGCAGCCTAAAGTGACCGGCTTACAGCCTCACCCTGGCTCATTTGAAAGAGGGGGAGGGTATTTCTTCATTACATGGAGGTGGGCCCAGGGGGCACCGCAGTCTGTGAAGGGTTAGCAGAGAGGGGCTGTTTATGTAACACTGAGACATCCTTGGCACACAAATCACAGTAGGGGAGAAATTTTCAAAACTGATAGTGTTTCATTTTTGTACATTTACAGACCTTCGTGCGTACATTGCCCTCGGTAAAGGCATATATGGGAGAGAGGAACATAGCGCTAGGCGGAGGAAGAGAGACAACATGCACTCTTGGAGAGAGTTGAAACAACTGAAACAAGCATTAACAAGCACTGGCGTTGCCAATAGGTTTCGCATTTGGAAAGTTGGAGCTATTGGTTTTGTAAATGACATTTTATATTTATATATCGCTATTGGCATTGTCAATAACAATATATAAATATAAAATGTCATTTACAAAACCAATAGCTCCAACTTTCCAAATGCGAAATCTATTGGCAACGCCAGTGCTTGTTTTTGTTTTGAAAGGTTTCATGAAGATTCGTCACATGACGCCACAGTTATAAGCAAAATATAGAAACGCTCTTCCAATCTAAAATCTGACCCAAGTCATAGACGATAAGCCAATGTGGAAAGTGCAGCTTAATTCAGGTTACACTGTGCACCACACAAACTCGTTGTTCGTTTAAATAGCAATGCGATTTTCACAATGGAATCACTAAGAAGTGGCCACGATTTTCAAGCATAAAATATACTGTTCTTTAACATTTGCATTTAAATTTTATTTCTCAATCAAAAACTTTTTATAGCATTTCAGGCAGCTTCCATTTGGAAAATTGTCTGTAACCCCTTAAGAACGCAAATTATTACATTGTTAGTTGCACTTCCCACCCTTCACTCGAATACAGACACACACACCAGTAGGTCACATACACCAAGATTAAAAAAATAAACATATGCACAAACGACGTCATCTATACGTATTTTGACAAGTACATGAGTAAGAATAACTCAGGGAATTTGCTAAATCCCAAAGTAGAAAATAGTGTTGTCCATTCTATATCAAGTTCCGAAGAAAGGCATTAAAACAATTATCTAATTTCAGACAAAAATATCGGTCTTCTGCCATGATACATTACAAAAGTGACCATTTAAATTGTCGACGTAGCTCTAAGCCAACAGGACGATGCTTGATTTACAGTCTGTGGTCACATTCTAAAAGACATATGCAAGCAAGGCCTCATCTAACAATTCAGTCAATAACGAAGAACCTGATGAGGCGCTAGGCTCAGAAAACGCCAGATACCTGCTGAGCACTAGCAAGGCACCTTTAACTCCTGACTAAGCGTGGCAATGAGCAGGCACTTATAATTTATCATTCATAAATCACAGTGAGAAGGCCTCATTTCTTCAGTTCCATTCTCGCGATAGCTGCCCAGTGAACTTCATCCGGCCCATCCGCCAGGCGCAGCGCTCGAGCCCACATGAAGAACTGAGCCAGGGGGTAATCGTTGCTGAGGCCGGCTGCGCCGAAAGCCTGAAACAAAGAAAACATGTCAAGAGTCATGCGACGGCCAGGGCGTCCGTGGGGCTCACAGAGCGACGGCAAACAGACGAGAGGCACAGACTACTTTCCAAGCGTTGCCCATTCGGGGGCACACGGGGCTGGCTGTTCATGGCACACCCTTTCCCTGTATGTGGTGGTGTGCCTATATGTTTTGTTTTTAGTTATGGCCTTTTACTGCAGAATCTGATACAAAAACGCATTTGCATGTTTGCATGTTCTTTGAGTACTCAAACACTTCGAAAGCTATCAAAAGATTATAATAGTCAGTGATCCATTTATGTTCAGTAAAAGAGATTAAAGTGCTGTTAAAATGTTTACTCTTCAGCTTGATAATGTTTTACTGAACTTATATAGGAATGTCAGAATACAGTTTCAAAAACTCCGAAAATATTTAGTTTGGATGAATGCAGAGACAATACATGGCAGGGAAGCCTGAAAAACGCAACTAAACTCTAGGCTTGTTTTGGTGATGGCAGAATGTGTCATATGGCTGAAGGAGCATGAGACAGAGTGACTATATCCTACTGAGCAGAATAAAAGGAACAAGGAAAGAAAATTTATTGCATCAGAAACGACAAACCAGTAATAAGAGCCATGCCTACGCAAACAAAAGACCATTTAGAGGCATGTTTAGCTGAACTAAAAGCAGATTTTAGGAAGTCCTTGGCAGAAAGTCTGTCACAACAAAGAGAACAAGTTACTTACCTTTGGCAATACCCTTTCTGGTGGAGATTCTATATAACCACAGATTCCTCACCATCTCAAAGCCCCCTAGGTACCACAGTGGATCCAGACAGTGCTTTAAGTGGGAAAACAACTGGTGGTGCTCTAAAAGGGGCGTGGCAAATTTCTTAAAGGGGTGTGGCCTATCCGAGTAGGGGCGGGGTCTAAATCAAGATAACTAGCATTGTGTGCTCAAGAAAATCATGAAGTCGAATCCAGCAAAGGATAATAAAATAGGCAAAAAAGTATATTTATTAAGTATAACATGTAAACATTATTTACATTACTTAGAAATCTATTGCAGGATTTCCCAAAACCCTTGAAGATATTCACTGTGTATTTTGCTGGGGTTTCTCACAACAATTTTCTTCAGCAGACCTTTTACCTTTTGCCAGCCAACTCCCACCACACCAGAGTGGTGGGAGGAGTAGCGCTTGGGTCTCAATAGGGCTGTGCCTGCCTGCCACAATGCTGGCTCCACCTCCTGCGGTGCGTCTGATGGCCCTGCTCCACACTCACAAAGGAAGAGGTGCACTGGCAGAGTGGACCCATCTGCATGTAGATTACATGAAGATGGGTCTATTCAGCCTTGTGCTGACTCAGCCAGCCTCCTGGAGCCGCCCCCAGCCCCTGTCACTCACAAACCAGACAGTCAATACACAACCAGGCAGAGGCACACACAAAGGTTGAACAGGGAAATAGCCACTTTCTAAAAGTGCCATTTCCAAACTTAGAATTTAAAAACCATCTTCACTAAAGGATGTGTTATTAAATTCTGAGTTCAGGGATAACAGATTCCATATGTCTATCTTGCCGTTATGGGAAGATATGCAAGTAAACATGTTACACCGAATTCCCCATGTTATCCTATGGGCAAGATAGCCTTTCAATAGTGAAAAACGAAATTGGCAGTATTTCACTATCAAGACATGTTACCCACACTAGTAACACCAAACAAAAACCGGGAGGTCTGGTCACCCTACCTTTGAGGCCCGAAAATAGAGCCCCCTAGAGCCCCCTTTTGAGGCCCCCCCCAAAAAAAACTGGGGGGCTCAGACTCCCACAGACCCCCCTCACTTAAAGCCCTGGATCCAGAGAATATTAAATTCAGCAATTCCCTCCGAGCTTGTAAGTGGCATCGTGCTGCTCCACGTCGCCTCTGCTGTTCCACCCCAGAAGTCATGGAGGGCTAGACTATAGGGGCCACCTTTAAGCATCAACAACAGCTTTTTTTCTGATATCAGCAGTGCTTAATTTGTAAAAGACTAAGTGCTAGTGCCCTAAGAAGCTTTGCTCAGAAGCCAACAACCACTGCTATTAAATGCCAGCATGCCAAATACCAAGGCTGCTTAGTGTTGAATCCACCTCAGGCCACTTTAATCATGTACCAGACACTGCCTACCTCTTTATTTAACCATTGTGGGTCCCTGATTTCTCTTTTCGTGACTGTTTACTCTTCTTTCTCCTTTGTGTATTTTCTGTCTTTTGTTGTTAGGAAATGTTTGAGGAGACAAAATAATTGTCAGTCTAAAAAAAAAAGCATTACGGACCCCCCCCAGCTCAAATTAAGCACGGAATACCTGTCCGAACAGTTGGACACAGAGCCTTCAGTAATCAGATCGTGCCAGTGTGCTGATCCATACATGTAAATCTTTTTTAGTTTGGACCAGAGGAATCTGTGGGTAGATAGAATATCCACCACAAAGAGTTTTACTGAAGGTAATTTGTACTTCTGATGCCTACTTATATACCCAAAGCAGAACCCCCCCTGGTTGTGGGTCAACAGAAGGACTCAGACCAGGAAATCCTGTAGGACAGAAGGGGCAAAGGGCCTCTCTCGCCAGACCTGGTTATCCACGCAATAGTGCTTTGTGAACATTAGAAATGACATCCATGCTGCAGCTTGGCAAATATCCAAGACTCCCACTCCACGTGTCAGTGGAGTGGTAGCAGCTTTAGCTCTGGTAGAATGTGTTCCTATGGCTTTTTCATGGGCAGTCTCTAACAGTTTTGATGCAGAAGGAAGTCTACCTAGAGCACATTCATTTCTGCACAGCATTCCTTTCTTCACCCCAGAGAACCATACAAAGAGCTGATAGTCCACCCAATAGTCATTGGTATGATCAATGTAACCACTCTGAGCTCTCTTGTGATCTACGTGATGAAGTCTCGCTTCCTCCTTGGATGGATGAGGATGGGCAATGAAAGCTGGGGCAGGACTGCCCAATGTGGAAAGGCGTAACCACTTTCAGAAAGGAACCCTGCTTTGGTCCTTAGCCCTAGCCTGTCTGGGAAGAGAGTGGCGTACAGTTGCTGGTTAGAGAGTGCTTGCAGCTCACTCACCAGCTGATGTGATCACAATAAGGAACACTGTTTTAAATGTGAACAATCACAAAGGAGAACTGTGCACTGGATCGAATGGGATGCACATCAGGAATGTGAGAAACAGATTAAAGTTCTTCTGATGCATCAGAAAGGGTTTTGTCAGGAACATATGAGTCAGCCCTTTAAAAAACACATCACAGGTGACTTAAACAGAGATGGCTGACCTGGCAACTTTACAGCAGATGAAACTGACAATAACCTTTAACAGTGGCTACAGCAAGACGTAGTACATCAGACAACCAGGCTTGTAAGGGGTGGATATGACAGAAAGAACCCTCAGCAACAAACTATCCTCATGGTTCCCCATAGATGCTTTTAGTGGAGGAATGGCTGGCTGCCAAAAGGAAATCCACTACTTTGGGAGGGAAATAAAAGGACGTGATCTGTAGCTTCTCAATCTCCAAGCATGGAAGTTGCGCAGGCCAGGGTGCAGGACCTGGCCCAGCTGCTGTGACAGGAGGTACTCCCGAAGGGACAGCTGATTCAGAGGCCAAATGCTCATGACCAGAAGTTCTAGATACCATGCTCTCCTAGGCCACTTTGGAGCCAGTAGGATAACTTAAGCACAGTTGTTCTTGAACGTCCTCATAACTTTGGGCAGGAGAGGTAGCAGCGGGAATATATGCAGGAGTCCTAAACCCCAATCTAGCTGAAAGGTGTCTCCGAGTGAGAAATGCCTTTAGAACTCCAACGTGCAAAAGTTGGGACATTACTTGTTCTCAGCAGTGGCCCATTGCTCAAAGAAAACCCTGTGCCACCTCTGAGTTCAGCTGTCATTCATGATTCACTAGGCACTGTCAGTAGAGTTCATCCTCTCTGGTGTTTAAAAATCCTGCCAGGTGCTGTACAGCCAGGGAGAAGCCCTGACGATCTCACCAGCTCGAGAGGCGAATGCCTCCTGGCACAGAGCCCATGGCCACTCCTCCGCTTGTTGAAGTACCATATGGTGTTGTATTTGAGGACTTGCACCCATTACCTTTTCAGAGATGGGAGGAAGGCCTACAATGCTAAGCGAATTACTTGCTGCTCCAACAGGATGCTGTTGAGATGGGTTACCGTCAGAGACCAGAGTCTTTTGACCTCTCACTGCAACTTCAGATCCCACTGCAGAGCCCACATGCAACATCTGGCATTGTCCAAGAGGCCTTAGAGACACTCTCACTGGGAAGCAGGTCAACTGTTGAAACATCTGGATCTTAGCCCAAGTATTCAGGACTTGTTGAGATGGAGCTAAGGCTCTTAACAGCCTGTGTGCAGGATGGTTCCAATGAAAGGGAGACACTGTGAAGAAGTGGTGTGCTACTTCGGCAAATTGATAGAAAATTCTAGGGTTGTCTGGAGGTGGTTATACAGCTATTTGGAGTTAGCCCCAGTGGCGTAACGAAACTTGATGGGGCCCCAATGCCAAGTAAATGCAGGAGGCCCCTCACGCTCTGGGCCCAGTCTGGCACTCCCAGGCCAGGGACCTACCAGTGCCTGCAGGAGCTTATGTTACACCACTGGCTAGCCCACCTTCAAATACTAGTTGCTCAGGTATAGGGAAACTCATATTCCCAACCCCGAGAGATGGGCAGCAATCAACACCAAAGAGAAGCACAGAAAATAAATTGCTGTAGGACAGGGTGGTGGAAGTAGGCATGCTGCATATTAAATCCCACCATCCAGTTTTCTTGATCCAGGGCAGACTAAACTTGGGCCAGGATGAGCCTTTTGAACATGTTCTTATTGAGGAAGTTCAGAGGGTGGAGATCTAGAATGAGACGGAAGCCTCTATCCTTATTTGGCACCAGAAGGTAGCAGAAGTAGCAGCCAATCCTGATGATTGATGCCAGTGCCTTATCTATTGACTCCCTTATCCAAGAGAGTCTGAACTTACCTTTCAAGAATGAACAAGTGGCCCTCCAGAAGCTGTTGCTGGGTAGGCGGCATGCTTGGATGGGTGGAAATAAAGGGTAGGGAATAATTGTGTTGGATTCTTTCGAGCTCTTATCCATCCAATTAAATGTTCTGCCACCTGTGGAGATAAACCCTCATTTGGCCTCCAACCGAGTGAAAGTGCCCCACTGAGGCCAAAGTAAAGTGGTTCTGCTGCAGCAGCAGAGAGGGCCATGGGGCATTGGGCAATTTGTTGTACCTGGGTGCCTGGATGCTGGCGGCAGAATCTCGGATTTCAGGGTTTTTTGTGGCCTCCGCTGAAATACCCTTCTGAAGTCTAGAAAGGGGCCAAATTGATGGGGAAGCTAGCATGTGGATGGTGTTAGGCTGAGAGGATGCGCTGTTTCTTTGCTCTCTTTAAAGTGCTTCTGGGCACAGTCTGCCATTACTCTGACAGGATGGGAGCTTTCAAAAGGCATATCCCTTAGCGATTGATGGACTTCACTCGAAAATCCATTAGAATTAATCCAAGCATGTCGCTGAAGCACCCCACTGGTGCCAACAGCCCTACCCAATCAGTCGGTGGTGTCAAGGCCCAAGCGGATCACATATTTTGGCTGCTTCCTGGCCATCATGAATTATCTGCAGAAGGCTGGAGCCAAGGTCCTCAGGAACTGCAGGAAAGATATCAGCAACCAAGTCCTATAACACTTGCAAGTGACATCCCCGGAGGTTATGGGCGTGAGATCAAGACTGGTGAGAAAAAACATGTTTGCCAAAATATTGCAAACGTTTCAACTCCTAATTTGGTGGTGTGGTCGGAAACACACTGGGATTGAGTCTGCTGGTAGAGGATTGAACTACCAGGCTCTTAAGTGTTGGATGCTGAAGCTAGAAAGATGGGTCCCCTGGAGCTTTTCTATGTCTTCTGGCTATTTGCCAGGACAAGATCATAGCTGCCCAGGTTCCCCAGGAGTGTGGCTGTCAATGTCTCATTGAAAAAAAGGAGAGGTTCCTGTGATGCTTTCCCTCATTTCAGGATCTTTGTAAGTATATTTGCTTTGACTTCAACTGATGGAAGATACAAGTCGAGTACTTCTATTGTTTTCCTGATAACCAGCCTGAAGGAGACTGTGTTGAGTGGAAAAGCCAAGGGGAAAGTTCATAGAAATGTCTGGTGACGTGTTTAGGCCATTTGCCTTTTGTAAATCCAGAAATAGCTTCTCATCATCATATACCTGGGAACTGTTATCTGTATATTTGTGGTGTATGGAGCGTATCAGAACCTTATTGAAGTTGGACTGGAGGTTGGAGGGGGTTAGACTGCAATCGAGGTCACGTGGATTCGCTTCTGTGTCTGAAAGGGCTATCACCTCATCTAACGGAAGTGGTGGTGGTCGCTGCCCACATCGACGCACGGGGGACCTGCATCAGTCTCTTTGCCATATGCGGTGTGAGCACAGCTGTCAGTTGCAGAGTCATACAGACCTCGCGATGGGGTCACGATGCACAGTTGGGGTCAGGGAGGATGTATGGTCTTACGGCGGTAACCTGACCGTAAGACCCCTTGGATCCATGGAACTCAAGGCAAACCCGGGGGAGCAGCAAAGATCCACAGCATGGGCTCTTCGAAGGCCTGGACCTTCTGCTGCATTGCCTATGGACACAGGAACTCAGAGCCCAAGAGTATGGTTTTCAGGTACCCTGATGTCCATGTGACTTCTCTGACTGAGAGCGTGTAAAGAAGTGAAGCTGTGTTTGGACTTTGTATGCTTCTTTTTCTTGGACTTACTTGATGTCTTAGAATGTGACAACAACCTCTCATGAGAACAGCCTTAGGAACGAGAATGCGCTTGCGACCTCGGCTTTGACTGGGATAGGGCCTGCTTACAGTGCTCGGCGACGTCGCGATCCCAGATGGCCTTTGGATTTCTCTGAATACAGTTGCCACAAAACTTTATGTCATGCAAGGAGTTCAGATCTTGTGAGGGTCTGTCACAAACATTTGTTTGTGGCAGTCCTTGTAGGATTTAAACCATATAATTTTAGGAGGAGATATGTCCCTTTCACACTGGAAACATTTTGAGTATTGTTTCCTGTAAGGTGACAGAAGCGAGGGAACAGGTTCTGGATCTGAGCTGGAAGGCACGGAATGAAAGGAGCTGATGTCGATGGATGAAAATGGTGGTTATATTTTGGGTCCAAAGTCAGTTCCAGAGCAGAATGGACCCAATGCAGAGCTGCATGACACCACCTACTAGTGCATAAGGGAATGGAAGAAGAAAACACTCTCCAGATCCAGTCTGGCGACTGGGGGTATTCACAAGGTGAGCAAGCGGCAGTTATAAATGCCCACTAGAATTTGCTTTCTGATGTTTCTCCAAAACAATTACTATCACTGACTTCTACGGCACCATTGTCACTGAGTCCAGGAATTATTCCATTGGGTGGATAAAGTCTAGCTGAGAACCTGTAATTACAGTTGGCTGTTTAGAAAGGTAAGGCTGATAATACGGAGAGGCCAGGGAGTTTGAGAATGAGAAGCTAAGATTAGGTCACCAGGAACAAGAGCACAGGAAGAATGGGCATATGATGAGAGAAAATGGGACTATGAAAAGTGGGAAAATAAAAGGTAAAGGCAGGATAAAAAGAGAGAATTAGAGTGAGAGCTGCTAGCTTTAAAAAAAGAGAAGCTTAAAATTGCAGTGAAGACTGCTACATATGGGAAAAGCAATTCCACTTCCAACTCTACTGGCTACCCGTCAAGGTTGTATGTGGCGGGGCAAGATATTTTGGAATGGTATCGGAGTTTTGACATTGCTTATAGAGCTGAAGTTTTGAATGATGTGTCTAAGGGAGCCATTTTAATGAGTTGCTTACCCATTGAATTGTGTATTTTGCACTGTGATATTTGCTACTGTGCACTGCACCTACCTTCCACCTAAAACGCTCTGTTTGGCAGTGTCCTGAGGCGAAAAGCCGGGTCCTGCTCCTCTAAAATCCACAAACTTTCCTATCTTCAGCTACCCCTGCTCCCTGGTCACTGACCTCGAGGTAGGACTTCTAGCGGCGGCCATATTAGGTGAGGAGAAGGCTTGGGGGCTGAGAAGCAAGCGCTTAGCCACGCCCACCCTCCCGCCCCCGTGGGCATAAAAGAACAGATCCTTGCACTTTCCTCACTGATTGAGAGCGAGTGAGTGCTACGAATTGTGCGCGAAAGCGTGTAGTGATTTTAACTTCTTTTTTAAACTCTTGCTGCTTATTTTTAAAATTGTGTATTTTGCACTGTGATATTTGCAACTGTGCACTGCACCTACCTTCCACCTAAAACGCTCTGTTTGGCAGTGTCCTGAGGCGAAAAGCCGGGTCCTGCTCCTCTAAAATCCACAAACTTTCCTATCTTCAGCTACCCCTGCTCCCTGGTCACTGACCTCGAGGTAGGACTTCTAGCGGTGGCCATATTAGGTGAGGAGAAGGCTTGGGGGCTGAGAAGCAAGCGCTTAGCCACGCCCACCCCCCCGCCCTCGTGGGCATAAAAGAACAGATCCTTGCACTTTCCTCACTGATTGAGAGCGAGTGAGTGCTACGAATTGTGCGCGAAAGCGTGTAGTGATTTTAACTTCTTTTTTAAACTCTTGCTGCTTATTTTTAAAATTGTGTATTTTGCACTGTGATATTTGCTACTGTGCACTGCACCTACCTTCCACCTAAAACGCTCTGTTTGGCAGTGTCCTGAGGCGAAAAGCCGGGTCCTGCTCCTCTAAAATCCACAAACTTTCCTATCTTCAGCTACCCCTGCTCCCTGGTCACTGACCTCGAGGTAGGACTTCTAGCGGCGGCCATATTAGGTGAGGAGAAGGCTTGGGGGCTGAGAAGCAAGCGCTTAGCCACGCCCACCCTCCCGCCCTCGTGGGCATAAAAGAACAGATCCTTGCACTTTCCTCACTGATTGAGAGCGAGTGAGTGCTACGAATTGTGCGCGAAAGCGTGTAGTGATTTTAACTTCTTTTTTAAACTCTTGCTGCTTATTTTTAAAATTGTGTATTTTGCACTGTGATATTTGCTACTGTGCACTGCACCTACCTTCCACCTAAAACGCTCTGTTTGGCAGTGTCCTGAGGCGAAAAGCCGGGTCCTGCTCCTCTAAAATCCACAAACTTTCCTATCTTCAGCTACCCCTGCTCCCTGGTCACTGACCTCGAGGTAGGACTTCTAGCGGCGGCCATATTAGGTGAGGAGAAGGCTTGGGGGCTGAGAAGCAAGCGCTTAGCCACGCCCACCCTCCCGCCCTCGTGGGCATAAAATGAAACCCTTATACAGGCAGCGCAGCGGACGGGCGCAGGCGGGGCGCCGAAGGCGCGCCAAAGGCAAGCCCGTCTGCGCCCGTCCGCGACCGACCGGGTCCAGGGGCCAGGACCCTTGGCCCTACGCCGTATTATTCCAAGGAAAACTTAACTGCATTGAATAGCGCTACCTATTCCATTAGCCACCATACACAAGAGATTCTAAGGCAGGAGAACCTACTGAAATCCGTAGCTGAACCAGCCAAAACAAAACCCAACCAGAGAAGAAGTAGAGCAACGGTAACATCATTGAGCGTCGGCTTGTTGAACACCCGTTCGCTCCAAAAACACCATTTAGAGGTATTCTCCCTGCTCCAGGAGGGGAATATAGACATTCTAGGAGTCACGGAGACATGGTTGGATGACTCTTCCACACCCGACCTAGTTGCCGCCCTCCCAGCCAATTTTGGTGCTATCTCCCATAATAGAAAAAATGGCAGAAAAGGGGGGGGAGTAGCACTGCTATATAAAAATGTCTTTAAAGCAGAAACTATCTGTGCTGAATGCATTGAGGGAGCAGACATCCTAGGCGTCAAGCTTTGCTCTCCCACCAATTGCCTCACGATAGTCACTGTATATCGCCCACCTAAAACACCCCCAACATTTCTAGAACCTTTCTTGGCATTGCTCCATGACCTCCGCACGAGATATGAGGGTCTCGTGGTAATGGGCGATTTTAACCTCCACTGGGAGGAGCCCAGTAGAGACATCACGTGCAAACAGCTAGAAGATGCAATGACCACACTAGAATTAACTCAGATTGTGATAGGCCCAACCCACATAAAGGGCCATACACTGGACCTGATTTGGACCTCTTTTCCTGCCCTGTGCCCAGTCACTTCATTGCCCTGCATTTGGTCAGACCACTATCTTTTGCAAGGTACCTTAGCCTTCCCGAAACAAGATAGCACCGCATCTGACAAATGGCGGGTTGTGAGAAGATGGAACGCCATTAACCCGGATACTTTGCTATCTACTCTACAGCAAGCCTCCCACTTAAACAGGCTACCGGAAGATGACCTAGAGAAAGCCAGTCAAAAGCTATCGCAAAAATTAGTATCTGCAGTTGAGGTGGTAGCCCCAGCACGTAAGATAAAAATCAGAGAAAAAGGTAAAGGCGCCCCATGGTTCAACGACGATTTGAGACTCCTAAAACGATCCCTGCGACAGTGTGAAAGAGCCTGGCGTAAGGGGTATGATCCCAACTGCCAGACTTGTTATAAGGAAAAGCTTGCCGTGTATAAACAAGCCATCATAACTAGAAAAAGTGAGTTCTACGAGAACAGAATTGCCACAGCATCTAACCCCCAGAAGGAAGTTTTCCAAGTCCTCACTGAACTGAGGAAAAAGAAGGACCAACCGCCCTCTTTTACGCAAGAGGACTGTCATAAATTTCAATCCTTCTTCACCTCTAAGATATCCGACCTTTTGAGAGAAATCAAAAGCACCCCTAGGCTTGACTGCCCGACCACTCCGCCAACTCCACCTCCCACAATCACTGAGCCTTTAACCTCCATACCCCTATTCACCAAGGACTCCCTGACAAAAGTGATGAACCAAATTAAATCAGGTTCTCCGGCGGACCCGTGCCCCCCGCAGATATTTAAACAAGCCTGGCCAGTTCTGGAGGAGGATATTTTATCGCTCCTAAATAGCTCCCTAACCTCGGGACTAGTCCCCTCTATTCTGAAAGAGGCGAGACTGATACCCCTGCTAAAAAAGGCCGGTGCCGACACCAAGATTCTAAAGAATTACAGGCCCATATCTCAATTGCCTTTTTTAGCAAAAATATTGGAACACCATGTGCTGTCTGCCCTCTCGCACCACCTCGAGAGCAACGCACTACTACAACCCAACCAAGCGGGGTTTAGAGCTCACAACAGCACAGGACTAGTCATGCTATCAGTGCTAGATGACCTACGCCTGAAATCAGATAATAAAGATCCTTGTGCCCTGGTGCTTCTCGACCTCTCCGCGGCATTCGATACGGTCAATCATGACCTTCTTCTGTCGTGGTTGGGGGAGTTTGGCATCAAGGGCACGGCCCACGCCTGGCTGACCTCGTTCCTAGGTGGTCGGGTCCAGAAAGTACAACTGGATGAGATGGTGTCAGAGGCTGCTGAAATCACATGCGGTGTCCCGCAGGGCTCTGCACTGTCCCCCTTGATGTTCAACGCCTATCTGCAGCCCATCATTGCATCCCTGAATCAGATGGAATGTAATATATATAATTATGCCGACGACACCCAGATCATCATCCAGATAGGCGACTCCCCTCTGACTGATCAAAACCTGAAGAATATTTTAAAATTTACCGTCAACTGGATGACGGCAAACTTTTTAAAGATTAACCCGGACAAAACGGAGGTCCTTCCTATCACCACTTCGTCCAGCCCCTGGTGCGACCTCCTTTGGCCTTTGGAGCTGGGTACCCCACCAATACCGGCAACTGCAGTGAAAAGCCTGGGCATAACCATAGACACTAATCTCACGATGTCAGCCCAGGTCTCGACGGTGGTGGGCACCTGTGTAGGTCTCCTGAGACAACTGCGCAAGCTAGCTCCCATTCTAAAGGCAGATACTCTCAGAACAGCAGTGTCAGCCTTAATTCTTGCCCGACTGGACTATGGTAATGCCATGTACTTCGGCATTACGAAAAAACTCTCCAGGAGACTGCAGATCGTCATGAATGACGCGGCCAGACTTATTTTTAATAAACCGAGAAGGACACCGGCCACCCCCCTCCTCCGGGAGCTACACTGGTTGCCAGTGAATCAACGAGCTAAGTTCAAGGGCCTATGCATCACGCAGAAAGCCCTATATGGGCAAGCCCCGGAATACATTAAAAAACGACTTGTCCAATATGCCCCTAACAGGAACCTACGCTCAGCTAACGCCGCCCTATTGATCTGCCCTAGGATCAAACGATCCACTATTGGTGGTCGGACATTCTCCCACATAATGCCCAAAGCCTGGAACGAACTGCCTGAAAATCTGCGCAAGGAAACCAGACTCCTGCCTTTCAGGAAAAAGCTAAAAACCGTGCTTTTCCAAGAGGCATGGGGAAATATCTAGTCTGTTTTTCCTCTGCCAGTACTCACTCGCCTGTCAAGCGCTTAGAGACCCCTGGGTGATAAGGCGCTCTACAAATCGAAAATACAAATACAAATACAAATTGAAGGTATGTTAGTCATTGAAAGCATACCTTTTCCTGAGCATATAAACTGTGAGATAATGAAGGAAGTTCTAATCAGATGCTTTGGGCTGAAGCCAGCTCTATATTTTCTGAGGTTTTAAGGCAGCAAGAAAGCAGATGGTGTTCCAATCGAAAGGGATTCATGGTGTGTTGTTTAGTGGGTGAGAGGGAGGGAGGCCAAAGAGTTTCATGCCTTAACCAGTTGATGGTGACAGCGAAACTAAATAAGGAGTGCTCTACCAAACACAGGCAATACCCGCAATATCTGACAGAGAATGATCTAAAAAAACTTGCAGAGTTGGCTGACGGGAGATTAGCTAGCATGGTTAACAAAGGGTTAGAGCAGCACGGCTCTAAGCCAAGAAGAGAAAGGAAATCTCAATAAACTGGTTTTACACTATAGGGCTGGGGCCAGAGACATTACAATTGTTACAAAGTGGCACCCAAGCAGAAAGGGCATTAGGTTCCAAGTCAAGAACAACACCAGGAGAAGGGGGCAGCAAGGTTCTTCCAAGCAAAAAGTGATTACTTGTTTAAGGTGACATAAGGAGGGACATTATAAGAGAGACTGTCAAGTGAACGATTCTGTACCAGCTGCAGCCATCATAGTGAGTGTTTTGACTATGCGTAAAGGCACACAAGAGGGCCCTATTGCTCTCTACCTAGCTGCTATGAACATTTGGGAGAAATTCCCAGAGGCCATGATGCACATTTACCAAAACACAATGGGATGCGTGTTAGAAGTTACAATGAATGGAAGGAAAGTTCCTGCCCTAACAGCTTAACTGACTATGGTTGAGTGGAAGTATCTCAATCCCAAGGAGATTCTCCCTGGTGCCAGTGGCACAGGCTTAGTAGGCAGTAGAGAGGACATGGAGTATTGATTGGTTGTGGTCGCTCATGCCACCACATATCCAGAGGTGGTACCTCTAAGGAGCATGACTTCAAAGGTGGTAGCTAGGGCTCTCCAATGCATCTTTTCTGTGGTTGGATTTCCAAAGTCTGTTATTTATGACTGAGGAATCTACTTTACCTCCTCCTGTCTGACAGAGATTTAAGTGCAAGCTAGTGGAACCTACCACTTCTCCACATTGTACTATCCAGAAACCAATTTGTTAGTGGAGAGGCCTAAACAAAACCCTTAAGAGCACGATGGGCCCTCTAACTGAGAAACTCAGAAGGAAGTGGAGCCTTCTCCTGCCACGTCTCTTATTTGGTTTGGGGAGACTTCACAGAAGGGAATGGGTTTCTTTCCCAAGAGACTAGTCAGCTTTGGCCTGGCTCACTTCTTTCCTACAAGACCGTACCCAGGCCGTCCAGCTGGAGGGTTTCTCTGCTCCCACCTGTCCTGTCTCTTGTGGGGTCCCCCAGGGTTCTTCTCTCTCTCCTCTTCTTTTCAATCTTTATATCTATCCTCTTATAGCCGCTCTGCAAAAAACTGGAGGTCACGGTATTTAAGTATGCCGATGACCTCCAGCTCATTTTCAACCTATCCTCTTCCCCTCATTCTATTCTTAAGTTTCAAACCACACTTATGTTCATTTATGACTGGATGAACCATAATCACCTAAAACTCAACCCTAACAAGATGGAGTTGGTCCTTACCGGTGGCCTCCCCAACCCCTGGAACTCTGCCTTTTGGCCCCCAGCCCTTGGTTCCCCTCCCCAACCCTCTTCCTCTGTCAAAACTTTGGGCATTAAAATCAGTCATGACCTAACCATGCGTCCTCAGATTAGGTCTGTTATTTCATCTTGTTTTCTGTCTCTTAGAATTATAGGTAAAATTTCCCGCTTCTTCTCTGCTGAAGCCCTCACACTCATTCTCCTGGCTATGATTTTATCCCGCCTTGATTACGGCAATGGCCTGTATGTAGGCATCCCGGCTTACGAACTTCGGCGCCTACAGTTAATTCAAAATCAAGCAGCCCGCCTCATCTACAGGCTTTCGAAGTCTCATCGAGCTACCCCCTTGCTTAAAACTCTTCACTGGCTGCCCATCTTGGAGCGATCTTTATTCAAGATGGGTTGCTTGATCTTCATGGCCCTGGCTGGCACTGCCCCAAGCTTCATTAATTCGAAGATTTGTGCTTATGTTCCTAGCAGAAACCTCAGCTCCTCCACTCAGTCCCTCCTGAGTGTCCCCCGGTTTCTGAGGAAGAAATTTGGAGGCATGAGGTTTTCCACTCTTGGCCCGCACTTTTGGAATGCCCTTCCCCTTATCATTAGGTCCATCCCTATCTATATGGACTTCCGTAAAGCCCTGAAAACTCATCTCTTCTCCCTTGCATATCCATCGCAGTAATTCTCTTGTTTCCCCTCAGTGCTGTCGGTCTGTAGCGCCAAGAAACCGCATGGTGTTAGAGCGGTTTATAAAACATTTCAACTTCAACTTCAACTTCTAGTACATAGCTCACTCACCTTGACCAGAGAAGGAGGCGGGTGTGGTAAACTATATGTGACTGGCCTCAGGAAGGTGATGGTGCAATACATGGGTCAAGCAATGAAAAATCCTCAGGCTTGCCAAGTGCTGACGAAGGAGTGTTATATCCTGAAAGCGATGCTGACTGCGTGTCAGGAGTTTTTGGTGTTAAACGCTTTAGAGAATAAGGAGAAGACCTCCTTTTCTACACCACAGGGGTTTTTTCAGTTTTAGACAATGCCCTTTGGGTTGAAAATTTCTCACTTTCCAGAGCCTGGTGAATTAAGTGCTAACAGGGTTAGGAGAGTTTTGTGTGGCCTAACTGGATGACATTGCGGTGTTTAGCAATTTATGGGAAGACCAGATGAAGCACCTAGAACATGTGTTAGTCAGGATACAGAGAGCAAAACGGACCTTGAGGGCAACCAAGTGCCAGGCGGGGCAGTGCACTGTAGTCTACAATGGGCACTGGGTGGGTAATGTAAAGGTTTGCCCATTGGATACCAAGATTCAGTCCATCTTAGAGCAGGAGATGCTCACCATGCTTACACAAAGGAGAGCCTTTCAAGGAACCATAGTGGCCCCCTTTGACATCCAAGAAACAGCCCGAGAAGATTATTTTAATTGAGGAGTGTCAAAAACCTGTTGAGGACCTGAAGAGAGTACTGTGCAATGCACCTTTACTGAAGATCCCTGACCACAGTCTACCCTTCACAGTACAGATGAATACCTCTGACAAGGGATCTGAAGCAGTACAGTCTCCAATCAATGCACAGGGTAGAGGTAATCCTCTGACCCTTATTAGCTGTAGATTGCTAGCCATAGAATAACACTGAGAAGCTACTGACGAGTACGTGCCATGGCTGAGAAAGATCTGCATGTGGCGAGACTATACGAGCTGAAAATTTGTGACTGTATTAAACTGAGTCCTTCCACATGGAAAATGGGTAACCTGCTTTCATTCATGTGTTTTGAGTCAATTCAACCCACAAGAAGGTCCACCCTAATGCAAAGGTGGGACACTCGATGGGGAGCAGAAGGATTAGTGGCATCCTGAGGCGCAGTAGCCCCAGTACCAGTTACATAGACTCTGCCGCTTACATACTGCATGTGTGGCATTAAGTGTGTAATAAAAAACTTTTATTTTTCTGACGTCTACAATTGAAGGGTGGCTGACTTGGCACTGGTTCAACCTGAAGCTGGATTGGGCTTTATTTAATAGTTTGTTGTTGGAGCATGGACATCGATGTTGGTTCAATGACAGATTTAATTTTCAAATCATGCCATCGAAAAAGATGTGGACAGATTCTCAAAATCTGGTGGGACTTAATGGAGAAGCTAAATGAACAAAAAAAGGAGTACCATCATTTGGAAGGTCACAAGAGAGACTCCCAATGTGGCGGCAAGCAAACCAAAAGGAAAGAATGTATCCTTTTGTTAAAAACCCCTCACTCACCAACTTAGTGGTGACATGCTTCATCATCGGGGTCCACCCTGGTGGCCTAGCGTCACCAGGGTGTGCTACGACACCTGAATTACAGTGGAGCAGGTAGTGAATGTAGGTGCAGAAAAAAAGTGTGTTAAAAATTGTCCTGGTTTAACTTTATGACAGATACATTTTATTGACAAGTAACTGGACAATGTTAAAAAAGTGGGGCGAGATACTGTGAGGGTATATTAAGACCAAGAGTATCTCTTATATGTGTTGTGGTCTACATGTTTCAACCGTGCAAGGGATGTACCAGGTTTTCATCAGGACCGGGTTGACAGGGAACTGGGCAGTATGTACCCCCTAAAAGGCACACCCTAACCTCATTCCCTGTATACCTAAAGAGCAAAAATCGCTCAATGGTAAAAAGTAGACTCTAGCCGCATTGGGTGAGTCAAAAAACATGAAAAAGACCTGTGGGAAAAAGAAAGACAACAAACATCAATCAGACGTGGACTGTGTTACATGCCTGTTACGTTGTGCCGTTTCGTGTCACAGTGTCTTCATGCTTATTGCCATTTATATAGGGAACTCTGCTGTGGACATCGTGGTGAGGTAATCTCAGTGTGGCTCGGCCCATTGTGGGCTGTCTGTCACGGTTAAACACGCATACATATCAAATGGTGCGTGCTATGCGGCAGCGTGGCTGTTGCCGTATATTACTTTTATTCAGGCTTACTCATGTTCGTAACTTTACGGTGTTGTGGTATCACAATCTCGCCATTCCTTTATGGAGGTGGTGACTGAAGGTAAATAGTGCGTAACTGATCTGTATTCAAACACTCAACACACACGGACTTACTGACAAATAACATAGACTTATCCAGACATAAAGCGGTAGTAGGTATAACGCTTACTACTATTTTGGAGTCTTATCTCATCGGAGGGCGGGAGGGGATATCCCCACTACTTGACCGAATTCTGAGAAAACATTGGTAATGTTGTTATACAGGGGAGTACTCGTTTAGGACACATCCGCGTCATGTGATAATTTAGGGTCTAAGAATGATCATTTCTGTGGAGGGAAACATCTTTACTTACAGTTCCTTCGTGGTGGAAATACCGATTACCTATGGTTATCCTCCGCTGCCCTGCTACGCGGCCGCCCTGTCTCGAGTGAAATTAAATAACTGCTTAGTTTCCGGGTAGGGCGAGCGGGAGCCGGTCACGTGGCGGTTACCATAGTGACTGCTGGGCGTCTCTACGCTACGGAGGCTGTTGTTTGCCAAAATACTGTGTATCGGCAAAACCGTCCACGTAAAAGTTAACATTAAATGAGCACAGTGTATATTAGTCGTGCAGGTCAGGTAAATAAACGGGCATATATGATTGGAAATTATTTATTGCCCGGATGTTCATTCAAGTGCTCCATTGATGACAAGGGGTGTTAAGCGAAGGGATTAATAGGGTCCCTGAGCTGAATGAAAGAACCCAGTGGTCAATAATAGATTGGTATTTACATGGCACATCATAATAGATGACTGATACTGAAATACATATTGATTTTGTAACATATATTTTTCTATGTATTTACGTTTTATTTCTCTGTATTTACGAGCTTTTGCGCCTAAAATATACCACTAAAATATAGAAGGTTGTGGAACCGACACCATTTAGGGGAGATGGCTGGTACATAATAGATGTTAAAATCCTACGTATTAATAAGGTTTACACTTTTGCTGAATTGAGGGACTGGTGTAGGCCCTGGGGTTTCTGTTCTACATGCGGATTACTTATTCTCTGATTCAGAGCCTATTTCAGGACAGTGGCCCAAGGTACATTGTCATTAAGGCCCGTCTTATGAGTGGAGAGCCTATAAATCCATCTTTGTTCCTTCTCAAATAAACTGTTTTGTGAGTTTGGGCCCGGTTGTACTTGTTCTATTACTGTCCACTGCATATCGTTTGGGGTATATTGTGCTGTCAGGAAATGATCCGTGAGTTTCGTGATGTTCTTCTTGCAACGTATTGTACTTCGATGTTCGCTTATTCTTTGTTTAACTTTGCGCGTTGTCATGCCTATATAGGGTTTTCCACAGACGAATTTGATCATATACACCACGTTGGTGCTATTACAGTTGGTATGCGTTCTTTGCTCCCAGATTTTTCCTTGCTCTAGGTTTAAGGTTTTGGTATTCTCTGTGAGGTGGCATACGCTGCAGTCACCACATTTCGAGTGTCCTGTCACTGGTGGCAGTCCCCATATTTGTGTTAAGGTGGGATTTGTGTTGTTGGTGGTTATCTTGGGTCTGGTATTGACCAGACTATCCCGTAGGCTTCGTCCTTTTTTATAAGAGAAGAGTGGTTTGTCCCACTTGAAGTTGCCTGTGTTCAGTATCGACCAGTTCTTGTTAATACTTTTGCTGACTTGATTAGAGAGAGCGTTGTAGGTGGTAAGGCAAGTCATTGGCGTCTCTATTGGTATGTTGGTTTTCTCTTCCAGTAGAGCCTCTCTTGGTTGATTTCTCGCTCTCTTCTGACATTTGTTTACTATTTTCGTTGGGTAACCTCGCTGTTTTAATTTCATTGTGAGATCTTCAGCTTGGTTTTTATAGTCCGCTAGATCGCTGCAGTTTCTGCGAAGGCGGAGGTATTTTCCGTAGGGAAGGTTTTCAATGCATATGGTTTCTGAATAGGAAGAACAGACCTAAGTCCCATTCATTCACATCTTGGCTGGAAAAATGGCAGAACATGGCTAGGTAGACATTCAAGAGATTAGACTTTTGACAATGTTCAAGTAGACTGTATTTAGTTTCTTGTGTTATGAAGAGCAAGAATGTTGTCATGGTTACGGGGGTTGAACCGCCTGTTATATTGCTAAAGCTAAATAGATTATACTGCAGAGCCTATAGGGACGTGTAATATGTAAAGTAAAACTTTTTTGTTTTCTCAACTTATGACACTACTTTTGGGGGTGGAGATAAGGATTTATTCACTCACTGGCTGTAAAGCCACCCTTAAATTAGTTTGCAATGTTTTTAAGCTGTTATTTTATGAGCGTGTTGAGGATTCCAACCCTGACGACAAAGTACATTTAAAGCTCATACATTAATGAAAGATCCATTTTAGCAGACGTTTGGAGGTGAACTGATTTAAGTTTTGAAAGAAGACGCTGCCCTGTACCTACACCCATCCTAATCTTTTGGTGGACCATCCACCCAAACAATTTGGGGATTTCTATGTGCAAAGGCTTCGCATCGGCAATGCTCACCATACAGTTGAAATGACCATGATCCCATAGATGTAACAGTGGGGACACGATTTCTTCAGGGTGATGCCTAATGTGGTACTGAAGTTTTGCTCTCCATCACAAGACAAAGTCAGTGATTTGCCTGCATGTTCAAGAGGAAGAGAACTACAGCTTTTTTGTCCAAGCATGCAGGAGGAGTGCAGCCCTTCATTTATGCCAACATTTCAGAAGAGAAAAGTGGGAGATTATAAAAAAATAATTGGAAAATGTTTTTCTCTATCAAGGCCTGAATCAGGTCTACTGTCATGTGTGGGACATAATGTTCTGCTGCAGGATCGGGTATCAGAAACACAGATATATGTTTTTTTCCCCTTCATTACCTGTCAGGAACACGTAGAAAGCGCAGGCTGAGAGTCTGTGACACAAATATTGTGCAATGGCCTGCAGGGGCAGTTTACTGGCAGCAAATACTATGAGTCTCACTAGACAAGTCCCGGTTGAAGCCCGCCGAGGATTCAGGTTTTTGAATGCAGGAATCTGAAGGCGGGAGACTAGCCTTGAAATGGGTAGCCTCCTGCCTGAATTGGGAAGGTTGGCATGTATGGCCCGTGAACATAAAGACTGAGCTCCTAATACTGTCTCCAAATCATACGGTTAAATGAAACCACCCTTGACTACCTTTATTCTTCTTGAATCTATTTCGAGTGAAACCAAGGGCAAGATACGTTACTAATCTGTTGTCCTTCATGCCTAAACGTTATGTTACGTTTACTTGCCATCATTTTAATCAATGCCACTGAATAGGTCTAGTAGAGGCAACTAACAGCTTTACATGGATGTCTCTAGGGTGGACTGATCAAGTACAGTGTCAGCTCAGTGCTTTAAGAAATAATTTATCCCTATCAAAAATGATTGTCTGACACATGCCAGAGTGTAACCTATTTATAAATCTGAAACCAAGAAGGAGTCCACAGGAGGTTAAATTAAGATGCAGAAGAACTTATCAGGATCGTGTGGTCTGTCTCAAGTTTAGGTCTTCCAGGCAGCTCAACGTGATGTGAGAAATGAGCAAACCGGGAAACATCCTTTACAACGCAACTTTTACCACGCAGTGCCTTTACGACGCAACTTTTACAACGCAAACCATTACAACGCATTGCGCTGGGGGGAGCTCTAGGAGAGGGAATAGGTTTAATTTACTATCCAACACCTTCCCTACTATTGTTAGGATCCGAAGGCCGTAGATCCCCTTTTTACTATCCGGAGGGCAGTTACAGGCAAAAATATGCTGTGACGCGCTGCTTGTACTACATCTCCCAGAATGCCCTGGTGGGGGCGAACGTAAACAGAAAGCTACTAGAGGGTTGTGGGCCAATCAGAGACAATGTGAGGAGGCTCTTATACCTCCCCCACCAAGATGGCGGCGCTTGGTTTTCCTTGCTGCAGTCCTTAGACGTTTTTCGTGTTTGGACCTTGGACCTGCCGCGTTTGAATCTTGGACCTGCCGTGTTTGGAACTTGGATCTGCCCTGTTTCCGAGATCAAGTGTCTGGACGTAGTCCCCCTACCTTCCCTTTGAACTCCTGGAACTTTTCACCTTTCCGTTTGGACTCGCTGCACTTTACCGAACTGTGAGGTGAGGCTGGACATCGCGGCTCCTCCCCTTGCACTCGCTCCACTCCCCCCGAAACCTCCGTGACTCTTGACTTGGAGTTTCGTTTTGCGCACGGAAGCGCTTACACGAGACAGACATTGTTTTCATTTCTTGGAATTAGCAGTGCGAGAACGCAGCTGCCTTTTCTAATTTCCTGTTCCGTTCCTTTCACCCTTGGAAACGCGAGGAAGTGTTTCTTCTACGTTTGGCCACATTATTATTTTTGCGGAAACGCGAGACAGCGTTTCTACTGCAGACAATTGTGCTTGTGCAAAGTGAACACTGGAAAACGTGTAGTTGCGTTTTTCCTTTTTTTGACGTACACAGGCAATCTTTATTTTGTTTGGAACATTCTCACTGGATATCGTCCCCGGATATAAAAGAGAAAAGAAACCCTTCAAGGGACTCCGTGGCCTTACTGTATCTTTATTTTCGAGAGAGACCAACAGACTCTTGCTTGAGTTATATACTTTTGTTGTTTGGGAGCTCCTTGGGTGCTCATTGAAAAAACCTTATGAGGGTATTTATCCCAAAGGTCAGGTAAGAGCGTAACAGCATATTTCTCCTAAAATAACTAGTAAGCAAGTGACAAGACTTACTTGATTGATGTTACTTAATCCTGTCTTTTGTTCTTGTCTTTTCTACCCTCTGCAGGGAACTGTATCCCATTGATGTTTGGAGCTATATCCTGACCCCAGTTAGACCTCTGGTTTTGGTCTCTCTCTTTTCCTAGGATAGTAGCCATCCCCTTGTGTTTTGTATCACGGAGGAGGGTCTGTCTTGGGGAAGGGGATTGACACTGTCTACACTTCTGAGGAGTCTGGTTTCTGCCTGGATACTGGTCTACGCCCGACAACTATCCACGGGGACTGGAGTTGGAATAGTAAATTAAACTATTCACTATCCAGCGCCCCAAAGCACTATGCGTTGTAAAGGCATGCGTTGTAAAAACAGCGTTGTAAAGGCATGCGATGTAAAAGCATGCGTTGTAATGTCATACATCCGAGCAAATTACATTTAGCAAGGGCTTCTTTACAAAAGAGGGACCTAATTGCTTAACTTGATAATAACTTAAAAGGCACTAGTAACCTTCGCTTTCAGTAAAGGGACATGGGCCTGCTGTATCACTAAGGCTGATGCAATACAACAAAGGAAGAGTGAATGATGCACTAGACACATGGTTTTAGCCTGTCATAGAACTACAGTTGCAACATTGTGCAACCCTTGTGCAGAGTGGTGCGGTTGAAGAAGTTTACAGATATTCACAAGCTCTGTCCAGTACTATGGGCTAAATTCACAAAAGTACATTTACATGAGGACAATTACACATGTGTAGATCTACTCCTGTAACTAGGTGTAACACTATACTTTGTTTTTTGCTACTCACAATTTTGAGTGGAGAAGTACCACTAGGTGTAGACATTTGTGATTCCACCCCCTCTAATTAGGGCCTCTAAAACTGATTTTACGAATGTAAAGTTATTAATTAGTAACTTTTCACTTGTTGGTGATTTCCTTTTAGGAAAGTGTAAGGATCTTTTGTAAATATTTACAAATATTAAATGAAAAATTATTGTAAATAACACTATTAAATTTGAACTAATGTAATAAACAAGCTCATAAATTCTTAAATGTAAATGTGGATTAAATAATTCAAATATTATTTTAATCTCTAATATATACATTTTAAAAACTTGCTCATCCACACTAATATTTTTATTTTTGTTTAAGTAAAAGTGGTTAAAAATATGCAATCAATGTAAATACTTTTTAGAACAAGTTATAAAGTTTAATTTTATTTTTAACTAAGTGCAGTATTAAAAACACAATAATCAATACACTTCAAAGGCAGAGGTGGAGATCTTCACTCTCCACCTGAGTAGCTTTTCGTAGTACACAAGTAGTACTACTGTAATAGTACAAAATGCAGTTTGTCAATTTGGCCCTTTGTGTCACTGTACTATGGCAACTTCTCCAATGCATCAAAGGATATTGAGTATATATACTGCAGGTCTAAATGTCCATGAGCATTTTTTTCAAGACATTAACTACTGGGAGGAAAGTGCCACATAGGGTGTGTGTGTAAGTGTGCTTTACTTTTGACATTTAATTACGCAAAATTGGTTTAGATCGGAAAAGCCAGCACAATAGAAAGGGATCACTGCAATGGAGTACATCCAACTAAAATATGTATTTGCACATTTAAAAAAATAAACAGCAAACAAATGTGTATGTATCAATTAAAATCTAGAAATGAATTTGGCATCTTCTAAAGGCAGCTCTAGACAGAAACGTTTTGCAAGCCTACCCCAGGAACTCAGGTAATGTGCACCAGCTCGTCTGCGGTTTAGTGCAACTTAACCATTGTCATGTGACCCCCTCGGGTGGTATAGGGTGGGGGGTAATCAGCTTGGAGCTACAGCTTGAAGTGTGAGTCTAGAAGAAGAGGTGCTGCTGGAGAATAGGAAGTAGCTGGCACAACTAACCTGTTTATTCTAGAAACTATTTGCTGAAAAGCCCGCCGAAACCAGGTGGTTCTAAAGGGCAGTTTCCATCTGAAAACCGGTGTATATGGGTAATTCTTCGAAGTAAAAGAGTCCCTATTACTTAGGATGAGGCCCTGGCGGATGTACTGGCACAATCTAGCAGATGGCGAGTAAGCTACAGAGTAATCCTCTTGGCGCTGATCGAGGTAAGTGGAGGTAAGAAAAACAACCGACATACAGGATTAGCCAACCGATATCGAAGAAGGCTTTTTCGATTCTAAAGTTCACAAACTGCAACACGGTTTTATTTTGTTACCCCTGCATGAAAGTTGAACGACCAACAATTATTTATTCTGGACACTTTAAACTTGTTACACTTCTCTTTGGCCCTTACTTACAATTCACGAGGTTGGCCCTCACCCTGCATATTATTGCGTGGCAGCTTGGTCTCTTAAGCCCACATGTTTTCCATCCTGATCTCACCTGCGTACTATAAAAACCTCTCCCTGGTCACACACACTCCCCCGCATGTTTACCTCCTTCCTACCTTATATCGCTTTTGGTTTCTGCTGCCACTTTTTACTCATATTTTACGTATATTTTCTTCCCGTCACAGGTGCTTCTAATTAGCCTTATTTTCTGCTTTGATCTGCTGTTCAAAACAAGAAATATTTGACATTCTTACTGCTGAACACAGACAAAATAATTGCTGTTTTCTAAAGTACTGTGCTGCAGCCAACCTCAGGTTTTCTGAATTCCCCTCGCTTTATCCCTTTCACATACAACCTAAAGGCTATTTCTTTAATGAATGTAACTAATTGCTGCAACCACTTCCACAGGTTGGCCAACCCGGTAACTCTCATCAATGCTATAAACTCAGCTTACGTTGTACACAATTTCAAACAAATTGTCTAGCTGAAACTTAATAATGAGAATAGGACTGAAAAATAGGTTATGAAAGGGTGTTTACTTCACAGCAAAGGATGAACGCTGCTCTTACCTGCATGGCACGGTCAATAACCTGTTGGGCCATGGATGGTGCTACCGTTTTGATCATGGCGATTTCCAAGGCAGCTGCCTGTATAAAGTTGTAAAATTAGAGCAGACATTAAACTGAGTACTTCAGTCATCATTATATAGGAAAAAAGCAATGCTTTCCTTAATTGGTAATCTCACCATGGTACCACTATTGCTTGTATATGTATTTTTTCAATTAGCAGATTTATACAGTGCTGTGATGTAAATGTAAACAGGTTTAAATCGCTCAGTAAGATAACAAAAGAAACCATAGGCAAGAAGGGGACCACTAAGAGGTCAACAAAGGAGTATTTTAAAATTTTAAGGGGCCTTAATTGTCATTTAGGTACTAGTGACTTACTACATTTAACCGCAGGACAAAGAGGTGCTTTTTCTAGGTACGTCAGTGGAGCAGTGTGACATGAAACCTAGGTAGGTGGAAAGGAAATGATGGAACAATAAAACAGTTAAGAAGGAGTTTCCTGCTTTGCAGTGTTATGATTGCCTTAAATTGTTTGGGCTGACTTTTGATAGAGCAGCTGTCAAACTGACCTATTGCCAGCCCTATAGAAACATGGGGCTATGGGTCCGCTCCCTCCAATCAGCCTCTTTCAGCCACTGGCTTGCGACTTTAACAGTCAAGTTTTGGCTCAGCCCATTGGCATATTAATCTGTCATCTAATGCTATTGGACTGGCAGTATCCTTGCACCTGCATTGAACTGCACTAGGAACTACTTTACAATTGTAACCCTCTCTATATGTTCCTCCTGGCTCCCTCTCATATGTCTTACTGTATACGTTCGCACATTTAGACCACGCCTATCGATTAGGCAATTATTATTTTGTTTAAACCAAGGAACCTGTACTCATTTTTTCTTATTTAAAGTTCAACCTTTGCAGACATGCCCTATGACTTGTTGATGATGCAGTTTATTTAAAGTAAAAAGAAGCAGCATTGCTTGTAAAGATAGGTGGTGGAGGTACACAGACAAATGAGTTAATACATTTCCCATAATGCATAAAATACTTCAGTTTGGCTATAGCAGTGCAGACATGTGGCATGACAATTTCAAGCATAAAAGGGTTGTCTGGAAGAGTTGTGCTCGGTAAAGTCCTAGCACTAGTCAGCCCCTGCATGCAGTGTCACAGACCACAGAGTGTGGAGCTGCGTTGTGCTCTTTCCATCTTCCTCTGTCCTGTAAAGAGGAACCCATGTATGGCCCTAGAGGTCCACCAACTTTGATCTCCCAAGCTGGAACTGAGACCTAAACCACTTCAGAAAAAATTCTCGTGGTATGCTCCCTCAAGAAATCTTCGCTCAGCAACAACTAATCTGGTAAATATCATGAGATTTAAAAGATCTAGGACAGGAACTCGCGGCTGTGGAACGCTTTCCCCCTCAACATCAGACAAACTCAGGATCTGCTTCAATTTAGGAAGAAGATGAAAACGTGGCTGTTCCCTAGGGAGGAATAACACAAAAAACGCTGATGTGGTATGGATTTCTTCAGACACTTTCTTTTCCCTTTCTTCTTTCCTTGCCCTTTCTAGTCTTGGGGATAGTCATCTCTCATCCTGGCACACTGACATCCCGGTAACTCGCAGCGCCAGGATACCCTTTGGGTGACAGTTGCGCTATATAAATACTGTTTACATTACATACATTACAAGCTCAAAGTCTGAGAGCGAACTAGCAACTGTCCACTGAGCCAATACATGCTGGGGGATTTCCCTCCCCCCCCCAGTGCTCTTATAATTCATAAGGGAGGCAACACATTACCTCCAACGTATTACACACACTGACCGCGACACCGTGAACACAGTGTTTCGCCAACGTGTATGCCCAGTCCCTGCAAGCATGCAAAATGTTACTCCAATAAAAAACCCTACCCAAAAACTCACATACAAAAAACTGTATTTATTCTTGAACATGTGCTCCATGATCAGGGCATGCGGCCTGCGGCACATGCGCACAACTGGAAACATCCACAATCACCACAGAGCAAAGGGCCACGTGCAGGATGATAATACATGCGACTCAAGGCACAACTGCTCAACATACCTTATTTCCAACGGTGTCCATCAGATGCGCGGCTTTAAGTACTAGTAATCGCGCCTGCTCAATCTCTACCCGGGATTTAGCAATGTCTGCCATGATGGTCCCCTGTTCAGCTAAAGGCTTCCCGAAGGCCACGCGAGACTTCACCTGAGGGAAACAAGGAAAGCAGCTGGGTGCTACAGGATGGGAGGCTCCTTATCAATAGTAGTACTGTTATTATCACTACCAATATCAGTACTCTATTACTATCAATTACTGTTAGCATTATTACTAATATGTTTATATCCCAGAAATGTTCCAACATATTTATATGTACAGCGTGGGAGCGAGAACTCTGGACCGTTGTATTTTACAGATGAGCTCTGCAACCGTGAAGGGATGCATCTGAGACGATTGCTACTCCTGGGGTGATGTGATTATGTCAGAAATAATACTCGAAGACAAACAAAATCAACTTAAGACAGAAGACTAGTAGTACATACAATATGAATAGAAAAAGAATGCAATGAACATCCATGGCAAAATATAAATTAACGATGACACCTCAAATGTTTCATTTAATAATCATTGAAAAAGCATTTGTGAACACAAAACGTGTTAGCTGAGAGTTAAGAAGATTTCAATGAGTAAATGTAAATGTAAATGTAAATGTGGGGTGACTATAAATAAAAACAATGGAAAGCCAAAACGTCTTTATTTGAAGCTCATTATCAGCAAAGAAACTAAAAAAGGTTTATTGCTGTAGCTGAAGAGCATCAGCAACAAAAATAAATAAATATAGAAAGTTCAGTCTAATGAAAAATGTGCATGCAAGATGTGAGACCCCCATCATGGAGCAGTAAACAAACACAAACAAAGTTTTAAAAGTGTAACAAAGCTCACATTTCTTTGTAGAAAAAAACTGCCTGGAAGCCAATTGCAGCTACCAGACCCCCAGGGTTGGATTGGGATTGAAAATCGGCCGGGGCACGCCCCAAAAAAAAATCGGCCCTCATTTGCATAATCACTCCTCAAATCACTGCTTTGGCGTAATCTTTGTAAAAAAACTTTAGGGGGGGGTAAACAAAATGCACGTGTTAAGTTTACAGTGGTGAAACAAGTTAGGCCACTTCCACTCAGGCCCCCTGCCACCACTCAGTATGTGCACACATTAATGGGCAGGCCAGCGAGACAAAGGGAGTGACACCTCTTGCTAAACGTAGGTAATGAGCGCCCATCTGCCTCTAGAAAGGCCACTCAGACACCCACTGGGCCACTGGCTGTATTCGAACAATAGAAACAGCGCCCAAATGGCCCCCCAGACTACTAAAAAAAGAGGCCCACAGCAGCACTCGGACACCGGCCCCTCGGGCATTGCCCGAATGTCCGCGTTACCAATCCGACGCTGCAGACCCCCAAAAAAGAAGAAAAATAAAACAAAATGTGTTGCAGAGGGGGTGTAAAGGGACAGGTGGGGGATGGGAAGCAGCAGTGGACCCGGAGGAGGGGTGTAGTCTTAAAAAGTAACTAATGCCAAGTGGTGCCAGTAATGTGGAGCGGCAGGGGACTGAAAGCAAGAGGAAGCAGGGAACGATACATTATAAGAAGAAACACAAGCCAAGTGGGACAGGGAGGTGCGGAAAAGACAACAAACGAGCTTGGGAGGGGCCAACAGGGAGAGTATGGGGGGAGGATATGCAGTGAGGAATCCACAGGCAGATATTGTATCCACCAGAAAAAGCGTTACCGAAGGTAAGTAACTTGTTTTTCTGATGGATACATCTGCCTGTGGATTTCTCACCTTTTAAATTGAATGCCCAAGCAGTCCCGCTCCCGGGAAAGGGTGCCTTCCTGCCCATCCCAAAAAAATCCCGGAGCACAGAACATGCAAAATGGCTGTCCCGTCTCACCTCGTAATCCAAACAATAGTGCTTTGCAAAAGTGTGGAGGGAGGCCCAAGTTGTTGCCTTGCAGATGTCTACCACAGGGACACCTCTAACTAAAGCCGTAGAAGAATACTTAGCTCTGGTAGAATGAGCACAAATACCTTCAGGAGGCTACGTCTTGGCCAAGGCGTAGCAGATCTTGATACACAGGATGATCCCTCTGGACAGCGTTCTCTTGTGGAAAGCCTTGCCCTTCATCCTGCTTACATAATCAATGAAGAGTTAATCATCCAACCTGAAGTCCTTTTTCTGTCCAAGTAGAAGCTGACCTCCCTCTTGGGGTCCAGGTGATGAAGTTTCTCCTCCTCCTTAGAAGGGGGAGGGGGAGGATAGAAAGTGGGTTAGGTGCAGGGGCGTAACACAGGCCCCCGCAGCCCACGCGGTGCAGGGGGGCCCCTAGCTCCAAGGGGAACCGGCACTGAACTGTGGCCGGGAGAGCTCCTGATTGAGCCCGGAGGGGGCCCCCCTAAGTACCATGCAGGGAGGCCCCCTCACTTTTCGTTACGCCAGTGGTTAGGTGATGGACTGCCTCAAGTGGAAAGGTGTGACCACCTTAGGCAGGAAAGCAGCTCTGGTCCCAAGAACCATCTTATTCGCATGGAATGATGTTAAAGGAGGCTTGGAACTAAGAGCCTGCAATTGAAACACCTTCCTAGCGGAAGTGATTGTAATCAAAAGGAAAATGCTACTTACCAGTATGCATCTGTTCTTGGCATGTAGAGCTGCAGAGTAGTACACTGTGCATTAGATCGCCACCTGGTGTTGGGCTCGGATGATTGCAGGTTGTTGTCTTCTTGGAAGAAGTCTTTGTTAGTCCCGATAGGTGACTCCTCCCTTGGACAATACTGCGCATGGGCATTGGCTCCATCCTCAGATTGTTTTTCGCCATGATGGGAAATGATGGAGTCAGTAGAAGTAAAGAAAGAAGGATGTCCATGCGTATGCATCTAAGTAAGATGAAAAACTGGAACGGATACAAGTCCCGGGGAGGCGGGAGGGCGTGTACTACTCTGCAGCTCTACATGCCAAGAACAGATGCATACTGGTAAGTAGCATTTTCCGTTCGAGGCATATGAGCTGCAGATAGTACACTGTGCATCGATTGTGCAGCAGTATCCCCTCTAGCGGTGGTCACCTGTATCCGTTGCTGTCGTTTGAAAGAGAGTTTTAAGGACAGCTTGGCCTACTGCAGCTTGCTGCTTGGCTTGCACATCAACACAATAGTGTTTAGTGAAGGTGTGTGGTGTAGACCATGTTGCTGCTTTGCATATGTCCTCAGTGGTATATTTCCTAAGAAAGCCATAGAGGCTTCTATTTTGCGAGTGAAGTGCGCTCTAGGAGGAATTGGTAGCGTACGTTTAGCCTTTATATAGCATATTTGTATACACTTTACAATCCACCGTGCAATCCCGCCTTTAGAGATGGGGTTGCCTTTGTGCGGAGGAGAGAAAGCGACAAACAGTTGTTTCGTTTTTTTAAATGATTTAGTCCTGTCGATATAGTAGAGTAGAGCTCTTTTAACATCTAAGGTGTGTAAAGCCCTTTCTGCTACCGAGTCTGGGTTTTGGAAAAACACAGGTAGCTCGACAGACTGATTGAGGTGAAAAGGAGTGACAACTGGGAGAAATATTGGATTAGACCTAAGAACCACTTTGTTAGGATGTATTTGAAAAAATGGTTCTTGTATAGTGAAAGCTTGAATTTCACTTACTCTTCTGAGAGAGGTGATAGCAACAAGGAAAGCAGTTTTCCATGTTAGGAATTGCAGCTCGCATCTATGTAGGTGCTCGAAGGGGGGTTCCATAAGTCTAGTAAGGACAACATTTAGGTTCCACACAGGAGAAGGAGGCAACCTGGGTGGGATTATCCTTTTCAAGCCTTCCATGAACGCTTTAATCGCGGGAACTCTGAAGAGAGACAGATGTGGTCTGTTTTGTAAATAAGCTGCAATTGCTGCAAGGTGCAGGCGTATGGAAGAATATGCCAAATTAGACCTTTGTAGATGTAGAAGGCAACAAATGATATTCTGGATGGAAGCAACAAGGGGATCAATTTAATTATTTGTGCAATAAATTACGAATCTTTTCCATTTAGCAGCGTAACACGCTCTGGTAGTGGGTTTTCTTGCTTCTTTAATAATATCCATACAGTCTAGTGGTAGGTTTAAATAACCAAACTCTAAGACTTCAGGAGCCAGATCGCTAGATTCAGTTGGTGCAGGTCTGGGTGCCTGATTTCGCCATGGTTCTGTGTTAACAGAGATGGAGTGAGCCGCAACTTTTGGTGTGGAACTAGAGAGAGTTCCAGCAACGTGGTGAACCACGGTTGGCGTGCCCACGTGGGAGCTACAAGGATTAGTTTGAGAGACTGTTGTCTGAGCTTGCGCACCACTAATGGAATTAGTGGGAGAGCGGAAAAGCATACGCAAATCTGCCTGACCAGTTCATCCATATCGCATTGCCTTCGGACAGTGGGTGTGGAAACCTGGCGGCGAAGGCTGGGCATTTTGCATTTTCGTGGGTGGCAAATAGGTCTATGTGTGGATGACCCCACTGCTGGAAGAATGGCTGAAGAACTTGTGGATGCAATTCCCATTCGTGAATCTGTTGTGACTGCCGACTCAACAGATCTGCTATCTGATTGTGAACTCCTGGAAGCTGTTCCGCTAGCAGATGTATGTTTTGAGGAATGTCCCATCTCCAAATGTCTTGTGCAAGCTGTGACAGTTGCAGAGAGTGTGTCCCCCCCTGTTTTTGAATATAGTACATGGATGTCATATTGTCCGTCCGGATGAGGACAGCCTTGCCTTGCACGTGGAGTTGGAAGGACTTGAGTGCTAGGAATATTGCTAGCAGCTCGAGATGGTTGATATGGAGTAGCCGCTGTTGAGCGGTCCATTGACCCTGAGTGGTATGTTGTAGGAGATGGGCTCCCCATCCTGTGAGGGATGCATCTGTGGTGAGCACTACTTGTGGAACTGGCTCTAGGAACGGCCGCCCCTTTGTCAGGTTTTTGGTGTTCCACCACTGCAGAGAGCGATGTGTGTGGCTGTCCACCAACACCAGGTCTGTTAGCTGACCGTGAGCTTGGTTCCACTGTCGTGCTAGACACTCTTGTAACGGACGCATTTGCAATCTTGCGTGTGGAACTATGAAGATGCAAGATGCCATCATGCCTATGAGTTTCATGAAAAATCTGTCTGGGAGAGACTGTTGGAGTTCAAACACAGCGACTAAGTTTTGAATGCTCTGTATCCTGGCTGGACTGGAATAAGCTAGAGCTGTAGTTTTGTCTATTGTAGCCCCTAGATACTGATGTACGTGCGAAGGCTCTAGGTGCGACTTGGTGTAGTTTATTGTAAACCCTAAGTTGTGCAATGTTTGGATCGTCTGATGTGTGTGTGTAACACACTGACTGGCTGATTTGGCTTTTATGAGCCAATCGTCTAGATAAGGGAAGACATGGATCTGTTGTCTTCGCAGATGTGCTGCTACTACTGCTAGGCACTTTGTGAATACTCTTGGTGCCGTCGTCACCCCAAATGGAAGGACTGTTAATTGATAGTGTTGTCCTTCCAGTACAAACCTTAGATATTTCCTGTGAGCAGGATGTATAGGGATGTGAAAGTAGGAGTCTTTCAGATCTAGTGTAGCAAGGAAGTCTCCCTGTTACAGCAGTGGAAGCACTTGTTGCAGAGTGATCATATGAAAATGATCTGACTGTATGTAATGGTTGAGGGGGCTGAGGTCTAGAATCGGTCTGAGGGTCCCGTCTTTCTTGGGAATTAGAAAATACAGCGAGTAAACCCCCGTTCCTTGTTCCTTTAAAGGAACTAACTGAATCGCACCCTTCTGTAGAAGGGACAGAACCTCTTGCTGAAGCAGAGCTAGATGATCGGTAGACATTGGACGCTGTTTGGGAGGTATGTGTGGAGGGGTTGCTGTAAGTTCTAGGCAGTAGCCATGTTGGATAATCTGTCTTACCCACCTGTCTGTTGTAATGGAGTTCCAGACAGGCAGGAACTGTGTTAGTCTGCCCCCTACAGGAGTGGAATGCTGCGGGGGAGCGTAGGGAAGTCATTGTTTAGGGGCGGAAGAGGCGCGAGTGTTATTACCTCTACCTCTGCCCTTGGTATTATTGCCTCTGTATCCTCCTCTATAGTAACCTTTGTTGGAGGAGGTTTGTGTCTTGAAGGACGTGTTAGAGTCTGTTCCAGTTTGTTTGGAGTCGCCCCTGTAAAAGGAGCGACGAAAGGAACTACGAGATGGGGTAGACTGTAAGGCCCCCATCGACTTGGCAGTGTCTGTGTCTTTTTTCAAGGGTAGTGTCTACCTCTGGGCCGAATAATTGGTTCTGATTAAGAAGCTGGATCAAAATGGTGGTTTGTACTTCTTGTTTGAACCCTGAGATGCGTAGCCACGCATGTCTCCTAATAACGACACTGGTATTATTAGCCCTAGATGCTGTGTCTGCGGCATCTAGTGCGCATTTGATGGAAGCGTTAGATATCAACTTGCCTTCCTGTATAAGGTCAGTAGCTTGATCTTTGTACTGATCTGGGAGGTGCTCAAGCAATTTCTCCAATTGGTCGTAGGGAGCCCGATCATAACGAGAGAGGAGAGCTTGTGTATTAGCTATGCGCCATATATTGGAAGCTTGCGCCGCTATTCTCTTGCCTGACGCATCAATAATTTGGGATTCTTTGTCAGGCGGGGGTGCTTCACCAGAAATCTGAGAATTGGCCCTTTTACATGCGTTGGACACCACTAAGGAGTCTAGTGGTAGGTGTCCTTTAATATAGACTGGGTCTGAGGGTGCAGGTCTATATTTTTTCAATCCTGGGGTTTAAAATTCTGGTCCGCACAGGATCTTTAAAGACGTCAGTAGCATGCTTAACCACTCCTTTGATCATGGGAAGAATTTGAGCGGATCTCTGAGACTGCTCAAAAGTATCTAAGAGAAAATCTTCCTCAATGGCCTCAGAATGCATGGGGACACCATGGTATGAAGCAGCTCTGTTTATTAGCTGGCCAAACCCAATAGTATCCTCAGGAGGAGAAGGTTTAGATGGGCATGAGGGTGCCTCAGGGACATCAGGGTCATTTGCAGGGTATGGAAAGCCCCACCCAGACGCAGGTTTTGTGTATGGCAAATTCCACGTGCCCTCGCCTACAGGGTATGCAGTGTCTCCTTCCCCGTCCCCTCCACCCAAATCATATTCCTCATCATTTTGTGGGGAATGTGGTGACAATGGAGATTGTATAGGAGAGGTCTGAGGTGAAATATAGGGAGGAGCGGGAGAAGGAGGAGAGACAGGAAAGGAAAAATGCAGAGGAGAGGTTGCACAGTCCTTCTTTTTGGCAGGAACCACTGGTGTAGGTGGTGTAGCTGCAGGTCTCTTTTTTTTTTTTTGAAAACCTTTATTTAAAAAGTAAGGAGATACATGCGCAGGCCCACAACCACCATGGCCGGCCGCAAAGACAGTAAATAGGAACAGGAGAAACGCAGGTCGATCAACAATCAGGATATTCAGAGTTATTTCAGACGTGGCTGTGAGGTCCGCAACACAGGATAGGAGGTTTTCATTTTAAAATATAAGAGAAGAGTAGGGGCTGCAACAACAAGGACGTCACACCTTACAGGAGAAATACACAAAGGAGACGAGGGGGGACGTACCCCACTTACAGTCGGAGACAGGCTATGACTCCAGCAAATCTAGGCGGCCGCGGCGGCCGAACTGGGCAGCAGGCGACACTACAGAAAGTATCATCCCAGAAAGCCCACCCCCCAAGGACAGGGAAACAGAGGCATGTTGAGACGCCAGCAAAAGAAAAAAGGTGTAAGACCAAGAGACAGCCAACCCTACTAAAGAGGAAAAGACCCTCCCAAAGCCGGAAAAGAGCGATAGGGACCATAGAACAAAACAAACTAAAATAACAAACCCCCCCGCACCCGCCACCCTGCACCCCTGTAATGGCTATGGCCTAACCCACTAACAGCGTGCCTGTCGCCCCGGAACTGCCCCACAGAAAGGGAAAAAGTAAAAGAAGTGGAGGAGGAGAGAGACAGACACACTCCCGTACACCCGGTACCCCCCGCCAGCAGTGACCTCCCCAAGGCACAATCATCGTCAATCAAAGCAAACATTTGGCAATAACACGGGGAGGACAGTCACCAATAAGAAACCCCCCCACCCCAGCGCCCGGTGAGATACTCGGTGCAATCCCGGCAAAAAGATGAACTGAGCAATCCCAGAAAAGTAAAAGTCAACCCTGAAAGGATCACGGGGAGACCTATCGCCAGAGTCACAGCAAATGCGATAAGGAAAAGCGTCTCAGGTAGACCAAAGCAGTGGCGAGGAGCAAGAACAACACAAAGTTGGAATCAGCCCTGACCAGTGCGAATCCTACCCGTGGCACGTGCCAACCAAGCCACAGCAGACCAGAGGCAGACAAAGCGTCCCCGGCAGTCCGAGGCACTGAGGATGGAACAAAGTCCGAACACAAAATGGCGGCCTCCGCCGTACAGACGGGCCAGGATGAAGAAGAACGGCAGTCCCCTACGACAGGACCCTGAGACTCGGCGTTGACGATCAGGACCTCCAGCGACGATACTCCATCGAATACGAAACGTGAGGGGAAGACCAGGCACTGTGACGGGTGAAGGAGAAGTGGGGCAGAAAACTTCCAAATGGGCAAGGTCAGGCTGCCGCTCGGGAACCTCAAAATGGCGGGTCGAATCGCTCGACGGGACCACAAAGTGCTGTTTAGGTGTCGCAGCGTCAGTGGCCGGTCGCGAGCACACATCGTCCAGCTTTGCCGCCAGAGAGACATACGTGACGGTGAATTGGGAGCGGAGCGCCCCAATTGCTGCCATTACGGATCTCAACGAAAGTGCACCATCCGCCCCCTCCATCCCAGGGCCCAGAGGACGGAGGGGGATACTAGCCCCAGACAACATCGCTGGGCTTCGGGCACACATTCAGGCGATCTCGACAACAGGGGCGCCCCGAACTGGCACGCTCAACACCGTCACCGGCCGCGGGAGCAGCCCGCCAGCCCCGGACCGGGAAACGGGGGTCCGGGCACACAGCCCGCGGCCACGGCTCAGGAGGATCACAACACGTCACGATGCCTCATCTCCGGCACCCTCCATCAACGAAGCCACAAATCGGAAGTGCAAAGAATTATTAGAATCTGGAAGACCGGCCACAATCTGGGTCCCACAGCCGATGTTGATCAGTCCCCACTCGGATGGGTCAGGAATCGAGGTCCCGGCGGCAGCCCTGGAGTAGGCCGAGGATGATACACGACATAACTCCATCACCGAATAAGGTAGGAAGTCCGGGATGGCACCGTTGGCATCAGGCAACCTTCATGCACCCAGGCATAGGGCATTGGTAGAGGATAGACAACAGGATAGACGAGCCGCTGGCGGAGGTCGACGGAGCCGGGAGCTTATGCGGCCATCTTGGTTCGCGACGTAGCTCCTCCTCCTGCAGGTCTCTTTTTGAGCGGTGTGGCACCAACATGACCGGTTTTCGGGTCAATGAAGATCTTTTTCTGTTGAGGATCTGGTTGAAAGAGGTCCTCTTGAGGCACAACCTTCTTGGGCGTCGATTTTTTCGGTGCCGGCGTAGGTTGTCTTGTGTCCTTAGCCTTGAAAGGTATTAAAGCATCCTGTGGCTTAGGTTTTGGCTTAGAAGGCGTCGTTTTTGGCTTAGAAGGCATGTTCGAGGGCTTGGAGGCCTCAGAATCGGGCTTCAGAGCAGGTGCGTATTTTGGTTTTGGTTTCGGGACCGAAACAGGTTTTGGTTTTGGTGTCGGCACTTCTTTCGGTGTTGGAGCCGAAGGGTGTTTTGGCTTTGGTGCTGACAGAGTCTTGCTCGGTGACGAGGCACCGTAAGGCGGGGGACATTTTTTCGGAGTCGATGGAAGACTCTTGGTCGGTGTCGAGGCACCGGAAGGCGTGGAAGATTTCTTCGGAGTCGAGCCTGAGGGCGGGACTTTCGAAGTAGATGATCGGTCTCGACTGGGCCCAGCGGGCGGAGTGCTGACCTTTGCCTTCTGTTTGGGCGTATGAGTGGCCGGGGCAGTGGTACTCACACGTTGACCCGATGGAATGGAGTCGTCGGAGTCATCTGCCTCGGAGACGATCAGGAGATCCGGTGAGTCTTCTTCGGGAACGAGTGGAACCTCGTCGTCGAAGATGTCTTCCGGTGCAGGAGCTGTTCGCCTCATCTCGTGTCGACGGGCCCTCCGGTCTCGGATGGTTTTCTTCGAGCAGAAGGAAGCACAGGCTGTGCAGGTCGACTCGTTGTGGTCCGGCGACAGGCAGAGGTTACAAACCTCGTGGTGGTCGCTATGTGGGAACGTTGCTTGACATTTTGGGAATTTTCGGAATGGAGTTCTTTCCATATGATGCAGGCCGCACGACGTCGATAGGCCCAGAGGCCCACTTGGATGACCGGAATGGAAACTTCGTCGTCGAAAGGTGTCGCAGTCGATGTCGAAGGCAGGTAGTATATGTTTTATGAAGTTCTGCGCGTTGAAGTTGCAGAAAAACAGTTTCTGGCCGGAGCGGAGAAACTTTCATCAGAACCCAGTGCCGGAAAAAAACAATCTGAGGATGGAGCCGATGCCCATGCACAGTATTGTCCAAGGGAGGAGTCACCTATCGGGACTAACAAAGACTTCTTTCAAGAAGACAACAACCTGCAATCAACCGAGCCCAACACCAGGTGGCGATCTAATGCACAGTGTACTATCTGCAGCTCATATGCCTCGAACATATAGTTTTAAACGTTAGAAACTTTAAGGAACAACTATGTAATGGTTCAAAGGGTGAACCCATCCAGAATATGAGAACCAAATTCGCTAGGGAAAGAGAGAAACAGAGATCATCAGATAAATGGGTCTGCAAAGGCTCAATCGATCTCTCTACTCACCATTTAACAAACTTGGTTCACCTACCAGAATAGACATATTTGGTGGAGAGTCTTCTGGCGGATAATATAACGTCCACCATATCCAGTGGGAGAGAGAAGGAATTCAGGTTGCCCCATTCAATCTCCAGGCATGAAGGTGTAGGCTCTGGAGGTGAGGGTGTAGAACCTGCCCCAGCGACTGCGAAGGAGGTCTGCCCTGAGAGGGAGATGCAGCGGAGGGTGCAATGAGAAGCAAAAGAGGTCTGTGTACCATAACCTTCTCAGCCAATCCGGGGCGATCAATATGTCTTGGACCCGGTCTTGGTGGACCTTCCTTAGAACCTGAGGAATCAAGGGTATGGGAGGAAACACTTAAAGAAGCTGTGAGCCCCAATCTAACTGAAATGCGTCCTCCAACTTTCCCCACGTCGGATACGGGAAACTGCAGAATGCTGAGTAGTGCGAGTTCCTGAGTGGCAAACAGGTCCAACTGAGGAAACCCTCTAATCCTAAAAATGTGAAGGTCCACCTACAGATGGATACGCCACTTGTGATCGGCCGAATACTGCCGACTTAGACTGTCCGCACGCATTCAGATCTTCGGCAAGATTATTTGTGATTCCACAATTCTGATGGTCTTGAGCCCAGGACTAGAGTTGCAGAGCCTCCCTGCAGATAAGATACAACCCTACTCCTCCCTGTTTGTTGATGTACCACATTGTCGTAGTGTTGTCCGTTAGAACCTGAACCGACTGCCCGGGAAGGGAAGGGAGGAAGACCTTGAGAGCCAAACATACCGCCCGCAATTACAGAACATTGATGTGAAACAATCTTTACTCTGGAGACAAAATACCTTTGACCTTCAGATCCCCTAGATGGGCTCCCAGTGGAGGCATCCATTATCACTGTGGCCACCGGAGAAGGAGGGTGAAACGGCTTTCCTTGTGACAGGCTACCTGGAACACTCTACCATAGCATGTGTCTCTGGAGATTCTGACCAACTCTTCAAGATCTCCATTGTGTTAGAACCACTGCCTGTGGAGGCACCACTGGAGGGCCCTCATATGCCAGTGTGCATGGCTGACCAACAGTTTGCAGGAAACAAACAGACCGAGCAGGCGCCAGACCTTCAGGACTGGAACAGCCGCTCCATTCTGAAAAAGTGGAATCATAGCCTGGATGTCTTGAATCTTCTGTGGAGGTGGGAAGGCACAACTCAAAGTAGTGTCCAGTACTGCCCCTATGAACAGGCTGCGCTGAGAGGGCACCAGGTGGAATTTGGGTACATTTATCAAAAAACCCAACTCGAACAGTTGTGTTGTTACGTGCAAATGATGCAGCACCATCTCTGGCGACTTTGCTTTGAGCAGCCAGTGATCCAGGTAGGGAAAAACCGGAATCCCCGACCTTCTGAGACGAGCTGCCACCACTGCCATCACAATTTTGTGAAAATTCGCAGTGCAGAAGTAAGGCCGAACGGAAGGACCGCAAACTAGGAAAGGTAAGACCCCACCGTAAAACGAATATACTTCCAATGTGACTTCAGGATAGGTATGTGAAAATACGCATCCTGTAACTTGACCAACACCATCCAGTCTTCCTTCTCCAGCGCAAGAAGAACCTGAGGCAGGGTCAACATTTTTAATTTCTCCTGTTTGAGGTCAAAATTAAAAACCCTGAGGTTGAGGATTGGTCGTAAATGACCATCCTTTTTGGGAATCAGGAAGGATTGCACCCTTTTGCAGCAATGTCAGAACCTCCTGATGGAGAAGCAGAAGATGCTGTTCCTAGCAAAAGCCCTGATAGATGGGTTGGGGAGAGGGACAGGAAGGGTAGAACTCCAGGAAGGGTAGGGCGTACCCATTCTCTATGATGGTCAACACCCAGAGATCTGTCGTACCAGACCTCCAATGCTCTAAGATGGAGGAGTTACAGCTGCTACCCTGTCGTACCAGCTGGAGGAGTTGAGGAGGAGGAGACTTGCTATTGCGCAGCACCCCGCCAATGACATCTGACCTTTCTCCTGTAGGACCTGTACAAGAGATTTGCCTGCTGCTGCTGTGGCTGTAGCCTGACACAAAAGGACACGTTTTTGCCAAAGCCACAAAACTTGCTGAACTACTCAAAGCTCATGGGTTGAGATTGAAGTCCCAAAGACCTTGCTGTGACTGTACTGTCCTTTACTGTGCCAAATCCGCCTTAGTCCCAAACAGGAGAGATCTACCAAAGGGCAAATCCAGCAATCTAGCCTAAACTTCAGGAGAATATCCGGAACCACTGGACTGGAACTTAAGAGGGAGCAGAGGGACAGGTATCACTTGGCGGGCAGCAGCTTGAGCATCCCACAACACCTCTGAGAAATGCACTTATACCTCCTCGGGAAACTTTGGGACAACTTCCCTGGCTGAGGGCATGTGGCATTTGTGGACTTAAGGGCCATACTACCGAACGAGAACACCTTCTTTGCCAATTGCTTCATGCGCTTTTACTCCCTATGCGCAGGCGTAGATGGGAAGGAACCTCGAACCTGCAGACAGCCTCGAAGAGCACGAATTCTGGGCCAGCAAGCTTTCCGGAGAAGGATTGGTGGACAGAAAAGCAGGACCCCAGGAGCCACCTTGTACCTCCTTGCCATAGTCCTGGATACAGCTGGAGTGGACACTGACCTTTGCCAGACATTAAGAATGGGCTCTGCCAACACCTCATTGAAGGGAAGTAAAGGTTCTGAAATAGAGGAAAATAATGGAGCACCTCCTCGGGGTATTAGACCTCAACTCTGCTGTAGGAAGAGGCAACTCCAATAGGTCTGCAACCTTTCTGATCACAACAGGATATGTGGTCACCTCTTATGTCGGTAAGCCCTTTGGTGACGAAAGATCCCACTCAGGAGAGGTGTCAAGGTCACTAGCCTCCTGTAGACCCTCAAAATCCGGGTCAGGATCTACAATCTCTCCTTCCTCAGCCCCTCTCTCTGATACTTCATCCTCGGAACCGGTGTTGGCGGCGCCAGACGCTGCACCGGTGATTTTGGTATCGGCATCGAAGGGAGGTCCACCAGAGCAGGAGTCGAAGCCTGTCGAGTCAAAGCCGGTTCTCGGAACTTGACAGCACCAGGAATTAACCATTTAGAGGAGCTTGTCCATCCAAAGCTAGAAACGGCAGTGAAAACCTTGCCATCAGAAGTGGCCAACTCATAGGCATGAAAGATATGAGCGGTGCCTGCTGTGAGGTGGAAAACCTCCCAGGGAATATGCCAACGTACCCATGGGGCCAACTGGTGCACCAGTAGGGTTTGCTGCTCTGGCGAACAAGCCAAACATCGCATTTAAAAAGTGCAACAGATCTGCTCCTGGAGCCAGGAAAGCAGGATATGCCAGATCAGGTACCACAGGCTCTGGAGCCATTCTGGGAGGCACTAAATTCGGCTTCGGTTGTGCCGCCAGAGACTCCGGAGCCAGAGGTGAAGTGGTTGTCTTCGGCAACGGTGGAGGTGTTACATCTCTCGGAGCTAGTGGAGTCACTTCTCTCAGAGCCAGAGACGGGGCCAGAGATACCCCCGAAGAAGGAGTCGGAAGGATCTCCTCCCTGCGATGATATCTGGGACTCAGGGACACTGACTTTAGAGTCACATATTTCAAAGAGCAATCACAAGAACCATGGCGCCGCTTCTTCTTGTGTTTCTTTGAAGACCTTGAAGTGTGTGGAGTTGGCAACTGATTGGGTCCTTGACCTCCTGCGACCTCTCTTCTGCTTTTTGGCTTGGCCATGAATAATTTGGCCTCCCTCTCCTTTTACGAATCCATGCGCATGCACGAAGTGCATGTCCCGACATTGTGGTCTACCAAGAAGCATCATAAACAATCTTAATGGGGGTCAGTGATGGACATCTGGCCCCCACATTCGCTGCATGGCTTTAAACAAGACTCGGAGTAGTCCTCTTCAACGGCTACAAAGTCGCAACAGCAACAAAGAAACTCCCAGAAATGGAGAGCCTGGGAGAAAAACGTTAAGTGTTGACAGTGTGGAAAAAAGGGAACTTGACATCAGCACGCCGACAAAGTCTTCTTATGGCTCCGATGACGTCACACGGAGACGCGTGCGGAGCAGTTCCATTGTGATGTCCTCGTCGACGTGGAAGAGCTGAGGAGAATAGTTTCAGTGGAATGCTGCGCATTTGAGTAATTCAAAAGGTGAGGAAACCACAGGCAGATGTATCCATCAGAATGTCCAAGCAATAGAGCTGGTGAACGTGTGGAGTGACACCTACGTAGCGGCTAGGTAGATGTCCAGGATAGTTACCCCACATGCTAACGTAATGGTAGCGGCCTTGACCCTGGTGGAATAGGCCTACAAGCCCTCAGGAATTTGCTTCTTAGCTAGTGCATAGCAGATCTTCAGACAGAGTGCAATTCATCGAAAAATGATCTGCTTCTGCATAGCCTCGCCCTTTTTTGCTCAGCTGAACCAGATTGTCCACACCATGGTCTTTGGTACAATCAACAGAGAATGTAAGAGCTCTCTTCGGATGCAGGTGATGCAGTCTTTCCCCTTCCTTGTAAGGATGAGGCGGGGTTAAAAAGGTAGGGTAGAGTGATATTCTTGCCGACATGAAAGGGGAGACTAACTTCAGCAGAAAGGAGGTATGTGTCCGAAGGACCAGTTTGTCTGGTTAAACCATGATGTAAGGAGGGTGGCAGAACTTGAAACTTTCTGACCCTTCTAGCTGATGTAATACCCACTAAAAAAAGAACGTTTTGCTAGTCAAGAGATGTAGAGGAAAGATCTGTAGGGGCTCATAGGAAGAACACATCAGAAATGTGAGGACCAGACGGAGGTCCCATTGAGGCATCACAAAGGAAGTAGGGGGAAATAAGTGCTGTAAATCTTTCAAGAAATGAGTCTCAACAGATGACTTGTAGTGGAACATTGGTCCTGCAACCGCAGGTAAGCCAAAACGGCTTGCAAGTAACCCTTAACAGTGCCCAGGACAAGGCCTGCCGGATTTGGGATAAAAATAAACTGCAACAACTCAGAGAGAGGGGCAGAAAGGTGACGTGATGAGCACCAGCCCACAAACCTATCCAGACTGCAGGCATACACAGTTTTAGTGGAGGGATGCCTGGCTGCCACGATGACATCACAGACCTCGGTAGAAAAATTGAAAACGCTTAACTGCTGCCGCTCAATCTCCATGCATGAAGGTGGAGTGTGCGCAGATTCCAGGGCAGGATCATGGCCTGCTGCTGTGACAGGAGATCTTTCCGAAGGGGCAACCTGATCGAAGGACTGATGCTTATGGTCAGGAGTTCATGACACCATACTCTTCAAGCCCAAGCCAGAGCCACTAGGAGGATATGGGCTTGGTTGGGCCGGATATTCTTGAGAACTCGGAGTGGAGTGGTACTGGCAGAAAGGCGTACAGGAGTCAAGTGTTCTATTCCAAATGAAATGCATCTCCAAGTGAGAGCCGCTTTCAGAACTCCAACGCACAGAAGTGTTGAAATTGTGCGCTATCTGTGGTGGAGAACAGATGGGTGTAGTCTCCATTCATGATCCGCAAGGCATCGAGGGTTGAGTTTGTCCCACCTGGTGTTCAAGGAGCCTGCCAGGTGTTGTACCGTCAGGAAAATGTCCAGAGCCTCCTGACACAGAGTACACAACCTATCCCCTCCCTGTTTGTTGGACTACCACATGGGGCTGGTGTAGTCCGTGAACACCTGACCCAGACTCTGATGGATAGAAGGAAGGCTTTCAATACTAAGTGAATCACTCTCCGCTGCTTTAGACTGACATGCAGCCAAGATTCAACCAGAGTTCTGAGTACTCTGATCTCCACCTCTCCCAGATGGCCACCCCAACCCAGAAGTGATGAATCAGCCACCACTGCCAGGTCTCCATGGCAAGAGAGAAAGGGGTCTGCTACTGACCTAATAGCAGTTCGTCAGCCACCTCTGCAGGTCTTTTGCAATCTCCTTTGATGTCTTCAACAGATCGAAGAGGCTTCCCTGGTGCTGTGCCCACTGGGACTTCAGATCCCACTGCAGAGCCCTCGAATGCCATTTGGTATGCTTTACCAGTAGATGCAGAGGCCATCAGACTTAGCAGCCTTAGAGTCAGTCTCACCAAAATTCAGGATTGAGACCAAAACATCAGGAGCATAGCCTGAATATCCTGGACTCTTCATTACGGAGGGCAGGAACATAACAGCACCACATCAAAAGTGGATTCGATGAAGGGGAGCGCCTGAGAAGAAGTAAGGTGTGACTTCAACATGTTGTTAGAGAATCCCAGTGAGTGCAAGAGGATTGCTGTAGTCTGGAAGTGGGTGATGACTGCCTGGGGCAAGTCTTCCTTCAGCAGTAAGTAATCGAGGTAGGGGAAGAATGGAACCCCAGACTTTTGAAGATGACCACAACTACCACCCTCACTCTTGTGAACACCCGAGGGGCATTGGTGATGCCGAAGGTGAGCACAGCGAACTGAAATTGCTTGTGGCCTATTATGAACAACAGGTAACGCTGGTGGGCTCGCAAGACAGGAATGTGAAAATAAGCGTCCTGCAAATCCAGTGCTACCATCAAGTCTCCAGAGTCCAGGTCAGACAAGACCTGAGCCAGGGTGAGCATTTTGAATTTCTCTTTCCACAGAAAAGGCACTGAGAGGGCGCAGTTCTAAGATAGGATGAAGTCCTCTGTCCTTTTTCAGCACAATAATGTAGAAAGAAAAGCAACCAAGACCTATTTCTGGTGAAATGGCTCTTTTGGCCAAAAGAGCCTCCACTTCCTGACAGAGCAAAGAGAGTAGGTCCTTTGTCAGCAGTCCATGGAATGGTGGCAAAGGCGGAGGGGTGTCCACAAAAAGTATCCAGTGAGCCCAGCTGGCATTGGGGTAGACTCTGCTAGGTGTAACTCACCCGGGGTACTTGTGGCTCTGTGGGGCCTGAAGGCATGCCAGAAGGAGTCAGTGGGCCAAATATGGCAAACATGGTGTCTTAAAATTCATTTAGTTGAATAGGCGTCACTCAGCTGTACTCTGGGTAGTGCTGGAGCTGATCCTGATGCCATCTCCGCAGGAGGAGTGTGGGAGCGGGACCTAGTAGCATACTGTTTGGAGGGGAAAGCTGAAGAACGCTTCAATTTTTTTTTCTTCTAATCCTTTGACTTACACAACTCAGAGGAAGAGGTCTTAGAGCATGAAAATGACCATCCACGAGAATGGCTGGGAGAACAGCCCGACAGAATGACCGAGAACAGCAGAGAACAGTCCTGACAGGACGACCAACAACGACAAAGAGCCGCCTTCTGCTGCATAACAGGAGCTTCATCATCCATTGAGAATCAGCTTGGGGTGCATCGACTTGCACTCGGCGCAGGCCTTGGAGTGGTGATTCGACCCCAGGCACCAGAGACAGACCAAGAGGGGATTAAACACAGATATCTGCCTGTTGCATCCCCCACAAGGCTTAAACCAAGTAGGTTTAGTAGGAAACGTGTCCCAGGCACACTGGGAGCAATTTGGTCAAAAAAGGGTCCTCAAAAAGTGTTTTTTTTAAGTATTCAAAAAGTGATTGAGGTAGCTCTTTGAATGCACGGTTGGCGCAGAAAGCAACTGATATCACCATCCCGGGGTGTTCTTAAATGGCCACCATGACGTCACCTTCAATGCGGTCGATGCAGAGCTATTGACACCACCAACCAGCGTGCAGAGGTACTACTCAAGATTTTTCAGATTCAGTCTGACACCTGCGGAATATTCAAAAGTGAGGACTCTGCAGTTACAAGACTCTATCTGTAAATGTAGGTTAAGATTTATCATGTTTTGGCGCAATATAGCACAGCAACTAAAATTGCTACTAAGATTTGGCACTGTTTTTCTCTGCCTCAACTCACAAACCCTTGTATTATGGTGCAAGACTGTGTGTGTTCCGTCACCTATAGGATTGGTACTGGAAAGGGAAGCATCCAGTACAAAAAAGATGCTTTCATACTTTTCCCACTTTGTATGTGTGCTGTACAGTGCAATATGCATGTAAAGTTGGAAAAATGGGGAGACTGAAAACTTTCTCCACTTTTACACCTGCCGCAGGGAAGTGTATTTATCTGATGCAAATCCCAGTCTACAAAGGTTAGTAGATAGGAATTTTCATTAAAACCTATGGGTTGTTGCATGGGAATGCCCATGTACCACCCTAGGACACCCTTTTGATGCAAAATAGCATACCCCTATGCTGCGTTACTTTAGGCAACTTTCCAATGCAAATCATAATTTGCGTTGGTAAGTGGATCCGGCTACAACTCTTTGCACTGGATTTGCTTGACGAATGTGGTGCAACGTGTTCGTAAATCTGGGCCGCCATGTGGTGTACACCGATGCATTTATCTGGGTGGTTGAAAGATGTACTGCATTTCACGGCAAATAAACATAATAACATGCGGATGAGAACTTCAAAAATACTCACTCGTTCCTTCATGAGCTGCAAAGATCTCTCTGAGAACCCAATAAGTCTCATACAGTGATGTATTCTTCCTGGCCCCAATCTTCCTTGTGCAATTTCAAACCCTCTGCCACATCCGAGCAGGACATTTTCTTTAGGTACACAAACATTTTCAAACATGACTTCTCCATGACCAGCTACAACATGAAAGCACAGTAGACAAAGGAGAGTTATAAAATTGATGTATATTTAATTGCATGCTTTAAAACAGAAGCTTCACTGTCTTATTGACCTGTGAAGATAGCCATGTTTCGCTGGAGCCTGCTGTAGAGGCACAGTTGAGTGAATGGCATAGTATGTACCTGCACTGCTGACACTCTTCGATGCAAGTGTCTAGTAAGAACTTACCATAAGGGTCAGATGATTTCTGATCCTGACTGGCAGAACTCTCTGGCTGGAGCACCACAAAATGAATCCCAAGGAGGTGCTCAATTCAATCAGTGTAATTCCAGTGTGAAGAGCATGATGATACCGACGAATCCCTAACCTAAAGTAATCTTTCCCTGCCAGAAACCTAAAGAGGACTGCAACCGAGGCCTGTGTTTGGTGAAGCCATGTCTGCTGTAGGAAAGCTCTGCTCATCTGAGTGCTGGGTAGGCTTAACAGACCATCACAGTCCCCGGGAAGAAAAAGATTAAATAATCGGCGTGCCATCATGATCTAGGAGCACAAATGCCTCCTGGTTTAGGCTCACCTGGCAGATTAAGAGTAGGGGCGGTTTGCTACTGTTGACCTGCCAGGGAGAGAAGGGAAGCTGAAGGTGCCAAAATATCTAGGAATGTGTGTAGTTCTCGTGATAACCCTTCGAGGTAAACAGCACACACGTTGGGAAGCATACACATACTTAACGGAGCCCTCACACAGCCTGCTTGCGTATGCACTCTCCTCTCCTTGGATGCTGCTCCTCCCAGAAAGAGAGGAATGTTGTCAGGTCATCAGTGAAGAATTAACAGACAATCCTTATGAATAAGGGCACCACAGAGAGGTAAAGAGTGGTGGTAGGCAAGGCAAAGGAGTAAACGGCAGAGGGAAGTCGGGCACCTTTGGCCACATTTAATACTTCCGCATAGTACACTCCAAAAATAGAATACAATACAAGGCAAGACAACTAACAGGCTAGTTTGATGCTGAAGAGTTTCACGGAAAGGAAACTTTTTATTTATCCAGTGTTTACAAAATTAACTTCTCATTCCTCTGCTTTGATAGGCATTAATACACTTGAAACCCCTGCGTTTGTTATATGACTGCGAATTTTTTATATTCAGTCCTGCGTACCAGGAAAGCTGCATCAGCGAGGGGGGTTGTCCTATTGGATTTGTTTCAATAGTTTGTTTTTTATCATCTATTGATGTGCTGTAAGGATGTTACTACAATAGTCCAAGTTTACTGTGGGATTAGGGGGAGCTTGCCTTGGAATGGTGCTGTTTTTAATTGGTCTGTTTAATAACTTGTTTTATCATTTTTAATTTGCTGAAAATGAATTGTTGTATGGTGCTTAGCCTGCTGGTAACATATCGCGTCGGTCATGTCTGTGACATGTGGTATTTTATCAAATATTTAATTGCTGATCTTAGAATGTTTGTGTCCACCATTACACTGTGCTTTTTTTTATTATGTGAACTTTTATGCATTTATCAAATGCGAATAAAGTTGTTTGATTTGCTTTGAGTTTCACGTACATTCCCATTCAGATTCCCACAAGAAAAGCCCAAAAACATCTGGACTGCTTGACACCAAGAGTGGGCCACAGATTCAAGATTATTCCAACTCGTAATCCTTTTTTTTAATAAAAAAAAATAAAAAAATTAAAAAAAAGAGACAAAAGTAAAAATAAATATAGGTATGCAGAATGGTCCATAGATCCAAACAAATAAAGTCCAGTGACTGTTATGGGCTGCCTATTTTTGCCCACAACACACAGAATTTCTGCCAATTGGGTCTGTATTTCACATTTCCGTCCTTAACATGCCATTTTTTACTATCCTTTCATACTTCGGGTGTCCAAAGTGCTATGGGTGTAGATGAAAAGAATTCTGAGTGGCAACAAACCATAGTTTGGGTCCACATAAACAAAATATCGAAAATGAAGCAGGAATCACAGACACAAGGAAAGGCCATACCTGGATCCCACCTTCCAGTGGTCAAAGGTTATGCATTGTACTTAACAGGCAAAGGGCATGACCTTAGGCAATACCCTGTGGTTACTGCGGGCATTATTAAAGCACAAATCCCATGCCCTTTTTAGGTTTCGACCTGGCGAGGGCACGCAGTGCCCCTCCCAGATCGAAAACTTTTGTCAACAGTATGGATGTTCGGACCGCCTCTGTTTGCCATTGGCTAGCTCCATAAATGGACGCTAGCCATTGGCAAACAGAGGCGTCCGTCAAATCCCGAGGCGACTGGTGGGCGTTCCGGCAATGTTTTTCTCATCCTGCCCCTTTAGCACGTCATGCGGCAGTGGGCGGATGTTTTTTTTTTTGGGCGCCATGTTTTTCTCATTTGGAATTGGCTTTTGCAGGAGTCGGCTGGAGCGCCTGAGGAAGTCCAGGTGAGTGCTTGCTGTTTAGTGTTTTTTACTTTCACGGGGAGGTATCCCAGTTTAGTTTCCTGCACTGGCCTACACGCGTGTGCCCGTTCCTGCCCGCCGTTCGTGTTCCCGCCCCCCTCCCGCTGTCCTTTCCCCGCCCGCAGCTCTCCTCTGTCACGGAGTTAGAGGGGGCTTGGTGACTTTCGGCAGACTCCTCCCAGGCCCCGCTGCAGTGACTCACAGGCAGGAAAGAGCCCGCAGCCACGGTTTTAAGAGCAGTCTGGAGCAGGGGCCGTAGAGACAGGACAGGAGGCAGAGAGCAGCGCCGGTCCGCACAGAGAACCCAGGAGACCAACCATGGCAGCCCTCCCCGCGGCTCTCCTCGCCCTGTGCCTCTTGGATTTAACCTGGATGTTGGGAACCCCGCAGTTTACACCGGACCAGAGCCCGTTCACCTGCCCCCCCCTCACGCTCTCCGTGAGCCCTTTCACCCGCCCCCCTTCCCGCTGTCCGTTAACCCGCCCCCCTCCCGCTGTCCGTGCATAGTAGGGGAGAATGGAATGACGTCAGCAGTGTGTCTGAAATGGCTTTGAAGTTCTCCCTCTTCAATGAGAAGTCAGTGCGTGAAACGACGACCCTCTCACCTTCCCGTGAAAGAGATGGCACAGTCCAAGTGTTTCCAAAATATGGGCTTTAGATTATCTGAGTAAAACTGCTCCGGGAACCGGGTATGGTCCGGAAAAGCCTGAGCCACCAGACATGTGAAAAAGACGCAGTGGCAGGGTGGCTGCTGCTGTTTGCATGTGGTAGCTTTCTTTTGTTTGATGTCCAGACATCCCATGAATCAGCCATTCCGCTGCTGTCCACCTCGACATCACACACTATCCGTGACTGACCCCTCGCGGCTGCCACAGTGGGGGATGGGAGCTCAGGAACCAGCACATTTGGATTTGTACATTTTGCTGCAAGCTGTTGCAAGCTAGGGACCTACAAGTGGCAAAATAATGAAATAATAGACATTTCTCAACGCTTTTGTGCTGAGCCCCGCCCCTAACTGTATTTGCCGCATTAAAGCGTTGTTTTCGGGCCTGGGTCTGGTCTTTAGTCAGACAATTTCAGGTGCATAACATGTAATTAGTTTACGGCAGTTTAAAAGATGTCTGTATTTCTCGGCCTCTCCAGACAGGCTGTCGTTACCCGTTATAAGAGCTGATGGGAAGGTGAACAAACCGATCCCGTGCAGTGCCTCACAGAGACCTTCACTGAAGGGGTTTGTTATGTTCTGGGTAAAAAGGTTGCAGTTGCTTTCTAGCAGCAGTAGTAGTGCTCCGAGCGCAGCTGCTTCTCGTTGCCCCTACGAGGCGGGGAGCGATGCCTTCTCCTTGAGGGTTCGGGCTACAGAAAAGAAGCCCGAGTTGTCCAATAAGAAAGCGCTGCGAAAACAGCACAGAGCAGAGAAGACGCATTTCCCCTGGGGTACCAAGTATTATTACACAACACCGGGGCTCAGGGGAAGGGAAAGCTGCAGGAAGAGACAAAACACCGGAACAGATGGGTCTCTGAGAGAGCAAAGACTGCAGAAGGTACAAGAAGAGAGACGTGAGGAGAACAGGGGAGTGGCGGGGCATTGAGGGGATTGGCAGGGCCGGTGCGGTTTGGATTCTCAAGAGAGTGTTTCTGCGCGAGAGACAAAGAGTCGAGAGAAGGAAGGAGAGGTGAGGAAGCAGAAAAAGATATACACGAAGTGAGAAAAGATCAGAGTTACAAGAACAGCAGGACTGAGCCGTATCACTGACAGCCACGAGGGCCCTCAGTCTTTTACACCATGAGTGGGAGAGTGGGCGATCTCAGTCCGGCGCAGGCAGAGGCTTTAGCCAAGTTAAGTACCCATCCATCTGTTCTGTCCATCTGTCTGCCAGGGTATCCACCCGGGCGTTATTATTGTCCGTCTGCCCATTCTTCAACCAGTTCATCTGCTTGTATGCCCATCCTGTCCACATGTCTCTTCCGGTTGTCCACCTGTCTCCGACCATCCCTTCTTCCTATCTGTCCAACCCTGCTTGCCCCCCCGGTTTGTTCATCCTTCACACCTATCTGACCCTTCTGCTTGTCCTCCTGTCCATTAACCCTTCATTCAAATTCATATGCGTTTCTTCAGCTCACCCATCATCCAGCTATGATTCACTCGATCTCCCCGCACTCCTGTCTGTCCGTTTGCCCACCACTCCTTCCCGTCCACCCAGGTGTTCCCCTTTCGTCTCTGTCCTGCTCTCTGTCCGCCCACGGAGTCCATCGACTCCTTTTCGGGCTGTCTGAGTTGGTCCTTCCTCAGTTAGAGCCTCCTGCAGACACAGCACTCAAGGACACTGAGCTCTCCACTTCAACGTGCGCCTTTCTTCCCCAGTGGTCAGCTATTCTGACCAATGAGACTCAGTGTCATCTTAAGGATTTTTGTGGCCCGCCCCAGACAACACATATTTTGGGGCCCCATTTCGGAAAAGCTGTGATTTCTTTTTTACTATTTTCTTCTAATTCAGGTTGACATGATATAACAAAATAACTTTCAGAAACGTGATGAAACAAGAACAGGTAAAATACGTCTTCTTGGTGACTACAAAAATCCTTAACATGACCTGGGGCAAAGAGAGAGCAAGTGAGTGATGTCTAGAGATGAGACAGAGCATAGGTTCACTTTCCAGAGGGACTTTAGAAGGTGGGGTCCTAGGCAATCGCTCACTTTGCCCATGCCTTAAAACATCTCTGCGTAGACTGTCACTGGACCAGTAGGCCAATTAGTGCTTAAAACTGTCCGGTACTGAATCCCTGCACTTCTCTAATTTGAAATATATACAAATTTTGTCATTTACAATGCCAATAGCTCAAACTTTTCCAAAGGCGAAACCATTGCATTGTAAATGCTTGTTCTACTTGCGAGTCATAGCTGTCTTGCTTGCCCTTCCAGTGGTTTTTAGGTTTCGCTGTGTAACCATAACTTCCCGTCAACTGAAGTTCTTTCAAGGTGAGTTTACGCGCAGTTGGAATGCCACACAGGGCATCACTATTAAGCAAGCCCTAAACCCAGCCACTGTGCCCACAAAACACAGCACGCAGGTTTTGGTCCCTAAATATAGAACCCGGGCTTAGGCCCAATCCCTTTGTCACGGTGAGCAGAGCCAATGGCCAACAAAACGCCATCTAGGCCTAAGGATATTTGCACCCAAATTTGCACAAAGTGAAGTAGTGTGGCTCACTGGTTAGAGGCGGCAGACCCGAGAGCAGAGGACGGCCCGGGACCAGGGTTCGATTCCCGGCGCGGCAGGTTTCTGGACCAGGGTCAGCGGACTCGATAATTCTCTCGCCTCGGTGCCCACTCTGATCAGCGATCACACTCGGCAACTCTGGGCATTAGCTTGCCTCATCTTCACTAACGGCCCCACCAGACCGCCGGGGATGCCTGGTCTCACCCTGGAGATACCCATTAAGGAACCATCTCTCAGGGAAGCCAGGAAGGGTTTCGCAGCGGTCGAAGCGCCTTGGGACCCTACGGGTAAGTAGTGCGCTATATAAATGCCTATACATTTACATACATACATACATACACCCAGCCTCCGTTGCACCAACTGGATCTGCTGCACACAGCCTTTTGCTGTGCGCAGTGAATTTGGACCGAGGGCATAACTTCTGTCCTTGGACTGTAGCCTGTAACCTGTGTCCAGATAAAACTGCACATGGCTTCTGGCCCGGCTTAGCAAAATCTGGATTTACAGGTTATCCTACAGCCCCACAGCCATTTCAGCAGCACCAAGGACTCTTAAGGTAACACAGATGAGATTGATGGCAGAAAATGGTCCCTTGGACAATCAGATTCTATTATTTCTAGTGCATTACTTTTTTTCATTTAACTGACATTCCAAATATTGAATGTGCCCTTGTGTAATGTAACTGGTGCTCATTTAAAGCGCTCTGATAACTTTGGGTCGAGCTATATAAATCTAAATATCTAATTATCTAGATGGATAGATGGATAGATGGATAGATGGATAGATGGATAGATGGATAGATGGATAGATGGATAGATGGATAGATGGATAGATGGATAGATGGATAGATAGATAGATAGATAGATAGATAGATAGATAGATAGATAGATAGATAGATAGATAGATAGATAGATAGATAGATAGATAGATAGATAGATAGATAGATAGATAGACAGAAATATCTCAAAGCAAAAAACATTTTTTAGGGAAGTTCCAAATCGTCCTTAGACACAAAACCACTATTGCGACTGCTTGATTATATTCCTAGTGTTTCTGTTTTACTTTGAGCACAACAAATCATGAAACCAGGAAAAGGTACGGAATGAAGGCAAGGACGATCTACCTGCCAGGTCAGGTGAACCTTTGGTCTGAGGGTCACTGGACTAATAAATCCACGGCAGAAGCCAATGTTTAAAGCTATGCTGGATGTGTCCACTCAGCCTTTCATTCACCAGAGGTAGACAATGACTATTACTGAACACCATTAAGTTGTGTAACAACATCTTATCAGCACCAGAAAAACAGCCTTTTCATTGAACCAACACACCCCAAAGCACTTATTATGTGTGTGCTTTTTTTTGTTTTTCTTGTTTTCTCATATCTGTGTATTTGTATAGAAGGTTCAGTAGAAAAGAGTATTGTGGTATCCTCCCCCTACAACTTTGTTCTCGCACCTTGACCAATCTGCATGGCATTTCAGATCAAATGTTTTCTTCAGGATTCGAGAGTGAATATTACAATGTTTGCTGTGACTTAATACTGTAATATTATTAAAAACAAATAATCTTATAGCTACTAGGTAAATATTGCTGGGTTACAGTATGGAACTGTTACTGCCTCGGGTGCTTCCACGTTGCTTGCATGTTCAGTACAAGCTGCACATTAAACTGATATCTGCTTTCAGTGTCTGCCAGCTCAAATAAAGGACTTCGGAATAAAGATCTTTAATCCTTTCTACCTGGCGCATCTTCTGCTCCGAAGACAGTGAGAGGGCGGATAACCTTAATCCCAGCAGTGTCCATCGGGACGAGGACCATCGTCTGCTGCTTGTGGCGTGGGGCGCGGGGGTCCGTCTTTCCCATGAACACAATTAGTTTGCAGCGAGGATCCATGGCACCTGTCAAAAGACACAAGGCAGACAATGCAGGGGAAAATAAGGCATTCCTGGTTACTTCATGCATTTACATCAGTTTTCTGCCAACATAACCTGGCACCACTCCATGTTGAAACACACACAACGTGTTACAAAGTGGTGAGACACATGTAAAGATAACCAGCTGATCACAACAAAGACATCTAACATGACTTTTCCAAAATAACTAGGACTGACCTCCAACTCCTGTTCCATGTCCTAGCTACACTGGCAAGAAGTCTGACAACAAACAATACAGCACACATAAACCCATCCCTTTTTCTGAAAGCAACTAATGGCAAACCGCATAGCAGATAAAGCATGACAGGAACCTTTCCCTCAAAAAACAATGCAACAACAGGTGCTGGGGTCAATGAACACCGGCCAACCAGATTCTAATACCAACAATCGATGGCACAGACTTCTCTTAACGGCCATGAATTTGATCATCAAGCCCAAAATGCTTTACCTCTTTGATTCATTGCCTGGAAGATATAAATGAGGACAGACTAACGTCATAGGCTTCTCTTGAGCGTCAGTTACACATTCCTGTCAATGTAGCACATCAAAGCTCTGCAACATTGCACTTGAGTGGGTCTTAAATGGATTTATGGGGTTTGAAAAGTCATTCTGTTGGACACGATCTTCACATTGGCTCTCCATCTCAATTGCTTTTCAGAGTCCTCTGTATATGGATAAAAGCCTGAATTCTACTAGAATTAGTGAAGATACAGGTTATAAAGTTGAGAAAATGTTTCTATGAGACACCAACATGGCGCATTCCAGTACTTAATTTGAGCCGGTGGTTTCTGGTTCTCGGCAACAGCCCTTAATTGTCAACACCGGAGCTTATGACAGTCTGTCACATGGTGGTGCTGTTTATCTAATGTAGAGACTAGCGCAAAAACAGTTGGTTATTAATTAAAAATTCCTTAAAATGGGTGTTACCTGCCTTCCAAGCCATTCCTATAGCTTTTGGGGCCTGGAATAGTTTGACTTGTCACACTTGTAGAGTTTCATAGTTAGTAGTTGTGTTGGTTTTATCATAGGCTGCGCTAACAGGAGCAAAAGCCTGGTGCAAGCTGTCGTGGCCACCTGACGAGGGCCCGGCACTTACTTATTCACAAATTAAGCACTGGTGCATACACTTTCTGTTCGATGGTTTCAAGAGATTTAGTTTCACACATGTCTGCCTATTATCCCACTAGATTAGTCACAGTGGGCCAGATGTGTTATACTGGCAGCAAAAAAAATGGTCGCACTTTGCAAACTGATTTATCTAGTAATAGATTAGTTCGTAAAATTCGGATTTGGAGTGAGTCGCAATCCCACCTACCTAGCTAATTTTCATTAGGTAGGTCGCAAATTGCCACTCATTCTGATTATATACAGTCAGAGAGATGGTGTGCTGCAAGGCTCAGCAGACAATCATGTTTGATTAAATTTAAATAAATAATTTATTGTTTTGGGCGCAGCCGGATTTCTTTTTTTACAGACAAGATGACTGTTCTTAAAAAATAGTTTTACATTTTTAAACATTTCTGTGTGAGCTGGCAGTGGTCACAAATAATTGATACATGTGTTATTGAGCAGAAATTTTGAAGGGATAAACACAACACAAACCTCCCAAATTGGGAAAGTAGTAACCATTTGGACGTACAATGGTAAGTAGTGCCCAAATGGAGAGGGAAGAGTTGAGACTCACTTGCCATCAAAGTGGTACCATAAACCAAGTGAAACCGTTCTCAATGCAGGAGCTTTACAACTAGTCCAACAGCTCCTGGTAGGACCAGTTATAAGGATTGTTCAAGTTGCCTATTGACTCAGCCTTAAAGGATGAGCCCTGATACTTTCATAAATAGGATTAGCTGCCAAATAACAACCACAAGCATCACTCATCCAGGGCCTAAAAAATAAGATGATCACATCACCCCCATCCTAATAGAACTCCACTAGCTCCCTGCACCATTGCAGGTCCGTGAAGTTATTCAAAACCGGCTGCATAAGTTACAAATCTATCATGACCAGCAATCCCATTTATCTTGAGAAGCTCACCATCTCAGTTTTTCCTCAGCACACCAGCAGATGGGAGGTAAAACACTGCAACCAAAATCACCTTGTCAGGTTTACAGTTTCCGGGCTAACCGGGTTTCAAATCTCGAACACCGCTGTGCTGGGGCTTATATAGTACAACAGCCAGCAAAAAGCTAGGTGTATTCAGTCTGTAGGTGTGGAAGGTTTGGGCAACTGCTTCTACCACAAGTGGTTAGCTTCCGAAGGTCCATCATTCTTGACAGGGACACTGCTGAAGTGACTGCAGCAGGACAGTCTCACCACAAACCCCCAGAGTTAAAGGGAGGGAGCCACCGTTGCTGGGTTGTGTAAAACAAGGTGATGATAGTAAATGTTTTGATAAAGCCTCGGGAAAGGCACTAGGAGGCAGAAATATAGCCGTAAGCTGGATCAAGTTCAGGTGTATCTCAGCCTGAACAGCAAAGAATTTGTCATCATTGCCACCTGGGAAACAGGAGTGAAACATTAAATTCCCTGCATTGGATTTTTATCAGTGAGTCACTAAAATTTGCCTCAGAAGTGTTTGTCACACACTCACGGGCATGGACTACGGCTAATACTTTTAACATCTTTGGCAAAACAGAACCGAAGGAGCCACACCGATTGGCTGAAAAGCATGGGACATTGTAGCATTATAGGAAATACAGACACCTAGTGCATCTTGAAGCCACCTATTTGGCTACCTCCAGGAAGCCAGTTTTTGTCACTCTGATGCTGAACACTGGCTTGTATCTTGTTTGACCCATTATATGACAAATCATTAATACACCACCTTTACATGAGAAGGTGGGTCACCCTTCTCTTGCTTTCCTTGCATAGCGACCGGACATCGACTTTAAATAAACATGTAGCGGCAGAACTCCGAGGCATGTAAAAAGTGCCACCTCAACATGGCTTATTATTAAGGTAGCAAAAGTGAGGCCTGATTAATAATGGCAGACTCGGTCTATAAACCTCAGATACTGTAGGTCCACCATCAAATCCACATTCCAAATTTAGGGATTTAAGTCAAAGTGAGTCTCGAATATTAGTTGTTCATATAAAAACGATCATTCCATTCAAATCCAGAATAATACAATGACCTCTGATCTTTTGACTTCCACAAGTATGTTCAGTAGGTTCAACGTACACTCTGCACTCCTCTAGGAAGCAATCACGGTCTGCGTCTGCGGCTGTAGCAAGGCATGCTGAGGCTGGCAAGCAGATGACTTTGGGAACAGCCATGATGGAAGAAGGCAAGTATGTGGTAGGGAACATAAGTCTCTTATCACTTTAAGAGCAAATGATCTACTGTTATGTTTGGCCAGGGACAGGAACCCCACATATGTAAACCCGTTGGTTAAAAATAGAAGCTGTCTCACCGCTACAGGAAATGACTCCTCAACCAAGCTCAGTGTTTTGAAACTGGCAAAGGTTTTCGAGGAAGTTTATTTACCTTCCCCTTACGGGTACAGTGATAGAACTGAGCAAGACTTCAGCTAGGTGCAAACATAGATTAAGTCTAGTTTGAAATGTCAAAGAAAAATCGGTGCACGTGCAGGAGTTTATAAATAAAAAATAATATTAAATTGTGAATCACAGAGTCAGGCGCCAAGGGGAGCCCTAAGAACCCCATAAACATATAACAATCCAAGCAGAGACAAGCCACACATTTTTTCATATATAGACCACCAATGGAGATGGTGATGAGACTGAAATAAATATGTTACACAGGTGCACGATCCGAATTATCATATTGTGTACAACGGCCTCCAAACTGATACAGAAATGTAAGTTTACAGTACTCTGCAAGCTATTCAAAAATGTAGTGCTTACAATGCCAGCCATGAGAGCGAGGCGTTAAACGTGACAAGCACAAACCTGTGAGCATTAGTTAGTACTGACCAGAAAGATGGCTGCCACTGGTACAGTTACGCTAAGGCAATATTTTATTGTTCAAATCAGTTTTATTGTTTGAAAGCAACAATCAGCCAGAGTGCAATTAAAGGCCTCATCCCACGGGGTTGCCCAGGCCACAGTAGTTACATAAGTAAAAGTACCAACAGGAGCCAAAACATTATCCCACCGAACTCCCCTTTTCTTCCCCCCTCATACTCACTCCTGGATGATAGACTCGGGCTACATTAACCCAACCTGGGTCTCAAGTCCCTTGCTGTTCACTTCTGTCCCCTCTCCGAGAACAGCTATTTGTAGCACTTAGTCTCAACAGGTGCAAGTATTTAAGGCAAGTCAGTTTGTTAATCTCTGCTGAGAGTAACGTTATGTAGAGTTCCCACAGCTCCCGGTATGCATCTAGGGTATGCGTCATTACCACGGTCAGTCACTGCATACCCAAAATGCACCATTTCTTGTGTCGCCAGGTTGTATGTGTTAAGAGCTTCTCCGTGCCCCAGTGGGAAAGGATCACCTGAAGCACGGCTATAAGTGATAGCCTAATGTACTGGCACCTCCTAAATTTGAAGGGAAAGGTCAAAGAGTTGGGGAGCCCTAGGACTATGTAGGCAGGGAAACCGGGATGCTGCATTTCAGAGTGTGTGTCGATGTCTGTTAGGATTGAGTACCCATATCGTGTGAGTTTTGGCCAGGTTCCCATTGCGTAGTCTGGCGGGTGTCAAACACCAGTAAGTGGCTATTTTAGTGGCTGTTTCTATGTTTGCTGTGTTACGTCAATGAATGGTGTGTGCTATAGTGCATTTCCCCCCATTCTTTGTAAGTCAGGAATCACCCCAATTAGTATTACAACAGAAAAACACACAACTCTGTGATAATGCTCCTATCTCCATCTTTTGTTCAGAGTCATTTTTCAAAGGGTGTAAGAAGACATTGTGACCCGGATGAAAATCAGGATGGGTGTCCCAGTGTCGCACTTGTAGGTAACGTAGGCATTTCAAAACAAGAGATTAGATAAAGGGTTAGGTATAGCATATGCCGAAAACATACTGCAAGATAACACTCAGATCTGAGTGAGTTGTCTATTTATTGGGCACGTTGGGAGATGCATGTATCAAAAAGGCATTATCATGGTGCACAATAAAGAGACGTAAATTACCTGATGACCACCATTTACGACCGTTCAGAATGAAGAAGTCCCCATCTTCTCTGATTGAGGATTCAATGTTGGTGGCATCTGACGAAGCAACCTAGGTTTAAAAGTGTTCCTGGTTTAAATGCAGATGTCAAATTATACAAAAACCATATTGTCAGCAGAAAAATGTATTAACTTATTTATTTTGTAATTGCTGCAACATGTTGCATTCAGGCAAGTTTCAAACACTTTTTTATGCAAATAAAATAGAGTTTTATGTATAGATGGGTGAGTTCAGGGTATAGCAGGGCAAAACAAGTGTTCATAACTCCAGATGAACGTGGTCATTGGTATAAAGTGGAATTCACAGTTAGTCAATTAGCATTCCCGCCACTTCTGAGCACTAGAATACCGATGGTTTAATCACTACTGAAATGTGCTAGAACTGCTGGTTACAGGATATCTAATTGGTAGAACATTCCAGTCCTGGGAACAGCAATATATGTTGCTCCTTGTTTTAGAAACAGGAACTTGTGGGAGGGATAGTGGGTATGTCGAGGAGGGTGTCAGTAAGGAATGGTAATGCCAAAGTTATATCACGGCTGGTCCAGACTGAATGTGAGTTGGATCCTCCAATCAGCCTTCTTTGATCGCGGAGTCCTTCATTCAGACTGGCATGATGCCAATACTCACCTGGGCAACAGTCTAAGAAAGGAAATATTAAGTACAGTTTCTGTCTCCAAGGTGTGTCGCCTGGGATCCTGCTCAGTAATGCAGGTCATGGTTTGGCAAGTAGGTCAGCTTTCCTGTGAGTCTGAGAGCCCCATATTCAGCAGTCAATTGTTGCCAATGAATACGTCAACCACTCCTAGTCAGTTGGCTACAGTGCTCCAGAATGTCTAGTTTTGGAAAAATTATAGCAGAAAAAGAAATAAAAATTCTCTTGGATGAAAAAAAAGGAAAATCATCTTACACCCACCCTCAATCACTCCAAAATAAAGGCACCTTAATATTGTAAAGTGCAACCACTAAGGAGGAGAGCAGGTGGTATCTTGAGTCCTACGCCTGCACCACATGGTTAATGTTTTTCCTCCTAACAAACCATTTATATCAGAGGGAAAATATTAGCTGAGTTGGGTTGGTTCAGTTACTCATGTTCCAAGGCTGACATGTTCAGCGTCATGAAGCAAACTTTGACACGTAAAGGCCAATCAGAGTTGGGGCAAAGCTGTAGATTAGGCAGGTTCGTCAAAAGGTATACTTGGCAAGGGAATCTGCAGGTCTGATGGGCGTTATGCCTTTTTTTGCCAATATCTGCTATGAAGCAATGCTTAAAAAAGACATCTCACAAGTGAATGCTAACATGGTGGGAGTAGATACCTCAGATGACAGTACTACGGGGTTGCAGATCCTGCAAGACGTTTACTTGAAAACTAAAAGTTGCACCACTTAGTTATGTAAAGACGTCACTTTGGGACTGAAGCATTTTTGTGTAGTCTAAACAGGGACAAGGGAAAATAATAAGTCTTTGCAGGAAACATGGGACACTGTGTCAGAGAGAACAATTTCTTAAAGAGTGTAGAGCGTGGGGGGGCGGTGGGGGCTGGGAGACGAGAAGGGGAAGCAGCAGCAGAGTATGTCACAGAGCGCCCATTTAAATTGTATCTTATACAGATCACAGGCCTGAACTGCCCATTCTACCTCTCTAGCAAATGCCTGGCAGGCAGCAGGCGAGGTGAAGATTGGCAAAGCAGTGTAAAGAGAAAAGGAAGGGAAAGTCCCCAGTGCTCGTGTGATTCAAATATGAGGGAGGGAGTAAAAGGGGAGTATAACAGAGGACTTTTAAAATGCAGTCCTGGGGATACACTGAGTGCTAAGGGATAGGTTCAGGTATAACTTAAAGTAAAAGGAGGTCTTTCAAGATTGTTCTGTGGAATAGTAAAGTCCTACAGAAAGCAAGAGAGGGCTTGAGTATTACATTATTTATATTATGGGGATTTGAGCATTTTTATATTATAGGAAATGTATATACAACGGATTGGTTGGTAGAATAGTCCCAGCAGGAAGTGACTCCTCCACAAAGGAGGTTACTATATAGTTTAGACTGTCACTGAAAATGAAGTTAAAATATTTAACATGAATTTGTTAGAAAGACGCGCTTCAGTGCAAGGACAGGAAAAGATTTACATTGGAACGGTTACAATTAGTCCTAATAGTGACAAGGGGTTTTTAACAAAAGATACACAGTCTCAAATTGGTGCAGCACATTTTTTTTAAATTTCTAATCTCAAAATATGCGTCTGAATTTAAATTAACACGTGTAGCAAGAACCCATGTTTTTTCAAATAGTTTGTTTCATTTTAATGTGTGAAGATAACACAGTTTAGCATTTTTCTGATGAGAGTTCGCACAGTTCAAAGCAACTTGTATGATTGGGGGGCATTTTAGTGTGGCACTTGACTACTAGATGGCTAAAAGAAATAATCACAGCCTCACCTATTCGACATGTGCAAACACAGTGATCACATCTAGGCGTGTAATAAAATAAATTCTCTCTGTCAAGGAGGAGTGGTAATCCAGGTTTTAAAGTGTGTGTTCACTCTAATAAACACAGATCCTACTTTAGAAGTGATAATGTGTTTACACCACGTTGGAGACATTCTCATCAAGCATAATACACCCTGCTCTGTTCCAGCAACATTTGGTTAATTTTAATTTGAGATTATTTTAGGGGAAACAAATCTCAAAATCGTCGAACGGTGGATGGGTCATATTTTAGATACAAAAATTGTGTCTTATTTGGAGAGTAAAATGTGTCCTTTTATACAAACTAATAAAGGTTCAGCAAACATTTTATAAGTATGGGATGAAGTAAAAGACTATTAAAGACGTTTGGAAAAACATTTCTAAGGATACTTTTGGAAGGGGAAGATTCAAAGGATCTATTGATAGAAAAATCACCACCAAACACAGCCATGCTGGCTTTTACCCTATACCACCTCCTATACTACAAAAAAAAGTGGGTGCTGCAGGAGAACGCAGAGGTGCTAAAACTAAACAGTGGGTGAGCCAACAGCATCTCCAATACTAAAAACAAACAAAAAAATATGTCAGACCACAAGATAGAGGTGGCTTGCAGACGCAAAAAACGGCTCATGTTCTGGGTCACAGCAGCCTCTATTCACCATGCATGCATTTCTTGGCTTGCCTTTCTTCCCGAAGGAAGGGAAGAGGACAGATGAAGAAAAAAAAAGAAAGGAGGGTAGTGGAGAAGGGGGAAAGTAAGCAACACACACAAAGACACCCTTGGGTGAGTAATTGAACTCTGGAAACTCATTGGCAGGCTTCACGCATTGCTGAGTTCTGCACAGTGATCAAACCAGACATTAGCTGGATCATACAGAACCATTCTGCTATTAAGAACGATTTAAGAACAAGTTACTTACCTTCTGTAACGCTTTTTCTGGTGGATCCAGTATCTGCCTGTGGATTCCTCACCTTATGAATTACCCCCATGCAAAGCATTCCATATAAACTTTTCTCCTCAGCTCTCCCACGTGGACGAGGAAGTCACAGTGGTATGGCTCTGCACGCGACTCCGCATTACATCATCAGAGCCATAAGAAGACCTTGTTAGCCTGCTGACATCAGTTCCACCCATTATTTCCGCGAATGGGTGAACCGACAACATTTTCACAAGTATACAAAGTATACAAACACAGCCAAACATGACATTTATCTTCCTAGACATTTCCTAGAGCCAAGCATCACATGATTTCAACATTAAATCATATAAAAAACCCTGGTGCATCAGGCACGACATGTATGCTTGCAATGATCAACCTTCATGTAATAATAGTATGTTTATATTGTTATTCCTTGATACCATACGTAGACGTTGTTACGGGTGTATTGCCTTTCATGTACATGTAACCTAAAAGTCAATAAAAACAGATTTAAACAAAAGAAAATAATTAAATCATATAAAAAATACACTGATTATTTTTCGGTATAAGCAGACAGACTCAGGGGAGGCGGGTGGGTCAGTGAGGAATCCACAGGCGGATTCTTACTGAAAGTAAGGAACTTGTTCTTCTGATAGATAAATGAGCCTGTGGATTCCTCACCTTATGAATTGCATCCCCGAGCAGACCCACTCCCGGCGGAGGGTGCCTGCCTGTCTATACCAAAAAATCCTGCGGCACAGAACGTGCAAAATGGCTGTCCCTCATCACCTCTGAATCCAAGCATTAGTGCTTTGCAAAAGTGTGGAGGGAGGCCCAAGTTGCCACCTTGCAGATGTCTACCACACAGACACCTCTAGCTACAGCTGAAGAAAAAGACTTAGCTCTGGTAGAATGAGCTCGAATACCTTCAGGAGGCTCCTTCTTAGCCAAGGTGCAGCAGATATTGATACAGAGGATCATCCACCTGGACAGCGTTTTTTGTGGACAGCCTTGCCCTTCATCTTACCCACATATCCGATGAAGAGTTGGTCGTCCAACCTGAAGTCCTATCCAGGTAGACGCTGACTGCCCTTTTAGGGTCCAGGTGATGACGTTTCTCCTTCACTTTAGAAGGGGAGTGGGAAGGAGAAAGTGGGTAAAGTGATGGATTGCCCTAGGTAGAAAGGAGTGACCATCTTAGGCAGGAAAGCAGCTCTGCTCCTAATAATCATCTTATCCGCATGAAATGATGTGAATGAAGGCCTGGAGCTAAGAGCTTGCAAATCACTCACCCTCCTAGCGGAAGTGATTGCAACCAAAAATATTGTTTTCAATGCCAGAAACCTTCAGGGACAGCTATGCAATGGAATAGAACCTGCCCCTGCAACTGGGAGAGGAGGTCTGCCCTGAGAGGGAGACATAATGGAAGGTGTGATCAGAGGTAAAGGAGTTCTGTGTACCACACCCTTCTCAGCCAATCCTGAGCGATCAATATGACTTGGACCCGGTCTTGGTGAATATTTCTCAGAACTCGAGGAATCAAGTGTATGGGAGGAAACACTTAAAGAAGCTGTGAGCCCCAATCTAACTGAAAAGCGTCCCCCAACGCTCTGTGCGTCGGATAATGGAGACTGCAGAAGGACATGGAGTTCACATTCTTGTGAGTAGCAAACAGGTCCAACTGAGGAAACCCCCACATCCTGAAAATGTGATGGACCACCTCTGGATGGAGATGCCACTTGTGATCGGCTGAATACTGTGGACTGAGACTGTCTGCACTCAAATTCAGTTCCCCGGCCAGATGATTTGCGATCATGCAAATCTGATGGTCCTGAGCCCAGGACCAGAGTTGCAGAGACTCTCTGCAAAGAAGATACAACCCTATTCCTACTGGTTTTTGATGTACCACATCGTGGTAGTGTTGTCCATCAGGACCTGAACTAACTGACCGCGAAGAGAGGGAAGAATGGCCTTTCGAGCCAAAAGTATGACCCGCAATTCCAGAAGATTGATGTGAAACAATCTTTCGTCTGGAGACAAAAGGCCTTTGACCTCCGGATCCCCCAGATGAGCTACCCACCCTAGCATGGAGGCATCCATTACCACTGTGGCCAGGAGAAGGAGGCTGAAACGGCTTCCCTTTAACTAGGTTGCTTGGAGTACTCCACCATAACACCTCTTTGAGATCTCCGTTGTGTTGAAACAACTGCCTGTAGAGGCATCACTGGAGGGCCCTCATATGCCAGCGCGCATGGTTGACTAACAGTATGCTGGAAGGGAACAGACTCAGCAGGCGCAACACTTTCAGGACTGGAACAGCCGCTCCAATCTGAAAAAGTGAAATCATAGACTGGACGTCTTGAATCCTCTGTAGAGGCAGGAAGGCACGACTCGCAATAGTGTCTAGTACTGCCCCTATGAACAGGTTGCCCGAGAGGGCACAAGGTGAGATTTGGGTACATTTATCAAAAACCCCATGTTGAACAACAGTTGTGTTGTCACTTGCAAATGATCCAGCACTATCTCTGACAACTTTGCTTGGAGCAGCCAGTCGTCCAGATAGGGGAAACAGGAATCCCGACCTTCTGACATGTGCTGCCACGACAGTCATCAGCTTTGTGAAGATTCAAGGTGCGGAAGTAAGGCTGAATGGAAGAACTGCAAACTAGTAGAGTTGAGACCCTACCATAAAACGAAGATACTTCATTTTTTTTATTGATTCTGTTCATAGCCACACAAAACAGACAGATTGCTACACAATCAAAAAATACCCAGAAAGTAAAAAAAACAGTATCTAAGCATGTTGTATAAACAGCGATATCATCATATTAACCAAAAGAATGAAAGAAAAACAATCTTTTTTTTTTTTTAATGAATCCAAATGATCTATCATTGCCTGCCAAATTTTATACCCTTTTTGCATTTTCCTAACTGATTTAATCCGATAAAGATTAAATTCTGAATAAAAAACATTGTAAAATTTTGCTCGCCACATTTCATATATAGGTGCTTCTGGCTTCAACCACATTGAAGATATACATAGGCGGGCTACCGCCATAGCCATAAATACAACATATCTGTTATTTTGGTACCCTGGAAACGAATTATTATCATTAGATAAACCAAAAATAATCATCTCTCTCGAGATTGTAACATCACACTTTGTAATAAAAGCCAGAAATTTTTCTATAGATATAAAGAAAGGTTTTAACACAGGGCAGTCTGAAAATATATGTACAATATCTGCCTGATCAGATTGGCACCTATAGCATTTTCCATTATTAGAGGTACCCCATTTCATCATTTTAAGCGGCGTATGATAAAGGTTAAATAAAGTTTTATAATGCTGTGAGTATAAATTGGCAGACAAAATAATTTTAGCAGCTATATTAATTGACTCTTGAAAGGGCACAGCCAATGTACCCAATCTATTACACCATTTGGATTCCTGCGTTCCCATATCATCCTGTTGTAAATTCACCAGATGATTGTATAAAGTCCCAATACGTGATGGTTTTTTAAGTATTTCAATAAGGTCATTATGACACAGCGGTAGAGCATTTGGGTGTTTAAGAATAAAATCACGTATTTGTAAATACTTTAAAAAATCGTGTTGGGAAAGACTATATATAGCTTTTAACTCCTGAAAAGAAGCAATTGTACCATCTTTAATAATATTGCCTATGGCTAATATGCCTTTTCCCCCCCATGTACACATAGTATGATCCCAAAATATTGGCGGAAATAATTCTATAGAATTACAAGGAGTATAGAAATTAATGCGACCAAGGGAGATAAGCTTCCGTATAGACCGCCATCCTTTAAATGCAGACAATACCAATTTAAATCTGGTTCTTTTATAATAGCTGGGTTCTACAAAACCGAAGCAGCATTTGACAAGATTGTGGGCCAAGTAAAAGAGAAAAAATATCAGGGCTCTCATATATAGGCGGAGTTCCACCAATCGCAAAATACTTAATATTCTGCATAAGACACGCCAAATAATATAATGCAAAGTTTGGAACTCCCCAACCCCCACGTAATATTGGTAATGTCATAAATTTAGACGCCCTACGCGCAGATTTCCAACCACATAAAAATCTATCAGCTATAGATTGTAGTTTCCTCTGTTGTAATACGGGTATCTCTAATGGTACAGCACGAAAATAATATAAAACTTTTGGCAAAATGGACATTTTTAAAACATTATGTCTCCCAACCAATGATAAATGTAGGCACTCAATTTTCTCGAGTTGATTTCTAACCGATTGCAATATATCTGACCAGTTCACCATGACTAACTCTTGAAGCGATAATCTAATTTTAATGCCCAGGCATTTAGCCTCTGGGGTAACCCGTTTGTCATTAGGGCAAAGTCCTGGTGAGCATAATACCTGTGTTTTCTGGATATTGAGTTTATACCCTGACACCTTGCCAAATTCACGAGTCAGGTTTTCAATTTCACATAATGCAGATTCTGGATCCGATGTTATAATCGCAACATCGTCAGCATAGGCTAACACTCGTACATTACCCCCGGGTAAAACCATAGATTGTATGTGTGTAGATGACATTAGCATTTTTAAAAGTGGTTCTATGTACATGGCAAATAGTAATGGTGAACATGGGCACCCCTGCCGTGTGCCCCGAGTGATGTGAACTACTGTTGATTCTTGACCTGACAAGCATATCTTGGCCCTGGGATGTCTATATATAATTCTAATTCTAATTTAAAACATTTATAAAGCGCAGCGTGCACCATACGGTTTCTTGGCGCTAGTGGATAGTTCGACACCTGAAGAAAATAAAACCTGTTGTGGGCAGAAGGGGGAATTACACAGGGAAGGCTTGTTTGAACAGAAGCGTTTTTAAGTCTTTACGAAAAGAAAGATACTGGGTTGCAGAGCGGAGGTGATCAGGGAGGGAGTTCCAAAAAGTGGGGGCAAGGGTAGCGAAATTGGTTCCACCCCACTTTTTACGTTTGAAACGTGGGATTTGGAGGAAGGATTTGGAGGAAGAGCGAAGCTCTCTGATGGGGACGTATTCATTTAGTAACGAGGAAATGAAAGCAGGGGCAGTGCCTTGACGGGCCTGGAAGACCATACAGCCGGTCTTGAACAGGGAACGTTCCTTAACAGGGAGCCAGTGAAGCTCTCTGAGGAGGGGTGTGGAATGGTGATACCGTGGGAGACCATAGACCAGCCGGGCCGCCTGGTTCTGAACCATCTGGAGTCTCCGCAGGCTATATGCTGGAATGCCGTTGTAGATGGCATTGGCATAATCTAGCCTCGAGATCACCAGTGCGGCCATAAGCAACTTAAGTGCCTGTGGGGAAAAGAAGCGGGAAACAGAGCGGATAGTTCGGAGGGTGAGAAAACAGGAGGAGACAACAGTGCTAATTTGTGAGTGGAGGGTGAGCTGGTTGTTGATTTTAACCCCCAGTGTTTTAACTGTGGTTGAGGGAGTGGGGGAGGGACCAAGAGAGGAGGGCCAGAATCGGGAATTCCAGGGACTGGACGAACCACCGGTGAGAACCAACTCGGTTTTGTCCGGGTTCAATTTAAGATGGTTGTGGTTCATCCAGTCCCTGATGAAAGTCATGGTAGACTGAAAGTTAGAGACAGAAAGAGGAGAAGTGGACAGGTCAAAGATGAGCTGGAGGTCATCGGCATAATTGTACACGGTAACCTCCAACTGCTGAAGAGCAAAGATGAGGGGGGAAATGTAGAGGTTAAATAACAAAGGAGAAAGAGAAGATCCCTGGGGAACACCACAAGTGACAGGAAGTGGAGTGGTCGTAAAATCTCCTAACCGGACCGCCTGAGTGCGGTCCCTCAGGAAGGAGGACAGCCAGATCAGGGCTGAACCCTCAATTCCAGCCGCCCTGACACGGGACAATAAGATGGTATGGTCAACCGTGTCAAAGGCGGCAGAGAGATCGAGAAGTACCAGCGCCTGATGATTGTTATTGTCCATACCCTTCCTGAGGGTGTCCAAGACCGAAACCACAACTGATTCGGTCGAGTGCCTGGGGCGAAAGCCAGCCTGGCGGGAGGCCAATCCCCCGTTAGCCTCTACGTGGGCGCTGAGAACCGCGGTGGCATGGCGTTCCAGCACCTTGCCCAGGTAGGGCAGCAGGGAAATTGGGCGGTAGTTGGCTGAGATGGTAGGGTCAGCGCCAGGCTTTTTTAAGCGCCGGGGTCACTACTCCCTGTGCAAGGGAGTTGTTTAGGAAGGTAATGGGGGCTTCGAGGCAGGAGGAGTAAATATGTTGCAGGATTCGAGCCGGACAAATATCTGCCGGGGAGCCCGACTTTACTTTGGGGAGTATCTCGCGGAATGTAGCCTCAGTAAGGGGAGGGATAGAGGTAAGATGACCACGGACAGTGGGAAAGGAGGGATCCACAAAGGTAGGTGAAGGGGGGGGGATATTAGCCTTGATGGTAGCGATTTTCTCTAAAAAGTAAATATTGAGTTGGTCGCATAATGACTGGGATGGAGGGATTTGGAATGACGCTCTGTCAGAGTAGGCCAGGTTATTCACTATACTGAATATTTCTCTAGATTTGTTTTCAGCTGCCACTATTTTTGTAGAGAAATAGGTGGTTTTGGCAGAGAGAATTGCAGTTTTGTAGTCAGCAAGTGATTTGAGATAAAGGGTTTTTGATAAGGGGGAATAGTTTCTTCTCCACTGTCTCTCCGCCTGTCGAGCGGTCAGTTTTAGCTCTTTTAGGTGGTCGTTAAACCATCTATTGGAATCCTTTGGTCGTCGGATGGAAATGCGACGCAAGGGAGCCACTGAGTCGCAGCCTCCAGTCAGCCAGGTGTTAATGGCGTTGGCTTGAGAGTGGGAGGAGAGACCGGAGAGAGTCGGAGTGGAATTCCGAAGCAGGGAGGACAAGGAAGGGAGGTCGACTCTGTTCCAATTCCGCGCCCAAGTATTTCTGGCGCGTGGGACTTTGGGTACATGGTAGTGGAAGATGGAAAAGGAAATAAGGGCATGGTCGGACCAACAGCAGGGGGATACAGTCACCGGGGATATTTGGAGATTGAGGGACCAAACCTGGTCAAGAGAATGACCGTGGGAGTGGGTGGGGACAGTTATGTGCGGAACAAAGTTCAAAGAAGAAAGAGATTCTGTGAACTCTTTCGAAGCAGTGCACTCAGAGGGGTCCGAAGGCCAGTAATTGAAATCCCCTAGCACCAAGACCGAGGCGTAGTTGACCACCAGATTGGCCAGCAGGTCTTGAAATGCCGGCAGGAATAATGAGGAAGACTGGGGTGGGCGGTACATAAGGAGACAAGTAATAGGGGGAGAAAAGGATAGGGAACGGACCACAAGGAACTCAGTAAGGGCGATGGGAGGAAAGGGAAGGGTTTGAAAGTTTAATTCTGACCGAGCGATTAACGCCACGCCGCCACCAGCCCTGCCCGCCGGACGATCGGCGCGTAGGGCCACGTAGGAAGGGGGGAGGGTAGCCAGAAGAGCAGGAAGGGAAGAATCACAGAACCAGGTTTCGGTCAAGAGCAGCAAGTCAGGCTTCTCAGTGTCAAGCAGGACAAACAGCTCATGATGGTGCTTGACCGCTGATCTGGTATTAAGTAAAAGAACAGATAACGGCGGAGGAGAGGGGAGAGGGTCAAGCGGAGGGGAGTCATGTGGTGGAGGGGTCAGTCGGGCGGGAGGTAATGTAGAAGTGGAAGAAGGGACAAGACCTAATGAAGCAACGTGTCGTTGTACGATCTCTGAGAGAGGCCAGTCGCCTTGGAGGGTGGTAAGCTCCTCAGAAGAATAGGAGGTAAGTTGGGCATGTGGTCGTGCCCCTGGCCCCGTCCGGCCGCGGACGGGCGCAGACGGGCTTGCCTTAGGCGCGCCTTCGGCGCGCAAACGGCGCGCCCGCTGCGCACGTCCGCTGCGCGTCCTGGGATTGCACATTTGATAAAGGGAATCTTTGGGCGGGAAGGGGGCGTGGCCTCTAGGTGGGCGTGGCCGAGCGTGTAACAGGCGAAGGGAGGGGGTCACGTGAGCGTTTGATCCGCTGCACGGCGCCCTCGAAGTGATGATAGCGGTGGGAGTCGAGGTAGGTTAAAAATACAAGTTTTAAAGCACAAGTGACACAATAATTTCTAAAAAAGAACACTCCCGGCTATTTCGCCTCAGGAGACTTACAATCACCCCAGCGCTAGCGTCTCAGCGCTTATGAAGGGCGGGAAGGGGGCGTGGCCTCTAGGTGGGCGTGGCCGAGCGTGTGACAGGCCGAAGGGAGGGGGTCACGTGAGCGTTTGGTCCGCTGCACGGCGCCCTCTAAGTGATGATAGCGGTGGGAGTCGAGGTAGGTTAAAAATACAAGTTTTAAAGCACAAGTATATGACTTGTAAAGCAAATATAAATCGTGGTCCAAACCCCATTTTCCCCAAGATGGCCCATAGGAATGCCCATGCAACGCGATCAAACGCTTTTTCGGCTTCTAAAAGCACCAAACCAACATTTGTATGATTTGCAGTAGCATAATCTTAAGTTGCAATAACACAATGTATGTGATTGATCGTGCCACGACTGGGAAGAAAACCATGCTGTTGTTCAGAGACAAGTGCCGGCACGACTTGAATCAACCGGTTCGCGAGAATTTTGGAATATAGTTTCGCATCTACATTAATGAGTGAAATAGGTCGATATGACCCAGGAAGATGCGAAGGCTTATCTTTCTTTTTAAACACAATTATACTAGCGTCGTCCCATGATGGAGGGGGATTTCCATTTTGAGCAACTGAAAACGTTGCCAACATATCAGCTTTAATGATAGGGAACAGGGTATGATATATCTCCAAAGGAAGTTTATCGGGACCAGTAGCCTTCCCCAGAGCCAATTCTTTAAGGGCACTTTCAAGTTCTTGCATCGTAATTGGCAGCTCTAGATCTTCTTTAAGCACGGGGTCTAATTGAGTTAAGTCAAGTCTATCTATATATTGATCAATTAAATCAATAGAAAAATGTTCTTGAGTATAAAGATCTGTATAATAATCATGAAATACCTGAAGAATACCCTCTGGTGACTCTACTAGAACGCCTTGGCGATTTTCTATAGATGTTATACACTGTGCTGTATTGATGACGCTGCAATGATAGCATTTTTGAATGTAGAGCTGGCTCTATGGGGTACTCCATTATTCCTACTTGGTGATTTTAATATTCATGGGGAGTTGAATACGTGGGATTGGGGGTTTAGTCGATACTCAGGCAGGAAGCCTAAAGTATTTAAAGAACTACGGCAACTACTTCGTCAACATGGTTTGATTGATGGGTGGCCTCTAGCAAATCCGCGGGATCCTGGTTTTACTTTTTTTTCTTCACCCCATAAGAAATGTGTGCGTCTTGATTATATTTTTCTACCTCGGTTTATGGCTGAAGGTTCCCGAATGTCTGTAATGCCACGTATTACATCTGATCATGCTCCGATTGTTATAGACATACTCCTGCTTAAAATCCAGCGTATAAAAAGGTCCTTTACATTTAATAAGAAACTTCTCTTAGATGAAATCTATTTGCAACAAGTTGTAGAATGGGCTCAGCAGTTTTTTGATCTTAATAGGGGCTCTACTTCCTACGCAATGGTATGGGACTGCTTTAAGGCAGGTTTACGTGGTGAAACTTGCAGCTATGGCTGGAGCCTTCAACAGGAAGGTAAAAACAAAATGGCTCAACTTTTGCAGGAGTTAACAAATGCAGAACGTGATTTAACACATATTAGTTTACACCGAGATAGTAGTGTCGCACAAGACGAAGTTGCCAAATGCAAGGCTAAGATTAATGGGCTATGGAGCCAGGACATAGCATGCCAATATAAATGCCATCGTGCTGAGAGATATGAATATGGGGAGAATGTGGGAAGATGTCTAGCGCAAAGAATGCGGGGGCGTCAGACAGCACAGTGTATAACATCTAAACGAAGATAATTCAGATGTAACTTCAAGATGGGTATGTGAAAATATGCATCCTGTAAATCAATCAACATCATCCAGTCTTCCTTCTGCAGTGCAAGAAGAACCTGAGCCAGGGTCAACATCTTGAATTTCTCCTGTTTGAGGTAAAGATTCAAAATCCTGAGGTCTAGGATCGGCCTCAAGCAACCATCCTTTTTCGGAATCAGGAAATACCGGGAGTAGCATCCTTGATCCCTTTCCTGCTCCGGAACTACCTCAATTGCACCATTTTGCTATAATTACAGAACCTCCTGCTGGGGAAGCAGAAGGTGTCCTCTGCGCATGAGCCCTGGTTAGGAGGAAAAGAAGGGGGAAACTTCAGGAAAGGTAGGGCGTACCCATTCTCTATGATGTTTGTGAGAATTTGGCCTGGTATATGATGTTCACTATTCTAGTGAGCACCTTGCACCAGTCCAAACAACCCTCATGGTGATGGTTGTAAAGTCAACCTTATAGACCAGCTATCCTAGTGGTAGCATGGACAAAAGCAGTCTTAGGCTAAACTCAAGAGGGCATGTGAAGCCAGCTGTTTTACCATATGCAATCCCTTTAATACCAAATGAAAGGACACCACACAGGTTATATAGTCAAAATATATGTATTTATTTCTAAATCAATCCTCTGAACTCTTTATGAGGGCAGAGGCACAAGCGCATAACAAGTAACTCAATATAACATACAGTAAGTTGCACAAATATGGATAGGCCCTGGTGGCCCGCTAAACCATATACTAAAATAGTGGTATAAGAACCACGTCACGAACAGTTGTAAGGCTTAGGGCATTAGGAATCGCTGGGGCTACACTGGACTAACAGTAGTTAGGAGGCAGGAGGCCCACGGGATGCGGGTGCAGAGTCTAAATGCACACGCGTGCACACATAGAAGTCAATGGGTGCGTAAAGTTAGAAAGTTAAAGATTTAGGAGTCTTCCGACTGGACTAGGAACTAACCACTTGAAACTAGGACACTAGGATAGTCAATCTTCACAGGAGCACCGAAGTACTCGCGTTACCTCACCCACAGGAAGTGGGTGCATAGGTCCCAAAGTGTGTCGGGTTTCGTCGTGGATTCCTATGGAGCCTTGGAGAAAAGATGCTGCAGGCGACCAGGAGAGAAGAGAGAAGAGTCCGGTTGGATCCAAGGGCGGATCGAGGATGAGGAGTACCTTAAAGCAGAGGGGACAGAGTCTGGGTCACTAGCCAGTGACCAGGATGGAACCAGGAAGGAACCAGGCAAGTGACCGGACAGACGCGTCGAGCAGGAAAATGCATAAGGGCCCCACGCAGCACTCGATGAGTGTGGAGAGGTGATCTTTGGTGCAGTTGGTGCTCGGGGCTGGGGCTTCTCAATCCCCAATGCACAACTTCGAGGGTGCCTCAGAAGTTGCACGGAAAGCAATTCGCTGGCTTTCCAAGATGGCCGGTCCCACGTCGCTCGTCACCTCCACGGGTCTCAGCTTTGCTATGGGTGTGGATCGGGCTGTTGGATGTCTGGAAGTCCGGGTCTTGTCAGGCTCTGTGCTCGGGCTCCGGCAGGAGCGTCGAAAAAGCAAACCGTTGATTGCTTGATGGTGCCTGCTTGTGCAGGGTGGTCACTCCTTGACCACAAGGGAGATTCTTCAGTCTTCTACGTCGAGTAGGATTTCGAAGATCCAGAGTTTCGTATCAGAGTTTCAGGCAGGATAAATCTAAAGTCTTGAGACTCAGCTCCTACCTATATACCCAATCTAGGGGCTGGATTACCTGCTAGGTCCATCCTATGGGTGGGACCCAGGAAGGGGGTGGTTACACCCCTTTCCCTTTGTCCAGTTTCGCGCCTGAGCTGGGGCTGGAGTGCCCCAGCACCGATTTGAACTGGACTATGCATGGGACACCTTGTGTGCCCCAGGCAGTGTCTCATTTCATTCAGCCCTCCCTGCCCCAATACACTATAGCCTGTCTGGGGTGGTGCTAGCACCTCCCGGTGACAGGAAACCTATTGTCCAAGCCTCCCTCGCTGGAAGGACTCCCAGCAGCAGGAGGTCAGACTTGTATCTGTGGCAGCAGCATCCATTTTGTGATGCTGAGGCTATGGTTAACTTTAACCGGGATTAATGGAAGTAACATGTCTTCTCCCTCTAGAAGGCTGGAATGCTACCCCCGTCGCCCTGACTGACGAGGGGGTAGTATTCCAAAGCGTATGACACCTTACACGACATATTTTGATAAAGCCAAACCAAAGTTAGCATCTGACCGCGAGGTTCATAATGCACTTAAGAGTATATGGTATGGCATTATCCTAGAACAGCTATAAGGACATGGTTCCGAAAGCTGCAGACAGGCTCAGCTCATGCTAGAGCACCATCTCACATAAAACTAAGCACTCTGCCTTCAGGATTGTTAAGGCATGCCATAGGAGTGACTTATAGGTGTATATGTGTCCAGATATAAGGTTAGACATAGGAATACTATATCTAAGCAAGGGGTGATTACACGACCTTGCCCCAGCTGAGTGATCAGCCAGTTGTGTCAGTTTGGATGGCCAGCCAGGGGTGGAAAAATATATGCTGCAGCCCCTGGTAGGCCTTGGGTGCACATATGCCCTGGGAACCTATAGTACACTGTACAGGGACTCATAAGAGTGACCCAAATCCCAATTGGTGATGTACCTAAAGTACATGGTGTGAATTTAGAGAGAGAACAGCAGGGCTGTGGGTCTGATTAGCAGGCCCACAGCCACATTAAGTCGAAAACCATTGAAGCAAAAAGTAAAAAACTGGGGTGACCATAGGAAAGCAGACCCTACTCTCCTACAATGTTCCACACCCAGACATCTGCAGTAACACACCTTCAATGTTGTAGAAAATGGTACACCAGTCCTCCCACGGGACAAGCATGCTCTAGGATGGAGGAGCTAGAGCTGCTTCCCTGCCGTACCAGTTAGAGGGATAGCTGAGGAGGAAGAAGAGTAGGGGGAGGAAGACTTGCTGGTGTACTGCACCCCGCAGAGGCTCTCTGCCCTTTCCACTGTAAGATCTGTACAGACGATTTGCCTGCTGTTGCTGCTGCTGTAGCTGCTGCCTGGCACGAAAGGACAAGTTACTCACATATCCATGAAGCTTGCGATATCCGAGGCCCCTGGACTGAGACTTGAGACCCAAATATCTTGCTGCGGCTCTACTGTCTTTAACGCGCTGCAGCACCGAGTCTGCTTTTGCCCCAAACAGGCGAAAACCATCGAATGGCAGATCTATCAAGGTGGCTTGGCCATCAGGGGAGAACCCTGGACCCCGTAACCAAGCATGCCTCCTGGTAGCCACAGATGATCCCATCTCCTGGCAACCAAATCAGCAGTGTCCAGACCAGACTGTATGACCTGACGGGCCACGGCCTGGGCATCTGTTAACACCTCCGAAAAATGCCCTTGAACTTCCTCTGCCAGTTTCGGAAGCACCTCCCTGGCAGAATCCATAAGGGAATGGATGTAGCATCCCAAAAAGTACGTACCATTTGTTGATTTGAGAGCCATAATGCCAGACGAGCATACTTTTTTTGCAGATTGCTCCATACGTTTTGATTCCCTATCTGCACGTGTAGTTGGGAATGATCCTGCAGACTCCTTCGAGGAGCATGAAGCCTGGACAACCAAACTTTCTGGTGATGGATGAGTGGAGCCACCTTGTACCTCCTTGTCACAGACCTGGACACCACTGGATCAGTCATAGGCTTCTGCCCCAGAAATGGAGAGCTGTGGGAAAAAAGAGAACTGACATTAGCATGCCAACGAGGTCTTCTTATGGCTCTGATGACGTCACGTGGAGTCACATGGGGAGCCATACCATTGTGACATCCTCGTGGGAGAGCTGAGGAGAAAAGTTTCAGTGGGATGCTGCACATGGGGGTAATTCATATGGTGAGGAATCCACAGGCAGAGGTAACCATCATAAAACAAATGTACAAAAACCTGTGCACATAGGATGAATGAACAGCTGATGATAGACACGTTAGTGACATCCTCCTGCTAGACGCCGCCCCACCTCCGGGTTGTGGGCTACATGGCTGTGTACAGAACAAAACAGCAGAGAGGACAACGAGGAACCAGGAATGCAATAGATGTACCAAAAAATCCGATGTACAATAAACCTGCAATAAAAATTACTTTACAAAAAAAAAATAGGATGAATGAACAGGCTGAGAAGCAAGAGGAATTTGTTATTGGTCCGGAGATATTCTAAGCCACATTCAGCAGTTACAGTGAATATTGCCTCACATGAAGGGGTCTCCGTCACCATGTTATGCTTGGATGCCAAGATAGATTTCAATAAACTGGTTTGGGAGTTAATATGAGACACACTATCAAATAAAATCCCACAAACTGGTTGTTATTGTGCAGTGGACCAACAGCCAGAATTCTGATTTCATGGAAACAACTGACTCATGTTTCAGTCACAGGGGGCACATGGGAGGAGGTACATCACCAAGGATGTCTGCTGTTTTTATGGAGCCCTTTACACAACTGATTGGGGAAAGCTAAAGCAGGAAGACGGCTATGCACAGCACAAGATACTGAATTCAGAGCTAACTAACTGCCATGTAGCGTTGGTTTACTATCTTCTGAAAGGGGTACCAGAATCAACCAACGAAATGATAAACAGGAGACAATATATGGTGAAGAGCAGCGAATGTATCCATATGCATGGAGTAGAAAGCACAGGTATATAAATTAAAGGTAAAGGTTGTATCTAGCACCGGTAAGGTGCGGGAGCAGTGGCCGGGAGTTCAGACAGATGCTGGAGGGGTTGCAGACACCGAGGTACATTTATTTATTAGGTCTCGCCTGTCAATGCGCATGCGCATTGAGCAGAGCGAGACTATAGGGGTTTAAACAGAGCTTACCTAGACTGGCGATTTGATGCAGTGCATGTGTACTTTTAACTCAATGCGCAAGCGCAATTAGTTAAAATGCGCGTGCACAGCATCAAATCGTCAGCTTGGTGCCGCCAGCAGCTCTTCCCGCTCCGCCCCCTGCTGCATCAAAGGCTGTGCGCTCTGCCTCAGCCCAGCCATTCTCCTCCCCTAATTACCCCCTGCTGCATCAAAGGCTTTTTCACGGCCGGCCGGCCGTGCTTTCAGTTTCACGGCCGGCCGGCCGTGTCTTCTTTTCTTTTTTCATTAATTGAATGCGCTCACAGCTGCAAAGGTCTGCGCCCTCCGTCACTGGTAATCTCCCCATCTCTTGCCCACAACGAATGGATAACCAAAATGTATAAAACCGCCTCATGAGTGCTGCAAAGCCCACGGCCCCCCTCCCCTCCGACAAACTTTAAGAAATCCAGGAATGCTGGTGATTTCATCTCAGTCGTTAAGAGCCCGCAGCGTCTCAGAACCAGCTTGCTTTTTTTTTAGTCATGCCATAAGTATGCGCTATATCCACATCCACATCCACATCCACCACCACATCCATATCCACCACCACCACCACCACATCCACCGCATCCACCACCACCACCACCACCACATCCACCACACCCACCACCACTACATCCACCGCACCCACCACCACTACAGGTGACCGTCTTAGCTCGCTCTGAAGCGGTCGCTCCCCACGCTCCCTGACCTCCAGAATTTACAGCGCTACACTCCTCCCTGCAGCCTGGTATCGTAGCGCTTGGTGCTAATTACTAGCTGAGCTTGCATTGCCTGAATTCATTCTCGTAGCGCCTGGCATTGTAGTGCTTGCTGCTTACTGTTAATTGTTGGTTATTGCTTATTGTAATTTGCTCAATAGCTTGTAATATTCATTGCTAGACTGTTCGCATCGCCTGCATTTGTGCCTGATTGTGCCGCTTCCACTGCTCAGATCATAGCGCTATCTCGGCTGTGCCCCTGTTTCGCTTTCTATTTGTGCTGCCATTTTGTTGTTGTGATTCCTGGCCAGTCTCTCCTCCCCGCTCCCGCCTCCCAGCTGACCCTCCCTCCCACTGATACAGAAGGCTGACCCCACCTCGACCAGAGCTGTGACCGTCTTAGCTCGCTCTGAAGTGGTCGCTCCCCACGCTCCCTGACCTCCAGAATTTACAGCGCTACACTCCTCCCTGCAGCCTGGTATCGTAACGCTGTAGTGTAGTTCCTATTATCCCAATAGGCTCTGCGCATTGGAATAATACCTTCAATAGTATAGGCCTAGACCAGACGTTAACTAGGTCTACTACTGTCGATATTAGACTTAAAGTTTTGGGTTTGCCAGCTAGCTCAGAGTTCACTAGAAACTTTCTTGAATAGGCAAGAAGGAGTTGAACCTCCCTGGATAGACAAGAAGGGATTTAGTTTCTGACAACCATAGAACATGACAACTTTGCTCTCCCCTAATCAAGAGTGTATCTCTAGAGTCGTGTGAAAACAAAAGACGACTTATTTTACTCAGTCAGTACGTGCATTCTTAGTCTCACCAGATTGTAGAGAAAAGGAAGAGACGGGCGTGTTCAATAAAAGATGTTATTTATTGATCAGTCTCTTTTCTCATACAAGAGAAATGGATCGATATTATTGCAATACTTATGGTTAAGTAAAGTGCATACAATAAAAGCAGAAGTATAAAATAATACTGTAAAAACATTGATATGGTTTCTAAGCCATATGAAGGTTTAAAATGAATAAAATGAATACATACACATTTACATTGACTAATCGTACTCAACTGGTGTTTCTAACTACGCCTACCCCGTGTACCTGACCTAAGCCTAATACGTGGGCGGGAGTAGAAAGTTACAGTTTAAGTTAAGTTTGTTTTGCCAAGTGACTGACTAAAGAATTCTCTGCAAGGGGTTATTCAGTTCTGTACCTGGAATCTAGGATGAATGAGGGATGGTATCTCTCGTCTCTGGTCTCGATATTCCAGGCTGCCTGCGAGGGCTACCCGGAAGCGCCGGAGCTGGATTTCTCGGCAGGAGAAAGCAGCGTCTCGTTCTCAGCGCGTCAGGAAGGCGGGGCTGCGCCAGCGGGGTCTGCTCTGCTCTGGGCTTCGGCAAGTCTGGCTGCTCCGATCTCGTCACCACCGCGTGTGTTTGCATAGGGCAATATCGGTAATATTTATACCTTTAAGGTGCCGAGATTGACGTAAGGATGGACATAGATACGTCAATAAGGATGTCATACGACCTGGTCGTTAGCACATTCTTTTGCTGAAGTTCTCGGTGAAATCAAAACAATGGGCGCAGGGTTTTTCCCAGGTCTGTCATAGGTTTGATTTGTTTTGAGAACTCCGTATGCCTTATCAGGGGCTGGAGGAATATCGCTTGTCTAATTAGATGGCAAGGGTTATGACCTAATCAGATAACACGTTCCTGTGCCGTAGTGTGGCTTTATCAGATAACGGTTCCTGCATCATGGGGGTTTTCTGCCTCATGGGATGGCTGCTAGTTAACTTGTTAACCAGAATAGGGTCAGGAATAGGGGGATCGATACAGAACCTATAGGAATACATCACACCCACTCCACGCTAACTATGGACATATTTACGAATCTATGCATAGTAAAACATACTGTAGAGTATCGTGTATACCTTACCACCCCAAAATACATAAATGCATTTTGAAATTATCAAATATACGGAAAAAACAGTCACATGTAATATATGCACTCAAGCTGTAGAATAATCCTAAAGTAAGCACGCATATCTATACATTATCACTAATTTGTATATGAGAATTTACACATGAAATGGCTCTTAATACAGAAAAAAGTTTCGAGACCATTCCATCACAGAATAAAATAATTATGAACATACCAGCGGGCAGCTAATGTCTATAAAGTATCTAAAAATAGAAATTTTAGTTCTCTAAGAATAGTTCTTACTTTAAGCAGAAAATAAGTGTCCCGAAAAAGTCGTAAAAATACTTTGGGGCTGCTGAAAAAAAATTGCTGTCCGTGAACTGGAGGGAAAATTGTTCATGGTATTCTGCTATTCTAGTTGAAGGCCAAATTCAGGGAACGCCGTGTGCGAGCTTGCTCAAAAGTCTCTATTTCTGCTCTGGTGAGAACATCATATCATTTAGACTCTCGAAAAAGTTGTCAACAGCTTCCTGGGAGAGTTTCACTAACTCGGAAAAAGATGTAACCATGCATTCGTGCGCATGATTGTCTCCATTGACGTTTTGATTAGTATTGCTGACAGAAGGTCGTACCTGATCAATGCTGCTTTCATCTTGAACTTCACTACCCCTTAATCATAGTGGTGAAGCTTCCACGAATGCCGTCATCAGGATTGGTAGCCGTTGAGGGCAGCACAAAGCATGAGCCTTTATTGGACTCAACAATGTTTCTGCATCCATTGGCGCATCTGATTGTAGAGTCAGACAGGTGTCTAACACGCATTCTTCTCCGCATAGCAAGCACCGCAATACAGGTAAAACAAATCGATGCCACATTGGTCGAAATGAAAGAAACCAAGTCATGTTCAGGTCTCTAAGCCGGGATAGTCCCAGGATTTTTGATATCCGGTCCCGGTATCCAATGGCTAGGATTGTTTCTTCCCTTGTCGCAGGTGTTTTGTCTGTGACATGGTTTGCCATAACGAAATATAAGGAATAGGATTCCTGCAATCAGTCCTAAAATGAGGGGAAGTCCGCCAAAAATCGAATGGACGAAATCTGGAAAAATACCCAGTATGGCTTTGAATGGTGTTAATGCCATCGAAAATACTGTCTTAAATACTTTTGAGACTCCACTGGTATCAGAAATATTTAAGATTTCATTCAGGATTTCTGCGAAATGTATGGGGGAATTAGTTGATAATAAGGAGTGAATCTCTGCAGTCGTCCTTGCGACTAGGAGATCATACGTTTCTTTTGATGACGTGAGTCTGGTCGGCGTCTGAAGAAGCACTGTTTTCATTCTGCTTAAAGTATCTATTCGAATAGAAGTAATTTTCAAGTTGGGCCATGCCCTTGCCTCCCTGTCTGGAAGGGAGCTGGGGAACAATAAGCGTCCACAGCACTTGACCTTCGCAGTCGTAGTTACGAGATAAGGAGTCCCGGGCATAAGACTACAGCATCTGCGATCTACAATTAGAATGTAACTCCCATTATAGAGTCTTTGAAAGAATGGTTCTATCTCTGTTGCAGGTGCGCCTAGCTGGTGACATGAAAGGTTATTTGAGTTCCCTTCACAGGCTCCATGCAAACTAATTCCATTACACAGAAGTGTACCGCTCAGTGACATTGCACAATTATTGCCACTAAGAAACACTTTCTGTCCTTTATTACTGACACATGCATGTGAATAGGGCAAGTTCCATGTTGTTTTAATGTACCCCTTTCCCAATTTTTCGTACATGCCAGCCTGTATATATTTTTGGCAGTATTGAAACCTGAAGGTTGATATTGGAATATTTATTATCCCATGTATTATCCATTCACTGACAGGTCGTTCTGACATTGTCACTGGTAATCTCTCGAGTTTTTCAATGCTCAGGATTGTATAATCAGCACCCTTCTGGGCCATACTGATTTGTTTATCAGTAAGGTTAAAGATATTGAATAGTGACGTTGTGTTGATTAAACGCCAAGGCACATAGCCTGAACGCAGATTTTGTAACGTCCAGCCAAGCTGTACAATAGAACGCAATTGAGACTGACCGTGTTGTAACAACAGCAAGTCTTGCGATATTATGTCGATTGCTGAAGACACAATGCTGTCAAGAGAAAAAATTCTGGAGGACAGAGTCATTAACCCATTGTCCACTACAGAAAGTGATTTTTCCAAATTAATACGGTCAATTTCCCGTATTCTTTCTGCTGTCTCAATTTGAGTCACCTTCCAGGCCTCGTTGTATGCTGCATATACAGAGGCTGCTATGAAACGTTTCTGACGCTGTTTGCGCGGTCCCATAATGAAATCACGCAAGTCAGCACCATCAGTAAGTAAAGTTAGGTGTTGCTTAATTTCTGCCAGTGTGGAAGTTTGTAGCCATTGAAGGCATAATTTGCCCACACTGTAGGTGGTTATTATTCCTGGGTGTTGTCTTTGGGAATATCTAGGGTCTGGCCTGGTCATTTTGAACCCCTGTGTTTTGTTCAGGAATCTGTTTTGACAGTTATTAGTATCTGTGGGCCAGATCAACCACTGTTTCCAATCAGCATGTTTTCTGTTTTGGTTTAATACATAATTTACGTCTATCTCTTCATCTGTGGAGCTATTGCTGTTCATTGTTTTTGGAATAGACGGTTTATTTAAGTCTTTGATTTTGGCTAAGCCAAGACAGGTAGTTTGTTGAACAGTGTCATTTAAAAATATAATTTGTTCTGGGATCATGCAGGCTCTAAACAAAGATTCTATACCCTGTACTTGCCATTCTTTTGTACCCCAAACACTTTTTACTTCAACATTTTTGTCCCAATAATCAAAACCAAAAGTATTCATTTGTTCAAAGAATGAGTCTGAATATATCAATTTCGTGTTTGTTATCATGGTCTTTGTCCCTGTCTTATTTGACAATTTGAAATAAAATGTTTCGGCATTACTTGTGTTAAAACCTGAAAAGTATGAATATTTGTCATAAACGGTTCTTGAGCTTCCTTTTGGAGGGGTTGCACAATGTTCCCATTGATTATAATTTAAAACATTTCTAGGTTGTGCAGATCTATGTAGAAAATGGTTACCATAGTGGTTATAACAGTACATACTATCATAATTTGTCGAACCCTGCAAATAATCATGTTTGGTAAATTTAGCAGACATCACTAAGTCAGACATCATATTATTTATACTTTCAAAGTCCCAATCATCAGCAAATGAGTTTGGTTTTACAAAGTCACTCAACGAGATCTTAATTTGGTGTGGATATTTCAGGATTTCAACCGGACCATAAATTTCGTAGTCAGTTTTGTCCCATGCTACCCCACCCGGTATAGGATTGGCTGTGAAGTTGACTGAAGAAAGTTCTCTTTTCTCGACGTGTGAAGATGTGTGTGGTTGTAGGATCAAGTTGATTTTCTGACTTGCTGTGTCCATTTTAGCATATTTTCCCTCAATGAAGCGTCCCAAAGTTAGTACCATGATGAGCCAAAGTATGAGGATAAATGCACCAAAACCCACCCAAAATTCAATCCATGGAGAAATTAGATATGTTTCTTTCAGTTGTTTCAAAAGTACTTTAACTTTATCTTTAAAGGTTTTTGTTGATGGCTGTGTTTTTGATTCAGTGAAGCCTTCAGAGGAATCATCGAAGTTTATGAAGTAGCCGGATGCAGTTCTGTCAATTGTTCCAATTGCTTCAGGATTACTGTTTCTTGCATAGTCGTTTGTTACTTCATTATAGATTGGTGTGTCTCTGCTAAATGTTTTTATTTGGGTTTTCAGAGGTCTAAGTTCCATTGCATTGTTGCATAGTCCTTGTTGTAGTTCTGTAGGCGTTTCGAATGTGATTAGCCTCTTAGATTGAACCTCTGTGTTAGTAGCAAATCTTGGTTTTCTACTACTTCTCGGGAGTCCACTTGGCCTACTATTTGTTATCGGCCACATGTTGTGGTTTTACCAGGTCGATGGATACAACTCGGTTCTCCTTTTTACCAGCAAGCGGCGGTAGTACAACTGATCTTGTCCCGTTGACAGACAAGACAGGAACTGCTTTTCTGTAAGAAGGCCCAAATTCCTTCTTTACCGCGATCTTTTCTCTGACTAGATCCCCGACTTTTGGAATCCAGACAGGTCTTGCTGGGACAGGTGGTGGTTCTTCAGTGGTTGTTGGCTGCTGTTTCAACTTTATGTTGCTCAGGTCTTTTCTTGTTTCGTTTAAGTCCTGCAAAATAGCCAAACGATCTTTGATATCAAAGCATTTTTCCTTCACCACTGAAGTCTGACTGTCAAGATCTAAGACTAACATCCTAGTTCCAAATAATAATTCGTACGGACTGAATCCCTTCAGAGAATTTCTTGGCAAGTTATTTAGACTACGTTGGACACTTATTAGATGTTTGACCCACCCAGCTCCCGAACCTAATATCCTTTCTGTTATAGATAGCTTTATGCCTTGGTTTTTTCTTTACACCATCCCGTATCCCTCAGGAAGGAAGTGAGAAGAGTCCCGCTGTGCTATGCTCATTTGGCCATGCTTCCCCTCAGGCTGGAGGGCTAGAGTGAAAACAATGGTCAAACGTAGCATGCTTCTAGCGTATATGCCATTTAGACTCGCAAATCTTTGTATAACAGTCCAGACGTCAGCCGAGTGCTGGTGATCTACATTATAAATGGAAACTAGCCTGTATATGTTAATCGGACGCTTTGCTTTTTACTGTTGATCTTTTCTGGAGTGAAACGACACGGTATTACACCGTTTCTCTCACCACTGCGATTTCTGTTACAGTTTGGGCAGTTCTTTACAAAAATGGTATGATGCAGGCTCATGCCTGGCCACCAGTACCTTGATTGTAATTCTTCCAGAGAATCTTTTAGTTTGAGGTGTCTTAGACCCTCGCCCATATGTGCGTCTGCTATTAACAAGTTTCTCCTGTCCATGTTTGGAATCACTCTATCCCCCACTCCAGGGATTCAAGCAAAAGGGACGGAGTTTGCATCGATTATGTATGTATAATTGAGTGGATAGTTGATCGGTAGCGCTGAGCAATCGCCTTTTGATGACGTTTTCACCGCCAGCACTGTTTCACCGTCAATATACTTCACTGTACGCTTTTTTCGAGCTACGGAAGCCGATTTATTTGCTACCGCTGTGGCTGTCTCAGCCAATGAATTCCCTGCAACGTGAATGCCATCACGCTGATGACTCAGTGAGTGTGTCACGTGAGTCTTTGGTAGTTCTTTTTGTAAAAGAGCTATTTGTTCCCAAAGCAGTTTTTGCTTTATTGTTGCACCTGTGTCATCTTTGTAACCGTTTTGAATCCATGTCTGCAAATCGTTGTTGTATGATTTGACGCAGTAATATGAATCGGACACTATAAGTGTCGGGAATTCGCGATCCGCATTATCTAGCGCCATTTTCAATGCTATTATTTCAGTCTGTTGTTCTGAATTAGTTTCTACTGAGTGTGTTTTTGTTAATAGAGGTCTTAGTTTACCTCCGCGCCACACTTCTTTTGTAATCTCACATGTTGGGTTGTATGCTTGTTCTCCCCAAACGGAGGGTTGAGCATGTCCGTCTGTATAGATTACACAAGCGTATTGTCGTAAGGGCAGAATGTCGATAGGCAGAGGGAATGTTCTTTCATATTCTAGATTTTTCAATTCCTTTAGTTCCGGATCAAAGTAGTAGTATACTTTGTCCGTTGTAATTGAATTCACCCATTGTATCCATTCCGGATTCAATGTTGTTGTTGGTAAATTACAAGGTGTTGTTAATGCCTCAAAGGCTGATTCTGCTGTTCTGACTATGATACGTCTACCGTCCGCTTGATCTTTTTCTCTAGCTATTGCGGTTTGAACTGCATGAACCATGTTTTCTTTAATGCTGAATTTCTTTTCACTTTCTGTGTACAAGTGTGATTTTAACTGGATTTTGTGAGGAGGAGAGTCCTCATCCCATCCTACATGATTTTTATATAAAGCAGGAGCTTGAGCTACTGCCCACTTTCTGGCAAGTGTGTATTTTTTATGAATTGGGATATGATTTTAGAAGGCAGGCATAATTATTTCTTCGCCATGAGGGCACTCCCTGACAAACTCTGGTGGTCAGTCTTTTTCAGCTAGAAGGATGTCATAGCCCTTGGAGAGATTATCCCAAATAGTCCCCTTATTTTTCTAGTCTTATCCCCTTCTATACGTAAAGTTATTTCATATATTTTGTGAGGTTTGCTAACTCTGGTGTCTGCAGTTTCCACTTGAAGATATTCATTCATGTCCACTGTCTCCAGAAGATTCATAAGGACTTTGCAAGCTATGCTCACTTCTGCTGCGCTGTCTAGCATTGTCTGAGCCCATTCTCCGTATTTCAGTTGTGTCCTCAGTATTCTCGGCATTGTTAACTACCTTTAGACTGTCTACCTTCTTTTTTGGAAATTGTAATTTCTTTTTTAGATGAGCAGGTTCCTTGTCTTTGGACTTGGCGTGCTCTTCTCTTTGTTCTGATCGTCCTCTTCTTTCCGATTTCTGCGAGGAAGTCTGAAAAGATTGAGAGGGACGTGTATCAATGTCTTGATATCTATCAGGCTTCTTTATATTATCCCTATTTCTAAGGTTATATCTTTTCCCAGAGGGGTCACTTTGGGGTGACCTGTGTCTTTGGTTTGGAGATTTTTCTCTCCGCCTAGGAGACCTTCCTCTGGACTGGAATTTCTTTTCTTTAGGATTGGATTGTTTGTTTCCATCCCAGCTCTTTTTTTGTGATGTTGAATTATTATTAAAAAATATTTTTTCGGGACTTTCAATCAGTTGTGGTTTTACTGGTATTCCACCTAAACTATCTCTACCTAGTTCCTCATAGGATTTTTCTATAATTCTGGCAATTTCAGCTGGTTGGTCTGCTATATCTGTCTCCTTTAACCTCTGGCGGATCGCCACATTTGCTGCTTCTCCCTTTATGTTGGCTAATAATATAGCCGAGACCTGCTTGAAGTCTTTTAGTAATTTCATACCAAGAGTTAAAGCGGGTTCTGGACCGTATTCGTCTTGAATTTGTTTTAGCACATCTGGTATTACCGATATGGATGGAACACCGTGCGATTTTGTGTAGATGGAAGCAAAGACTGTACCCCAAGTGTCACAGTCCTCCACGTGTGGTGCGATTCCCATTGGAAGACAGATAGTCAGAATCCTGTGTTTTTCTAACGGGGTGGTGTCTGGAAACACCGCCTCTATTTGGGTGATTTTTTGTGCTAACCAGAATGGTATTTGTTCCCGTTTAGCTGGTACCTTACCTAGGCAGGATTGTATGTTCTGTGGTGTAATTTTATTTGTGTTCCCCTGATGAGGGGTCAGCTGTGGAATTTTAATTGGTGGTTGAATTGTTGAAGTCCGCATCACATATTGGACTAATTGTCTATGTAGTTTTATTAATTGTTTTAGCTGTGTTAAAAGGTTTGCTGCAGACATCCCATCGATGTCTGGATGTGGTGTGTATCCTGCTAGAACCGGCCACGTTGCTCCTGGTCTACCTAGTGGACCGAGCCTGGTGATGTGATTATTATGTTTTAGGGCGCCATTAAATAAGAGCAGATGCTCTTGAAATTTAAGTGGTACTTCCACCTCCTCGAAAGGAGTGTACTCATTAGGAGGGTCTTCTGTTTTGTAATAGTGGAAGTACTTTGTTACAGCATTTGCTGCTGGAAAATGTATCCATGAATAATATACCTCTGTCTGCCGATATTCGTGTGCCTCAATCACGAATATGACTGTGCCACCTCTTGATGACCGGGATGAGTATTATATCCGGGTCTGTGTCTAGCAGTGCATTATCAGCTGCTGCGAGTTCAGTTGCTATCCTAACTGTCTCTCTTTCTTCATCACTGTCTACCATTTTACCGACAGGAAGGTTATTTAGTTTGTTTGCAGATCAGGTTTCTTATGGAAACAAAGATTAGATGCACAATATTTTGGAACAGTGTATCCTTCAACGTTGACTAAACCAAGGACCATACATAGGAGTTTCCTCCTGCGAGGTCTGGCGGATATTACCTTTTACCCACTCCAGACGTCTTTGGAGTATTATGGGAAAAAAGGGGTCTGAGTGAAAAAGCACGACTGAGTTACTCTAAATGTCTTACGTTAGTTTTATCGCCCTTCCAAACGCGTTGGGCGCCATGTAGTGTAGTTCCTATTATCCCAATAGGCTCTGCGCATTGGAATAATACCTTCAATAGTATAGGCCTAGACCAGACTTTAACTAGGTCTACTACTGTCGATATTAGACTTAAAGTTTTGGGTTTGCCAGCTAGCTCAGAGTTCACTAGAAACTTTCTCGAATAGGCAAGGAGGAGTTGAACCTCCCTGGATAGACAAGAAGGGATTTAGTTTCTGACAACCATAGAACATGACAACTTTGCTCTCCCCTAATCAAGAGTGTATCTCTAGAGTCGTGTGAAAACAAAAGACGACTTATTTTACTCAGTCAGTACGTGCATTCTTAGTCTCACCAGATTGTAGAGAAAAGGAAGAGACGGGCGTGTTCAATAAAAGATGTTATTTATTGATCAGTCTCTTTTCTCATACAAGAGAAATGGATCGATATTATTGCAATACTTATGGTTAAGTAAAGTGCATACAATAAAAGCAGAAGTATAAAATAATACTGTAAAAACATTGATATGATTTCTAAGCCATATGAAGGTTTAAAATGAATAAAATGACTACATACACATTTAAATTGACTAATCGTACTCAACTGGTGTTTCTAACTACGCCTACCCCGTGTACCTGACCTAAGCCTAATACGTGGGCGGGAGTAGAAAGTTACAGTTTAAGTTAAGTTTGTTTTGCCAAGTGACTGACTAAAGAATTCTCTGCAAGGGGTTATTCAGTTCTGTACCTGGAATCTAGGATGAATGAGGGATGGTATCTCTCGTCTCTGGTCTCGATATTCCAGGCTGCCTGCGAGGGCTACCCGGAAGCGCCGGAGCTGGATTTCTCGGCAGGAGAAAGCAGCGTCTCGTTCTCAGCGCGTCAGGAAGGCGGGGCTGCGCCAGCGGGGTCTGCTCTGCTCTGGGCTTCGGCAAGTCTGGCTGCTCCGATCTCGTCACCACCGCGTGTGTTTGCATAGGGCAATATCGGTAATATTTATACCTTTAAGGTGCCGAGATTGACGTAAGGATGGACATAGATACGTCAATAAGGATGTCATACGACCTGGTCGTTAGCACATTCTTTTGCTGAAGTTCTCGGTGAAATCAAAACAATGGCCGCAGGGTTTTTCCCAGGTCTGTCATAGGTTTGATTTGTTTTGAGAACTCCGTATGCCTTATCAGGGGCTGGAGGAATATCGCTTGTCTAATTAGATGGCAAGCGTTATGACCTAATCAGATAACATGTTCCTGTGCCGTAGTGTGGCTTTATCAGATAACGGTTCCTGCATCATGGGGGTTTTCTGCCTCATGGGATGGCTGCTAGTTAACTTGTTAACCAGAATAGGGTCAGGAATAGGGGGATCGATACAGAACCTATAGGAATACATCACAACGCTTGGTGCTAATTACTAGCTGAGCTTGCATTGCCTGAATTCATTCTCGTAGCGCCTGGCATCGTAGCGCTTGCTGCTTACTGTTAATTGTTGGTTATTGCTTATTGTACTTTGCTCAATAGCTTGTAATATTCATTGCTAGACTGCTCGCATCACCTGCATTTGTGCCTGATTGTGCCCAGATCATAGCGCTATCCCGGCTGTGCCCCTGTTTCGCTTTCTATTTGTGCTGCCATTTTTTTGTTGTGATTCGTGGCCAGTCTCTCCTCCCCGCTCCCGCCTCCCAGCTGACCCTCCCTCGCTCCGCTCCCCTCCACTATCCACTTATGACAGATGCTTTTGCGTGCAGCGTTCACGCGCAGCGGACGCGCCCCATGCGCGCCGAAGGTGCGCCAAAGGTAAGCCCGTCTACGCCCGTCCGCGCCTGTACCGCGCCCAGCGCCAGACCCCCTGGCCCCCGCACTATCCACTCCACCCGCATAACGAACGCCGCCGCAACCCTTTCTGCACTGAACCCCGGCCGACCACCAAACTGCTACCGAGCCGCCCCTGGTCTCACCCATGGACCCTTCACCTGCCATTCCTGTAAGTTCGACTGCACCAAGATCCACACCAAATCCACAAACTCCAAACAGAGCTCCGACACTAACTACCTGGAGTGCATCCTGCTCAACACCCGCTCAGTCCACAGACACGCCATTAACCTTTGGAACCTACTAGACACCACAACACCGGACGTAGCCTTTCTTACAGAAACCTGGATGAACGCCTCATCAGCACCCTACATCGCCGTAGCCATCCCGGACGGATACAAGATCATCCGAAAGGACCGCATCAACCAAACAGGAGGAGGCATCGCCATCGTCCATAAAAACACCATCCGCATCCCGACCAGTTCCGATGATAACCTCGTAGCCGCCGAACACCTTCACTTCCAGATCCACACCGATCCCAAGACCACACTCAGAGGCACCCTCATCTACAGGCCACCAGGACCCCGCACACAATTCAGCGAAGACATCACTGACTTCATCAGCCCACACGCCCTCCCTTCCGAGGACTACATTCTACTGGGAGACATCAACTTCCACCTGGAAAAGAAAAACGACAGCAACACCACCACCATTCTGGACAACCTCGCCAATCTCGGACTCAAACAACTTGTCGACACCCCCACCCACTATGCCGGGCACACGCTCGACCCAATCTTCACCTCTAGCAAGCACATCTCCTTCAAACACACCACAGCTCTCCATTGGACGGACCACAGCTGCGTTCACTTCAACTACAAAAAGACTACAACCCACAACCACTCTCAACCAATCCCCCGCAGAAACTGGAATAAAATCACCACCGACCAGCTCTTCACATCACTCCACCAAAACCCTCCTACTATATCATCGGACCCAAACCTTGCAGCCACCAACTTCACACATTGGATCACCCACAGCGCTGACGAACTAGCACCCTTGAAAAAACATCAAATCAAGCCAGGTAACAAAAAAGCCCCCTGGTTCAACGATGACCTTAAGAAATCCAAGAAGATCTGTCGCACCCTCGAAAAAGCCTGGCGAAAAAACCCAACCATTGACAACATGACCACTTTCAAAAACGCTACCCGCAAACACCACCAACTGATCCGATCCACCAAGAAATCAGCATTCAAGAATCGACTCGACAACAACACCCACAACAGCAAGGAACTATTCAACATCGTCAAAGAATTTACCAACCCCACCGCCGGCACCAACGACATCACTCCCTCTCAAGACCTCTGCGACTCCCTAGCCTCTTTCTTCCACAACAAAATCGCCGACATACACAACAGCTTTGTAAACCAGCCCGGAGAACAGCCCACCCCACCCACTTCTGAACATAAACCCCCCTCCAACAACCTTTGCGCATGGAACCCAATCACCACTGAAGACACCATCCGCCTAATGAACTCCATCCACTCAGGATCACCTACCGACCCATGTCCCCACCACATCTTCAACAAAGCTAACCCCATTATCGCTCCCCATCTCCGAGACGTCATCAACTGCTCCCTCAACTCCGCTACCTTCCCGGAAAGCTGGAAACATGCCGAACTCCGCGCCCTTCTGAAGAAACCCACAGCAGACCCCACTGAACTTAAGAACTACCGCCCCATCTCGCTCCTCCCATTCCCTGCCAAAGTCATTGAGAAAGCCATCAACAGTCAACTCGCCGCCTTCGTCGAATCCAACAAATCCCTCGACCCTTCACAGTCCGGCTTCCGAGCCAAACACAGCACCGAAATCGCACACATCGCAGCAACAGACGACATTCGAACACTACTGGACAATGTAGAAACAGCTGCCCTCATCCTACTTGACCTCTCCGCAGCCTTCGACACAGTCTGCCATAGCACCCTTATTCAACGCCTCAGAAACGTTGGAATACAAGGAAAAGCATTGGACTGGATCATCTCGTTCCTCGCCGGAAGAACCCAGAGAGTCCGCCTCCCCCCTTTTAGATCAGAAGCCACCGACGTCATCTGCGGCGTACCACAAGGATCATCTCTCAGTCCCACCCTCTTCAACGTATACATGAGTCCCCTCGCATCCATCGCGCGCCAACACAACCTCAACATCATCTCTTACGCAGACGACACCCAGCTGATCCTCTCCCTCACCAAAGAAGCAAACACCGCCAAACTCAACCTACACGAAGGGATGAAAGAAGTAGCCGAGTGGATGAAGAACAGCCGTTAAAAACTAAACTCGGACAAAACGGAAGTCCTCATCTTAGGATCATCCCCCTCCGCCTGGGACGACTCATGGTGGCCACCGGCCTTGGGAAACGCACCCATACCCACGGACCACGCACGTAACCTAGGCTTCATCCTGGACTCCCCCCTCTCGATGACCAGACAAGTCAGCGCCGTCTCATCATCATGCTTCTACATCCTACGTATGCTCAAAAAAACCTTCCGTTGGATCCCCACCGAAACAAGAAAGACGGTCACCCACGCACTGGTCACGAGCCGACTGGACTACGGAAACACCCTTTACGCTGGTACCACAGCCAAACTACAGAAAAAACTCCAACGCATCCAAAACGCCTCAGCCAGACTCATACTAGACATCCCCCGCCAAGCTCACATTTCCGGTCACCTGAAAGACCTACACTGGCTCCCCGTCAACAAGAGAATAATATTCCGTCTCCTCACCCACGCACACAAAGCCCTCTACGACCTAGGACCCGAATGCCTCAACACGCGCCTTTCCTTTTACACCCCCACCCGACAACTACGATCGTCCAATCAAGCCCTCGCCGCTGTTCCACGCATCCATAGATCCACCATGGGGGGAAGATCCTTCTCCTACTTAGCGGCCAAAACCTGGAATTCCCTCCCCACCCACCTCCGCCTTACACAGAACCACCTATCCTTCAGAAAACAACTAAAAACTTGGATATTCGAGAATTAAAGTTCCCCCCTCCCTCAAGCGCCTTGAGACCCTCTGGGTGAGTAGTACGCTATACAAATGCTAAACTTGAACTTGAAACTTGAACTACATCCACCACCCCATCCACCACCACCACCACCCCATCCACCACCACCACCACATCCACCGCATCCACCACCACCACCACATCCACCGCATCCACCACCACCACCACACCCACCACTACATCCACCACACCCACCACCACATCCACCACCCCATCCACTAACCACCACCACCCCATCCACCACCACCACATCCACCACCACCACCGCATCCACCACCACCACATCCACCACCACATCCACCACCACCACATCCACCACCACATCCACCATCACCACATCCACCACCACATCCACCACCACATCCACCATCACCTCCACATCCACCATGACATCCACCGCCACATCCACCACCACCGCATCCACCAACACCACCACATCCACCATCACCTCCACATCCACCTCCACATCCACCTCCACATCCACCTCCACATCCACCACCACATCCATCACCACATCCACCGCCACATCCACCATCACATCCACCGCCACATCCACCATCACATCCACCGCCACATCCACCGCCACATCCACCACCACATCCACCGCCACATCCACCACCACCACATCCACCACCACTACACCCACCACCACCACCCCATCCACCACCACCACCGCATCCACCGCATCCACCACCACCGCATCCACCACCACATCCACCACCACATCCACCATCACCACCACATCCACCACCACATCCACCACCACATCCACCATCACCTCCACATCCACCATTACATCCACCGCCACATCCACCACCATCACATCCACCACATGCACCACCACCGCATCCACCACCGCATCCACCACCACCACCACATCCACCGCATCCACCACCAACACATCCACCACATCCACCACCACATCCACCACTTCCACCACCACCGCATCCACCACCACCACCGCTTCCACCACCACCACATCCACCATCACCTCCACATCCACCATGACATCCACCGCCACATCCACCACCACATCCACCACATCCACCACATGCACCACCACCGCATCCACCACATCAACCACACCCACCACCACCACATCCACCACCACATCCACCACATCCACCACCACCACATCCACATCCACCACCACTTCCACCACCACATCCACCACCACCACATCCACCACATGCACCACCACTTCCACCACCACATCCACCACCACCACATCCACCGCATCCACCACCACCACCACATCCACCATCACCTCCACCTCCACATCCACCACCACATCCACCACCACCACCACATCCACCACCACATCCACCACCACATCCACCACCACCAAATCCACCACATGCACCACCACCGCATCCACCACCACATCCACCACCACCACATCCACCACATCCACCACCACATCCACTTCCACCACCACATCCACCACCACCACATCCACCACCACCACATCCACCACATGCACCACCACCGCATCCACCACCACATCCACCACCACATCCACCACCACCACATCCACCACCACCGCATCCACCACCACCACCACATCCACCATCACCTCCACATCCACCTCCACCTCCACATCCACCATCACATCCACTGCCACATCCACCGCCACATCCACCGCCACATCCACCGCCACATCCACCGCCACATCCACCGCCACATCCACCACCACCACATCCACCACCACTACACCCACCACCCCATCCACCACCACCACCCCATCCACCACCACCACCGCATCCACCACCACCGCATCCACCATCACCACATCCACCGCATCCACCACCACCACATCCACCGCATCCACCACCACATCCACCACCACATCCACCATCACCACCACATCCACCACCACATCCACCACCACATCCACCATCACCTCCACATCCACCATTACATCCACCGCCACATCCACCACATCACATCCACCACATGCACCACCACCGCATCCACCACCGCATCCACCACCACCACATCCACCGCATCTACCACCAACACATCCACCACATCCACCACCAGATCCACCACTTCCACCACCACTGCATCCACCACCACCACCGCTTCCACCACCACCACATCCACCGCATCCACCACCACTACATCCACCGCATCCACCACCACATCCACCACCGCATCCACCATCACCTCCACATCCACCATGACATCCACCGCCACATCCACCACCACATCCACCACCACCACATCCACCACATGCACCACCACCGCATCCACCACCACATCCACCACCACATCCACCACACCCAACACCACCACATCCACCACCACATCCACCGCATCCACCACCACCACATCCATCACCACATCCACATCCACCACCACTTCCACCACCACATCCACCGCATCCATCGCATCCACCACCACCACATCCACCACCACCACATCCACCATCACCATCACCTCCACATCCACCACCACATCCACCACCACATCCACCACCACATCCACCACCACATCCACCGCCACATCCACCGCCACATCCACCACACCCACCACCACCACATCCACCACATCCACCACACCCACCACCACTACATCCACCACCGCATCCACCATCACCACATCCACCGCATCCACCATCACCACATCCACCACCACATCCACTGCATCCACCACCACATCCACCATCACCACCACATCCACCACCACATCCACCACCACATCCACCACCACATCCACCACCACCTCCACCACCACCTTCACCATCACCTCCACATCCACCATGACATCCACCGCCACATCCACCACCACATCCACCACATGCACCACCACCACCACCACATCCACCACATGCACCACCACCGCATCCACCACCACATTATTTACAAAATTAAAAGCCATTGTTATTTGTAATATCAATACATCTAAGTCACGTAAATACAACACACATTGCATTACAAATGCTATAGGTGTCACATTTGCGAAAGTTAAAACTATTGACATTGTAACTGACAAAGCTATTAATTTTGCTATTTTCAAAACCAACACATAAATAAAAAAAGTGTCATTTACAATACCAATCGCTCAAACTTTCCTAATGCGAGATCTATTGCATTTCCAATGCTTGTTCACATGTGGTGGGAAAGTGTGGAGATAAAGAACTTTTGGAGAGATGCTCTGTCCAAGAGAGCACAGAGAGCAAATACTAACATGCAGTTTATCCATGAATTCTGAGATAGGTCTGCTGGGAGACACAGATAAAGAGGGGCAGTACGCACTTTCATCAAATAGGTAAACGTATCTCCTGCTCTTTGTTAGCAGCCATACAGACATTTGTTCACACATGGAAAGCTACCGATCCACCACTATCAGTATGTGATGGATTAAAGACTGGAGCTTCTGTGCGATGGAACAAATTAACAGCAATAATAAAGGACCAGATAGTGAGATTCGAGAGAATCTTGAGGCCATTTCAGACATTTTATGGGAGGTAATTGAAATTAGTGTGTTTGCACCCCTCACCGGCTCTAATTAACACAGCAGGAGTAAAGCCATCCCAGAAGGTTCCTCAGACTAACAGACTATGCTAGAGGTGAGTGTAATGCAAGCGGACAGGGCATTCAATGTATATGGTAATAGAAAAATCCATAAGCCTTCAGATAGGAGTTTAGCTGGGATGATGACATGTTGTTAAGGGCACGTACGAATTACAAATGCCTGAAATAGAGTGTTTTACATAAAACATAAGTTAATCTGCTCTGTTGGCAATAGATGTAGAAACACTTATTCATTTATTTTTTATTTTTACCAATGTAAGCAAATGTTTCTGATGTAAAAGTTAATTAAAGTAGTTTAAAAAACAGAAAGGAGACATTAAACCTTAAGTGCTAATACTTGTTTAAGGTGCAACAGCTGTAGGAATATCTTGGATCTTGTCCCGCACAGGCGGAATTTGGGGTAGCGGTATTTAATAAACTGTTTGAAATTCAGGGAAGAACAGAAACTCCAGTGGTAGACTTGTCAATCGTTGCAATTTCTGTAGAGTGAAGTTTTTCCATGGGTGTTTGAATACTATGCTATTGGCAGTAGTTTAACTGTTGATCATGAGACAGTAGTTCGAAGCAGACCCACCGAGCTCCAAGAGCCGTTTGGGAGAGATGGGTAGGAAATGATGGTCTTGAAGGAGTCATGCGTCTACAGACTGGCCAACATGTGAAGCTAGTGAAGATTTGGCGACTGTCCTAGAACTACTGGATCACGATGCTAGGTCTATCAGAACTAGGTCGCAGGAGACAGGTGAAATAGTGAAAAGAGTACAGCTTTGAAAAGCAGGAAGAGGAGTTTTTGACAGGAGAGAAGTATAATAGAGGAGGAGGTGGGAGGCATGTGGTAGGAAACATTACTTTTATTTTGGTTTGTAATGTCAAATAAAAAAATTTAAAAAACATATATTAAAAATTGGATTCAGTCCCCCAGTTCTCATGACTTAACAAAAAGTGCAGAGAGAATTCAAATCCCAAATTTTCCTGAAGGAGGCATGGGCCGAAATATTCCAACTACTGCCAGGGTGTCTAAACGTGCATAAAACATTCTATAAGTAAACAACCTGCAGCACACAGCTAACCAGTTCTCATACAGTAGCAGGGTTGCTGTGGCATCACTAGCCAGTCGACTGCGAGTATTCGGGACACAGTGTTATTCCTCCTGTGAGGCGGATGTTCATTACCTGCGGCTCCGTCATAGCAAAGCAGGATCGGATGGTGCCATCCAACAATGGCTCCAACCAGCGCTCCTTCTGTCCTTGGGTCCCATACCGAATCAGTACTTCCATGTTTCCAGTGTCAGGAGCCGAGCAGTTAAAAACCTGAAGAGGAAAACACAGCAAGCAAAAAACTAAACATAACGAATTATGTATTCAACCGCAAACGCCATGATATGTACACACAAGCAACGGTAAAGCCAATCATTTGGGCGTTTGAGTAGTGGACCCGTTTGAGGAACGTTACTGTACCACAGTGTGCATGTGCCACATGGAGAGCTGCGATGCAGTCTTTCCTCGAGGGCACCAGAGGCACAGCCTGCATGCAAGCTTTCCTCACAGCGACAGCCAGTAGCAGCCCAGGGAGCTGCAGTCTTGCTCAAAACACACACAGAGAAATAATATTATGCAAAAAGCTGACCAAGTAAAGTTCTGATCACCTCCACTCATTATGATGCACTTTACTCAAAGACTGTCAGCTCTTTCTTCCATTACAGCGGCTCACCTCTCCTATGTGGGAATCCTCCTTTGAGTACCAACTAATGTGTTGCATCTGTCTCTGGGAGGGCATAGTCCCAGGAGAGAGATATACTCACTGAGCAATGTAGGCACTCAACATACCTTAAGGTATGCTGTTGCTCTCCAAAGTCTGGTCTGTACTTTACCTTGAAGGGGTATCATGGCAAAAACTACACACAGAGAACCTGGTGACAAGAGGAGCACATGGTGGGCAGGAGTGCGCTGAAGTGCAGAGGGTCACAGAAGAAGGGGAGAGGAGGGGAAGCACAGAGAATGGCTTTAGATGGAGAGGCAGCGTCAGAATTGGGCTGGCAGAAGCAGGGGCCTAGCTTCAGGTGGGGCGTTTGGGGTATTACACCCCCTTAATAAATGCATTTTCAGATGCATAGTTGGATCCAGGTGCTTTCAATCGGGTATGTGAGGTGTCTGTTGGATTTTACCTGTGATTTTTGAATACACACACTGACAAAAACACATAGACGCTGACTAAACACACTCATACTCTCTCTTTCTCTTATCTCTGTTTTGAAAGCTCTAAAAAAATGTATTTTACAAAATATTGGGGTTCTCTCATTTAGTACTCCTATTAATCCGCATTCCTCTCCCTTTTCAGTGCCTCTTAAGCTCCTATGATGCGCCCTGCTTGTCACAGACTGTATTATAACATTATATGGCAGTGTTATGGTCTAGAAATGGGAGGCTCACACCGCCCCAATCTTACTGACCAAGCCACGCCCCTGGGCAGAAGGTATGCAGGGAAGCAGAAACAGCCTTGTAGTGACAGGGTTGGAGGTGCACCAGGCAGTAGGGAGAGCAGTAGTGGGCAAAGGTGGCTTTGTCAAGAGGGCCCGAGCTAAATGGAGGTGAAGCACAGAGGCAGTAGTAGGAGTGCGGGAAAAGGGAGCATTAGACCACATCAGGAGGGAGAGGGTCAACTGGTTTGTAGCAGAAGAGCAGGGAGTAATGAGGCCTTTATGGGAATAAACATCAAACCAGAACTGTTGCAGGAAAATGTATTGTATTGTAGCATTCCTATAGTGCTTCCTAATCCTTGATGGGCCCTCAAAGTGATGAAGTGGCATGTTAAAGTATCCCACGCATGCAGCAGTAAACAAAAGAAGCATGAGAGATTGACTTCTGTATGCAGCAAGCACAACTGAGTGTTTTGCAGTCTCTGAAGTAGTTTGAATCATGACCTATTGACAGTATTCAAGATAGTTTATTAGTTTGGAAGTACTAGGTACTATGGCGAGTGAGGCTCAAGGTTATTGTGGATGTGGATCCACAGTGGCCTTTAAAAGGGCGGGGATTCAGTACTTGGAACACACTAGATGCTCAGTTTAGACTTTACAGGACCTAGACTGGCATGGTAGAGGTTACACAGTCCAGTGTGCAGTGAACAAAGAGCACTTTTCAGCTTATACTAGGATGGTGTCTACAGAAAACCGAAAAAGTTGGCAAGTCATGGTAGAAGGAAAGGAGGGTAGCCCGGTCAGTGCTGCTGAGTGGCCAAGCGATGGGGCTCCTACCAGACTGCAGCTCCCGCCAAAGTTCTCGGCGGACCCAAGGGTGCTGCCAATGCAGTGTCTTCCCCTGTGACCACCGCATGCTAGGGGTGCCAGCCTAAGTCTCAGCGGCCTTCTTGAGGGTGGGGTCAATGCAGGCGGGCACAGCTTCTCGCTGCTGGGCTCTGGCACACTTGTGCCTGCCCTGACTGTCTCTTGGGTCTTGGGAGGCTGTTTTGGCCCCTCTACTGCCCCTGCAGGTGCGAATTCCTGCCCTGAAGACTGTCTCTTTGAGCCCTGGCTAGGCTGCTGCTGCTACCCCCTGCTGGGCCGAAGCTCCAGCTGAGATTGCCGGTAAGTTGATGCGGACATACGCGGTAGGGGCCCACTTACTGGGACTGCCACCATTGACTGCTCTATCTCTTGGCGATTAGATTGGAGTGGCGTAAAGTGACAGAGTAGCATTGTGTGGAGTGACAGAGCGGAGCAGACTAGCTTGAATGGAGTGGCACTATGCAGTGGCGTATAGTGGATTGGCGCACAGTGGAGTTGCATGAAGTGGAATAGCACAGAGTGGACTAGCAAACAGTGGAATGGTATAGAGTGCTGTTGAGTAGCAATGTGTGGAGTTGAGTGGCATAGAGTAGAGTGGTGTAGAGTGGCATATAGGAGAGTGATGTACAATGGAGTGTCGCAGAGTGGTGTAGAGAGGAGTGGCATAGATTGGAGTGGCATAGAGTAGGTCGGAGTAGTCTAGAGTAGGGTGGAGTGGTATAGAGATGAATGGAGTGGCATAGAGAAGTGTAGAGTGGCATCGCACAGACTTGCATTGTGTGGAATGGAGTGGCATACAATAAAGTGGCATAGAGTGGAGTGGTGTAGACTGAAGTGGAGTGGCATAGAATGGAGAGACAGAGTGGAGTTATGGAGAGTGGTGTGGCGTACAGTGGCTTAGAATGGAGTGGCATAGAGTGCCTGTGAATTGGAATTGTATGGAATGGTGGCATACAGTCGAGTGTCTTAGAGTGGAGTGGCATAGAGTAGAATGGAATGGTGTAGAATGCAGTGGCATGGAGTTGAGTGGAGTGGCTTAAAGTAGAGTGGTATTGACTGGCACACAGTGGAGTGGCTTAGAGTGGAATGGAGTTGCATAGAGTAAAGCGAAGTGGCCTGGAGTAGAATGGAGTGGCATAAAGTGAAGTAGAGTGGCGAATAGCACAGTGGGTTGGATAGCATGGAGCGGTGTGAGTGGCATAGACTAGGGTGGCAATGTGGGATAAGGAGTGGCAGAGTATAGTGCAGGGAGTGGAGACGTGGAGTTGAGTGGCAATGAGTGGCATGGAGTGGTGTAGAGCAGAGTGGCTTAGAGGGGAGTGGTGTAGAGTGAAATGGAGTGGCATAGAGTTAAGTGGAATGGCACAGAGTGGAATGGCACAGAGTGGAGTGGCTCAGAGTGATGTACAGAAGAGCAGCGTAGAGTAGAGAGGAGTAGAGTGGCTCCGAGGAGAGTGGCATTGAGCAGAGTGGCATAGATTAGAGTGCTGTGGAGCGGCATGGAGTAGAGTAGTGTAGAGTGGCAGAGTGGAACAGAGTAGCATAGAGTAAAGTGGAGTGGCATAGAGTGCTTCGAGTGGATTGGAGTAAAGTAGTGTAGGTTGGTGTAGAATGGAGTGGCATTGAGTGAAGTGGAGTGGCGTAGATTGAAATACAGTAGAGTGGAGTGAAGTGCCTTAAAGTGGCACTGTGTGGAGTAGAGTGGCGTACAGTAGAGTGGTGCAGAGTGGAGTTGCGTACAGTGGAATGAAGCGGCATAGAGTAGAGTGGAGTGGCATACAGCAGAGTGGGGCAGAGAGGGGTGGTGTGGAGTAGAGGGACAAGGAGTGGGATGGTGTGGAGTGGCAGAGTGGGGTGGAGTAGAGTGCCGTGGAGAAGAGTGGAGTGGTGGGGAGTGGTGTAGAGTGGAGTGGCGTAGAGTGCCATAGAGTGGAGAAGCATTGTGTGGAGTGGCGCAGAGTAGAGTGGTGTACAGTTAAGTGACACATAGTGGCACTGTGTGGAGTAGAGTGGCGTGGAGTAGAGTGGCGTAGAGTGGTGTGGCATAGAGAAGAGTGGCATAGAGTGGAGTGGCATAGAGTGGTGTGGAGTGCTTTGGAGTGGCGTGGAGTAGAGTGACGTAGAGTGGACTTGAGTAGAGTGACATGGAATAGAGTGGTGTAAAGTGGAGTGGTGTAGAGTGGAGTGGCGTTGTGTGGCGTGGTATAGGGGAGTAGAGTGACGTGGAGTAGAGTGGCATGGAGTAGAGTGGCATATAGTAGAGTGGCATGGCATAGGGTAGAGTAGAGTGACGCAGAGTAGAGTGGCATAGAGTAGAGCAGCGTGGCGTAGAGTAGAGTGGGGTGGTATAGAGAGGGGTGGTGTAGAGAGGGGTGGTGTAGAGAGGGGTAGTATAGAGTGGGGTAGTATAGAGTGGGGTGGTGTAGAGGGGGGTGGTGTAGAATGACATGGAGGGGCACAGAGTGCCAGAGAGTGGCAATGTGTGAAATAGAGTGACAAACAGGTTACTTACCTTCAGTAACGCATTATTTCATAGAGCCAATATCTAGCTGCATTTGTATTTCCTAGGCATCAGACTAGATTCAGAAACTTTTGAGTAAGCAATACCTCTGCGCGCAGCCAAGTGGCTCCGTTCGGTTCTGTGTGGTGTTGTTAGTCCGGATGCAACATCGTTGCCACCTAAGTAGGCGCCACCTAGGCTTGTGGACCTCAGTTACTTTTTACAACTTTCCACACCAGAAGCGCAGAGCCATGAAGTGAACTGACTAGTGTGTGTCCACACTATGGCCCAGGAATGGGAAGAACCCTAGCCCTAAAAATATGTCTGCAGAGCGGGGAGGCATGGGTGAGTCTGTAAGGAATCTGCAGCTAGATATTGTCTCTACCAGATATAGCGTTACAGAAGGTAAGTAACTTGCTCATCTGATAGAGACTTCTAGCTGCAGATTCCTTATCGTTGAATAGATAGCCAAGCTATAGCATACAGGAGGTGGCCTGCGGACAAATTAACTATACAAAGATGTCCTGCAGGACTGAACAGGAGAAGTGCCTGTCCTTGCGGACATGACAGTCCAGCCAGTAGTGCTTGGCAAACGTGTGCAGGGACGCCCACGTTGCTGCCTGGCAGATGTCTAGGACTGGAACACCACAAGCTAATACCGTGGTCACAGCTTTTCCTCTGGAGGATAGACCCGTAAGTCCTCAGGAGGCTGCATTTTGGCCAGGGTATTGCAAATCTTGATACAGAGAACAACTCAGCGCGAAATGGCCCATTTCTGAACTGCCCGTACTTCTGTTTTAGCTCCTACATAGCCCATGAAGAGTTGGTCATCCACCCGGAACTCTTTTGTGCAGTCAAGGTAGAACAACAGTGCTCTTTTTGGGTCCAGACAGTGGAGTTGTTTCTTCTCTTTAGAAGGATGTAGAGTAGCCTAAAAGGTGGACAGGGTGACAGACTGCCCAAATGGAATGGGGACACCACTTTAGGTAGGAAAAAGACCCGGGTGGGAAGCACCACTTTATTCGGGAATACCATGAGATAGGGAGACTTAGATGATAAAGCTTGCAGCTCACTCACGCTCCTGGCAGATGCTATTGCCACTAGAAAGGCTGTCTTGATGGTAAGCAGCCGGAGAGGACAATTGTGAAGCGGTTCAAAGGGAACACACATGAGAGATGCGGAACCCTGTTCAGATCCCACTGAGGCATGATGAAGTGGGAAACATATGTACAAACCCTTTCGGAAATCTAAGAGGAGACTTAAGGGTTGGTCAGGTAGCCACAGGAAAGCGGAAAGAGCAGAGAGATAACAATTGAGAGTGCCCAGAGCAAAGCACTGCTGGGCAAGAATAAAGAGTAGAATATCAGAAAGAGAGGCAGAAAGAGGGTCAATAGTCTTTTCTGTGCAATATTTTATACATTTTTGCCAATAGCAGGCGTATACCCTTCTGGTGGAGGGCCACCTGGCCCCCGAAATAACTTTGCAAACTTCAGGAGAATGGTCAAAAGCCCCACTCAATCTACACGCAAGAGTCAGCAAGTTGACACATTCCGGTGGTGGACCCTCCTATGCAGCTGCAACAGAAGATCCTCCCAGAGGGCCAACCTGATCGGTGGATCAATGCTCATTTTCAGAAGCTCCGGATTGCAAATGGTCTGAGCCCAGTCCGAAGCCACAAGAATGACTTGGTAGTTCTTGATCTTCTTGAGAAACCTGGGCAAAAGTGGTACGGGTGGAAAGGCATACAAGAGGTCTGAGTTCCACTTACGATGAAAAGCGTCGTCGAGCGATAGCCACCTTGGAAAATCCAACGTGCAGAACTGCAGACATTAGGTGTTCTCTTAGGAGATGAACAGATCTAACCAAGGCTCTCCCCACTGCTGAAAGAGACCGTGTGCCACCTCCGAGTGGGTGCGCCATTTGTGATCCCCTAGGCATCTATGGCGGAGTTTTTCGGCCCTGGCGTTCAGAGAACCTGCCAGGTGTTGAACCACCAGGGTTATGCCCTACTGATCAAACCATGTCCAAAGACACAGGGCCTCTAGACAATGGGAAGAAATGCTTCCAATGCAATCGCTCAGAGTTCAAACAGGTTAATGCAAATTCTAGATTCTGCCAGAGACTAGAGTCCTCTGGTCTCCACCTCTCCCAGATGGCCGCTTCATCCCAGGAGTGATGCATCTGTCACCACTGTGAGATCTAGTTGGAGGAGGGAGAGGTTTCTGCCTCTGACCCAATTGTGGTTAATAAGCCATTACTGCAGGCCCTTTGCAGTTCCCTGAGATCTAGACCATGTCGGAGAGGTTCCCCGGATGCTGGAACTTCAGGTCACACTGCAGAGACTGCATATGCCATAAAGCATGATCTACCATTAGGAAGCAGGAGACTATGAGGCTCAGCAGCCTCAGAGTCAATGTCACCGTAATCCAAGCTACCAGCTGAAACATCAGTATTATAACCTAAATATCCTGGACTCGCTGCTTGGGAGGAGAAGCCCAAAAGTTCACAACAGCTCCAATGAAGGGTAGAATCTGAGGAGTCAGGTGCGACTTCGGCACGTTTATAGTAATCCTGAGGCCTGAGACCCGAGCCAAAGTGAGCATCTTGAACTTCTCCTTTTTGAGGAAGAGATTGACAGTTTGGGGTCTAAAATAGGATGAAGATCTTTGTTCTTTTCGGGTATCAGAAAGTGGCTGGAATAACAACCACTACCTTCTTCTGATATTGGAACCCTTTCTACAGCCCCCTTGGCCAGGAGAGCTGTAACTTCCTCTCAGGGCAAGAAAAGATGATCCTACACCAGTCGTTCTTGAGATGGCAGTAAAGGGGGAGGGAAAGATTGGAAAGGGAGGGATTAATCGTTCTGAATTATCTATAAGACTCATCTGTTTCATGTTATGGACTGCCAGTGGAGGAGATGATGTTGGATTCTCCCTCCAACTGGGTACCCATGGTCTTGTAGATCCAAACTTGGAGGGCTTTGAGTCTGCAGCTGGCAAGGGGTTGGTGGCGGAGGATTTCTGGCTACCATTCCCACGTGATCAGAATGTACCGCATCCACGTCCTCGCACAACTTGGGAAGTTTGGGCAGGATGGTGGCTGAGTTATGGCTAGTGCATTTTAAAGCTTCTTCCATAGCCACAAAAGGCAGTCTGGGAGCAAGGCGTCACTGCGAGGCCCAATGACTTGGCCATAGCCAACGAGTCTTCGAAGCGCTCCAGCACCGTGTCTACCTTCTCTCCGAAGAGACGAGTCCCTTTGAAGGGCATGTCCAAAAGGTTGGCCTGGACATCCCCCGAAAAGCCCAGCTAGTCAGTTGTATCCAGGCCAAACCTAATGGTGAACTTTGCTGTATCTTTCCCATCTAAGAGGGAGAATGGCTCTGGCCTCCTTTGGGATCTGTGGCAGCACATGCGCAACCATTTCCTATTGGGTATGGGAGTAAAGGCACAAAACGCATGCAGTGTTCACCAACCGCAATGCAACGCTGGCAGAATAAAACATCTTCACAAGTGTGTCCAGCCTCTTGAATTCCCAATCCGGGGGTGCGACAGAAAACATGCCATGGGAAGTCAAGGATTTGAATGCCAAGCTCTCAGGGATTGGGTTTTGGCTGAGGAAACTAGGATCACCCAGGGCAGGACGATAGAAGCGAGCAATTGTCCTGTTCACAGGAGCCCCTGTGCTAGGCTTGGACAAAGATCCTAGAAGGAAATCAGTCAGTGCTTCATTAAAGTGAAATAGGGGTTTGGATGAGAAAGCCCCAGGCTGAAGCACTTCGGTCAAGCTACCATGGTAAGTTTGAGGTCAAGGACCTCTGCTGCCCTCTTCATCCCTATCGCATAAAATGCTCCCTCATCCGTAGCCACAGTAGGCCGAGAGAGCAGACCAGAATCTGGAGGGTTGTCCAGTCCACTGGCCTCTGATAGTTCCCTATACCAGTCCAAATTCTCAACAGGGCTGTATAACTGGTGTACGTAAGAGTCCAATGACCCCTCCCATTCTTCCCTCATGCCTGTCTGCTCTTCAAAGGCTCAGGCAACAACCTAGGACAACTGTGCCCTGTTGGTGCTGGATTCTGCTGACGCCGTTTTGACTCCGATTCGTCAGGGATGAGAATGGGGCCGACGCTGCTGCTGGACTTTGGCAGCGACGGGACCATCGACATCAGGACCAGTGCCGAAGAATGTCGAGTTGGCACGAACTCCGCCAATCTGGATCTGAAATCAGATCCAGAAGACCCCACTAGATCCAAGGCCGGAGCCATTGGTGCAGAACCGGATGGGGCCTCTTCTGACCGCACAGGGCCCAAAGGTGCTTCAGAGGTGTCAGTCCACTCAAATACTCAGGGCATAGCCTCGTAAAACTCCTTTATTGTAGTGGGGGGTCGTTTTGTCTCCCAGAAATGGGGAGGCACGGAGTCGGACATGGCAACGGCTCAGCAAAACCGTGTCTGGAATGTTGATGTTCCTCACACGTCTCGCCAGCCAACGTGAAGTCGAAGTCCGGTTAGACTTTTTTGTGTCTCCTCGCTAAGTGTCCAGAGGAATTTGAGTGGGAAAAAGAGGACTTGGCAGCTTTTGGTGCGGTCCAGTGACCTTCTTTTCCTCAATCGGGATTGAGACCCCCTAGGAGTTGCGTTCGATGGCGTTGAGTGCCGGGCCGCAAGCAGTTTTAGGGACTGCTCCCTCAAAGCCTTAAGGGCCATTGCCCGGCAGTCCAAGCACAACTTCGAGTTGTAGTCCCACTCAAAGCACCATACGCACACAAGGTGCAGGTCTGTAACCAGGGCCGGACTGAGAACCAAAACCGGCCCTGGCAAAGTGCTCGGCCGGCCCCCTGGAGGTGTGACCGAGCTCTTTGCCGGGGTCGGTTTTCGGCCGATTTTGTTACAGGGCCGATTTTGCAGCTATGCTGCAAAAACGGCCCCCAGGGCCCAAAACCGGCCCCCACCCTTGCGGCGCACCGGGGGATTGCCCTGTGCCCGCAACGGCCAGTCCGGACCTGTCTGTAACTGACATGGCGCAGTGACAGGCACCATACAGCTTAAACCCTACCTTTCTAGATGACATTTGTTACGCACAAGAAAAATCTTTGACAAAATGTCGAAAAAAGTCACCCAAAAAGAGAAAGACGTAGCTCTTCTCCGAATGAGCGCTAACTGGTGCGGAAGGGAAAGAACTGTCCTCTGTGCGCCTTGGTGCCCCCTATATAGGTGACCGCGATGTCCCATCTGGCACCAACGAAGCCAACGGGCACAACCGAATTGAGCCACCCGATGGCCCGCAGTGGTACTGCTCAGTTCCTGGATTCAGTCTGAAGCCAGAGGAATTCAAAGATAAGGAATCTGCAGCTAGAAGTCTCTATCAGATGAGGAGTTTTGTAGAGTGAAGAGGCACAGAGTGCCGTAGAGTAGCACAGAAAAGAGTGGTGTAGAGTAGGCCGAAGAGGCGTAGAGTGGCTTAGAGTAGAATGGAGTGTCAAAGTTTAAATTGGAGTAGTATAGAGTGGAGTGGCGTAGAACGAAGTGGCATACAGTAGAGGGGCGTGGAGCAGTATTTTCATGTCTACTCAATCTCACCAAGGTCGACAAGGCCGAAGCAAAGCTGCAAATATTAGATTTTTACATTCCAAGGAAAAGCAACATGGAGATAACGCTGAAGTTCTTACTATCATAGCAGTGAGCTCATTTTGCAAAAAAGTAGCCAGACCTTGCATGCGCTGTGCTGTGAGATCGACAAGCTACTTACCTTCGATAATGCCTTATCTGGTAGAGACATGATCTAGCCGCACATTGCTTACCTTTAAACCTCCAGGCGTCAGGCTAGATCCGGAAGATTTTTGTCAGCTGTACCCCTGCCTGCCGGTAGGTGGCGTTGGTCGACTCCACGTGACGTCGTCGGCATCATGTTCATCGTGATCTCCGCGTTATCAACATAACCGCCACTCTGGCACACTTACGTCAGTACTTTTCACGACTTTCCACGCCAGAAGCGCGAAGCCATGAAGTGACTGACTATGGTATGGTAAAAAAACACAGATGGCCGTGAACGGGAACATCCTTGACTCTTAAGAACAATTCCGCAGTGCAGGAAGGATGGGTGGGTGGGTGGGTCAGTATGAAATCGATGGCTAAATCATGTGTCTACCAGATAAGGCATTACCGAAGGTACATAACTTGTCCATCGAAGCTGCAGATTCCTTACCTTCAAACAGATACCCAAGCAATACCATCCCCGGAAGAGGGACTGCGGAATGACTTAGACTAGAAAATCCTGTAAACAGAGCGACCAAACAGGACTTCTCTGCGGATCTGGGAAACCAGGCAGTAGTGCCTTGCGACCGTGTGCAGAGATATCCATGTGACAGCTTGACATATGTCAAAGACCGAAACACCACGCTGGAGAGCCGTGGTGCCAGTCTTCGCCCTGGTGGAATGGGCTTTAAGCCCTTCAGGGGGATCCTTCTTCGCTAAAGAGCAACACATTTTAATACGGAGAATGACCCATCGGAATATAGTCCTCTTCTGGACAGCACAGCCTTTCTTTGCACCCATGTATCCAATAAAGAGTGGGTTGTCCACCCGGAACTCTTTTGTTCAATCAAGGTAGAACAATAACAGTGTTTTTGGGTCCAGGCGGTGGAGACGTTCCTCTTCCTTGGAAGGATACGGGGGTGCATGGAAGGTGGGAAGGGTAACTGACTCCGATATAGAAGGGTGTTACCACCTTAGGTAGAAAGGTTGCCCTAATCCAGAGTACTACCTTGTCCTGAAAGATCGTCAGGTAAGGAGGCTGTGAGGACATTGCCTGCAGTTCATTCACTCTCCTGGCAGAGATTATTGCCCCCAAAAAGGCTGTCTTGATGGTGAGCACCCGCAGGGAGCAGTTATGCAGCAGCTCAAATGGGGCACAGATCAGGAAAGTGAGCACCAAATTTAGGTCCCACTGTGGTATGATGAACAGTGAAGGGGGTGCAAATGGTTTAACCCTTTCAAAAACCTCAGCAATACAGAAGATTTGAACAGAGAGGGCTGATCAGTCAGCAGAAGAAAAGAAGAAAGGGCATAAAGCTAGCCTTTAAAAGTGCCCAGAGCAGAGCCCTGCTAGGCCATGGAAAGTATAAACAGAAGGACTTGAGATAGGGGAGCAGATAAGGGGTAGACAGACCCTTATCTGTACAAAATTTACAAAACTTGTTCCATCAACAGGCGTATACTGATTTTTTTGAGGAACGCCTGGCTGCCAGAATAACCTCACAGACTTTTGGAGAGAGGTCAAAGGCTGTCAACTGTCACTGCTTAATCTCCACGCAAGGAGGTGGAGAGTGGACAGGATCAGGTGGAGAACCCTTCCCTGCTACTGCGACAGAAGATCATCCCGAAGAGGCAGCCTCACCAGAGGATGAATGCTCATGCCTAGGAGCTCAGGATACCAAACTCTCCGTGCCCAATCAGGAACCACCAGAATAACTTGTGCCCGGTTGCTTCTGATCTTCTTAAGCACTCTGGGCAGGAGGGGTATGGGTGGAAAAGCTTATAGGACGCCTGAGTTCCACTCTGTATAAAAAGCATCGCAAAGCAAGTGCCTCCTTGGAAATGCCAATGCTCAAAACAGCAGACATTGTGCGTTCTCTTTGGAGGCGAACAGATCTAACTAAGGCTCTCCCCACTGTTAAAAGAGACCTTCTGCCACCTCCGGTGGGAGGCGCCATTCGTGATCTGCCAGGCCCCTTCGGCTGAGCTCGTCCGCCCTGGCGTTAAGAGAACTGGCCAGGTGTTGAACTGCCAGGGAAATGCCTTGACGTTCCAGCCAAGTCCAGAGACGCAGAGCCTCTTGCCAAAGAGTCCATGACCCCACTCCGCTCAGCAGTAGTGTTCTGTGAACACCTGTACAAGCTTTCGCTTTATTGATGGCAAAAAGGCTTTCAGTGCCAGCCAGATCGCCCGAAGCTCCAACAGATTGATTTGGACCTTGGCTTCCCCCGGAGATCAGAGTCCTCTGATCTCCAACTCTCCCAGGTGGCCGGCCCATCCCAGAAGAGACTCACCCATCACTACTGTGAGGTCTGGGTGGGGAAGAGAGAGGGGTCTGCCCTTGAACTAATCCCAGTTCATTAGCCACCACTGCAGGTCGTTTGCATTGCCCTCTGAAATCTGAACCAGGTTGGTGAAATTTTCCACATGCTGTGCCCATTAGAATCAGGTCCCACTGCAGAGCCCATATGTGCCACCTTGCATGGGTCACCAGCAGGATATTGGAGGCCGTGAGGCCCAACAGCCCGAGAGTCATTCTCACCGAAATCCAAGATAAGAGGCGGAAAGTGTCATAGCCTGAATATCTTGGACTCGCCGTTCAGGAGGATAGGACCGAAACTGCACGTGTCCAGAACTGCCACAAAGAAAAGAAGTGACTGAGAGGGAGTCAGGTGTGACTTCCACGCATGGATATTAAACCCCAGCATATGCAGGAGGTTCGCTGTAGCCTGGAGGTGGGTGACAACTGCTTGGGGCGAGCCTGCTTTTACCAACCAGTCGTCAAGATAGGGGAAGACTGCAGGTGCGGCAGGTTCATTGGGGTAGAGGTGCCATGCCCTTCCACCTTTTGCCCCTCACGAACAGTGTCTGTCAGACGCACAAAGGACAGCCTGACAAGACACTGTTCACTTTCAGTTCAAGGAGCCAGACATGTGAAAAATGCGCAGGCTTCTGGCTGCCTGAGCTGAACTTTGCTGGGCTGAGTAAGTCACAGCTCCTGTGGGCGTAACGTCCTCAGCTTAGCAAAGGTCTCTGAGGCCCCTCCGCTCAGTGACGAGGGGTAGCGTCACTGATTGCCTTCCACCTGGGCACTTCAGTTTTAAGCCCTGAAGCGCCCATGGTCCAGTGACAATCAGTGACACTTTATCACAGAGTGAGGTGGGGTCAGAAGTTGCATTCCATTCCACACTGTGATGATGTTGGGACTGCCGCCTTTCCTCATTAGGAAGGCAGCAGTCCCAAGCCTCCTGGAACCTCCGAGGCAGAGCTGGCTGCAGGCAAGTGTTTTTTGTTTAATTTTAAATTAATGTTTCTTGCGTGTGTGCATGTATATATGAATGTTTGGTAAAGAGTGTTGTGAATGTATGTGTTTGTGTGTGTATGTGTGTGTGAGTGAATGCCTGGCTGTGAGTGTTGTGTATGTGTGCATGTGTGCGTTTCCCGCCCGCCCCCTTTCCTCCCAAAATTACTGGCTGCCACTGGAAGACTGGTACCCCTGATCTCCGCAGATGGGTTGAGACCACCGCCATCATTTTTTGTGAACACCCGAGGAGCACTGGTGAGGCCAAAGGGGAGCACCGGATATTGAAAATGCTAGTGATCCACCATGAACCGCAGGTAGCAACGATGGGCAGGCAGGTTGGGGATATGAAAGTAGGCATCCTGCAAGTCCAGCACTACCATCCAGTCTCCTGGGTCCAAGGCAGACAGGACCTGAGCATGAGTGAGCATCTTGAATTTCTCCTTTTTGAGGAGGTACTTGAGGGCTCTGAGGTCTAGGATAGGCCACTGTCCTTCTGTGGGACCAGGAAATAGCGGGAATAGCAACCACTGCCTACTTCAGGCCGTGGAACCCTCTCTATCGCTCTCTTGGCCAAGAAGAGTTGAGACTTCTTCGCGGAGCAAGTCAAGGTGATCCACCGATCGTATACTGGGGGCATAAAAGGAGGGGAAGTCTCAGAGGGGAGGGAGTAGCCCCTTCGGACAATTTGCAACACCCACCTGTCCGATGTAATGTTTCATCAGTGGTGGAGATGATGGAGTATTCTGTCACCAACTGACCGAGAATGAACCTGGGGGACCGGACTAGGAAGGTTTTGCAGTGGAGGAGGGGATAGTGGCTTCGCGTGATTTCAGGTTTCTGACCAACGAGGCCGGGTGAACCACGACCATGGCCCGCAAAGGTTGCTGAACTTGGGGAGCCCTTTGGCCTGGGTAAGTTTGGTGCGGTTAATACGCCCTTCCGTAGCCATGAAAGGAACGAAAATTGGATGAAGCTCTGGGGCGGTAGTGAGGCCCAAAAACTTGCCCGTGAGTCTTTCAAAGTGCTCAAGAGCAGCATCCGCCTTTCTCTGAAGAGATGGGAGACATCAAAGGGCATGGCAAGGTTGGCCTGGACATTCCCCGAAACACTAGATGTTCTCAGCCAGGCGTGGAGATGAACCACCACCGTCGTGGAAATCGCTCTGCCTAGCGAGTTAGTCGTGTCCAAGCCACATCTGATGGTGAACTTAGCTGCATCCCTCGCATCTGAAATAGCTTGGGAGAGTAGAGCCCGATCCTTCTCCGAGAATCTGGACAGCACATGCGTTACCGTATGCCGAATTAAATGGGAGTAACAGTCCAAGAAGCATGCAGTGTTCACCTGCAATGCTAGGCTGTCAAAAGAAAACATTTTCTTCTCTAAGTTTTCCAGCCTCTTGGATTCCCTAGCCAGGGGTGCGAAAGGGAATGCGTCACAAGGAGTGGAAGCTTGGACCACCAAGCTTTGGGGGGTGGGGTGAGTGGTGAGGAAATGTGGGTTGTCCGATGCGGGGCGGTGGCGGCGAGCAATCGTCCTATTCACAGGAGCCACTGTGCAGGGTTTGGACCAAGCCCACAGAAGGACGTCTGTCACTGCCTCATTTTAAGGCAGTAGGGGTTCTGAGCTCGAGATCCCAGGCTGCAGGACCTCTGTCAAGACATTCGTCTTGACTACCACTGTAGGAACGTGCAGGTCGAGGACCTCCGCAGCCCTACGTACCACAATGGCAAAAGATGCTCCCTGCTCAGTAGCCAGGGTAGGAGGAGAAAGCATGCCAGAGTCTGGGGAGGTGTCCAGACCAATGACCTCACCCAATTCCTCATACCAGTCCATGTCTTGCTGTTGCTAGATTTCTAAGGATCCTGCTCCACCTCCCAATCTACTTCCTCCATCCCCAATCCTTCAGAATAGGGCAGAGAGAACGGCATGGAGCTGTATGGCTCAGTCGGCGCCTGACTCGGCATCAGAGGATGCCTGACCAGCTCCATGTCATCGGGGAGATGCTGCCGGTGGGTGCCAGTGACACTGAGGACCCCGGCGCCAGACACAACGCCGGGGAAGGTCACTGTGGAGGTACAACCGGTGTTGGTCCGGACCCGGGAATGGGTCCATTTGGAGGCCATGGTGCCGGGGCCAGAACTGCCGGCATGGGAACCATGGGCCCCCTTGTCCTCTAAGCTTGCAGGGCCCAAAGCCGCTCGGCCAGGGTCAGGCCCCAAATATAGCTCACATGGCATCATAATATTCCTTCAGCTGGGCGGGGGTTGCTCCCGGCCCCGGAAAGGAAGGGAAACGCGGAGTTGACCCAGGCACCCACTCTGCGGATCGGAGCCTCGAACGCCGAGGTTCCTCTGCCACATCGCAAGACAGGCGGGGCAAAGTAGAAGCACTCTTCGACTTCTTCTGCTTTTTGTGGTGCCTCTTACCTGACTTCAACGACTTCGACTAAGAAGACTTCGATTTATCGGAATGGTGCTCGGACATTCCTCTACAGCGAGACCTGGAATGGGATCTAGACTGACGAGGAGACCTCCGCAGTTCAGGACGTCCGGCCATGAGAAGCTCCCTCAAAGCCTTCGGCGCCATGGCCCGGCAGTCGGAGCATGACTTGGAATCGTAGTTGCACTCCAGGCACCAAAGACAGACCAAATAGGGATCTGTGACCAACATGGTGCGGTGACAGGCGCCGCACCAGGCGCCGCAAGGTTTGAATCCCTAAGTCTTCTTGCTTGACATTGAAAACCTACACACTAACAAAGTCAGAAAAAGTCTCAGGGGGTAGCTCTCTTCAATGGATCGGCGCTGATCGAGCAGAAAGAACTGACGTCAGTGCACCAGAGTGGCGTTTATATTGATGACGTAGACATTACTACGATGGCGAACGAGACTCCGATGACATCACACAGAGTTGACCGATGCCATCTTCCAGATCCAGCCTGATACCTCGAAGTTCTAAGGAAAGGCTAGAAGTTTCTATCAGATGTATTGCTTACAATTCAGCGGCCTTACGACCAGTCCAAATATATCATTAGTTGTTCCTGTTGCCACTCTCATTTGCAATCTTTCGTTTGCTTAGCTCTATTAAGCTTCTCTTCCTATTCTGTGATAGCTGTTCCCTGCAGATTTGACAAAGTGCATGCGTTCTTCCTAGTCTTTGTTCTTCCTCGTCTTTTTGCAACGCACTATTTGTTTTATTCAATGAGAGTTTTGGTAGCATTCCTGAACTTGCAATGAGCTTTCCTAATTTTAAAACAGGCATATGGTTTATTTATGTTGCTTTCATTGTATCTGCCATCAATCTTGACTCTTTAGTTACACCCTAAACTGTACTACTCTACTCTATGCTACTACATTCTATGCCACTCCAAGTCACTCCACTCTACTCTAAGCCATCCACAAATACACCACTCCACACATCACCCTACTCTATGCACTTTAATCTATGCCACTCTATTCCATTCCACTCTACACCACCCCATGCCACTCCACAACACTACTCCACGCTATTCTGCTCCATTCTGCTCTACACTCAACTCTACGCTACGCTACGCCACTCTATGTCACTCTACACCACTCTACACAATGCTACACTACAGCACTCAACACCATGCCACTGTACTCCATGCCACTCTATTGCACGCCACCACTCTATGCTGCCATTCTACTCAATGACACTCCAGTCTATGCCACTACACTCAACAATGCTACTCTAAGCCACTCCTCGTCACTCTACACCATTCCACTCTACGTCACTCTTTTCCACACAATGTTACACCACTCTTGACATTCTGCGCCACTTCACTCTACACCACTCCATGCCACTCGGCGCAGTTCACTCTATGTCACTCCACACAATGCCAACCTACTCTACTCTCTGCTAGTCTATGCTACTCTACCTCACTCTACTCCATGACACACCACTTTTTCTCACTCTACCCACTCTACTCTATGCCACTCCACTTTACTCCATAACACTTCATTCCACTCTAGTGTATGCCTGTCTACACCACTCCACAGCATGCCACTGTACTCTACTCTATTCCATACAATGCCACTCCAAAGGCCCTATATGCTACTCCACACTGCCATTCTACTCCCTTCTATGCGTCTCCAGGCCACACGTTTATATTCTATGCCACTCCACTCTACCCCACTCTACTCCATGCCATCCAACATTACTATAATCCACTCTGCATGCCACTGTACTCTACACCACCCCACTACGCCTCTCCATGCACTAATCTGTAAACCACTCCAATTTACGTCACTCCAATCTACGTCACTTTACTCTATGCCACTTTAAGCAACTCCACTTCACACCAATCTACTCTGCCTCATTGTAATGAAGATATACAAGACTATGAGCCTGATTTATATTCGGGCAAACAGGATACTCCATCACAAATGTTTTACAGGATATAATGCACTTGGAATACAGCAGACGGGATATCTGTCACGTTTGTGGACTATAAATAAGGCCCTAAATTATAGGTGCCGATTTTGTAGTTCTAAGTGAGAACGTTTTAGCCCATGAAATTAGTTGTTTCATGTGAGCATAAAAGATTTTTGATTTCATCAATAAAAAGATTAGGGCTTAGATCCTGCAACGGCACAATTGTGATCTGCTTCAAAAGCACGATTGACAATTATTGAAGGGTTTTGTCAAACTGATAAAATAATTTTTTTTTTGTTGTCCTCATAAATGCCACCAGAAATTGTCAACTCTAGATGGACTTTTCTCCTGGCCACTAACACGGGCTAACTGTTCCCGTCCTGGATCCCGTGGATAGCCAACGGAGATCACCCAGAGGTAGGTCGTTTCCTTATCCCACTCCCATTCATGATGTATCGAGGCCTTTGGGAGGACAGGACCACGAAACCTCTGGCATAATCATTGGACATTTTGTGTACCTTGTCCGTTATCTCTCAGACCATGCAATTAGTTGGGACCAGATTTTAACAGCACTTTCTCCTCCACACAATAGGTCTAAACGACTAACAGCCATAATATTCTTAAGACAGTTTGCAAATCGAGGAGGACTTACAGATTTCCACTCCCTGCAGATCTCCCTTCTAGCTATAACAATGACATAGAAGATAAACTGTGAAATGCTGTTACTAACATCATAGTCCAGGAGGAGACCAAAAAATATCAATCTGGGGGAACAAATGATTGGTATGGATAGAACCTCTTCTAGGAACCCACAGACCTGATCCCAGTAGCTGATGATTTCAGGGCAGTCAACAAACATATGTCTATCATCTGCACCTGGTGACCTGCATCTTAAGCATGATAAAATAATTGATAAATTAGACCATTTGCAAAGCAATTTAAAAGAAAATGAAAGAGACCTACTAACAATAACATTTTTATGCAATAATGTTTTATACGTTTTTTAAAAATTAATGCTATTCATAATATTACAATGCTTGATATGGTTTTATCAATGCACTTTATATCGGATAATGAAAATGTGATGGTGAGAAGTGATTATGCTGAACATTACTCTCAAGGAAGTCATGTGCATATCAGGAAACTAGGTAAGTAAATATATAAATTGGTAATAGTTACCCCGTTTTTATATACACAGACAGACAGACAGACAGACAGACAGACACAGACACACACACACACACACACGGTTATAATTTGGAAATAATGATTTACATTGATCTGATATCAATAATACAGTGCAAATAGATGAGGATGCAAAATTAACCTCTTCGACGCTGATGACGAAACCGCTCCGTCATCAGCCGCGGTGGCGCTGTGCTGATGACGGAGCGGTACCGTCATGGCCCGCCCGACGCGCCTGCGCGGCGCGTTCTATTGAGCGGGCGGGGTTCTGACGGAACCGCTCCGTCATGAGCACAGCTCAACCGAGGCTGGTGACGGAGCGGTTCCGTCACCAGCGTGTGAGCGCAGCGTGGCCCCCCCGCCCCCTTAGCGCTGCGGCGGAATAGCCGCCGCAGCGAAGGTGTTAAAGACTTGTACCTTTCACTCTGCTTTTACATTAGGTTATATCCTGCTTTTTATTGTTCGGTTTTTATTTTCCAAGACATGTTTATGTTTCCCTTCTAAGTGCATTTCTATTACTTTTTTTTTTTAATCTCCTGGCATGTTTCCATCCACTGCCCTAAATGATGGAGGGTATACAAGGTAAAGCAAATGATACTTAGAGGCCTTGAGAGCGCATGTAATGGAAATGCCGTGTCATGAAGTACACCAAAGCTTTGTCACTAGGGAGTGAGGTCACATGAGGGAACTAGTAGGTTTCCAGTACAGTACAGAGGTAAGAAGAAGTGAAGTAATCAACACAGCTGTAGAAACCAGGACATACGAATCATTTGATTTCAGCATTTCACGATGAATTCAAAGCTGCAGAAAGAAACCTTTGGTCACCAGATGACGCAACCAGACTAACCTCAGACACGGCTTTTCAATATCCCTTTATAAAGGTCGGCATGAGGCAATTCAGAAACACTTTAGCATTTATCCTAGTTTTGTTCAGCTCAGAGAGTGTTTGCACATGTGCATAACACAAAATATTATAAACAATCATGTCTTTGGAATAGATTTCAAAGGGTTTTTATAAAAGAATATTTAATATTTTCAGCTTTAAAACCAAACATTAAAATGGCCTTTTCTGCAATCCAACCATTTTGTTTTTCTAATATGGAAAATGTGTACATGCAGAATATTAAATAAGTCTTACTTTCTAATGTGATTAAAATTAATTAACAAAATACCTCTGGTGCAAAAAGAGATGTTCCCATTAGCTCACACAGATGAGCATATTCTAAATTCGTCAGCCTTGCACCGTACTTTCGCTCAGGGTCACTTTCCAAAGGCAGGAAGAGGTTCCACAAGCCTTCTGACTTAGCCTTTTCCTGAAATGAAAATATAGCAATCAAAATACAGTAAAAGGGTGTTTTCTTAAGACTAGTCCTCCGGTTTATGCAGTTAACTGAAGAGAGGACATTTAACAACTGGTAGAGCCCTCAGCAGTAATCTAATTCTACAGTAACACCTATTTTCTTCCAGGAAAGATATTGGTGTAGAAAATATCACAACTAAATGCTGTGTAAATGCAGTCGATTGAGATCTTCTGGATCTCAAAAACGGGATTCTGAAAAATACAAACCTTTTGTAAGTTATGCATATAGGTGGTGCTTAGCACTTGATGCACCCAATTGCATATGCACCATCGTCATTGTATTAATGACAAATATTGTACTAAAGCCCGCACTGCCCACTTACACCGTCTCATAGGAGAGTAATATGGTTAGACTTTGAGACAATTTTGCAAGATTCTATGCTAGATAAACTGCAAACCATTAAACATGGTTCCCCGTCAGATCGCTGCCAGGCTGAAATTTTTAAGCTTATGGCCAGACAGTGGCACTGGTGATGGTAGCCATCCGAAACCAGTCTCTGGCCAAGGGCCTTGTCCCAAACTCCTGCATGACAGCTTTACTGGTCACACACCTGAAGAAACCTTCTTTATATCCTGGGATCTTGTCCAACTACCATCTAATTTCCCTTCATCGGTTTAATTATAAAGTTCGGAAAAGTTTTGTTAATTTCCAACCGTCCCACTAAATTGGCAGTAGCTCCTTGCTGAATTTTTTCAGTCATGCTTTTGCCCAGCAAGGCACTAAGGGCCCGATGAAGGTAAATGGCATTTACCGATTCGTAAATACCGAATCTGTAGCATTCGGTAATTACCAAATCGGTATTTACCGATTTGGTTATTGCCATTGATTCCTATAGGCCATGAGGCCCATAGGAACCAATGTCAATTACCGATGCGGTAAATACCGATTCGGTAAAATTACCGAATTTACAAGGGGGACAGGGTGTCACTTTGACACCCTGTTGCACCCCTGATTCAGGCTTGTGTGAGTGCCACATGGCACAGGTGTACATGCACAGATGTGCATGTACACAGAAATTCGTTATTTACCATGCAATAGTATTACATGGTAAATAACGAATTCTTAGGGGCCTGTGGCACTGTTTCCAGTGCCACCTACATATGGATTGACCCATTCGGTAAAATGACCGATTCGGTATTTTACAGAATCGGTAAATTTACCGATTCTGTAAATTTACCGATTCTGTAAAATATATGCCCCCTACATCTCAATCACCAAATACCAGTCAGTAACGGCCGGAATCGGCCGTTACCGACCGGTATTTGGTGACCTACATCTGGCCCTAAGGCTGTTAATCGACGTCACCAAAGACAACCATATGACACTAAATGCTGGAGGCTCCTCGGCTCTGATCTTCGACGAGTCGGCTGCCTTATTGGAGGACATGTTTTAGCCTCGTTTTCACCTTTACTCACCTCCAAATCTCAGGCAGTTCAGCTACCCTCCTTCCATTCTGCTTTTAAGTTTCTTTCTTGTGGAGTGCTGCAGGGTTCTACGCTAAACTCCATGATTTTCAACACGTGCTGCCCCCATGGCTGGCCCGATTGCCTCCTTTGGCTTTCCATTTCATGACACACAAATTATCCTTAGGTTAGACTGATATATTAACATAATTCAGGAAAAGTTTAAATGTTGTCTGTTTTTAGTCGCTATTCGGATGAACATTAATACCCTTCGACTCAACTCAGATACAACTGAAATCTTGGTGGCTCTTGAGTTGGTTGCCTGCTTGTGGCCTCCGGACGCAAATTGGAGGTAATCTTTGACAACAAGCTTTTCTTTGAGGCCCACATCATCAAATTTACCTCCACTTTTAGTGATAAAGCTTTTAAGGAATATTCTAATTTTTATCTCCTGCTCTACAAGGCAACTTCTCAGCCAGACACTAATCATAAGTAGGTTCTATTATTGCAATGCGCTATTTTTTGGACTCCCTTGTTATCTGATGTATAAACTTTAACTGATGCAAAATGCCACAGCCCAAAATTTGGTGGATATCCCAAAATGGGTCAGTATGTCCTCACAAGTCTACACTGGCCCCTGTTTCAAAAACTGCTTATTCAAAGCCTTATGCTTTTGCCTCAAAAGCATTTTCAAATCTCTTCGACTCCTTTAACTAGATTTCCTCAGAGGTTGCGAATTACACACCTGCCCAGAATGCTAGGCTCCTCCACGGCATACATGGTCACTTTTTTCTCATGAGCCCCAGAGCACGCTTGTGAGGTCACTTCTATAAAGAGCTATCTCTTCAAACTATGACCCTAATTGATTGTTTGCCTAGGTTCTTCTGCTCATGCCCCTCATTGTGCATTTATGTATATTTATATATATATATATTCACTGAAAAAAACAGAGGTTTCAGGGACATTATAGTTAGTTGGACATTTCACTCATAGAACACCAGAGAAATTCAGCCGTTATAATCAGCTGAGCTAACTATAACTTGCACCCTCGCAATGCACTGCTGATGATGCCACATATTACATCACTGATGACATCACTGATGACATCATCCACTTAATATCCGATGCACCTCCTCACACCCTAATATAAACTTTCATACACCCACTCTAAAATACAGACTGGGTCTGAGTGTTTGATTGGTTGAGATGCTCCGTCCATCACCACCCCCTTTTGTACCGCTTTGTTCGCCATAAGTTGGCAGGGTATGCTCAGACGTGAGTCCCCTGCTCACTTTGCGACTGGATTCAAGCAAGCCTGGATGAAGACGGCTGTAATGCCAGAAACCGGTCCTAGGAAGCTTGAATCCGGTCCAGGGAAGGCATGGATTGGCGGTTCGTGCTGGACTGTTCCCATGAGGCACAGGGTCAGACTGATTTGCATATGGCCATGTCTGAACTGGGATGGCAGAGTGGGCTAAAGAACGGTGATGGATTAAACCCAGATCTGTTGACTGGGTGTGAGTGTTTGATTGGTTCAGATGCTCAGTCCATCACCACCCCCTTTTATACAGCTTTGTTTGCCATAAGTTGGCAGCGTATGCTCAGACGTGAGTCCCTTGCTCACTTTGCCACTGGATTCAAGCAAGCCTGGCTGAAGACGGCTGGAATGCCAGAAACCAGTCCTAGGAAGATTGAATCCGGTCCAGGGAAGGCATGGCTTGGTGGTTCGGGCTGGACTGTTCTCATGAGGCACAGGGTCAGACTGATTTGCATATGGCCATGTCTGAACTGGGGTGGAAGAGTGGGCTAAAGAACGGTGATGGATTAAACCCAGATCTTTTGACTGGGTGTGAGTGTTTGATTGGTTCAGATGCTCCGTCCATCACCACCCCCTTTTGTACCCGAGCTGTGGTGGTGGCACTGCCCGCACCCTCAGCCGCGTCGCACAACGGGCGAGAAGAAGTCAAAGAGGGACGATGCTTCTTCGACTTCTTTTTGGAATGCTTCGGCTTACCTGACCCCGGGTGCGAAGACTTAGATCCAGAAGAATGGTGATGAAGGCTCCGCGACTGGTCCCTCGACCTCCCATGGGACCGGGACCTCGAGCTGCACGGAGCCGACTGACGGACTTCAAGCAACTTTCGGGACCGCTCCCGCAAAGTCTGTGGTGCCATAGCCCAGCAGTCGGGGCACGACTTTTGGGTCATAGTCGCGCCACGGGCAGTAAAGACACACGCGGTGGGGGTCCGTCGCCGTCATCATGCAATGACAGTCCCCACAGTTCTTGAAACCGGGCATCCCTACGACACCAGGAGTCGATCAACTCGAAAAGATGAGGTAAAAGGCCTTGAAAAGCTCAGTCAAAAAAATTACTGGGGGTACTCGCTCTTCCCGGATCTGCTCTTGCTGGAGCAGAAAAAAAAAAGAACAGAACTGACGTCAGCACGCGTGGGCGCTTCTAAGTAGCTCCAGCGACGTCATCCCGACGTCATCCCGATTCCTTAAAAATCGCTATTTGGGAATCGCAAAATGGAAATTACCTACATATGCCCCAATGTCATTTGTCAATGCAGGGCTGTGTGTGTTTTGTGAGGGAAAATGTACGAACATGACTATTCATATTCCTGTAATCCAACACTATACAATAGGAACCGTTCGGTTTCACTATTGGAAAAAGAGGATTTTTCATTGACGAAACACAGGGTTCAATTACACCTTGATATTCCAATTGTGTCAAGATGACACTCACGTAAGCTTTGGCGTCTCGTTTGATAGGGTATTGGGCTTGCGGCTGTGGCATGGAATGTGAAGCTATCTCATGGGCCGGTGATTGATTGTACCAGCACACATGATTACGATACACAGCCGGCGCTAGGGCCAAAGCCCATTCAGACTTATAAGCTTGTCTAGCCTCTTCCGAGACGTAAAAGGAAAAACTAGGAAGTATTACGTCTTCCTCCGCGACGAAGCCAAGTCGAATGGGGGGAGGCCAATCAGCTTCCGCCAATAAAATGTTATAAGAGGAAGTAAGGTTTTCCCAAAAGATTGCCTATATTGTCCATCTGATGTCACCCTCAATTTGGAGGATTAGCTCTTAATGCATATCTGGAAGTGCAATTTGAGCATCTGCTGTCTCCACTGTAATGAAAGTATCAGTTGCTCTCGCCTCCAGACAAGGACAGAGTGCCTATCGCACTATGGTAACTTCCGCCATGCTGCCGAGAACTGTCACAGCCCATCTCCAATCGAGGAGCAGGGTTCTCACTGTCTGAGGCATATTTCACTGTCAAAGCGCAACTTTCTTCTTCTGAAACGGGGCACGGTAAGGATGCTGACCCTCATGCTTTGCTTTTACATCAAACTGTTGTGGCTGATCATGTCTTTGTTGAGTAGTCTAGTCACGTCTGCGATCCTGTCCCTCCCCTCAACCGAACTGTGGGTCAGATGATTCCTGAAAGAAACGAGGAGAGCGCGCATCAGGAACCTGAAATCTTTCTGACGTCTTAAGTTTAGTGCGGTCACGCAAATAATTTCTATGTTCAGAACCTTGCAAACCTTGCTTCTGTTATTGCTTATACCAGTTTTTCTTTGGAAAAACTGAACGCCCCTCTTTTTCTGGTCAGGGCTTACTTTTTTTTCTGAGTAAAAGGTCTCATTCCCAAATTATTGCGTCACAATGATTTATAAACTTTAGCTATAATCTTGAGCAATTCACTTTGTTTCTCCACGTCAGCCACTGCCTTAAGGAGCTGACTCACCTGTAGGCTAACTGCTTCCCCCTTGACGTTAGCAAGAATCATGTCTGAGACTATGGGGAATGCCTCCACGAGTCTCATCCCCAACTCAAGGGCGGCCTCCGCTCTGTGTTCATCCTGATCTTTCTTAAGAACCATCAGAAGCACAGTCATGGAGGGGGCGCCAAAGCATAGCGAGTAAATTGCTGCGAACACCTTCCCCCAAGTGGTGCAATCTGCTAAATTGGGAACAAGACCTTTCGGCTATCTCATTGTAGGTATCCTGTGTTTATCCACTGCAGACATGTGAGGAAAGACAGCTTTGAGTTGTTCCAATTCTTCGACCAACTAAAAGGGAATTCATTCCTATTCTGAGGCCACTTCCTCATCACTAAATTAATCATGATAGGACTTATAACCATGCCACCATACCCTGGTGGCTGAGCGGCACCTGCCGGAACCGCCGGTACATTACGAGAAAGATATTGAATGACACTTCTAAGAATGTGAATTAAGGACGTGTGCAAAATTCGCAGCTCTGCGTGTGAAACTGTCAGATAATTTAGATGTGGAGTAAAGCCAGCTAAAACGAGCCAAGTGGCTCTGTCGACCGACATGGGTCCAAGACGGACCACCGAAACAAGGTGAGGTAGGGCGCCATTAAACCATATGCGGTGCTCCCAAGCTGACAAAGGAACCTCAAGTAAATGATATGGACGGTAATGTTGTGGCACCGTACCACGTTCATATTCATAAAAGAAATTATCGCCCCCCCTCAACCGCAGGAAACTTAACCCAGGAGTGCTAAGTTTTCTCAAGAAAGTACAATTATTTAATCACAATTGATACAACAAAATCAATGATTAAGCAACACTTCATCAAAAAGACAATATAATTCTTGTATTCCAAGTGAATTTCTTTGTATTGCCAGCAGCCAATTATCGCCCGGGTTCAATAAATCCCGATAGCCTATCGGGATTTATCGAACCCGGGCGGAGTTGGAGTAAAATGAGGCTCCCAGTACATCGATTGTGCTTGGTGCATTGAGGAAATAAGGTCTGTAATGAGAATCGTCAAAATAATCACTTTCTAGAAACCTTACTTTGGGTGGGATAATTGGAGAAGTTTTACTTGAGGAATTTAAACGTTGAAAGAAGGCGCAGATCTGGTGTGGATTCTATTAGCTGAGTGGCTTAAAGATTGACGAAGGTGCGTGACTTATGTTGGGAGCATCCTAGACTCAAGGCATAGAAATATTACAGATCTGGAAGCGTCGAAATAGTAATTTTCAAGCCCTGATGACGTCCTACCTATAGGACGAAATGCGTCGGCTGCTGGCAATACAAAGAAATTCACTTGGAATACAAGAATTATATTGTCTTTTTGATGAAGTGTTGCTTAATCATTGATTTTGTTGTATCAATTGTGATTAAATAATTGTACTTTTTTGAGAAAACTTAGCACTCCCAGCTCATTATTTGAGTACTTATTAAGATAATTTGGGGTTGGACGGTGCCCTAGTAGCTGGTAGGAGTGCAACCTAAAATAATCAATTGATAAAAACCCTCAGAGTGCACCAAAGTACACCCTACGTCGTCCACAAGTTTTGTTGAAGCAAAACTTAACCCAGGAGTAGAAAAGCTCAAAGCGGTAAGCATAATTTGCCTCTACAAAAAATATAAAATCCGCTCCCGCAACTGGGTCTCCATTTGCGGTCAAATGCGCAGTAACTGCAGCACGATTAGGTACAGCTATGACTATCGGTTGTGCCATTATGGAATGCAGCTCAACAATGGGCTTAAAATACAGAAAACCTTTTATAGTTCATGCTTGAAAAACCTATAAAACTTCCAATATAGGAGGTAAACTCCCCCACACCACGGACGTCTTCGTAACCGGTCCGAGGGTATCGTGGACAAGCGGAAGTGCTACTCAAGGGTCCTGTGAATAAGAACCAGACCAAACTTTGATGGCGCTATGTTGCAGGGATTCGGCACATACACAGAACTATGTGCAGGATTATGGGACCCTGATGTATAGGGGTTGAGCCTTCCTACCACCGTAGTGCCCACGAGCCCAGGACCAACTAGCGCCGTTGTACCCACGAGCCCAAGACGAACTAGCTATAGTGTCTCACTCGTTCTCCTACACAAACTCAGAGAAGCAAATGATTAGTCAACCCAGAACACAACACTGCCGGATCTCTCAGGAATCGTGGTAACAAGACACACCTTTTCGCTCCTGTCCATACACAATAGGATCTGACCGAGACACGAATATAGTTTAAAATGTTTATTTTAACTAACGTGCTCCAACATGCAGAATATGTGCCACAACAAGCAGAAAAATGCAGAACAGTATTACAGTTAGAATCGCAGCCTGTCCATAGATTATGAAGGGAGATCGTATAAAGACAATGGAGAAAGGACTACTGTGCCAAACCTCCCTCCCCTTGGTAAGAATGAATATTATTATATATTAGAAGATCTTTGGGTTTTGTTAGCAGACCTCATACCTTAGAGCATAGAAGGGATTTCTACATCGAAGCTGGGTGGTGCTCTTCTCCCTGGAAAGGTCCCTCTCCAAGTGTGTGTCCCCTAAACATGCATCCCCGTAATATCAAAGTACGAGCTTCCAGCAGTAGTTGCGTTAGTGTGTCTTGTCTAGGTGCTAGGACCTGACCAGAACAGAATAACAAGGGGCATTGTTTATCGACCTTGCTCACAATGTTCAGACTAAACTCCAGGAACAAGCAGAGAACGAACACAGCAAACAGTTCTCATGTGAAAGGAATAAACGGAGTCTAGCAAAAATAAAGTTATGTAGTAACGTGCGCAGCAAAAGCAGCATCATGGCTGTCGGGCTCATGCTAACTTAGTGATGTTGACGATGTCCCTTTCTGCCACATGACAGAGGTCTTTATCAGATTCTGCTAAACAGCTGGGGGCACATGCACCAGCTCAGCCATCTCAGCCTCCTAAGGAATCCTTGGTGTGACAATTCTTTGATATGAGGCCAAGTAGAAAGAATGTTTCTGCAAAGTATGTCATCTGTAAACTTTGCAAGGAGTTTAACTGGGAAAGCATAACTAAACAATATAGCATGAGTACCACTGGCATATGGAGACAACTCAGATCTTTGCATCCGCAAAGTCTTGCACAGGCAGAATTGGCTCGTGCTCTGGAGCTAGGCAACTCAACAGGGGCTTCCACATAATTTGTTCTGGGAGATACGGAGTCTGCACAGGTTCCAAGTGTACAAACAGAAAATTTCTTTCAGGAATATAGCAGTATTTTGCTGCTTGGGTAAGCAGACACGCAGGTCAGTCCAGGACATGCTTGTCCAAGATCATAAGTGCCCCCCAGGCAGTAGGCTTTTTTTTAACAGTCTGGACTATATGTTTCTCCTTTTTGTTTATAAGGAGATGTTTTTGGTGTTTCACACCTTAAAGTTGTATGTTTTTGTCCTACCTTAACAAGACAAAAAAAAAGATTCTAGTTGTTTAAAACTGTTAATAGAAAAGCTCCTTTCAGAGCCAGCCTCTACTTTCATATACAATGTGGTTTGCATTATGTTTCCCTTTTCCCCGTTCATAAAAGCTCTTGTGAGACTCTCCCAAGAGCCAGGCAGGCAATCGCTTGGGTGCAGTCCGAGGGGGAAGTGCTTCCTAATTTACATGACGTTGCATTTACATTGAATATATCCTGATGTAGTATGTATAATTTACATACACCACAATAGTAACAGTTTGTTTAGTTTAATGAAATACAATCTATGATTTCATTGTGGGGAAAAATAAATCATTTAGGTTTATTTAAAAACCCCACGTTTATTTCCATGAGAGCAACACTGGTACATTGCACACATTGATACTCATTTATTTATTTTAAGTCCATTTGCTATTATTAGAAAAAGTTGAATCACTACTTTTTATTCTGATCCCGCAATAGTCTTGCAAGAGTGTAAACCTTTTTTAAGAGGAAGAATTAACACTTTCCTTTATTACAGTACTTATGCCTTATAGTTCCGATTGGTAGGGTGTGGGGGAGAAAGTAGTCTCTCAACGTGTGTATAATAGACTATAGGGAGAGAGTGGCCTCTCCAGTGAGACCTTGCATGAAGGTAACCTAAGAGTTGACGGTAGTTTACAGTGTCCTTAACACATCCTTAACCTTGTAAGATTGCTAGAGTTCAGGACTACAAACCACCGAGTCTCATTCAGAGTATCATCAGTGGGATTGTCATTGTCTCGGAGATCTCTCAATTGCCTCAGAACCGCTCACATTTTTGGAGGCAGCCATGTGCCTGGTAGACTGTTTTCTCGACCTGCATGCACCAGCCTATATTACGTACCTATTCTTGTACCTGTGGTAGAGTTGAGCTACTCCACTGTCGGACCATATCTCTAGGGCCCACCATCCATGCAACATTGCAAAACAGCATAGTATATTTTGGCAGTGTCTTACCGCCCCAAATTCCCAAGCCAATTAGCTGGGCATTCAGGGTCAGTTTGGAGTCCAGGGCCTTTATGAGGTGGCTCTTCATGGCGAACAGAAATCCTTTATCTATGGGCAAAACCATAATGTAGGTAAGAGCGAACCTTCCTGGTGACATCCCCTCAGACATCTATTAATATTCAGTTTCCCCATATGGTATAGCCTGATTTGAGTATAGCACGCCAGATGTAGAATTTTTAACTGTACCAGTCAGAAGCCTACCCTAATGGCAAACTCCCCAGGGGATTTACATTCATCAGTTTAGTCCTCCATGTAGCCACATCAATTCTCGGTATGGCCCCGCCCCATAGCGAAGAGCAGGTTACTGCATTGACTGCTGCAAAAAAGGATTTGGAAACCTCGAATGGTGTTTCTGCAACATATACAGGAATTTAGGGAGCACTGTAATTTTATGTAGTGCTCCCGTCCCCAGCAATGATAGTGAGAGTTTCCTTCAGTGTCCCACATGTAATTTGTATTTGTCAAGGACACACCAGAGGTTGCAGCGCATTAATTCTTTGGGCTCAATCATTATGAATATTCCCAAGTATTTGAACCCCTGCGTCGTCCAGTCCAGGGGGGCACTCTCATGCCTGTGGGGGCAGCCATCCTATAGAGAATACGCCAGAGATTTGTGCCAGTTGAAAAGCACTCCAGCAAATTTTGCGAATGTGGCGAGTATGTCAACTATTCATGTAATCGAATTTCTGGGTCCACCAGAAAGGGCAACATATCATCTGCGTACAAGGAGATTCTGTTCTCCCCCCCCGGATCCCTTCAGAGACTCTTCAGCGGTGCGTCTATCCTCACCCATTCTGCCAATGGTTCTACTGATAAAGCAAACAGAAGGGTGGAAAAGTGGACATCCCCATCTTTGCCCCAACCCAAATTCTCGTGAGACCGTACGGTTAATTTGCATTCTCTCGCTGTGGGGTTGGCAATGAGCCACTATACCTATGCCGTGAACTCCCTTCCAAGTATCATCTTCTCAAGAACTGCCATCAAATAGGGCCATTCTAACATGTCGAATTCCCTTAAGGCATTCAGTGACAGGAGCACCACCGGTTCTCTCAGCCTGTCCCTGTTGCCCATAACTCCATAAAAGGTGCCACAGTTTATTGTGAGTGGACCTATGTGACATGGGTCCTGACCCGACTGGTCTGGTACAATCAATTAGTTAATAACCTGATACAGGTGATTAGGCAAACTCCTTCCCCAAAATATGTACCTCAGCATCAGGGAAATAGGCCTATATGATGCACATTCCACAGCGAGTTTCCCCTTCTCATGTATTAGTAAAATCATTGATTGGCAGAGATCGCTTGGTAGGAAACTCACCTTGCGGGTATCCTGATACATCGGCAGCAATGCTTCCCTGAGTTCGCTGTCCTGAAATTTAAAAAAAACTCTGTCGGGAAGCCATTTGGCCTGGGGTTTTCCCACTTTTCATCCACCGAATGGTCTTGCCTATTTCCTGTGCCTTCATTGGTCAGTCCAGCCTGGTTCTATTGTACACTTCCAGACTATGTTTCAGGATGTCGCCTATGAACTTCTCACGGTCTTCCTCTGTGTACAGTATCTCTAATTGGTAGACCAGCTCTAGATATGCAGCGAAGGCGTTTCGCTGTGTCGGGCGCAGATTCCACTAGGATTCCCGTCTCTGTCTTCCCCTATCTTATCCATCGCTGTCCCTCTAGTCAGCAGTCAGGCCAGGAATTTCCCCGCCATATTGCCCACTTGAGAGTCTATGATGTTTTGCTTGTTTTAGTGCTTTGGTCTCATCCTCCAATAACTGTAGCTATTCTTCCATGACCATTGCCATCAAATGGGCTACTACAGCATTCTGATCCAGCACATAGTCCCCCTCCCATTGGGCCAGGTTCGTCTTGAGCCCGTGCATTACCCGTAGTTGGTTCCTGCACTTGCCCGCTATTTTTGCTATTCATTGCCCCCACACTCCTGTTTTGTAGGCCTCCCACAGTGGGAACTCAGAAGACACAGATTGCACGTTTTCAGTAAGTGCTGGTCTGTCACCCGAAGGAGGAATTGTTTGCTGTTCTTATCTCGGATTTCCCAGAGGTCCAATTGCACTCTATTCTGGGGCTAAATAGTGTGGTGTACATTGTAGTGCACAGGGGTGACTGGGCAAATATACCCTAAGGAAGAAAGTGTGTATCCCCATATCTACCTCTATGGATCTGTGACACCATCTCTCATCCCGTTGGCTGCACAGGAATACTGTTGCTTCTCAGGGTAAGACTCACACAAGGGCCCACCAGGCTCACTGCCTGTATAAAACCAAAGAGTATTGTATCAGTGCGCCCTGACTATCTTGCTGTTGTTCTGTCCATATCAGCCCTCATCTTCACGTTCATGTCTTCTCCTATAACGGTCGATGTGTCCAGTGTTTAGAACAGTCTTTTGCCCATCTTTGCTAGCATGTTGTCTGTAGACCCTGGGGGACATTCTATGACACAGCAGTCCCCTGTTCGCCTTGACACATGCCCTTATAGCCACATAGCACCGCTTCGTATCTGTCCATGTCTGATTAACAGTGAGTGGAAGTGATTTGCAGGCCAGATACCCATCTATTGTGTGCCCGTGGTAAAACCTAAGTGCGCCCAGTATTTATATTTACCCCAGGCGCGAAACACCCATTGGGCTCACCGGGCTTCAGCCCCCCCCACCCCCCCTCACCTCCCTCCAGTCGTGCGTGTTAGGCTTTTGTTATGTTTTCACCGCTTCTTACAGCCACTCTGGATTACGGCTGGAAGAATTAGCCCCACCCCCAAAAAAAATTCAGCCCCCCCCCCGAAATTTGGCTCTAGTTGCCCGCCTAATCTACCCCTACCTAGGAAATCAAACCTTGTACCCACCAGGTGTGTCTCTTGTAACAGTAGCAAGTCCGGATCTTATCGGTAGAAGTATACCCTTTTTAATTTTGTGCCCTAGCGCATTAACATTCCAAGATAGGATCTTAAGAGTTAGGTCGCCTGGTCTACTGGCAATCTCAATAGTGTTATGTTACTTTTACCTGCTACGACTTCCCCTCTGTTCATCAGCCTCTTATTAAGCACCCCCTAACCGCGATAACATGGGTCAACCATATCCCTCCACCCCTCCTCCCAACAGCCTCATGCTGTGAGCTTCCAACTACCCACCCAACCCATGCCTGAGTTGCCAGTCGCCCTCCCCAGCAAGATTAAGCTTACAAAACCAATGTGGAGTTCACTGTTTCAGTACTTCAGTCCAATTCCCCAAGGAATAGGGGCAGATCCCCTAAAAGAATAGATATAAGAAGATAGTCTCCGGGCCTCATCGGCTCCCAACATTATATGTTCATTCCACTGCTGATTCCAAGTTTCTTTTGCCCCATCACACGTGCCACAGAGGTTCAGTGATCTTGGTGTAGCTGTGTTGTCCTCCATTTCTCTGGTTTGGCTGTTTCTCTCGGTGTGTCTCCAGTGTCCAGATGGTTGTAATGCCTACAGACAATTTCAAACTTCCTTTGGTGACAGGAAAAACCATGTCTTGCCTTCCATGCCGATGAGGAGCTTCCCGGGGAAAGGCATTGCGTATAGTATCTTGCATTTGTGGAGTTCTACTATGGCTTTATCAAAAGACTGTCTATTGATTTGCATCTCTTGTGTGTAGTATGGTAAAAGCTGCCCTCAGGATTGCATCCCGGTCTCCACGATTCAATATCGGTGCCATCAGTGGCCTGGGTTTTTTCCCTGGTGTTTGGGTACGCTTGCTATTCTGTGTGTCATTTCGACCACAAAGTCATTGCAAAGAACCTCTGGGTCCACCATGGTTTTAATCAGGCCTTCCTGAATTGTTAGACTACCAGTGCCTCTGTCTTTCCCGGTAGCCCCGCAAAGCGCATACTGTTGCACCTATAACACCCCTCCGCATCCTACGGTATACAGTTTGTGGTTAGTCTCTGTGAGGCGTTGGACTTGTAATTCCAGGTGTTTGATGGGCCATGTGTGTACTGTCTGGGTTTGTTCAGCTGTCCCCATACTGGTGGCTGTTTTTCGAAGATCCGCCCTCAGGACAGCACCGTCCACTGCCAGCATGCCTATTCTGTGTTCTTCGGCCAATCTAGAGTCCTTCACCGCCTGAAGGAGATTGTGAAGGGGTGGGTCCTCAGGCTCCTGGTGGGTCTCCGCTAGATCCCTTTCAGTTGGTCGCCCAGGCGTGCCGCTATAAAAAGCATATGTATTCAGTTTACCTGCCTGGAGGACGGACAAAGAAGTGTATCGCCAAGACCCATCTCTCTGCGCACCTCAATGTCAGGGTCGTCTCTCAGTTATTGTCCCTTCGATGTTCTGCCTTCCCCTCACTTCTTTTGCTAGGCCCTCTCCTGCAGTTGCACGAGGCGACTCTGGTAGCCCTTAAACAATCCAGGCAACACATGGTCTTGGGCGTCACTCCTGTTACTACTTCAAGCATCTTCTTAATCATCTTAAGTGGGCATGGCGCAAAGGGAGGAACCATCACAGTATATCCCAGCCCTTAGTCTCCAAATCCATTCACTGAACCCCTTTAAGCACCATCTCAGGTGTTTCACCAGGTGCTAGTATAGACGGCGATGTGCTTCTGCAATCTCCAACGGAGCTTCCCTCACCTATCTGTGCACTGTGTCAGGTGCTACACAGGTGAAGTATATGGAGGCTTTCCCCTCCTGCTGTTTGTGCCCAAGCTCGGGGGCTATGGTGCAGGCCTGTCCTACCTATTTTAGGCAACCATTTTGCCCTGTGCTGCTCTGGTAGTCCTCCTCCTCCCCTCTACCAGTGTGCCTCAGTTCATGGCCCTTTCTGGATCCCCGCTTCGACGCCCACCCAGTACTTAGGGGGTCTTGGTGAGGGGAGGGATGACCCGTACCCCTCTGCAGCCCTGCAGCCTGAAGCATGGTAACCACAAGCACTCGCTGGTTTTCAGCAGTATGGTGGTGCCAGCAGACCTCCTGTGTCATCAGGATTTAGTCCAATTTTGCCACTGTGGAGCATGATTTCATGCTCCCGCTACCATCTTGTTCAGCAGTTGACCACGCCTCCACCCCCTCCACTCTCACCACTAACTTTGAAATCTTGGAAGTTCAAGAAAGTGTGCAGATGCAATAGAGTAAAGCAAATGCATACAACCCCAGATGAAAAGTACACAGTCGGTCAAAATTAAACTTTATGCATTAAGAATGTGCAGGGAGATGAACCAATAATTTGCACACTTCTCCCAAACAGTCATTACAATTTGAGACCAACAATGGTAATAATGCCTAGTTGTAGACTTTGGAGACAATCAGTCTCTGGGTATTCCCCAAATGTCATCTATTTAATTGAATGTAGAACTTCAGGTATGGTTATCACAACAGCCATAGACTGCAAGGCATGATTTATTAAGTCAGTGTAAGATATATTAAACAGTTTCCATGTTGTTCTGATCAGTGTTTTGAGAGTTCTGCATTCACAAATTTGGTTTTAGCAATGTTTTTGGGCATTTGTGCATGAGTCTACTTAAACGCCAACAAATGTTTACTTCACTGGGCATTTACATAACTCTTGTCGTTTCTACGTCCTAGAAATATATTTTACTCGTACAAGGATTGCGACCAAGAGAGAAATATACCAAGATCTACTGCACCAAAATAATTGAAGAATCAGACATGAAGACAAATAGAGACTGAGCAAAAAGACTATAGCGAGCCCTCCATTTGTGCACTAACACACACAGGCTGCCGGTGATTATGAACTCCCACATGCTCCTGCAGAATGCTTGCAGTGAGCATCTCTATGGTTCATGTCCTGGTGAAGACCCCACAATAAGGTGTCAGGAGTTAAAACATGTTGGCCTATGTAACAATGGAATACCTACAAATACCAGACTAAAAACTATGTTTCAGAGACTGTAAAACAATAAAAAATATAACTTTTATAAATAAAAAAAAGATTACATAGACCTAAATGAAAAGCTGAATCAACATACGTCAAGCCTTATTGAACACTGCAGCTGTGAAATTATTCCCAAATAAACGATAGGCAAATCACACCGGAAAACTATTCCAAAAGAGCAAATTGTTGAATTTGAGTGGATGTATAAATATTGGGAATTCATTCTAACACACCCTGAACTATGGTCTATAAAATCAATATACAAAACATGCAAAGTGTGTGTTACCTCCCGCCCTTGGTTTCAGAACAAAGGCAGGCTTTAAAGCAGTCTACCTATACACCACAAATAGAAATGTGGTTCTATTAAGAGTTCTACTCATGTGAAGATAGCGAGTGCTTGTTACACACAATATATAATTTATCTGATTTGTAACGTGCCAACATGTTGCCAAAGCCACTTGACAACGAATGATAAACCAATGGAGCTCAGTCAAATTATCAAATTTGTTTTGTACTAGCGGTGTGATCTGTATGGACCAAGTAAAAAAAAAAAAAAAAAGAATATTCAACCTCCAAACAGATACAAAAGGACTTATCTCGGAGGTAGAACTTTCTCCTACCAGACCACAGGGCTGTGGTACTGCCTTTGGAGAGAAGTTTTCTGTATGAACATTTTAAATTAAAAACCTTTAAAGGGCTGGCTTTACGAACCTGAGTTAGGTCTATATTTTATTTTGATCCTACAATTTCTATAGCACCAGGGTGTTTGCTGTGCTTTACTTGACAAAGGTAGATGTAGGTAGAAAGAAAGCCTATTCTGGTTCCTTCCTAAATCATCACTTATTTGGAGGAATTTACTTAATAAAACAACATTTGAATTTCAGTAGGACCGTGGCATCCATTACCTTAAGTTTCTCTAGTACAGGAGGTGGGGTCCATCTGTTCTCTGAAACCTGATGATCTCGTAGCATCTGCTCAATAGGATAGATATCCACACGAATAAATTCCTTCAGTTTATTGTAAAGACCCTGAACTTCTTCAGAAAGACCATCAGGTGAGATAATAAGTCCTTTTGAAGCATGCGCAGAAGCAGAAACTGGCGTCGAAGTAAACACTCTTTTTTTAGCAGGTGTGTTTATGTCCCAGTGTCTTCTGCTGGCCCAAGTACTGTACGATCGAATAGTGGTGGCAGATGGTTTCGTTGGTGAAGCATTAAATATTCGAAATCCTTCTTTCGTAGCAAAATTCCATGCTGTATTGGCCATAAATTCGGCTTGTTTACCACCTAATTCAGCATTAGCAGAGCTTGACTGTCCTGGATAAAATAAGAATATATAGTGTTACATGCAAATTTCAATGTATGTTTCAATGTGTATCGCGTGCATATGTATAAGAGGTGCAATTAGTCTGAATAACTAGTGGTGAATGACAAACTGACACCACTCATCCTTACTGACAAAAATAAAAAAGTGATGGACAGAACACGTGAATTAACCTGAAGTATAGGTAGTTATTATGGGCTCATTCTATTCCCTTCTTTGCCATATCAGTCTTGGTCCTACCCCACAAGAAAGAATCTAGCCCCTTTTGGGGCGAGGCTGGTAATGTTCCATAGGAATTGGAAAATATACAGTCCCAGGCATGTTTCTGCATAATTAAGCTACTTTAGTGGGGTACAGTTTGAATCCACATGGCACAGTGAGCTACAGGAATTTAGTTGGGCAGTCCAAGGCAGTCTCTCTCCATAATCAGGTCTCATTCTTCTACCATTTGCCAAGAATTAAAGATGACATGTTATGCAAAAAGCAGTAGCTTCATCTGTCATTTAGCCAGGTTTAATTATATGGGTGCAAGACACATGTACTGTGCGGAGAGGCTCAACGTTAACACCTGTTGATGAAAGTACTCAAAGAAGTGTAGGGAAACTCTTGAGAGTCTCCAGTTGAACTCTGTGGGGGAGGAAACACAACCCCTATCTATGTGAGAAATGATTCACTAGGACAGGATAAATGTCCGTTTTGCATGAGAATGTGAATAAATAACAGACAGTCCCAAAGGAATCATTTTCTTATCATTGATTTCAGTTAGACATAAAAAAAATATAGCAAATTCTCACACAGTTTATATGTGAAAAATAGGTACATTGCAATAATTCTCGGCTTAATACATGTATAACATACATTAAATAACGAGTTAAGACACCCGGATGCTTTATTAAAGTACTTATTAGTCAAATAATAAGATCGATTTCCGAGGTACCTCGACTTCATCACCAGTTTTCCTTTCAACTAATATTAAACTGCTTCATCAATCTTCAAATCAAAATTCTATATTTAAGAAAACTTTTTATGTGCACAGCTTCTTAAGGCATAACAATGCTCCAGTTTACATATTCTGAGAATGATATGCTTCAAATGCGTACATTTGGGGGGAGGGGGAGGATTTTTTTTCTCCCATTTTTGTGGCAATATAGTGACAGCTATTAACATAGTAGTAGAAAGTGGCTTTCTATCACTTTTTTCTAGATCACTCAGATGTAGTGTATTACCCAGCATAGTCGTCTCCAGGCTCGGTTTGATGAAGATTGATACGGCCTAGGATATAAATCTAAAGAAAGCTTTCAAGTAATTTTCCGGACTTTGGCAGGCCCATATCATGTACAGCTTCCCATATTAAAGATTGTACTGTTAAATCTACAAAGACTTGCACATTTGTAATATAGCAATCAAATTAAGAAAAATCTCTTGCTTCTTAAACTGGTATAGTGAGTTAATTGGTGAAAAAGCCAATCCATTTGTGGACAGTATTATTCTGGTATACATTTTAGCCAAGTGAATATTAACATAAGATTGTCAGATTATGTTATGTCCTTCAAAAAAATTAGCATAGATGTTTTAACTTTCGCAGTCTATGTCCATGAGTCATCACCAGGATGAGAGAGAGGGGCAGTGATGGAAGGCACTCCTTAAGGACCATGCAACTGAAAGGTATTTTGGTAACCATCAATAATTAGGCTCCTATGGGTTGTAAAAGTAAACCAGGTCTAATCTAAGAAAACATCTTAAATTATTAAATGACTGTGCACACCTAGTGCATTGATAACATCTAGGGGTTAAAATATCTAGGGTCACAGTATGTTTACTAAAGCATTTACATATTGTGACTTGCAACAGACAGGAACAAAAATAACCAGCAAAGTCAGTATTTAGTGGTACAGTATCACCACACAAAAAAGGTTAATCCGGGAATTAATGTCAGAGAATGTCCATCTGTACCTACAAGGATGTCACTGATTCAGTAATCATATTCCATAAAGCCAAAAACAATTACTTGTAAGGCACAGTAAAAAATTACATTTGATTAGCGCCACCAGAAGCCAGCTTGCAAGAGGGCTGAATAACCAATCCTAGTCACAGGCTGCTCAGCTCCTTACAATCCTCAGGGCCTTTTGTCTGAGAATCCAAAGCATGAATATAAAACGAAAACGGTGCCGCTGAATAAACAAGTGAACCAGCCAGAAAGTCTGAACTTTATCCGAGTCCTCAGCTGGTCTGCTATATCAGGGGGGAACCGAAAATGGTTTATACATGGTCAGGGGGAAAATGTGAGTCACTCAACTATTGATGTCCACATTATCAATGCTATAACATTTCTATACTTAAAAACAACAAAAAGTCAACATTAATGATCACCCATGATTGGGGTAATCAGACATTTTGAACGCACTTAGGGTCAAATGTACAAAGATTTCTGTTTGTGAGTTCCTAATAGTGTTTTTTTGCAATTCGCTATTAGGAAATCACAAACAGCTATGTACAACAGTGTGTTTCACACGTTGAGCAATTCCCAGTGAGGTCGCAAGTGACCTACCTCATTCATATTCATGAGATAGGTCACAATTTGTGACCCATTGGGAATCACTAAAAACATAGGGATGGTGGTGTACTGGGGACAGCATACCACCATGTCTGTGCTTGCTTTAAAATTAAGGATTTTTTTTTTTGAAATGCAGGAAAACGGAATGCATTTCAAAAAGAAAAATTAAACGTTTCAGTTTCATTTTTATGTGTAGGCAGAGGTTAGTGGAACCACAGCCTGTCCTTAAAAAAAGTTTTTGCCTGCATTCACAAATACCCATCCTGTTTGCGAATGGGTTACAAATCAAATTGTATTTGATGGTAAAAAACTAATGTTTTGCGACCAAATTTCGGTCACAAATCATTCTTACATACCACTGCGAGTCACTATTAGGAATGGATGCCCTAAACAAACCACTTCCTAATACCGAATCGCAAACCTGTTTTGTGATTCGGTAATAGGTTAACAATTGGGTTTATACATAGAAAAAGCTTTTTTGCAGTTGCAAACGGCTCAATTCTGCAAATCAGGCAGGCTATTTGCGAGCTCCAAAAAGCTACATACATGTGACCCTAAGAGTGCACAGTCATCTCAACCTTTCATGTTATTAGATATTCCTTACAGTAAACATTGTGCACTTTTTGCTACTTCTAGAGAATAGATGATGAGGGCTCCCCTCTTTTCGAGTTCCACAGTATATAGTGGGTTCCCTCAGTTTGCACCCTGTCCCGTCCTGCTAATGACCCACGGGATTAGGCCATAAGTGTTGAAACATCAACAGATACCCCTGGGACTCTCCCTCTGATTTATACACATTCTCACACAAAACAGATATGTATTGTGCCCTAACGAACGATCTCTCACAGACCCAAGAGCTGCTTCACCACCCTCTTTGTTGAACTGATGTTTCTAGGAATAGCTGAACCCATTGAGCAGCTACTTCGCAGTGTTATTTATCACTGTTCCATTTTACACATCACGTGTTTCACACCCTAAGGTCACAAAACTGATTAAAGACGTACGTGTGGTTCTTAACCCTTTGACTTCTGTGGACTTCTACTTAATCATTAGTGGAATCTGGGGACCCTTTCTGAATATTATTGGAATCAGGACTCCCACTGAGTTATTAATGGAAGCCAGGGATCCTGGAATAAACATTTCTAATGATCTGAAATGCTAAACAATACGCAAAAGATACAGAAACAAGCATTCATCAAATAAATACATGCAATGAAATATTTTATTTAATTCACAAATCTGAAGTTTAATGGGATGATTGGAGCTTTCTTAAATTCAATTGAGGTCACTAATCAACCATACTATATTCTGTTTGATGCACTTGCGCTGCTCCCATAAATTATTCTGAGGATTCAAACTTAATTTTTAGTGACCAGTTTCAAATACCTTTAGATTTACAAAACGTTTTAAAATGTCCAACATTAAATTTAGCTTTTTCATTTATATAAACTTTATAAACCTCCTAAACGCGGCGCGAATTCAGCCGCTTTACGGCGGTTTAACCGAGTGGGCGGAGTCACGTCGGCCAACAGACGTGCGGAGCACTACAGAGGTAGTGCTTGCGACAACCGTTGGCCGACACGCATAGCGAAAGGGTTAATGTGTTAATATTATTTTATTTTCTAAGCAGTCGCGTACCCTTTGCGTAGGCTTCACTGACCACCAGGGGTTCCTGGACCACAGGTTAAGAACCACTGAACTTATACAAGCATAGCTTTTTTGCAAAGCATACGCTTTTAATCCTTGCACAGATTATTTTGTTTCGGAGTATTAATTACTTTTACATGGCATGGCATTGTAGGGTTATAGTTTATGACTGTAATCTAGGAAACCAGTGTTGACGTACTGAAGTATAATACCCAGATCCCCATGATGGAATATCTGGTTGCGCTTCGTCCTTAATTTACAATTTGAGATACAGTGCTAAACCACAAATATTAGTAATATGATTTAGCTACTTCTCCCTCCCTCTAAACATTAATCAAGAAGGCCTTTTACAATATTACAGTTTACAACTAAAAATGCATAGCAAGGCATGAGATGAGAGAAGGAAACAGTCAGTGAATGATCCCAGGGAAATTATCTGGAGCCACAGAATTTTCCTCTTAGTAGAAAGACCAACAAAGAAGCTTCAATGCGCCAAACTCCAAAAGCATGGTCAGATTTGTTTAAAAGTTAAACAAAGGGGGCATATTAAAAAGGAGTCAAAACAAAGTACAGCGAAAGAGGGGAGCAACAGAAATCGAGAGAGAGCGAAGGGAGAAACTGCTATTACCCAGGGACAGACTGGCCATAGCAGGCACCGGGCATTTCCCCTGTGGGTCGCTAGGGTGGGGGCTGGTTATGAGCCCCTGGGGGCTGTTTTAGTTACCGGGAGTCGGCAATTTCAGCCCCCCGTAACAAAATCGGCCCTCGCAAACTGCTTGGCTGCACCCCCCTCACCTCAGGGGGGCCAGCCCAGCAGTTGCCAGGGCTGGTTTTGGTTCCCAGTCCGGCCTTGGTATTACCGATTTACACCTCCATATCAAATGCAGGCATGAGCCCCCCTTCCCACACCTTATCCATCATCAATCTGATGTCATCTTGTCTACATCATTTTACCTCACCTTTATCCAAGAATTTCTAATGAGCATACAATATAGCATATCTCTAAATCTTGCCACTCTCATTTCTGTATTACATCTATTTAGCATCTCTTCCACTTCGGATTCTTCTTCTAGCCATCCAAAGATCTGTTCTCAAAGAACACGTCTGGTATACTTGTGGGAAACATGTTCACCTCCATCTTAAGGCTGACAGATTTAAATGTTTACTCAAAGCAATGGTACTCATTTCGTCAACCTCAGGGCTGCTGGGTGGACCCACCAAGAACCTGTGACCATGCGGTTAAACATTTAAACCTGCAGCGAAAGCATTAGTCCGTTAAGCCACCAGATACCTCACTCAAACCTTTTTAATTTTGAGTTCACAGAGTCTCTTGCCCTTATCAACAGTGTATATATCCAGCATGCTGCTGTCTTGAGTCTACGAGATGTTTTGTGCAGGGTATATTTATTCCTTGTATCCTCCTCCTTTACTAACCACGATGATCACAGGCAATTCCTTAGCTGTAGGTAACTCCAAAAACAATATTCCCCAATGTGAATAGGATCTTTTCATTTTCTTGAGGGCACGCTGATTGACCACACCTTTTCTACATTACATCACAATCCATAGCTTTCTGGAAGGCATCTGCTCTCCCTGATAATTTGTGAGCTTAAGAAAGCTCTCAGGAGGCTGACTTATTATAGGTCTTTCCCCTACGGTATAATGTGCCTATCAATCTGATAATACTCTTTATCAACCATGGTAAGAGTTTCATTATCCATGAATAAAGCGCTTTGTAGAACCACAACCTCTTCTAGACACACTGTTGTCCCTTATGCCATCCTGGGTGTCAAAGCATTCCATGTCAACTACCTTGTATTGAGCACTGGCAACTAAGTCCACAGCATCACAACTATGGTCAGGTCCCTTTTACCTAAATCCCTCAACTTAAAGATGTGTGTTTCAGCTTCCTGCAACCCCATACAAAGAACTATTCCAGAATTAAAGAATTTGGTGAGTCTCCAGGGTCCTTTATCAACAATTCTTTCAGGGAACCCTTGTGTCTTTCACACCACCTTTTACATTAGTCTGGGGTTTCTTTAAAGAGACATCTGATTCAGTGTTGGAATTGTACTCCAATTCATCATGTTTCTCTCCTCTCTATCTATGTCCTTTCACTTTCTTTCTTCAGATGTCACTCTACAGTCCCATTGTACTGTGCATCTCTATACCAATTCCACTGTTCAAACTGGTTGGAACAGTATGCTGCAACATTATTTTCTCCCTTTTCCTGGCCTATCCACTCTGGGGATGTTTTCTGTTTATGCATGGGTCACAGAATGTCTTGTGGAGTTTTTATTATTTGTACCTCTCAGGTCACCTATTAAGAATCTGTTTTCAATACGAGCAACAAACAGTCCCCATCTACATTAGAAACCAGAGAGAGCCTACGCACCAAACAAACTTCTTGTGTCTTTTGGCTCCTCCAGGTCTCCTGTTTGTCACACCATGGAATTTATTTAGGGAACAGTCCCTTAACCAAGATCTAGTATCCGGAGCCAAGGTTAGTGTGAAACCTATGCTAAGTATGTAACTCAGACTCTCAGCCCCTCAATGGGCCAATGTGTCTTATAGTTTCAAGATCACCTTAGTCTGTGCTTAGCTTCTTCTCAGTGGTTTTAAGCGCTCACCTCTTGTAATGCACTAAACTGCTCTACTACATCAAATAACTTGCTCCTTCACCAGCTCATTACAGTTGCGTGGGACACCAGCCCACTGACACTACCACTACCACAGTCGGCCCTATAGTGCAACAATTTGCACCCTTCTCACTTCTGTAATTAAGCTTGGCTGCTGATTTTTCCGCAACATTCAGACTGACAACCAAGGATTCTTCTGTCTGCTTTTTTTAAACTGTTGACATTGTTCCAATTCATTGTCCTGTGTATTACAGTTTTTCCAGTTCCTTCGGGATATTTTGTCTCGGGTTAGCAGATTAAAAATGAGGCAAGCCTCTTCAGAGTTCCTTTCCATGCTCCTCTGTATAAACCTTCTTTAATACTAGATTGTCAGATGCATTTTGTACGAGTTTTTTCCCACAAGATGTTAAAATACTAGCAGCATTTAGGACGTATAGTTTTCTTTTGGGCAGCTGCTGGAAACCGCACAGACGATTTTGTTAGAATGTTAACATAATGCTATGTAAAAAGAAGGTTTTCAATACAGCACCAAAAGTTTTACATTTGTGAAATGCTCTCTTTTGAGTTATACAAAACAAGTAGAGTGAAAATTTAATTACCGATATATCATCATTTTGTACAGTAATAGCTATTTGATTTCTCAGTTTTGCCATCTTTCAAATAGTTAGTGAAATGGCAAAACTTTAGCAGAAACGAAATCTAGCTCACACTAAGCTTCTTAAAGTTAACCCATCGGCTACCAGGATGGGCGTTCCTATCCGTTTTATAAAGTGCATATACATGTCAAATAAACAATTTTGTAAAGAGGAAACGGCCATTTGTTTTGGATGTGCACAATAGCATGAAATCAAATGTTATACTGGTGTGGAGGGTGCTTCAACTACAAGAGAGCACCAGGGATTTTGCATTAACATTATTGAATCCTAGTGGACCAGGTGGTTCAGCTCCAGTGAGAAACCAGACTGAGGTTAAGTTATATAAATGCTATCAAATTTCAAAGCTATCTTTCAATGTAAATAAATATCCTAAGTCTATTATTTGGCCTTCATATTCTCCACAATTGTACCTTCTCGTGATGTTTTTCTTACCAGTGAGAGAACGTTTGTAGACACCCTGCAAAATAGCCGCCACTCTGAAAAACGAAAAGGCCATGTAGAATCTCCAATTTTCAATGTGAGGAATTTTCATGTAATCACAATACATCTTAAAGTACTCCTCTAAAGATGGGATTCCAAGCTCCGGCAAATCACTGTTATTCAATCCTACAGTTTTGAAAAACACAAGAAAGTGATTGTTGTGTGATGGGTCACAGCTACATATGTTAAAAAGAGCAATGCAATTACAACTAAATGTACAGCTGAGGCGCAACATTGCTTTTAATGTGTATAAACATACTACCTTTTAAAATTGAAAAATCAGGGGGAAGGTAATGGGCAAGGCAGTTATAAGCAACGTCTGAAAGGGGATCTCCTAATGTAGACAACTCCCAATCCAGGACTGCCAGAACTTCCGGTTTCTCTGGATGAAAAATCAGGTTATCCAGCCTAGTTAACAAAAAGAAATGTACACAAAACATGCAAAAATATTCAGCTGTTCAATAAGACGTACATTGCAACACCTTTACACAAAAATGACACTGCATGAAATATGGTTTTATCTCAAGGATAAGGATTCAATAAACCAGTAGCAATTGAAAACCTTGTCCACATCCCTAAGCTTCATACTGATTTTAAACCCATATTAGGGTTTTAACATACATTAGTGGTCGTAAATGTTCTACCAATAAATTACATTAGTTGCTATTGCTACCACAATATGACAAATCGGGATGTTACTGAATACACCTTATATAATTTTGTTGTGAAAAGCCATGTGAACTTGCAAATCAGTATCGTAGGTGTGGATGCATATATTGTGAAATATGACTTCTTCAACTAAAAATGCACTGTCCTTTTTACAGCAAAACTCATAGAAATTGCACAAACCCCCACCACCCCCAAGTATTTGATTTAACCGTATTTGAACAGGAAGTATCAAATACATGTTAATGACTTTGTAGTGATAAAACCTCACTTCACTTTCTAGCCAAAGTCACAGTCAAATGCCTCTCTAACCAAATCAGAAATAAGACCTGAAGTCTCAGAGACATCATCTGAATACCTGACGAAGACTACTTTACAAAAGATAGCAATAAAAACAATTTGACCAAAACAAATGACATATGAAATGACATGACATGGTTTTCCTAACCAATCTTCCACATAATGAATATTGATTAGTGGGATATATGTATACAAAAAATGGACCTCTTCCAGAGATTAATTCACTCTTTGGGAAGTGGTATTTTTCGTAATTGACATTTTTTTCAAAAAACGATGGCACTTTCCTAATGAAGAAGCAGTACTGCCCTCAGGAGCTGTTGGGGTAAATAAATGAGAGCACTACACAATACATGGCCCTTAGCTACAGTTATTCCACATATAACTTCTTAAGCATAGCAGCATTAGCCAGTGCATGCCTCAAACCATCCTTTGCTTTAGTGGAGAACAAGTTACTCTCCTTCGGTAATACTCATTCTGGTAGATGCTCTAGATAACTGCATAGTTCTTACGTTTAGAATATATCCCATATAATGAGACTGGATCCCTAACCTTTTTATGGCAGTGTTTCTGCATGCTGCTATATGGAGCTGTGTGACTCCACCTTGGCCTCATTCCAACCCAGAAGTGAGAGAGAGAGGACCCCCATATATGTGCCAACCCTGCACGCCAATATCAGTTTGTTGCTTGACTTTTCCCGCACCCTCGAACCAAGAGACCAAAACAATTGGAAGTACCAGTATGCAGATCTTCAAGTTAGGCCTTGTTCAGATGGTAAGAAAGGTCTACTCAATAGAGCAGGCAGTTCGAAGTGCAGTGAAGATGCTGCAGTTTGATAGAGTATCCACCAAAAAGAGAATAACAAAGGTAATCAAAATGTTCTTCTGATGGCTACTTCTAACCTTATATTCCTCACCTTTAGAATAGATACCAAAGCTATAATCCCAAATGTGGAGGGTCTGTGGAGCGGGCTCAGATCAAAAACTCTTGCACGAATAAATGGGAATATTGCCCATCCCATCAGACTAGACTGTCAATGCAGTAGAGCTGTATAAACATGTGCACTGATTCACAAATCGTCGACTGACAGATGTCAAGGACATGCACTTTGCATGCCATCTCAGTGGTTGAACTGGTGGAATGGGCCCTCCGTCCTTCTGGCCAATGTGTAGCAGATCTAAATGCAAAAGACTACCCACCTTAACAGAGCCCTTTTCTGTACCACCTTACCTTTCTTTGACCAAGGTAACTGATCAAAAATGTTATTTTCCACCCGATGGTCTTTGGTGCTATTGATGGAAAAGCTCAAGACCCTTTTGGGATGCAGCCATTGGAGTCTCTCCTCTTTCACAGGATAAGGTAGATCAAAGAATGGTGGGAGGGTGATGGCTGCACAACGTGAAATGGAGTCACGACTTTTGCCACAAAAGCTGTTCTGGTTCTCAGCACCAGTTTGTCTGCAACAAAGATGGTGCAGTATGGTTGCACCGAAAAGCCCTGGAGCACACTTCTGCGATGAGCTGAAAAGATCACGATGAGAACGACAGTCTTGAGGGTAGGAAGAAACAATGAGCAGCTGTGTATCGGCTTGAAGGCAGCAGTCATGATAAATGTAAACCCCAAATTACGGTCCAACTGTGGCACTGCACACGGTCTGGAAGGGAACATGTATATCAAACCTTTGAGAAAATCCATTACAAAAGGTGGTTTAAAAAACATTTAAGGGTGTCCACTGAAAGGCTTTGCTGGGCCAAAGCAAAATGAATAACAAAATAGCTAACAGTTTGGCTGGCAAAGGCACTGTCTTGCGGACCCTACGGCAGCCCACAAATTTTTCCCAACACCAGGCATAAATTGCTTTGTGGAAGGGCACTCTGCAGTCAGGATGACATTCACAACTTCAGTTAGCAAATCACGCATGGTGGTGGAAATTTCAGGTTCGGGTGTAGAACCTTGCCCTTTGCTGCAACTGAAGTTCATCCAGAAGTGGGACACTCCAGCCAAAATGCATCTTTTAGGAAAAGCATGTCTTGGAATTCCAAGTTTGAACAGTGCACATTCTCAATCGGTGCAAAGACATCTAGCCATGGTTCTCTCGATTGTCTTAAGTTGCACTTTCTCACCTCAGTGTGCAGCTGCCATTTGTGATCCACCAGGTACTACCGGATGAGCTTATTTGCCTGTGCATTCAAGGATCCCATCTGGTGGTTCACAATCAGGGCGATACCCTGACATTCCAGCCACCCTCAACTGTGGAAAGCCTGCTGGCACAGGAACAGGGACCCCCACTTTACCCTGCTTGTTGCAGTACCACATGGCTGTGCTTTTGTCTTTGAGAACCTGTACTCGTCTTCCCTTCATGGAGGGTAGCAAGGCCTTCAACACCAGATGAATTGCCATCAACTCCTAGAGAATGATATGAAGCTGGATTTGAGTCAAAGACCAGAGTCCTCTGATCTCCACCTCTCCCACATGACCTGTCCAACCCAGAAGTGATGCATCAGTCACCACCATCAGCTCTGGGTGGGGAAGGGGGAAGGAGGGTCTGCATCTGGTCCAGTTGCAGTCGGGCAGGTTTCCTTGGTGCTGGGCCCACTGAGAGTTCAAATCAGAATACAGAGCTTGTCTATGCCACCTGATGCAGAAGACAAGAAATATACATGAGGCTAACGGGCCAAGAAGTCTTAGAGCTGCTCTCACCCAGATCCAGGCCTGAGGCTGAAACATCGGGGTCATTGTCCGAATGTCCAGCACTCGATCCAATGGAGGAAAGGCCTTCAACTGCACTGTGTCCATGATAGCGCCTATAAAAGGAAGTCTCTGTGACGGAGTCAGGTGTGACTTTGGGTCCCTGATACAGAACCTCAAAGTTGTTAGGGGGTACACCATCTTTTGGAGGTGGTCTACGATTGACTGTGGTAAGCCCACCTTTAACAGGAAGTAATCAAGTTATAGGAAAATTGGTACCCCCAGTCTCTGAAGATGGGTGGCAACCAGCACTATCGCGAACAGGCACTGGGGTAAGGTCACTGGGGAGCACTGTAAACTGAAAATGCTCTTGGCCAACCTTGAACTGCAGGTAACATCAATGGTACTGCATAGCGGGTACATTAAAAAAGTAAACTTCCTCCAGGTACAATGCTACAATCCAGTCACCTGGATGCAGGATAAGCAGAACCTGGGCCAGTGTGAGTATTCTGAATTTGTCCTTCCACAGGTATTTAGAGGGCGAAGATGTAAAATAGGACAAAAGTCCCCATTCTTCTTTGCCCTGAGGATATAGCAGGAGTAACAACCCAGCCCTATTTCTGGGTCTGGAACTCTCTTGAAGGCCCGTTTGGACAGATGAGCATGCACTTCTTTTAGTGAGATGGATAGGTACTCCTCTAAAAGATGCTCTGATGTGAGTGGAAGCTGCAGTGGGTCGTAACAGAATGGAATGGAGTAGCCCTGCTGAACGTTCTGGAGGACCCATCTGCAGGATGTGATGGACTGTCAAACTGGGAGATAGTGTTGCAATCTGAACCCCATAGGGCGATAGAGAGCCACTAAGGGAAAACCAAGGCAGCTTGGACTGGGAAGAGCAATGCCCCTGGTACCCTGCATGTTGTCTGCCAGATCCCAATCCTTTGCCGTGGAAGGATTGGCTTGAAGGCAGTGTGGGTGTGGGATGGCCTGTACTCCACTCTGGAGTAACCGCAAAAAGGGTGGAACTAATAGGGAAACTGTCTGGCAGGGGTTGAGAGGCTCTGAGAATGTGGTGTAGCCCAAAATACCTTAAAGTGTTCTAGAGCAGAGTCAACTTTTTTGCCGAAATGGTTTGAGCCAGGAAGGCCCTAAATACTTTTGGAACTCTGTACAAGATCATGCTGACCATGTCCATAGAGTGTGCATATATCAGCTTAACACGCATAATGTATTTACTGCCCTCAGGACTCGGTTGGCTAAGGAGAACATCCATTTCCCAAACACCTGGGGGTTGTGTTAAATAAATTAAGATTCACCTTGATGATGTAGGCTTGAATAACCAAACTCTAATGAGTAAGAAGCTGCATAAGAAAATCTGGCTCACCAGGAGCAGGCTTGTGGCATCTGGCCACCAGCTTGTTGACTGGTGGGCAAGAACAAGGCTAAGACTGCCAGGCACCATCCCCTTCCCTCATAATGCCCTAGGACGGTGGTTCAGGTCGAAGGGCGAGGAGTAGGGGGTGGCATTGTGTGTACCTCAGATGACCCTAATAGGGAGTACCCCATCTACAATGTTTTTTACACTGCAGCTGTTGGGTTGTTTGCTAGCGGTGAAGGGTTGGGGGAGGGACATGGATGCTGGCGAGTTGGGGATGCTTCAGTGGGAGGGAGAAGGGGCGGGAATCTGCTTGCAGATGTGGTTCATGTTCTACGTGGACGGGCTTGGGGAAGGTGGTGCTATGACTGCATTGAGTATGAGTGGTTGTTGGTGGGTGAAGTTGCAGACTGGCTTTTTTCGACCTTATTGGAATGTGTGGATGATGGATGGTAAGGGATGGACAGCCACAGCTGCGGTCTGTCAACGGGGACGTAACCACACGCAGACTGTCATGACCTTAGTATTGGAGGGATGCAAGTTAATATGGGAATGGGTTGCTGTTCGTGTTGGGAGAGGGGGGGAGGGGGGTATGGCTGACATGGTTGGGGGATGTCAGTGGGTGGGGGGATGGGACACGGGGTGTGATTGCAGTGACATAAGGTTACAAGTGAGATTTCATATGCAATGGAAGTCGTGTTATGGTGCGGATGGGCGGTGGTCTGGGCGAGTAGGAGCAGATGTTGAAGATGTATTTCATAAGGATGATGGCGAACAACGTAGAGAGTTGAATATCGGTGTTATCCTGGAATGTGAGAGGCCTCAATGACGCCAGAAAGGGTAGAAATGTGATTGCATATTTAGACAGGCACAATGTGCAAATAGCCTTATTGCAGGAGACGCATATACACCCGCGCTCCGAACCAAAGTTTGCTAGTAAGTGGGCTACAATTAGGACATTTTCCTCGTATTCCTCATATGCCAGAGGGACTGCAGTGCTAATCAAGAAATCACTCAAAATGCACATGTTGGGGGAAATACTGGATCCTGATGGGCGCTATGTGATACTGTGGGGCAGATTGGGCACTGATACTGTAGTTATAGTGAATTGTTATGCTCCTAATGTGGACACACCGGAATTCTTCACGACACTTTGGGGACATGTGCTGGGAACAGATGCTACACATCATCTGGGGAGGGGATTTTAATGTTGCACTAGTGCCTAGAGCGGATAGATCTGATGGTTGTGGTCAGTATAATAGGTAAGCGAGGGATGTACTGCGGGGCATAATAGAGGAAGCTGGCTTAGTGGATAGTTGGCGGTTTACTCACCCCGAACATAGGGAGGGAACACATTTTACAACACATGCGAACACATGGGCTCGGCTTGACTACTGCTTTGTATCACGGGAACTAAGCACAGGATTGGGAAAGGTGACACATTTGCCCAGAACGTACTCAGATCATTGCCCGGTGTTGATGCAATTGGTTATGCCGGGACATGATAAAGCGAGACCCCCATGGAGACTGTTCTCCTCAGTATTACTAGACACGGTATTCAAGACAGAGTTGGGAGAAGACATAGAGGCTTTTTTTCCCAGAAACAAGGGCTCGGTAAACAGTGTGGAAATGGTGTGGGAAGCTTTCAAGGTAACGATTCGTGGGTTTAGTATATCTAAGAGCTGCGGAGTGTTGAGAGACATCCAGAGGACGATAGGGAAGTTAGACAGAGAATTGAGGGAGCTGGAAATTGAGATGGCAAGGGGTGGAGATCCAGAGATACACAAGAAATTTAGGGACAAGCTTTCAGAGTATGAAGAAGAGGCAGCGAGAGAAGTTAAATACAGGGGGAAATACTGGACTGCGAGGAGATACTGCGAAGGGGAGCGGCCGGGTAAAGTACTTGCAGCAATCACGAGGCAGCCACGTTTCATTACAAATATACTGGAGATTGTTACGCCAGAGGGTACACGGTGTCAGGATACGTAGAAGATTCAGGACGAGTTTCTGACTCACTACAGACAGCTATATACTTCACAACAAACAGAGGGAGTGGACTTCGGGAGCTTTTTAGATGACATTGCGTTATGTTGGTTAAGTGATGTACACAGGTCGTTTCTCGGTGCACCGCTAGAAGTGGATGAGATAAGGGATGCAATTATGTCACTGAGTAACTGAAAGGCGGCGGGCCTAGATGGGCTTCCCGCCAAGTTCTATAAATGTTACATAGATATTATGGCACCAGTCCTAAAGGAAGTTTTTGAGGAGTCCTTAGAAGTGGTGGAATTGCCAGGATCAATGAGGGAGGTAGCGATAACTTCTTTGTTGAAACCAGGTAAGGCTCCGATGGACACTGACTCCTATAGGCCTCTATCTCTAATTAATTGTGATGCAAAAATACTTGCTAAAGTACTTGCAACGAGATTATCGCTGATTATGACTAAGATAGTGCTGCCAAGCCAGGCTGGTTTTGTGCCAGGGCGTGCCACCACCCATAACCTTCGTACGCTGTTCTCTCTGATTGCGACTATAGCCCCGGAGCTCCCAGTTCCTGCCATATTTCTCGACGCAACGAAAGCGTTTGACTCCGTTGAATGGGAGTACCTTTTTGCTATCTTACATAGGATGGGATTTCCCAAAATATTTGTTGAGCTACTTTATACCAGACCAGTGGCTAGAGTGATTATCAATGGAGTCCTATCGGCCCAGGTGCCTATAACGAGAGGCACCAGGCAGGCATGCCCTCTCTCCCCATTATTGTTTGCTATAGCAATACAACCGTTGGCATGTCGGATTCGCCAGTTGCATAAGATTAGTGCTTTCAACTGTTTCCAGCGTCAGATAGGAGTGTCGTTATACGCGGATGACATTACACTATACGTGAAAGACCCGCAGCTCAACCTTAATCCTATCCTGCGTGAATTTATAGTCTTCGGGAGGTTATCGGGAGTACACATAAACTGGAAAAAAATCGCACTTCTTCCCACTCACGGGTGCGGTAACAAAATTCCAGCTAGATTACCCACTTGAATGGTGTGACTCTGATCTTCGCTACCTGCGTATTGTGATATCGCTAAATAAGGAGGAGACACTTAGGCTTAATTATGGCGTGGCTATCACTAAACTGACTGACGACGTCACACGATGGATGTCGTTACCACTATCTATGGCGGGCAGAGCGTCACTCATAAAGATGGTGGTGCTACCGCGGTTTTTATATTTATTTCAAAATATTCCTTATTACCCTGGCGCCTATTTTTTCAAGCGGTTGAGATCGGAACTCCTTCGACTGTTTTGGGGGGGTAAGCAGCCGCGGTTGAGATGGGCCATTCTGACGCAGCCGTACGAGAAGGGTGGCTTTGATGTGCCAGACTTCGAGGTCTATTATATAAGTGCCCAAGCGCAATACGCGTATCACTGGATGAAACCTACACATTTTATGCCACAAATAGCGGCGGAAGACTGGATAGTGCGTCCTCTCCCACTCAGCGGGATGATACAGGGAACGGTGGAGGTTATAGATACGCCGCCCAACATGGTGACATGCACGGTTCACACGTGGGGCAGAGTGGCGAAAGTCCTTCAGACTCAATCGTTGTACTCCCCCGTAATGCCACTCACATATCACCCTCGTTTATCGCTATTGCAGGAGACGGGTTTTCAACTAATGTGCAAGCGTATTAAGGTTGCCACGTGGGGTGACCTGTTAATCAACGGGCAGTTCCGTACTCGGGAAAAACAATTTCAAGAAGTGCAACCAACTCCCTTAGAGCTATTTTATTACATCAGACTGAGACAGGGGCTGAGGGACGAATTGCTACACTTTCCGGATGAACCGGAGGTGGTCTTACCGTTGCATGCCATGCTGTTGTCGGATGGCCGCCATCTTGTTTCCCGATTGTACAATAATATCAGACTACAGCGTGACGGGCTGGAGAGTCCGGCACGCAAGTCGTGGAGTTCGGATATAGGCAGTGAGATCACTGAGGACCAATGGAAATATTGTTGCGCCATCACAGCCAGCATATCTTCTAGCTGTAGGCTTAAAATCATTCATTATAAGTTTCTACAACGATTTTATTACACGCCAGTTCGGAAGTTGAGGTTTAAGTTGGCGGCTACTAATAGATGTGACCGATGCCATGCGGAGGGGGCGGGTTTTATCCATCTGGCATGGGAGTGTCCTGGGGTGTACGACTACTGGTCCCAGGTGCACGATGCATTGCAGGTCATGTCAGAGGGGGCAATCAACAGGGACCCACTAGTCATGCTGTTGGGATATACATTGGAGGTGCCTAAGCCCATTCGGAGGTTTATAGACATTGCCTTGCTGCTTGCGAAGAGGAGGGTTGCATGTCGGTGGGGCAGGGGAAGGGCCCCGAAGTTTAAGGAATGGCTAGACGACATACTTTACTGCCAGGATCAACACAACATATATGCTGATCTGCTGCCTGCTCGCAGCAGGCCGAAAGACATCTGGGGTCCGCTACAGGCTTATTTACTGACAATTGCAACACCACAGGAAGAGTCAGATGATGACAGCCAAAGTGTAAGGGAATAGATAGAACGCACGTATGGATATAGCTCATGGCGCCATAGTTGGTACGTCACTGAACCTTTTTCACTGAATATTGCCCTGCACTATAAAAGATGTCTGGAAAATTCCATGGGGGAGTGCTAATCTACTTCGCCTGCAATATTTGTTGGGTAGCCCCTGCGATGTCTGCGTATGGACTTGTACAGAGGGAATGCTATTGTGGTGACAAGGGGCCCGAGTGTATTTTATATTCGCTCAGATCACATGCTCATATAGATGTACCTATAAGATTGTAAAGAGATTGTATCTTGCATGAATGTAACCTATCTGACTGTATTGTTGATTAAAAACTAATAAATAAAGGTTTAAAAAAAAAAAAAAAAAAAAAAAGAACAAGGCTAAGACCCAGTGTCCATCCGAGTGTCAGTTAGGGCTTCATTGAATGGTAGTAAGGGCTCAGAGGAAACAGGCTCAGGTTGTAGTATCTAGAGGTGGTTGTCTTAATTTCAACAGAAGCCAGGACCTCAGTAGGAAAGTGAATTACCAGAATAATGAGAGTCTCTTCCAATGTTAGACCAAGGTGAGAAATCTACCCCATATCACAGGAAATATTGAGGTCAATGACTACCTGTAAATCCATGTATAAACTCTCAGCATCACCATGTGGGAGTAAATTATCCCTATCATTACCACTTTCATCTTCGGATGGCCAACTCTGGTAACGATCTGAAGCAAAAAGAAGGTGGAGCTTCTAAGGACAGCTCAGCAGAAGTGGAAGTATATTATATGAATTAGGCTGTACAGGAACAGGGTACGTTGGAGAGGAGTCGGAGGGCACCCTCAGTCAGGGTCGAGATGGATTCAGCTCCAGATATGTAGTGCTAGAGGCACTCTTGTGGTCTGACACCCTGTGATTACCTTTGACTACCATTATTTTAACTGACTTTGGCGTGTGTTTTTATCCTAGCCTGAATGTACAACATCCTGCATATGCCTTGTTTCTCTTAAAGGTTTCTTTCTTGTAATCTTGCAGTCTTTCAGTGGGAGCGGTCACGGAGAAGGACAGCCTTGCCAAGAACAGAACGTGCGGGATGTGCATTTGAAAGCATTTGAGAGAGAGAGGTGTGGAGTGTACTTTTTGGTCTCGACGTGCAGTGTTATGAGCAGTGGTGCATAAATGTCCATTGTGTTGTACATTGGTAGTATTATGAAGTTCTTACTATTGGCTTTGACAGGGCCTCATGTCATCCTGAATTCTGACTCTGCCTGGCTTGAGCTTTATCTGCGTGCACAGCCACACTTGCAATTTGTTTGGGTTAATTACATTCATTGTTTTGTGAGAGATTGTTTAATGTACCCTGGAAGGCTTTTATAAGCTTAGTCTAGATAAAGAGTGAAACATGCGAGAATGGAGTGGGGACGTGGGAACCTCTTCCTGCCATAGAATGCTTACTTGGAAGCTGGCCAGTCCTAGTAAGTTTCCTTGTGCGGGGAGGACGATTCGTGAACCTTCTAGTGTTGTTCTGAAATTATAAAGCTGAGGGTTGTTGACTTAGAAACCAGAACTTTGGATTCCGAATGGGGACAGACGCGTGTACTTCAGTATTGCAGAACCCAGGTTGCGGAGGCTCTTATCCCCAGGTGTTAATCCCCCGGTCAGGAGTGGGCTAAGATGCAGTGTTTGCACCAGGTGAAGTGTTGAGTTTTGATTATTGCCATTGTGACCTGCTTCCTCAAAGAGAACATCCTGGACCCATCCCAATCCGAATTTGGCAGCAACCACAGCACCAAAACCGCCCTCATCGCCACCACTGATGACATCAGGACCCTTCGACACCGTCTGCCACCACATCCTACGTACACGCCACCACGACGCAGGGATCCGCAACAAAGCCCTGGACTGGATCACCTCCTTCCTTATCGACAGAACCTAGAGGGTCCGCCTGCCCCCATTCCGATCCGAAGCCACCAAGATCATCTGCGGCGTGCCCCAAGGACCATCCATCAGCCCAACCCTGTTCAACTTCTACATGGCACCGCTTGCCAACATCGTCCGATTGCACAACCTCAACATCGTCTCCTACACCGACGACACCCAGCTGATCCTCTCACTCACCAAGGACCCAGCCACTGCCAAAACCAACCTCCACGCAGGAATGAAAGCCTGAAGCTAAACTCAGACAAGAGAGAGGTCCTCATCCACGAGCTCCACCCCCTCCGCCTGGGACGACTCCTGGTGGCCAACCGCCCTGGGAGCCGCACCGACACCCACCAATCACGCACGCAACCGGGGAGTCATCTGGACTCATCACTCTCAATGACCCAGCAAGTCCACATGTCTCATCCTCCTGCTTCAACACCCTCCGCATGCTTCGGAAGCTCTACAGATGGATCCTCACCGGAACCAGAAGGACGGTCAACCAGGCCCTCGTCAGCAGCAGATTAGACTATGGCAACGCACTCTACGCAGGAACCATGGCCAAACTCCACAAAAGACTACAATGCATACAGAACGCCTCTGCACGCCTCATCCTCGACATCCTCTGCCACACCCACATCACAGCCCACCTGAGAAAGCTGCACTGGCTCCCAGTCAACAAGAGGATCACCTTCAAGCTCCTCACCCACGATCACAAAGCACTCCACTACGCCGGCCCAACATACCTCAACAAACGATTCACCTTCTACACCCCGAACCGCCAGCTTCGCTCCGCCGACCTTGCCACCGTCCCACGCATCCACAGGATGACCACCAGCGGCAGATCATTCTCCTACCTCGCTGCCAAGACATGGATCAATCTCCCCACCCAACTGCGCCAGACCGAGGACCTGCTGTCCTTTAGGAGACGTCTCAAGACCTGGCTGTTTGAGCAGTAGCTGCACCCCCCCCCCCCCCCCCCCCCCCCTTCAGCGCCTTTGGACCCTCATTGGTGATTAGTGCACTATACAAATGATTGATTGAGTGATTGGCCAGTGGCTTTGATCATTTGAGGTGTTTTCTTCGTGATGTGTGAATGAGTGAGGTGCACATCCAAAGTAATCATTTGATGTATTCAGTGTATATATCTTTCTTATTCTCTTGCAGGACATCCTATAATATTTGCTTCAGTGTTATCTCATATTATTTGCAGCTTGTTTATTCATGGTATTATTCATGCATTTAACTGTTGCATTTACCAAGTGTGTTATTATTGCATGCATATAAATATATATCTCTATGTGTATTTGAATGTTGTGCATTTGGCATCTGGGAAAGCCTTTCTGTCAGAAAGCATTGTGTAAAATAAAACCCCAAGCCTTATTCAAAAAAGGGAGTCTTTGCATTTTGTAAAATAAAACCCTTTCTAGGTGTTGTTGTGTTATGTCCTGCTTCGCCGTGTGTTTTGAGCCAACGTGTGGGAGATTCTGTATCAGTAGAAAGGTGAAGCAAGACAGGACACTGTAGTGGGTACCGCATGCCAGCTACGTCAGGACCGGCATCAATCAAAGGAGAAAAGGTGCAGGTCTGTGAGCTAGAAGGGACGTCAGCACTGGAATCAGAGTGGAACCCAAGATGTGTACCATGGGCTCAGATGGCGCAGAGAATGGATCCACCGGCGGTAACCTCGAGTATCCCTGGGGGACAAAGGCAAACCAGAGAAAGAAGAGTGCAAAAAATATGCAGCATTGCTGCTTTAAAAGCTTTGACATGCTACTGCATCACCGATAACCAAGGAAACTCGGGCGCATTGGAATCAGCTGCTCGATTGGGGATGGGATCAGGAGACAGATCGACTGGCACTTTGACGCCCTTGCAGCTTCACTTTAGATAGAGAGCGATAGAATGGGGTTGAGTCCTGCCTCACCTTCTTATGTTTCCTCTTCGATTTGGACTTCAACTTACCAAATGACTTTGATGTCGAAGAAGACCGGTCACAAGATTGGTTAGAGAACGGGGGGTGCCCCACACCCTCAACTTGGAGTGGGACGTGCGTGAGGTCTGGGAGTTCTCCCTATGTTTGGCAATGTACAGATTCATGTCACGTTCCTGGAGCACCTTCAGATGCATAAGGGCACACCCATTGCACAACTTGGACTCATGCCTTGAGCACAAATAGCAAAAGCACACCTCGTGCAGGTCCATTAACAACATTGGATTCCAACAGGAATATATAAAAAAGTCATGGATGGACTGCTCGAGTCATTGACAATTACTCAGGGGCGCATCCCAGGCACCGTTATTTTTCACCCCACGCCAACTCAGCCATATGCAAATCATTCTTGACTCTGCTCCAATAGGAACGGTCCCGATCAAACTGCTAGTCCAGTTCCTCCCTGACCTGAAACACAAGCAACCAAAGGACCAGTTTCATCCTAATTTGGCCTCGTCAGTAGGTTGAAGCTTGGTTCTAGTGGGACAGTAAGCATCTGAACCATGTCTGTACATACCCATCGCACTTAGGGCATCACACTGAAATATACAGTGATGGATAGAATGCTTGAATTAATCTCAGTCATTAGTAATTACACAGGACATACCTCAGTACACTATTATTTTGCACATCATGCCAGCTTAGTTTGAACCCAACCATATTCAAATTAGACTGACTTGACCCTGCTCCAACAGCAGTCTAGCCAAACTGCCAGGTCACGTTCTATAAGTAAGAAATCTGTGATTAGAAGTATCCATAATAAAGGACTAAGACAGCAGAGAGATGCCCATAGTAAATCTGCCTCTTCCTTGAAATCTTACACACTTGGATGGCATTAATTACTGCGACATTCAGTTACACTTGAAGGAAGCAGTAAATCAATGAATCTTATAAAAATAAAAATATTTGTTACCTGAAATCGCCGTGCACAACAGAAGTCTTCTGGCTCACCGGAATATGTAGAGGAAGCCATTTAATTAGTCTCTCCATAGCTGGAATCACCTGTGTTTCAGTGGCTCGATACTGTTTTGTCCATGTCTGAACCTGACGCTCAACATAATTGCCTAGATCATGCCAAATGAACACAAAATGTAAACAGAAGATATCCTGAAACAACACAAAGAGCTGGTGTGCATTACTTATTGTCACAGTAACATGTAATTACATTTATCTTGATGTACTTATAAATATAAATGAGGCAACAGAAAATATTCAAAAAGAAATGTTAGGGTTAAATGATCATATTGAAGTACATGCGCTAAGGGAGTAAAGTACTTTGGTTCTATTACAATCAGTACTGTGCAGTACACTTAGTAAACCAATTCATGTTTATAGTAAATTATATCCTGGTGCAGCAGAGCAACTCCTGTAACTTATATTGAGAAGCTTGGCTCAAACCTTGCGATGACCAGAAACGAAAAGGTTGTGCAGAAACTAAATACTTCCACTTCATTATCAGCACAATTTCAACTCCAAATTGACGCCACCAAGACTTTGCTCATGGATCCGCCTTAACAACTTCAACCTAAATCTGACTCAGCAGTCCATAATTCTCTCCCCAAAAGGGAAAACTGCATTTCCACTCACCACAGATGAATAGGTCTCCTGCTTCCTGATATTACTGGACCTCTCAGCTGCCTTTGTCACAGTTGACCATGCTACCTTTAATGGCACTCCAGAGTCTGGAATGGGATTCAACTTCAATGCCCTATCTGGTTCTCTTCCTACCTTTCAGGCAGATAACAGTTTGTTTACATGGGCACCTCTAGGTCCCAAAAGATCCCTATCACTTGTGGAATCCCCAGGGTTCAACACTGTCTCTTGTCATCTTAAACCTCTTCATGGAGTCGCTTGATGGCCTACTCACAGAGAACATAGAGATTCACCAATATACAGATGATAAACCAGACTACCTGAAAATCTCCTCTGCTTAGACATCATTGCCTCAAACACTGCCTGTAGATCATCCAAAACTGGATATCCAATGTCTACCTGAAGCTCAACCCAAAGAAAACAGGATACCTGTTATTTGCCAAAAACAACAAACAAGAAACAGAACGAACCAGTACCAATGACATGAACTATGAAGGTTTTGAAATTTCTTAGTGATGGATAGGAGCATATAAATCTGTATGACCTGGACTGAGCAACTGTAGACACGCTATTGGTGAAGGGCGATCTATGCTACAACTACGACTAAATGTACCCCACTAATGCTACGCTATCACACCCTTTGAATGGACTGATGTCTGTTTTTTTTTAAAACAGCTGATGAATGTATTCCTTGCCGTGTGTACAGTGTTCTTGTATAGGTATGATCTACTGTACTTTTCAACAATTGTGCTGCGATCTACACTACCCTGTCAATGAGCATCATTCATGCTCAATTTCTGTTCTTGTTGAATGAGCAATGGAGAATAATAAAGTTTAGAGAAAAAAAACCTTGACTGCTCTGAAACCCAACTTTCACTTAATATCAAGTCAATTGGATTCAGCATGTACACCAAACTCCACGTTAAGGAATACACAAATAAAAATACAAAGACTGGTACCAGCTCTTTCTTCCAAAGCAATTTCTCCCAGAAAGAAACCTCAGAACTGCTGTTCAGGCCCTAGAACTCTTGTATCTGGATTATGTAAGACCTTGCTCAATGTCCTCCCAGGCCCTATACAGGCACCAATTCAATGCATCCTGCACATCACCGCACGTTTCATTTAGGGCCTGAAGAAATATGATCACATCACCCCCATTGTGATAGAACTCCATTGGTTCCGTTTGCTGGCCTGTACCATCTTCAAAACGAACTGTATCATTTAAAAAGGCATCAAACCAGCCTCCCTGCTTATTTTGCAGACAAGTTAATCATCTCTGGCGGTTCTCAGCACAACCGCAGCCAGGACACCATCAGACTGCAGACTAAGAAGCGTAAAGAAGAAATAATAATCCAGCAGCACTTTTTCACCTATGCAACCAGGATCTGGAACAACATCCTCGTTTTTATTAAGACTGAAACAAGCTCCTGTAATTCAAGAATGAGATGATTCTGCATCACTGTAAAGGACACTACATCACAATGCATTAACAGTCCACAAACCCCTTACCTGTTCATTCATTTCCTTTATTCTTGATTTTTGACATGGTACATCACTCCACTGCCTTTGGTTAGGTGCGTGCGACAGAAATATCAAATATATAAAGACCTCTGTGTCTCTGAGGACAATGCTGTAATGAGTCCTCAGCAAAACACTTGGGAAAAGTACAATGATGAAATCTCTCAACAAGGACATTTACAAAGCACACTATAGGAAAATCAGAGAATAACATCTTGCAGTATGCAACTGCAGCTGCATTCAATCAAAAATGAAAAAATGGATAACAAACTAGATTTTTTTTTTAGATAAATGGAAGAATTAGAATAGAGAATTTCTGATGTGGAAGGTTTGACACTGAAATTGAGACCCAAGTCTCTCTATCTATACAACTTGCAAAGATCCAGAGTAAGCGAGCACTTCTGACCATTGTAAGAGCAGCTCCTCAGTCATAACATGTATTAAGAAGCTGATTTACAATCCTATCCTGACTGAGTTTAGGAGAGATTTATCATACAACTGAGCACATGAAGAACCATTTAACTTATTGGAGCACAGCGCAAAACCTCAGAACATTTGAGTGAATTTGCAAGGTTTTCGGATAAATGAAATTATTCTGAAGAATGTAATTTCAAAGAAAAGTTCACGGTTAATAATCAATTTGAAAGACAGGACAATTAACTCTGTTAAAATAAGCTATGATTTTAAGCAAATTATTGCACCCCAAAGAGAGGCAGGTGCTCAAGCCATGTTGGTCCAACAGTCAATCTTGAAAGTTCTGTCCCAAGGGAAGATTTGAATTTTCACAAGTGGGTCTTAATAAATAATTTCTTGACTATCCTGTGCATAACTTTAAAAGTGAAAGAACATTAAAAGAATGTTGAAGAAAACACTACATATCTGATTGTTTATTGTTCTGGTGTAAGGGGATGGGAGAGGAAAGACTGGGGCTCACGCTGAGAGTGGAAGGACTATCAGGATCTCAGGGTCATACCTTGTGCTATTAGGTGCAACTTGTTAGGAAGGAAGTGTTCAGGGTTCCGTGTGTGAGGGAGGGAGGATGTACCCAGTATCTGAGCAAAGGGTGGGCAATTTATAGGAATTAGTTCAAAGGAAGGGTTTAGGGGCATTATGAGTAGGCACAAGGGGAAGGATTGGAGAATATATGTTGCGGTTAGCATAGGAGAAGTAAAAAAAACATTTCAAGAAGGTTGTACTCTGATGATCAGGTAAACATAGAAAGCATAGCAATTCTACCTGGGTCAGCTGTAAAGTAGATCTCATAATGTAAATGGTCTCAACAACTCATGAAAAAGCAGGGCTGTTGCCTCTTGTCTAAAAGATTAGAATCTGACCATTCCTCTAATTCAAGAAATCCATTTAACACCGCTGCTAGAAGAGCAACTCAACTGTTAAAAGATAGATGAGTATTCTTTTGTCTTCATCACCATCTGCACAGAGAGGAAGAGTCATATTACTTTGACAAGGATTAAAAATTCATGTTTTCTCCTCTGGGAAGGGCCAACAAGAGTGATAGTCAGGAGTTATTGTTGCATTATTAGATTTGGCATTTCACTAGAACAATATTACATTAGACATCAATTTCGCCTACATTTTACTTGCTGAAATTGACTCCTCTAATAAAACTTGAGGCCAAACCAGAACCAAAACCAATAAGACTATAAAATATTTTCAACAGGAATTAGGTCTGATTGATGAAGGAATAATTATCCCAGATACTCGGATTTCACTTTTGTAGCCACAAAATTAATGCTGCCTCCAGACTAGAATATATTCTATCTTACGTTTTTCTTTTTTTTTACTTTTCAGTTCTATCAAAATATCTTGATTCTCTTGTAATCAATGCAGACTCTTAATATGCTTCCCCCCTTTTTTTTTTAAACATTTTTATTGAGAGTTTAAAATATCGTAATACGCAGGATATAGAGATGCTTCGCTCGGCAGATGAGACACAAAGCACCGGCCATGACTACTATTTTTCAGTCCAATGGTGGGCACAGCGACAGAAATACACTTATACAAAAGTTCGGGTTTCTATCGTAACCTTTGGTCTCCAGTGTAATGTTACATTTTTAAAGGCTCAACCCTAACATAACTCCTGAGTTGTTTTTTGGCCCATGTAGCCATTTTACTATGATATATATATATATCACAGGGTTCTGCATCAACTCTCAAAGGATAAAACTCTATAACTAGATCAAACTTTTCTTGTTCATATTCAGAATTTTGTACTACAGTTTTTTCATGATAATGGCAACTCTGATGATATCTCAGTAGTTTAGGTCGGACTAAGGTCACACTGTGGGGGAAGATTACACTTGGAGGATTTAAAATCTTCTTTTTCGGATTCTACATATTGGTCTATCCAGTCTGGCAGTAAGAAGGACTAAGCACATCAGAAGAAAGCTAAATACAAGCAGAATGATCTATACATACAGCAAAAAATGTCAATGTAGTTACAACAGGTCACACGCTCTGAAGAAGAGGACCATATAGGCAAATTGCTGGTCTGGGATGCTAGGGAGAGGAAGCCCAGAAATAAAATACATACTATAATGAATTGCATCAATGGTCTCCAGGTTAAAGGAACAGAAAATATAATGCTACTGTGTCAACAATATTCTCTCTTTACCGGTCAGATTGCACTACTGACAGTAGAGAAACTGAAAAGTTTGCAGACAAACCAGAAATCCCTAATTTTCTTGCAAAAAATTGTAATTTCCTGGTGCAGTCTATTGCAGGGAAAAAAATCATGGAGGTGATACCTGATCTCCCCAATGAAAAAATATGAGGGGAAGACGGCCTTTTAGCAGAGTCTTTTTAAAGCATTTGTTAGACACCTAGTTAACTAATCTAAACTGTGTTAATCACCTGTTAGTAGGTAACAGCATTCCTCCCTCAGTTGAATTGTAGAAGTTATTTAGAGAAGGTAACAAGAAAAAAAAGTTGTATAGGCCTACCACTCTTTTAAATACCTATTATTAGATCTTGACTAAATTAATAAATAATAGGCTAATGCTCTCTGGGGTGGTCCATTTATATAAAAACGGTTTTATTCCTAACCTGAATACTGGTACTATAACACATTATTTAATCGAAGTCAGAGATCTATTCACAGTACAAAAAGTGTTTGTGGTGAACCTATTATTTAATATACTGAAGGCTTTTGACCTGTGCGGTGGGATTGTCTCTTTACCATCCTGAAAATAATCTTTCTTACATCCCTACCTTCCAAGGTTAATAAAGCCACTCTCTACAGGCTCTTCTGATACAATTATAATACACTCAGTGTACGCAGGATTATTAGAGGTACATAGGAGGGGAATGCTCTCACCAATTTTTTTTAAGTATGCTTTCTGCAGCCATTGGCAATAGCAATATGAACATCTCGGGCAATAATGACATCAATTAATGTGATGGTAAAGATTTTTTTACATTTTATGAACTTTATTTAATTTTAAAACAAATACAGCGTGAACAGGCACAATTAAGTTCAGCTTACAATCAGTACATATGTATTCATTTATAGAGACCAGTAACGCATGGTGTTATCTACTTGTTTTTACAAGTTTTACAGTAATACTTTGGACCAATGACTTATTTCATATATATATATAAATGCAATTTCAGCTGTATTCCGGTACTGCTCAGGTCACATCACCTGATCCGCTGCCACTAGGACTAGTGCCGATATGCATATCTCCACCCCGATGGATTGAGTAGTTCCCTACACAGTTCTCTCCAACAATTAACATCTTCCTCTACATTGTCGTCCTTTCTAATTGCCTTCATATGTATCTCCTCTGTCAATGACCACTCCTGCACATCTCTCCACCAGCTTTCTATCGTTTGGGATTGATTACGCATCCATAGTATGGCAACCCTTCGACGGGCCAACACTAAAGCCAACTGCAGCAATTTATATGCCATTTTTTTCTTTTTGGGTCTTGGAACCTGCCCCAACAAACAATGTAGAAGACAAACTTCAATCCGTATACCAGTACCTCATGCACTCTTTCCACTACCGGTTCCCAGTACACATACACCTCTGCACAAAACGCAACTAAATGAAAAGAAATGATGATTAAGCTGATTAAGAAGCACACACCTCAAGATAAAAGATTCTTTTCAAGTAACCAGACCAACTGCTACCTGCCTGCCCCATCAGAGTCCATCACAACGGACAGCCCTAATGCAGGTGAGCTGTGTCTGTATGTTTTCTTCAAGGATATTCAGTTAACATACTGCATGTGTAACAAAAAAAAAAAAAGAATTTCAAGCCTCAAACTAAGCAAAGTCAAAAACGAAAGCTGTCTATTTTTAAAGAAAAGAATGAAATCCATTTTGACTTTGTGCATCCTTGCCCACCGGAGTGGAGCTAAATTGTGCTTTAAGTAACAAGCATTCAAGGACTTTAAATCTCAGAGCTAACTGTCAAGATTTGATGGCCCGCTCGAGATTTTTATCAGCTTCCTGTTTGTCTTTGCGTGACAAATGCTTATGTCTAAACAGTAACTCTTTTTCTCTAAAGTCATGCAGTGAAATTTAAAATGACCAGTATTTGAAGTGAATGAACCTCCTATCTGTTGTTTGGCAGTGTGGACACCTGTTTGAATATGGCGAGTTTAAGATTTTCCTGCCAAACCACTCGTGATGTGCCATTTTCCTGAAGGATAAGAATGTATCATCAACTCATTTTTTTCTTGCAAGGAAATGTGTATGTTTTGCTGACTTTGGCAGCACTTTATTTCCATATTTTCAAATATTTTCCAGCGACGCCATCACATCGTTTCAATTTCAAAAAGAACCTGCACGCGCTACTCACCGTTTCTTGAGGCATCGCGCGAAGGGAAGGTTTGCCCTTGTGACGCTTTCTCCGTCTTGCTGGATGATTCAGTTGTTTAGTGATGCCTGCAAGCAGCAACGCGCCGAGAGCCATCCGGCTAGGCGTACGGAAACGTGCCGCCATTTTCTTTTCCGTAGCCAATGCCACTTTGTTTTGTGTTTTAAGTGGCTGTTCAAAAAAAGGATTTCTTCGGTTTTTAGGGATATTACAAGGTTGATTGTTGGTACCACCACCACCTGCGATGTTTTTATTCTTCGTGTGAGTACAGTGTTCTTTTCTTCATGGACTTGTTCTCACATTTAGTAATGTTTGCCACGTTTGCAGAGCCAAGGCATTCAGTTTCCGACTGCGCTTATGCACCTCTGCTGGTGAATTTCAACCGGTTGGTTTACAGTTTAAGTAAAGCTATTGAAGCTCTGCCATGTTTCTTCTTACACATTAACAAAGAACCTTCTCCATCCGGTCTCCAGTGGTCAGTGTCTGTGCTGTACTTTCTGCGAAGTACTTTTTGAAGGCAAGTTCCTTTGGATTGTGGATTACCTGTTCCTCAACACGGTGGCAGGCACACCAATGACATTTGTGAAATTTTAAGGTCTTCAATCGTTATTAAAAGTTAATTGGCACTTGTTTACCTTATTCCGGTGACAGGCACACCTCTGTCATCTTGTCATTTTAAGCTCGATCTAAGCAAAAAGGCTCTTAGTTAACGTTTTTTGTTTTATATTTTAGGAAATATTTACTGTGAAACATTTTATTTAACCTGTAAATATTTTTCGTACTCTGCTTATGTTTTTCTACAAAATGCTCGTTTTTCTTTAAAAATGTTAACTTAAAAGTTGAGTTTAACATAGAGGTGGGTGCTTAGTCCCATTTCCTTTTTGGAACATGTTGTCTTTTTCTTAAATTTGGGGGAGGGTTTTAAGTCCCATCCCCCCATTTTTACGGTATTTATCCCTGCCTTGGGATGGGGGTGGGTTCAAGTCCCATTACCTCTCGTTCATTCTTGTTATCCTTTGGGATTGGGGTGGGTTTAAGTCCCATGACCCATGTTCTTGCGCTGCATTTTGGTGTGGGTTTGAGTCCCATGATCTCTTCATGTAGTTAGATTATCCCTGTCTTGTCCTGGGATAGATGTGGGTTCCGAGTCCCATTTTCCCTAATTATACGCTTTTCTTTTCGGTGTGGGTTATAGTCCCATTACCTCATGAAGTTTATAATCCCTGCCCTGGGATTTTATTTCTTTTTAGTGAGGAGGTTTTGTTTGTCGTGACTTTCGGGTTTTAGTCGCAAACGGTTTTGCACGTTGGTCTTAGTCCAACAGTGTTTCCTTACTAGAGGTGTGGCGTATTTAGTTACTTTTTGCCACATTCTTCTAATGCTAGTAGTAGTTTCCATGATTTTGTTTCTCTCATTATGAATCTGTTTGGGGTTTTGTTGTCCCCTTATGTTTACTAAAAGTCGTGAGCTTTTCTGAGCTATTTAAGTATTGCTTTCTATTTTCAATTTTTAATTATTGAAGGAGGAGGATGGTGTCAGTTTATTTATTTCTTTTCGCTTTCTTCCTTCTTTAATAATTTAGATTTCTGTTTTCCCTCTCGTGATGCTTTTTCATATTCATCCCTGGGTCACAGATTTCTTCGAAGTTTATATTTTTCTTGTGTATAGTTTCCCTTTGCTTACTCTTCTGTTCTTTTGCTTTTAATTATTAAAGGGAGGGGATAATGTAGTATTCTCTGTTATATGTATGTACTTGTATCCAGCTGCTCAGCCCAGTGTGTGTATTCTTATTGGAATCCTAGTGTGGGTGGAATGTTGGATGCATCAGAGCTACAGTTAAGGATGGGCTGAGCGGCCAGTAGTCTGCTCCTGATGGGGCTTTAATCTTGACTATGACTTCTGCTTAATAAACACCTTCTACAAGTACCTGATGTGGTCCACGGTGTCTACATATCTACACCTGAACCTGTGGAACATACCCACTACAGCCTGCTTGGGCCCCGTTACACCTTTGGCACTCATGAGTGCGGCTGGGCTCAATACAATGTAGCCTAACCGGGGTCATATTTACCCGATGCAAAAAATTGTAATGTATGAGTTTTAGACGTGCTTTACAGGATACCACCCTTGTTAAGGAACAGGCACCCAACCAAGCCCTATCTGCAGTTGGACCCTGCATATCTTCATCCTATGCTGCACGCATCTTAAAGGGAGGCGCTGCTGTGTCTGCCCTCGAGGCAGTGTACAGCAGCTACACCAGGCGCCTCCCATTCCCACATGTGAGCAATATGTCTAGTGTTTCAGTTACTTCCGGGACTTATGGGTACGTGGGCCAGGTCACCTTAGCCAGTACCATTAGACCCGCATATTGCAAGTATTGTCCTTATCCCATCCCAAACTCTTCATATGCTTGTTCGAAGGTGACAAAGGTATCCTTTACATACAGATCAGCCAGTACCTGGCAGCCACCTTCTCTCCAGGCTTGAAATAACATGTTTCCTACCATTTTACGTACTGGGGCCAAGATCAAAGGATTCAATTCCCTGTGAAACGGTGCATGTTCAAGCACACGCTCCACAAACTTAAGTCAAATGTACGCTGTTTGTTTAACTATATATGGCAAATCCGCAGATGCTCCCGTACCTTCAACCAAAACCTCAGGCAGACTTTCCGGCTGCACCCACCCATTTATCAACTTCTAACAATTATCTCCAACGTCCAGCCATCGGGCTGCATGTTGCAGCTGTGCCGCATAGTAGTATAAATCTAGATTGGGTGCCTCGAGGCCACCTTTATTATAACTACTTGATAGGGTGTGCAGCACCACCCTACTACATTTCCCTGCCCAGTATAGCGAAACCATGACATGAGTTTGTCTAAAAATCGTCAACAGAATCTTGCATAATGCGTTTTGTAGGGCATAGAATCAGCAAGGCAATACAACCATTGTTGACACAGCTATCTTCCCCATCAGGGATAACGGCAGAATGTTCCAGAATGTCACTGAACGCTTTAGGGATTCTATCACCTTGGTCATATTCAGGTTTAGGACTTGTGCGTCCCAATGTGCCACCTGGACCCCAAAATATCTGAAATTATAAATTTCCCATTTCAAACCGAGACATGGCAGAACCTCTAGATTCTTTGCCACCAGCCCTGCTAGTGAAAAAATTAATGATTTATGTATATTAAGCCGTAGGCCTGAACAGGAAGCGAACTCATCCAGGAGCTGCAGAAGTTTAGGAACCACTATGTGGGTGGGAAGTAACGTAAAACAAAGCCTAATCTGCACAGAGAGATATTATTCCCTATCTGTATTCCCCATGGTAGCAGGTCTCTCCGGACTCTCACCACCACAGGCTCAATGAGCAGGGCAAATAACAGTGGTGACAGGGAGCATCCCTGATGAGTGCCAAGGGAGCATCCTTGATGGGTGGCACGTTCTAACTCTCATTTGGCTGACCTGCTCTTTCCCAGCCGCACCCAAACATTTGGTTCTGTGTAAAGGGTACAAACCCATCTACGGAACCGCGGTAAGAATCCCATCACTCTCAGCACTTCCTGTAGGTATCCACAGTCCACTGTACCAAAAGCTTTTTCGGTTTACAGAGACTAAGGCCTTCTCCCTCGTATCATCCTGCGCCTCTTTCATAACATGCACCAAACGCAGAATATTCATGGTTGCGTTGCGACCAGGTATAAAGCCACATTTGTCCCCATGGGCAAGGTAGGCCATATGCGGACCCAGCCGTTAAGCTAATATTTTACATACAATTTTGACATCAGTGTTTATCATTGTAAGCGGTTGGTACGCTGCAGGGTCCTGTTCATCAGCTTCCGGCTTTAGGAGCATACAGATTTCTCCTTCGTGCATGGATGGGGGTAGTATGACTTTCTCAAAGGCTTCATTGAGAGCATGTAAGAGAGGTTGTACCAGCTTCATCTGGTAAGTCTGGTAAAATTAAATTGGAACTGCCACTGTTTGTATAGTCTGGGACACCTTTAAGGCGTGCTTCCGAAGGGAATGTATAAGCTTTAGCTCATGGCAGAAAAAGAAGCTTAAAAAAAGAATTGGGGACGTTTTATGACCGCTTGACTGCGGCTGAAACGTCACTAACCAAGGGGATCGCCACATGTCTGAACGATTTATCGGGATTAGAGGATGAAGTGGCGAAGGAGAGGGCTAATGTCTTGGGGTTCTGGAGCGCAGAAAACGCTAGGAGGTATTTAATATCTAGGATGCACAGCCGTGAATTTGGTGAATCAATAGGAAAGCAGCTTGCGCTACGATTACGGATGAAGGAGTCGGCTAGAAATATTTGGGCGTTGAGAGATGTGAATGGGGTATCGCAATCTGAACCTCAACAGATTCTAAAGATCTTTCAGTACTGAGAGAAGGGGTCCCAGCAAAAGAAAACATAATATATACAAAGTGACAGACAATGAAGAAACAATTAATTCACATACATCGTTATTTAATCACAATGTAGGTATATCTTGAGTGGCACAAGAATGCATATATAAATAATTTCAGAATATTTACAAGTGCCCCTGGGAAGGAGGGAAGTGGTATCGTGAAGGGGGTGTAGGTAAAGGATAGTGACATAAAACACGGCCAAACGGCCTCACTGTATTATCTAAATATAGTCAAACATAGACAAAAAGACCATCAGTTAAAAAAATCAATTATGAACATGTCATGCTCCACATATTACAATCAATGTCAAATTTGTGGGGTGGAGCTGAAGAGAAACCAAAAGCTGTCGACGTTTCGACCCCTTAAGAATGGCAGGTTCTAATTATCCCCTTGTAGCGGGGTCTTCATCAGGACGGGGGACGGGGCAGGAACCCAGCGGTTGCTTGTCTTGGGTGGGGATGGAAGAGAGGAGGAGCGCTCTCGAAGAAAGCGAACTCGAGATCTGAATAGGTGGAAAAGGATCGGCCATCTAAGTATGGTTCAGGTAGCAATAGCGTTCTAGGTCCGCCCGTAGGTCGGGTACCTCACGGTAAAAACCGCTGCGGCGTAGATCGTCGTGTTGGAGTGCAACGTCCGAGGTAGGTAGAGTTAATCCATCTAGGTATGATGCGCGGTCAGTAAGGATCTTTCAGCAGTTTTCCTCTGAGTTATACATGCAGCAGAATGGGGCGGAGGGAGAAGGGGACTGAACAGAAACGCTGGAGGAGGGGTTGAAATGATTAGATCCTTTAAAACTAGAAGAATTGGAATCCCCGATCACCATGCTGGAATTGGAAAGTGCAGTGAAGAGTTTGGCTTTAGGTAAGGCAGCAGGCCCTGATAGAATCCCTGGGGAGGTCTATAGGCAGTTTTTTAATATTATCAAAGATGAGCTGCTTAAAGTTATGCAGATGGCGCAGCTGGGATATCCTCCTAAATCCTGGTCGGATGCTACGATTGCAGTATTCTGCAAGAAAGACAAAGCTCCGGATTTGGTCGGATCCTATCGCCCAATATCATTATTAAACGCTGATAACAAAATCTATTCCAAGATTTTGTCTAATCGATTGGCTAAAGTTATAACGCCCCTAGTGTCCCAATATCAACACGGTTTTATACCAAAAAGAGGTACGGTTGATCATGTAAATAAAGTGAAAACTTTATTTGACATTGCAGGAGTGGAGAAAAGTAAGTTAGCGCTTATTTTACTTGACGCTGAGAAAGCGTTCGACCGTGTGCATTGGAGCTATATGTGGAGACTTATGGATAAATTGGGTTTTGGTCAGAAATGTATTGTTGCTTTACAGTCTCTTTATGTAGCCCCTAAGGCTAAAATATCTGCCATGGGATTGCTTTCTGACTCGTTGCGTATAGCCCGGGGAACCCGCCAGGGTTGCCCCTGTCCCCCTCTTTTGTTCGCCCTGTACATTAACCCTTTTATTGAACAACTGGCTCGGAGTGTCTTTATTCCACCTTATCGAGTTTTTGGTTATTGTTTTTCTGTGTTCGCATACGCGGATGATATTGATGTAATTACAGGGAATCAAGCACTTGCTATTGGAGAAATTGAGCGACTGGCCAAAGAGTTTGGTAGTGTAACAGGCTATAAACTTAATGAATCAAAGATGCAGATTTTATGCTCGGACAGCTTAGTATGGAATGATGACAGGGTTGTAAGAGAAGTTACCTATTTAGGGATCCAGAACAGATCATATATGACTGAATTGGTGGATGCTAATTCGAACGCGTTGACTTTCAAAATTAAGAGTTCATTAGAAAGGTGGGAACGATTATATTTCTCTATTATTGGCCGGTGCAATATTGTCAAAATGAATGTACTACCAAAGGTTTTGTACTTATTCCGGTCAATACCTTTGGAAATTTCTAAAAAAAGGTTACAGTATTTACAATCATTGTGTGGCAAAATCATCTGGAGCCCAGGTAGACCTAGACGGGCAATGAAATTCATGACACTGCCCCTTGATAGGGGGGGCATGTCAGTGCCGGATTTTTTTTTCTATTATGTTATTTGTTTTCTGTTAAAAATTAGGGTAATGATCATGGGGGAGACGACTGCTAATAGGGCTATTGCCCCTACTATTTTTGAAATGTTATTAGGCCCAATTGCAAAGCAATGTTTATTTATTGAGTTGGATGGCAGCTATTACAAGTGCACACGTTTTAAAGTATTGATTAGCACATTTAAAGTTTGGAAATGGACTTTCAAAACAACTGCAATGGCGAAAATATCTTACTATACACCCCTTAAGGCCTGTAGGCTTCTACCAGGTATATTCTCAGATGAAATGTCATTAAAGTGGCAGAGGAAAGGGGTTAGAATTTTGGTGGATTTCTATCTGGATAATGAGGGCTGTAAATCATTCGAGGAAATAATGGCCCAGATTGCTTTTCCTAGAACCTATTTTTTTTAAGTTTCTTCAAATTCGCGATTTTATGGCTCGCCTTAATGTGGGTATGCAAACAAATATGGTGGTAGAAGGGGTTAGAAGTCAGGCTAAAATTGGAGTCTTATATCAAATATTACTTTCGGGAAGACCAGATGACCTTGATAAAGTTAGGTTGAAGTGGGTTACTGCTTTAGGAGACTCTGAAATTGAATTGGAGGATATGCTTATGTTGGTGAAAGGATCATTAATGTCTGCAAACTTAAAAGCCCAATTTTTTAAGACCTTATTTGATTTATATTATACCCCTGCACGAATGGCAAAATGGGGGGGTGGATATGAGGGCAAATGCTTTCGCCGTAGGAATGATGACGCGGTTAGTTGACATATTTTTTTGGGGTGTGCTAAACTTCAAAGCTTTATTGTGGATATTGAAAAGTTTTTGTCATTAGTTATTAAAACGCCTTTAGTTATTACACCGGCTATGATGTTACTGGGGAAAATTCCTACAGACAGGGCGGTGGATGTATTATATCAACATCGACATTTTGGTTTTTTTTCAATAACGGTAGCCCGGTTGTGTATAGCAACTGAGTGGCTACAGGAAAATCCACCTGTCTTCCAACAATGGCGAGCCAAAATGTATAGTTTATACAAACTGGAATGGGGTCTCTTTTCAGTTAAGGGATCTAGGAGGAAACAACTGGGTCGGAAAATTTGGGGTGTTTTCCGTAATTATTATGAGGATTTATATTTGTGGATATGAATGAATTATGTAGAATATGATTGAAAGCCTCCATATTTCTGTATTTGTTTTTCTCCCCCCTTTTTTTTTTTTGCTTGTCTTTGCTCATGTATGGTTATTGATATTTATTATGACGATCAGTGCTGATTTATTTATCTTTTTTTTGCTGTATTTCTTATGTCTATGAACTGGAATCGATATCTTTCTTTTTGTGTATGTGTTTTTTCACTGTGAAATTATAAATAAAATAAAAAATAAAAAAAAGGGATTCCATCCTCGCCCGGCGCCTTAGCTTTGGGAATGTTTGCCAATGCCTCTAGTATCTCCTCTGTCGATAATTGCTTCTCTAATTCCGACTGAGCTTCCGTGGGGAGCTTCTACAATTGGAGCCCCTCCAGGAAAGGGATATAGCATTCTGGTCTAACTGCTGGATCCACCACGTATACCTTAAAATGTAAATGTAAATGTGGGATACTTGTAAAGCGCACTGTTACTCTACCCGAGTGTCCTGGCGCTGTAGACCGCTGGGGAACCCGTCCTGGTTTTCCCTGTGAGATGGTCCCTTTTTCTGGGTATCTTCAGGGTGAAACCAGGCATCCCCTCGTCTGTGGGGGGCCGTTGTAGGGATGAGGCAAGCTTAATGCCCAGAGTTACCGAGTGTGTTCCCTGGTTAGAGTAGGCACTGAGGCGAGAATTATCGAGTCCGTTGACCCTGGTCCAAGATCCTGCCGCGTCGGTAATTGAACCCTGGTCCCGGGCCGTTCTCTGCTTACAGGTCTGCCGCCTCTAACCAGTGAGCCACACCTCTCCTTCTGCAGATGTTGGCGGAATCGTTCCAGGATATCAGCTCTAGCGAACACTGAGTCAACCGCCACAGTCCGTAAACATGCAATAGTTGCGGGTGCTTGTTCTCTATACAAAATCCAGGCAAATAATTGACCAGATTTGTCCCTCTCCGCTGGAGGCCTCTGCCTGTACTGATTTGTCCAGTCTGTCCCATGAATCCGCCAACAGCTCACGCCATGTTCGTGCTCGTCTTTGGACATCAATCTGCCTATAGGAACCTGTTTGAAGAATAGTTAATGCATCTTCGTTGTCCTGTAGCTATCGCTGTAGCTGTCTTCGCACTCCGTATGTTAACCCCATACCCGCCCCACGGACTACCGCCTTCATTGCCTCCCATTCCATCATGTAAATCGTCAAGTGCACCAGAGAGTGATGCTCTGCCCTCCTGGTCTTCCAAGAGATCCAACGGCGTCCTCCAGTAACGAGGTCCATGCTCTCTGTTATTCCAGTGCAGGAGACAGCTCACCAGCGCATGGTCAGATAGGAATCAAGGCAAGTGTGTTATTTCGGCTACCCAAAAAATCGGGCGATTCTGCCATTGAGATTCTATCCAGTCTACTACGAGTGTTATAAGTGGGTGTAGAGCATATCATATTTTCCGCGCCGGGTGCTGCATCCTTCAGACATCGCGCAAACTCAGGTTCCCCATCACAGTTTGTGATTTTTTGGACTTGCATGGCTTAGTTCCCGCTTGAGGAGGAAGTTGGTCTAGATCAGGGTCCATGACACAATTAAATTCACCCAGCCATATGAGCGGAACATCTAGCTCCGTCATGATCGAAACCTGCATTGTTGCATAGAAGGCCAGTTAATCTATGTTTGGAGCATAAGTATTCAAAACAACTATGTCCCTACCATCAAGTTTCCCTCTCAGTAGGACATAACAACCCCCTTCATCAGCCTCCATGTACTGTAGTGTAAATGGGGTAACCGGGGCTACCCATATCAACGTACCTCTAGCATATGTAGAATAAGAATGGATTATCTGTACCCTCCACTTTTTCGCTACTCTTTCAGCCCCTGTATCATAAAAGTGGTTTTTTTTCAGACATGTAATTGTTATCTTATGCCTTTTAATAAAAGAGAGAACTGTATGACGCTTAGTGCACGTGCCCAGTCCCCTAACATTCCAGCTTAGAAAGTTAACCTCTGTTGGCATTATGTCCCTGTAGCTTCCTCACCTCACGTGTGTCTCCGTAGTCGCTGATCGTGTTGCCCCATCTCACCTACTGTATTAACATAACCTAGAACAGTCCACAAACAAGAACTTAAACTAAAACAACCCCCTGCCCCCTCTCCCACCCGGGGGACAAAACTCAGCAAACAGCTCAGTCGATACTGCCCACCACTTGCTCGTGCCAGCACGTGCACAGCTACCCATTTAGCCCAAACGGGGCAACACACATTACATCCCCAGTCTGCCCACCCCTAAGCTTCAGGCAGGAAACGTGAACATCTATAATACTGCAGATAGGTGAAATCCCTAAGGTGGCTACCCTAGACCTCCCGCAACATTTTCCATACATACTCATTTAGCTCTGCAGTCAGGGCATGCCCCTTTCGAGCAGAGTTCCTCTGAATAATAACCAAATATGCTAATGCAGTTCGCCATTTCAGTGATCAGTGTCTTCCCACTAGTCCCCTCCATGGTCAGCGGTATCTTCCATCAAAGCTTCCAGGACAATGTCTATCGTTGAATCCAGTACCTGTGCCCTGGGGTCCAATTCTGCTACTGCGTCCAGTTGCGGAGCGTTCACGTCACCAGGATCCACTGTGCCAACCAGCTGTGGCGAGCCATCCTCCCCCACTGCAATCCTAGGGACAGTCTGTTCCGTTAGTTCCTGCACTCTCCATTTTCTGTTTGCTTGCTGCTGAGTATTTTTACCCGGACGAGACCCCCATCCACGCTTCTGCCCACGGGGTTCTCTAGATGGGAGGCCATCACCCCGCAGCTCCAACCATTCCCAAACATCCTGTGGCGAGTCGAAAAAATGTGCGCTTCCCCCGAAAGAACCTTCAGTTTAGCTGGGCACAGCAACACGTACTGTAACTTTAACTCCTGTAGCTTGCGTTTGACTCCCAGATAGGATTTCCAAAGTCCTGCACCTGTCTTGTATAGTCTGGTTACACTGAGACTTTATTATTTTCATATTGCAAGTTCTGATGCTCTCTTGCCACTCGCAAGATGCAGTCCCTGTCCAGATAATTAAGTATTTAGCTATCAGTGCACGGGGTTGAGCTCCCGGAGGCCGGGGCGGCACCAACGCCCTATTGGCCCTTTCAATCACAGGGGAGACAGTCCGGCGGGTCGGAGCTGCGTGCGGATCCACTGTTCTAGGAATTGTTCAGGTGTGCTTTGTTCAGCTTTTTCGGGAATTCCTAGCACACATGTTACTACGCCTAGCTCTTCCCACGGCATCCTCAGCACGCCGCTCCAACGCCTACGTGGTCATTGTCATCTGCGCCACCTGCTGTTTGAGAGTTACTACATCTCCCCACAATTCTAATATATCAGCCTCCGCTGTTGTCACATTGTCAGCCACATTCCGAAGATCGGTCCTTAGCAGGTTAACATCAATGGAAACAGTCTCAAAGTGGTCCTCTGACACCTTTCTGGACCCTTGAATGGCAGCCATGAGATCAGATTTAGTGGGTTCCAGTTCTCCTTCTTCATCATCAGGCCCCACGCCCCCAGTCTGCATCGTCAATCTCTGCGAAGGGTGCCTCGGGTTGTGTGTTGAGTAATTGTATAGGCACCTACAGCTTTCTGCGCCTTATCATTCACCATTGTGGCCCTTACAGCAGCAGGAATCCGCCAGCGACGTGTGTAGCGTAAGGTGGCTTCGGCTGTACTCCGAGCCGGGTCTGCCAATCACGTAGCCTAAAGCTAGGGCCTGGTCAGGCGCTGGTAGCAATATTATTTTGCACTGTATCCTTGCAAGAGGTTACCAGGTAGGCTTGTTACGTCTGTGTCATTCGTTCTTTGTGTTTTGTGTTGGTATTTCCCCCTAACTTTCTTCTTATTGCAGTGGGCGGGGTTGGCCGAGGTTGTCTGCTCACTAAAATCCGAAGTATTGAAATTACTGCTAACCCACCAGCACTCTCTGTCCAAAGGGAACAGACTGCCCCTCGAGGTCGCCACTGAACCGCTTCGCATTCTGGCCTTTACCCAGGCGTAGTGGAGTCACAGTCTTAGGCCACAAACTTCTACTGGTATCACCAATCAGCCAGGGCCCCCCATAGACCACAGTGGGAGGTCCCCCCCAATTCCACAGGGAGGGGGACTGTTCAGAGTCAGGACAACTCAAGACCCGAGGTTTCCACCACAGCTGCCCTCCAATACCTCCACGCCCGATCAGAGCGGCAAACCCCAGGGCCCCTTCCCCAAAGTCAGCCAGCAGTCCCCAATGACCAGGCCACACTAATTCACTGGCTATGCTGACCAGACAGTTCACTCTAATTCCCACAGCAGGGGATCCCCAGATGTCTTCATCCCCTCTCCTAACAAGCTGGAGAGGGGATCTTCTTACGCTGGTGCGGGGTCTTCCTTCAGGCCCATTAACAAGTTCAGTTGGTTATTGGATCGGCCAGAGCGACAAAACAGGGCTCACCCGCCCCACTCAAAGCTGAGTGCAGCACTCATGCAAGCCTCACCAGTATGGTAGTAACCTCTTCCAGCTGGGCCTCATACCTCGTGGCCCTTCCGTCGCCGCCGAAACTGCTAGGAGGTCCTAAACCACAATACGCCCCAAAGCCCATCACGCACCTCCTGCCGCTGAGCCTCTCCGGCACTGTTCAAATGCGCAGACGTGGCGAGATCGCCCCACCGTTTGTTTTCAGCTGGGCCGGCCCATCCGGGACCAGGATCAAGGCCCGTTCCGGATGGCGCCCCGACACCGCTCAGGAGGTGAGATGAGGGGCGGGCAACAAAGCCCAACCAGTCAGCCATAAATGTGGCACCCCCGCCACTGGGCGCCCCAGACTCCAGTGCTCACGCAGGGCCTTGGCCACTCCCAGGCCCCTGGACCGCTGCGATCTCTTTAACGGACTGGAGCCCGAGTCCCGCTCTCAACTGTCTCCCGGGCGATTCATCGCACTCCAGAGATAGGTGTGCATCAATTTTGACTAACGAAGGCCAGTTGCAGCAGGATATTACCAGGATTCTCAGGCGAGCAGACTGGCAGCTACGAAGGCTCACATCCTGTCAGCCATGTTACTTGGCCACGCCTCCAACGTGATAGTAAAATTAAAACTATATACTGATGTTATGCCTACAAGCGGAGTGAAATATTATAAAACTGGCTCTAAATTTGCCACCTCCACTGATTTGGGTTGTTATTGAATGAACTAAAGTAAGACCCAGGTATAATTTGTTACTACAGTTACTGCCCTTCCACAAATTCTTCAATTCTTATAGCAGATACCTAAAAGATATTAGAGTGGAGAAGTGTGGCTCACCGATTAGAGCGGCAGACCCTGAGGCAGAGGTCTGGCCCGGGACCAGGGTTCAATTCCCGAGGCGGCAGGGTCTTGGGCTCAATATCCACAGACTCGATAATTCTCGCCTAGGTGCCTACTCTAATCATGGGTCCCACTCTGCAACTCTGGGCAATAGCTTGCTTAATCTCCACAACGGCCCCGAAAGCGCTAGGATGCCTGGCCTCACCTTGGAGGTGCCCAGTAAGGGGGCATCTCACAGGGAAAGCCAGGAAGGGTTCCACAGCGGTATACAGCGCCAAGATACCTTTCAGGTGATATTGCGCTTTACAAGTATACACACATTTACATTTACAAGTTATAGGGCTATACGTTTCACCCATTACTTAGATAAGTGACTACAATAATGGACAGATGGAAGGATTTATCACTGTTCATCATGAGGAAAATAGCCCATGATAAAATTTTCTCAAATTTACTGTTCCATTACAAGCTAAATAGTGTACCAAAATAGAAAGCAGGATCAACAGCTTTGTCTGCTAAAAAAACAGGAAATACCCTTAAACATTTCTATATGGACATAAAGAGAGAGGGCTCACACTCCTTAATATTAGATGTTATTATGAAGCTGCTTCAGCACAATATTTTTACATATTTTCATTAGGAACTTATCTGCAGTACCCAGATAACGTATTACTTTTAATGTTGGGTGATAAACATTCAACTTCCCTGCTTTCTCAAGTTTCCTCACAATCTGAAAACTGTCAGATATAAGATTTTTATAGGGAGAAAAAAGGCCTTTTTAAATTCACATACCTTTCCTTTGGTACACTCAGATATGGGTTTAAGATTGTGATTTAGGCTTCCTAACCGATGAAAAGTGCCGAGCAGTAAAAGCAGATTAGGGATCAATTAAATATGTCCTATTGTCAGATAAATTTATAGATTAGGGCTATTTAAATTTTAAAAAAACTGTGTTCAAAATCAATATCTTTCCATAGAGCCAAATGTTAGTAGTCGGTGCCCTTTCTCTGTAAACAAATTCACAGAATCCGCCAAGCTTGCTGTTCAGAAAATCTTTCCAAACAGAATTTTTGTTTCTGTAATTCGGCACTACCGCATATTTTTAGAATCTGTTAAAGACTCACTGGGCCAGAATAAATTATCCAAAAACCTGAATGACTGGTTATTTCTCCCACCACTAGATTGCAAATCTCTGAATTCACTTTTTCCTGTTTCCTGGCGCCAATCTGAGATGCATGTAATCGGACTTAAAATTCATGCTGCATTACATGCTGGCATGTTGCATACATTTAAGCACAGAATCTTTAATAAATGCCCTAACCGCTGCAATGATAACATAGGAAATTGTCTACATAAGATGTGGGCATGTCCAAGCCAATACTGGGAAGCTATCTTTAGATTTATTTCCGAAGTTGTCAGTGTTGATTAAACATAAGCCAGAGACTAAGATGTTGAGAGTACATTGCATGTGAGCAGTTTAGGAAAAAGTAATAAGCAATTATTTTTTATTGCATTGCTAAGAGCCTGCTCTTTAATAACTCAAAGTGGAAAGAGGTATTAACACTCCCTGCACACCCCCAGTTCAAGCACTGGAAGCAGAAAATGATTTGTTTATGTAAATCTGAGTATTGTTATGCTTTGAGAACTGGTGCACTGAAAAAAGCATGTCAAAATATGGAGTTCCTTTGATTTAATGACCAATGAAGCATAGTTCATGAGAAGAAAAGAATGACGAGAGTGATATAGTTCAGAAATGAATCATTTTCTTTGAATCATCTGCAATTTACTAATTTATTTGAATACCTTCACCTGAATGATTTGCTATATACATCTTACATTTATGTATAACCAAGAATCACTATATTGTACCTTTTTAGTGTATATGATTTTTTTAAATGTAAATATGATATTTTTTTGCATAATTACTACCTTAAATCAATTTAAACAATTATATGCTGGTGAATACTTTTAATAGTGAACTTTCAAAGTTCAATCATTTACCTCAGACTGGTAAATGTATTCATATATTTTATCCTTAAAGGTTGTAGCATCACAGTAGTTATGACTGACTTTCCTTCATTGAAATTACTATTAAGACATAGGTTTATGCCACCATCTCCAGGACAATGCAAGGACTAGTTAAGTTATCTTCATCTCTCCTCTCATCCCCCCACGCCTAAGAGCTTGAAGTTGGGAATTTGACATTTTAGGGTTTTATAGAAATTATGGATAAATGTGTAGTCCAATTAATAAACTAATTGCCTATGAAAGGGTGCGATATACATTCTAAGCTGGATAACTTAATAAGGTGCATATTGGGTACATTTGAGCTTTGGCGTTTACATGGAAGGTGTTAGGAAATACTACAGTAACCAGCAATGTAGAATCTCCTGCCATGGGATGTAGTCAAGACAGATTCTACATAACTGCATACAATGGGCTCTACTATGCAGGAATGTGGTGGAGCACAATAACAGGGTGACATAAAGCAAGGGTTAACTTTTGAATCGGGCATAGTATGAGCTGTCTGGCCCTCCTTATGTCATGCATAACTGTGAGAAATCATAGCACAGTATGTTCTTTAACTGCCCGCAAAGTAATGCTTGATGGCCATATGCCACTTCTCCTTTTACTTTAGGAATGTGAACAAACTAAGAAGCAATTCACCTGACAAAACTTACCATGTTTGCCATAGTCATTGAGTCCTGCAGCAGTGATGTCCACACTATGAATCTTACAGAGGACACAGTTCATAGCTTCATAGATGGCTCTTCGCTGGTGTGGCTCCAGCCCTGGTAGGGAAGGGTCCATGTAGATCTGACCAGGGCAGTACTCCATAAGGTAAAATGGGGTTCCAATTACACTAAGAGGTTGGAAAAATATGGAGGTTTCTGCTAAGTCACGTTTAATAGGTTTATTTCATTATATCTATAGTTTTATCAATTATTTTCTATTGATGCTAATTCTCTCACTATTGTTCTCACAATTTGTATAATGAATCTTACAAGAATTCCCAGAAACAATTATATAGCCTTATAGTCTGCGGCCAAGGGCTATACAGGTTGCAGCTTGGGCCTATAACGAGGGCCGGGTCTTTAACAACTGGTATACCTCACTAAGGGTAGAATGTTCTAAATTAAAAAGCAAGAAACATACAGACAAACACAGTAATGTTGGAGCTCCAGGTTTATACCAGCCATTATAAGCCCGGATCAGCTCCAGTGTCTTTAATAGAGCTCTCAACATTCCAATGTTCCAATAAGACAGATACAATTTAAATATTTCAAATCCTGACTTTTATCTTATTTTACTTTTGCTTATTTTTCATGGTGGCTTGAACATCTGCTACGTAGTTACCTTGAATCTTCACACAAAGTTAGAACCTTCGGAACAGGGACACCAACTTCACCAAGCGCCTTCATTATTCTGCATTAACAGAAAACCCCAAAATACTTTTTTTAAATAATATTATTTTCTTATCACTATTATTCATCATTAAGTTACACACAGAATCATAAATACTCCATGAATTTTCAGAAGGCATCAGTTTCATATACACCACAAGCATTTCTAGCACAGGATAGTAGGAATTAATTGTACCCGCAAAATCCGACTCGCTGGGATTCAGAATTTGTCGGGTGTGATAAATTAAACCTATTCCAACTTTTTCAAGAATAACGTAGATTTTCATGCTTAATGCATGCCTCAGTAATAACTGGACCTTTTTTCCCTGTTATATTGGCGCCGATTTAACCTAATGAAATTTCACTGAGGGTGCAAACTTTATCACACTCCATAATTTCTGGATGTGATAAACACATACCCCTTATAGTGTGATCCCTGTTCAAACAGGTGTTTACACAGGGATTGCAATTTTACAGACCACTTCTAATCATATCCTATAAATCCTCAGAGACAACCTGTGGAGGGCTACTGAGAATGAGGATTTAGAAAGGTCATATCCTAGATTAATTATCACTAAGTTTCTAAGCACCACAAAGAATCTAACTTTGAATATGAAATGTGATGATCAAGACCCTGCATGCCCGTAAGCTTACTTGGGAACATAAACTGCCTCCTGAGTGCGGAAAACTCAGATGTAGCTTCTCATTAGTTCATGTAACGTATGCCTTTAAGCATATTGTACTTAGTCACTTATTTACAACTCAGTTCAAATAGAAGTGCGTTTCGTTGATATCATTGTTATGTTATGTTATGTTAATAACTTTTATTAGGCGCACAGCTGCCCCAGCAAAGGGGCGTCCTGGCGCCTGATCAAGAACCACAACACAACAGATCGATGCTGAGAAAAGAGGGAATCAGTCAGTGGAGGCAAACAGGTGGGTTTTTATAGCGCGTCTAAAGAGAGTCAGGCTATTTAGGGCACGAATATGGACAGGGAGGGAGTTCCATAATCCAGCCGCTAAAACACAAAAGGAGCGACCTCCCATCCTACTCAGTCTGAACCTAGGTTTAATCGCCAGAAGAAGAGATTCAGACCTGAGAGACCGCGTGGGGACATAGAGAGCGACAAGGCCCACAAGGGCAGGAGGCGACGAGAGTTTCAGGATCTTAAATGTCAGACAGAGAGCCTTGAATTTGATTCTCTGTCTGACTGGCAGCCAGTGAAGGGATGTCAGGACTGCAGAGACAGAGCAACGTCTCGGGAGGCCAACAATGGCCCGCGCAGCGGCATTCTGCACCCTCTGTAGCCTAGTAGCCTCAGCCTGATTTACTCCAAGCAGCAGTGCACTCCCGTAGTCCAGCCGAGAGAGGATGGAGGCCTGGACCACCAGTTGCCGAGTAGGAGGGTCGAAGAATTTGAGGACTGGACGCAGTCCTCGCAGAATACCATAACAGGTGGCTGCAATCTTCTTTGTGTGGCTGGTAAAAGAGAGGCTAGAATCCAGCCAGACCCCCAGGTTCTTAACTTCGGCCGCTGGGACGGGGGACACCCCCAACTCAGGAGGCCACCACTGATCTCCCCAGAGTTCCGCCTGCTTCCCTAGAATCAGGACCTCGGTTTTCTTAGCATTTAGCTGTAAGCAATTACTGCGCATCCAGTTTGCCACAGCTATTAGTCCTGCACGGAATCTGGGCGCGTCACCTCAGGGTCCCCACTGAGTGTCACCGCCAGCTGCGTGTCGTCGGCGTACGATGTCATGGTTAAGCCACATTGTCTGACGACCGCAGCCAGCGGTTTCACATACAGGTTGAACAAAGTGGGGCTCAACGCAGAGCCCTGAGGGACTCCCAGTCCCAAAGGATGGAAAGAGGACTGACCAGGTGGAATGGCCACTTTGAAAAACCGGTCCGAAAGGAAAGAGCGGAACCATTGAAGAGCCTTCCCCTCAATACCCACTTCCTCTAGGCGCCACATCAAAATGTCATGAGACACCGTGTCGAACGCGGCGCTCAGGTCTAACAAGAGGAGCGCCGCTGTCTGCCCCGCATCCAGCACTGAACGCAAGTGCTCGGTCATAAAGAGCAGAGCAGTTTCAGTGCTGTGTTGTGCGCGAAAACCATTCTGACTCTCGTCAAGGATATTATTACGAGAGAGGTGGGCAGACAAGATGGAGTTCACGTGTGCCTCAGTGACCTTGGCGGTCCAAGGCAGGAGAGAGATGGGCCGATAGTTCTCAGGAAGCAGGGGGTCAAGGCTGGGCTTCTTCAAAATGGGGCTAACCACTGCTTGCTTCCAGGAGGATGGAACCACGCCCTCGCTGAGCGAAAGATTAATCAAGTCCAGTATGGGCTCGCGGCAGAGGGGCGGGAGAAGAGCCATAAGCTCCGGCTTCAGCGGATCTAAGGGAGAACCAGATTTAATTTTGAGGCTCAGAGTGTCAAAAACCTCAACAGACATGACAGGCAAGGAGGACAGAGTTTCGGAAACCGAAACCTTCACGTCACTAGGTTCATCCCCGAGTACAGATGGTATAAATCCTCGATAGATTGCCTGCACCTTCTCCACGAAAAAAGAAGCCAGACTTTCACAATGAGAGTCCGTGCAGATTTGCAGCGAGGTTGCCCGTTTCCCCATCAAATCTTTGAGCACCTTAAAGATTAGTTTGGATGGGTTAGAAGCACATTTGGTAGGCAGCCCTGATAAATTTAAGCTGCTGCAGTGTCAGTGGATCACCAAATCCACCGACCTTTAATACATGTGATATGGCAGCTTGGGTATTTATGATACCCTGCATTTTTTCGTCCCTGTGTAATTAGGCCTGGTTAAGTATCAGTATTGGCAGTCTTCTCACTTCTCTTTCTAGCCCCCTTTTGCTTATGTTGCTCATTAACTAATTTTCTTTTAGTATGCTCTATAAATATACGTTGCTTTTCAAGTATCGCTTGAATTCTATTTTTAAGGAGGCATGTATTCGTCTACACTGTTATTTGATATGGTGTAAAAACTTTAAAAAATGCTAAATAATAAAAAAATCAAATGTTACTTCTTTGCAATCCCGGTTCTGCATCGTAGGTCTCCTCACAGAAGTCATAAAAATATATAGATATATATATACTCACTGAAAAAAGCAAAGGTTACAGGGACGTTATAGTTAGACTCAGATTTCCCTCGTACAAAAGTGAAATACAGTTGTTATAGTGCCTGAGCTAACTAGAACTTACACCCCCGCAATGCACTGTTTATGACCTCACAAAGGGGCCAATTAGGATGGCGGACGGATCGCCACCGCCATGCAGGCGGTGGCAATCCATCCACCATCCGTCACCGTCCGCCAGCAATTTACCCCCGCCATATTACAATGGTTGGGGGGACCGTCCGCCGCTTTTCCGCCGTGGTCGCCTTGCGACCGCGCCGGAAAAGGTCTAATATGGTGGCGGTGTCTATCAGACAGCGCCCGCCATATTAGCAATCGCTTCGGGGTATGCCTTTCCAGGGCGGCAATGCCGCCACGGAAAGGCATATGGTCTTTGCTTTGCGGGCACCCAGAGTGAAGGGGGGTGGGGGACGCACAGCATTTCAATGTACAACATGACAGGCACCGTACGGTGCCTGTCATGTTGTGCATTGAAATGTACAACGTGCATTTTTAGCATTGCGGCTGGCGGTGCTGAGAGCACCGCCCGCCACAATGTTAAAAATACTGGATGCGCCCGCCACTGTGGCGGGCGCATCATAATTGCTATGGCAGGACCGCCGCACACGTGGCGGACGGTCCCGTTTCCACCGGGATGTCCAGCCGCCATCCGAATGGACCCCATATTACATCACTCATTAAATGGCCAATTACATCTCAAATAACATCACTGATAACATCACTGGTTACATCATCTGGTGAGTGTAAGTGTTCTTTAAGAGTGTATGGGTGTTTAACATAAATAGTAACCTACTACAAAAGTTAAATTAGTATACCAGGTACACTACTACTGAGTGATACTACTTCTAACATATATTATGTGAGTAGCTGTGTGACTGTATCCTTGTGTGTATAGGTGTGTAAGTGGCTGTATGGGATTAAAAGTGGATGTGTGAGTAGGTGTGTGGGTGAGTGAGATGCTGTGTGAGTGGCTGTATTGGTTAGTGAGTGGGTGTGTCAGTGGCTGTATGGGTGGGTGAGTAAGTGAGTGAGTGATATCGGAATCGTTGTATGAGTGAGTGACTCGGTGTGTAAATGGCTGTATGGGTTGAGTCGGTGGCTGGTTGAGTGGGTGTTTGGTTAAGTGGGTTAGTGTGTGAGTGCCTATATTGGAGAGTAAATATACGTGTGAATGGCTGTATGGGAGAGTGAGCAGATGTGCGAGTGCATGTATGGATGTGTGAATGGGTATCTAAGTGGCGGTGTGTGAGTGCTTGTATGGGTGAGTGAGTGGCTGTGTTGAAAGGCTATATGAGTGAGTGAGTGAGTGAGTGGGTGTGTGAGTGACTGTGTAGGTAAATAAGTGGGTGTGTGTAGGTGTAAGGCTGAGTGTGTGGCTATGTGAATGGCTGTACGGGTGGGGGACCGTTTGCATGAGTTGATGTATGGGTGAGTGAATGGTTGTTTGAGTGGCTGTACAAGTGACTGGGTGTGTATTAGCCTTGGTGGAGGAGTGTGTGGCTATGTGAATACTGGTATGGGTCTGTGAATGGGTATGTAAGTGGTATATGAGAGGTTGTATGGGAATGTGAGTAGGAGTGGTTGTGTGAGTGGTTCTGGGGATGATGTCATCAGTGATGTAATCAGTGAGGTTGTTTGAGATTCCATTTGTGATGTAATATGTGAGGCCATAAGCACTGCATTACAGGGGCGTAAGGTATAATTATCTCCGGTACCAATAACTGATGAATTTGACTAGTCTTGTATGAGGGAGGTCTGAGCCATAGCACAGTGGTGAGCTTCAAAGGCTTCCTGCCTTTTGTTATGCTGACCCTGGGCTCTCCAGCTAGTGGAGATGCCCGCCCCCTTGACCAAGTCCTGCATTTGGCAGCAAGGTTGGCAGGACAATTGGTGAGCATGAGGTGTGTTCCCTCTCAGCCACGACCACCCCTAAGGTGCCCTGACTGAACTTAATCCCTCCCCAGAGAGAGTGGACATACATTGGGTGTAGTCACCCTAAAGGTAAGTAGCCCATTGGCTAATAACTTCAAACCGCTGTAACGCCAATAAATTGCATATTTTGGGGCACCCCTGAACCTTAATGCTCAGATTGTCGGCGACCTATGAAGAAGAGGACAAAGAAGAGCCATGCAGCACCGAAGACTCAAGACACCGACTGACTTGGCAACAGCCCTGCCAGTCTGTCTGCAGCCCTCAAAGACCCAGCTGCAGAAGAGAGACTTGTCTCGCAGCCCAGTGACATCCTGAACCCTGGGAGGACTGCCTGCCTTCTAAAAAGACTCCTCATCTCCTGTGGACAGCACACCTGTCAAGAAGAAAACCAAGTAAAGACTCTGCCTGTGGAACCACAAAGGCGACCACCTCTGCACTCGACACCCAGGTCCCGAGTCCAAGAGGCCCACCGGTCCAGAAAAGATTCCCCAAGTCATCCTGAGCAAGAGTCCCTCATGGGTTGACTCCTGCTGGACTCCATGTCGACGCCTGCAGTCTCTGCACGATGACTCCCTTCCCCTCCCAACTGCGACCGCACTAGTAAGCTGACTTCCAACACCAAAGGACACACCTTCAGCCAAACCCCCTGTGCCTTGGGGATGTCTACAGACGGTGTCCTGTCACACCAGCACATCCCAACTTACCTGTGCAGCTGTGAGTTTCTTTTTGTTCAGCCTCCTGGCCTCAGCCTGCAGCCTTTTTCTAAGTTCGAGAGTGCCCATTGGTTTGCATCGGGTGCCTGACGCTGTGTTGGCACTCCATCCGTAAGCCCCGGTGCCGCTGGTGCTGCCTTGTGGCAAACCCCTATGCCTATCTTAACCCCTGGATATTGGTTTCCAAAAACCATGCTACTCACCTTCAAATGGTACCACTTTGATTGCCCCATTTCTCCAGAAGATAACATTGGCACCAGATCCAAAGTTTGACCTCTGCACCCTTGTGCCCCCATGCCATTGGTAGTGCACTGAGTTCGCTTACCTAAACCTAGCCTTGAACTGATTATTCATACAAAAGCACAATATCATTAATCATTTACTTACCTGCATATTGCTGACAGTGCTTTCCTCCCAGAGGATAACATTGTACTGACTTAAAAATGCACTGTGTCCACTTGTTACATTTAAAAACAGTGATATTGCAAAGCATATTTTACTGCAACAAAGTATCTTTGGTTCTATAAAATAAATATACTGAAACTAATATTTTTACAAACCATTGGACTTGGATTTAGTCACTGAGTGTGTGTAACATTACTTGCCTGTGTTTGTACAACAAATTTTCGCACTGCCCTCTGATAAGCCTACCTGCTCGCCCACACTACCACAAAATAGAGCATTAGTATTAGCTACTTAAGCCTCTTTAAATCCTCAGGGGAACCACTGGACTCTATGCACACATATCCTACTTTGGCATAGAATATGCAGAGCCATTTTCTTACACTCTTTAAATGGCCTAGGCTCAGGAGCATTGTAGAAGACTTTGGTGTTCCTGATTTTTAGATTTTAGAACAGGAGACTAGTCAGCTAGCCCTTGGAGTCACTCTGGGTTTAGTGATGGAGGTCAAGTCTTCATCCAGTCAGAGAGAGCAGCAGGGCAAGACAGAAAGGCAATAGTCTTCCACAGCAGCAGTACTTAAGCACAGTAGTAGTTCTTCCTGACAGAGTGGGTTCCGGTCCAGAAGTGTATTGAAGTGATCGGGTCAGAAGTCAATTTCTTATACCCAGTGGTGCCTCTGAAGTGGTGGAGACTTCAAAGAGGGCACAGAGGTCCTACTGTCTAGCCCTAGCTTCAGACTCACTACAGGGGGTTAAGCAGTCCTTTGTGGGGGGACAGCCTAAGTCAGGTGTAAGTCAGAGGCTGTGTCCAGCTCCTCCCTCCCATCCTGCCCAGGATGGGCCATCAGGATGTGAAGGGTGATCCAGTTACACCTAGCTCCCTTTGTCTGTGGCTGTTTAGAGAGAAAGCACAATGCCCAGCTGTCACCTACCCCAGACGTATATTGGAAACAGACTGCTGGCACCCAGGACTGAGCAGAAAAATGTCAACTTTCTAAAAGTGGTATTTTTAAAATTGTAATGATAAATCCAACTTTGCCATTGAAGAGGATTTATCATTACTATTCCATAGGCACCAAACATGATAGGTCCATTCCCTCTCATTTAGGAATTACAGCTTGCAATAAGGAATACCCAATGTTATCCTATAAGAGTGATAGGCCTCAAAGTTGTGACAAACGAATTTTGGTGATTTTCGACAAATACAAGTTAAAATTACTTGTCCTGTCTTTTAATTACACAGTACCCGACCCTATGGGCCACCTACAACCTACCTTAGGGGTGACATATGTAATTAAAGGGGAGTTTAAGGTTTTGGCAAAGGGCATTAAATGCAAAGTTGATATGGCAGGGTAAACTGCACACACAGGCTCTGAAGAGGCAGGCATGAGGCATGTTTTACAGGGCTACTTTAGTGGGTGGCACAATCAGTGCTGCAGGCCCACTAGCAGCATTTGATTTACAGGCCCTAGGCACATGTAGTGCACTTTACTTGGGACTTCTAAGTAAATTAAATATATCAATTATGGATAGGTAAATCAAACCATGTTTAGGGAGGGACCACATGTACTTTAGCTATGGTTAGCAGTGGTTAAGTGCCTGGAGTCCTAAAACCAACAAAACAAGATCAGAAAAATTGAAGTTGTGCATAATAACTTTAAAATTTCTAATGTTATTTATTTTAAGTTTGGTTTGTATAGGGATATTGTTCTCCCTGGCGTCTCTCTGGGGTGCGCTGTCCGGACAGCCCTCCTCGGCGGGGAGTCCCTCCCATGGGTATGAACTCCATGCACCTACAGGGTCACAGGGATCATTTCTTTAGCCGAAATGTTTTAAGTCACTTTTATGTGAGACAGTGGAATTCGGGTCACTGCCCGCCCATTTTAAGATTATGGAAGTAGCAATATTTGTATTTTGTACAAATAAACTGGTTTGAGACATTCGTCATAAATTCGTGTAAAACCTTGTTGCCATTGGTACGAAAAGTCAGGCATTCTGACTTTCTTGGGCACACGTTGTTTAAGAAGTTGAATAAGATACAGAAAGCAATAATTGGTAGTACGTTTTGAACCAGGCTTTTTCTTGTAGAGACAGTGCTTAGTTTTACAGTATGGTCGAATACGTGCGACATACAGCACTTACCGCATGGGCAGGTGTTGTCAATTGCCCTGGGTCACACATTGCCAAGCGAGGAAGTCCTCATTGTTCCAAACACAGTTTGTATCTAAAAACAGCTAGACAATATTTCCCCAGTTGCAATCCGACACTGTAGTTAATTTCGTAAGGAACATCAAGACAAGCTATATGAGGCTAATGACTCAATGTATAGCGAATGTGATTTAATATCTGATATTCACCATTTGTATAGGACAGACATTAAAGGGCTGAACTGACAGCGGCGCCAAATACTGGCCAGTTTAACAGCCTTCTGGCCAGTTTAACAGCCTTCAGGGGCAAGAGTAAGACAGGTTCAGGTTTGAGGTAAACGTGTGATTTTCACCACAGACTGTCGAGCTTCCATCATCCTGCCCAGGTTCAATATAACAGTGCACTTAGCTGTCAGACTCTCCAGGAGTACACCCCAACTGTTCTGATGTGTAGAGGGTCTTAAGCCCATTATAACCCATGGGCCTGGAGGGGGTTTTAAGTTGGGGAATTAATTCCCCTTCAATCCTGAAGGCCCCTGGGGGCTAACTAGCCCACCAAGTACCTCCAGTAAATGTCACAGGTCTGCATTGCAGAGAGGTGGTCCAGGCCACGCCCCTTTTTACACCTCTCTGCAGTGCAGCTCTGTGGGGCTTACTGGAGGTACCTGGTGGGCTAGTTGGACCCCAGGGACCCTCAGGATTCAAGGGGACTTAATCCCCCAACTTACAACACGCCAGGGGGCGCATTGCAGAGTGGTGGAGAAAGGGGGCATGGCTTTTGTCTATCTCTCACCAATCCCACTGCGTGGGGCTTACTGGATGTAAAAGGTAGGCTAGTTGGTCCCTAAAGGACCCCCAGCAGTGAAGGGGACTTCAATCTGCATCCAAGAGCATGCCAGGGAGCGCGTTTGTAGAGTGGTGGGCAAAGTGGGCGTGGCCTGGTACGAGTACTTACCAATGCTGCTGTGTGGGACTGACTGGAGGTAATAGTTTGGGAAGTTGGCCCCCAAGGATGTCCTTGGGGGCCAACTACCCCTCTTGTTACCTCCAGTATGTCCCACACAGTGGGATTGCTAAGACGTCTTCGGAGGCCATGGCCCCCTTTCTCTACCACTCTGCCAATGTGCCTCGTGGCAGACTACGGGATGGAGGATGAAGTCCAATTTAGTCCTGAGGGAGTTTGGGGACCAATAATCCCTCCTGGTACCACCTGTAAGTCCTACGAAGCGGAATTCCTGAGCATTGGTTGAACGCCCAGCAGCCTTTCTCCACCACTCTGCAAACGCGACTACTAGTTAAAGTAGCATATTCCTGCACCTCTGACTTAGAGGCAGTTTTAATTCCCCAGCCCTATTATGTACTAGGGCCTTACAAAAGAGGTCATGCTAATCACAGGGGTACCCCAACGCATAGTGTCCCTAGTGTATGTAGGTTTTTTCACTGTATCCTAAGTGTCTTTTAGCATAGCACTGGCTCTAGGCCTGGTTAGTCAGAGTCAGTTACCACCAGTATCTTTCTGAAAAAGTTGTGGGCACAGGATGATTTTGCAAAAAGGCCTCTTTGTGCTCCTCTGTTGCTTCTTTCTGCATTTCTTTTGCTTCTTTCTGTGTGTTTTTCTTCTTTCTTCACATGTCCTACCTCTGCAGGCATAGTTAGAAACTAGCATTTAAAAAACCTTAGAAATTCACTGAAAAAAAACATAGGTTTTAGGGAAAGTTATAATTAGTTGGACATTTCACTCGTACAAAACCAGAGAAATTCATCCATTCTAGTTAGTTCAGCTAACTATAACTCGCGCCCCAGCAATGCACTGCTGATGACGTCACATATTACATCGCTCATGACATGGTCAGTGACATCGCTGATGACTGATGACATCACTGATGACATCTCAAATGAGTGGCGCAGAGTATGGTAAACTTTGTTTTGAACCACACACATATATACATACTAGCAGCCCGCCCCAGCGTTGCCTGGGGCAGAAGGGGCTGGGGGCAGCATCGCAGCAGGAGAGGCGCAGCAGAGCGGCCGGGAGCAGCAGAGCGTACTTACAGTGTTCCCTTGCTCCGGTTTTGTTGGTCCTGGCCGCTTCTGCCCACGCTCTTGTCCGCGGTCTCCCCGACGTCCCGACTTTGAGGAAAAGGCTTGCGGGCACTCATGGCCCCCGCCCGTCCCTCTGCCCGTCCCTAGGTGCGCACCCGCAGCTGCTTCACTTACCTCATCCGCCTCTCCTCCCCGTGCTGCTGAGTTTACCGCTCCACTGCTCCTCCGCTTCTTGCCGTTCCTCACCGCTTGTCCGCTGCTCGCCGCTCCTCCCCGCCTGTCTGCAGCTCCTCCCCGCGCTCATGTCTGCCGCTCTTCCTGTTGCTCCTGAACGCCGCTCCTCTCCGCGCTCCCGATGTCATCACGCACGTCGCAGCCGGCGCTACTTGCAAGGGACTACTTTTTTTATTCCTACATTTTTTAAAGAACGTATATTTTTTATTTTTATATAGCCTATGTCCTTCTGCTTGCCCTGAGGTTTTCAAAGATGTCTTGGGTGTTTGGATTGGTGGTGTACTTTTCGAGTTAACCTGGCTCAAAGGACACAGGTCTCTCTTTATAATAGTAGTATAGATATACACATGCATACATACATAGATATATACATGCATATATACACATCCATATACATATACACACACACACACAGCAGAGCTCTCATTTTTGTTTGAACTTTATGCCATTGAAGAAGGGACAGTGAGGTTCCCGAAACGTGTCTGGCTCTATGAACTTGGAGGCGAGTTGCTGTCGGTCTTGTGCTTGCATGCTGCCAATAAAGACAAAGGAATAATTTGTTGTTTCCAGTGGTCTCAGTCAAATGGGAAAACCTGCATTTGTTGGAGATTTATATATATATACATATATATATATTCCATATGAAAGTGCCCGAAAATTGGAGACACACACACCTGTCATGCTGCCTTTCCTCACAAGCCATCCCCGTGAGCAAGGGCGGAAGGACGCCTGAAACGCGTAGGGGGAACAACGGACAAAATAACTGGCTGTGCCTTTGGAGTTGTATGCTGTGCTGCTTCACGGAATAAATTACAGAACACGACGTGTGTGGGTCTCCAATTTTCGGGCGCTTCATATGGAACATATATATATATATATATATATATATATATAAAGCTCAAAATCCTTCGAATTCGTGAGGAAAACAGCACTCGTGGGCAGGTTGGTGTTAAATCTCCCGTTTATTATTAACCAGAGTCAACAAACGCGTTTCGGCTGCAAGCCTTCGTCAGTGTTGATTCTAGCGCGCGGACCAACAGTGTATTTATGTCCATGTCACATGTAGAGACGCATGACATAGAAAGGGGGACCAAAGCATACATACAATAGGTCGCGCCATCTTGGAGTGTGCAAATCGGACCAATTTGTTCATCAACAATGCATATCTCATTTACATTGTAGCGCTGATATTAAACATTATGTTTACACCTAATAATGCTGTGTATCGGCTTTTCATCCCGGGTGTTGTATCATATCACCTGTTATTAATATTATCATAAATATGAAACAATAATACAATTTTTCTTCACTTATGTGAATCTCAGAACCCCGCCGTGGATCGGCAAGTCACCCCTTGACAGCCTTAGAACAGGGGTTTTTTGGTTGATATAACAACAACAAACAGACAAATCCGGGATGTGGTATCTAACAAAATATTATGCTTCCGCTCGAGTCCCTCTATTCTATTGTGACCTTCTCATAAATACAGAAAAATGTGCGTTAACAACCAGAGTGATGCTCGTTCTCTTGGTGAAGTGCAGTTCTTCACGTATGTTTCACAAATGTTATCTGACCAAATATTCTAAACAAAATCAAATAAACCATAAACTCGAGCATATACAAAGAGAGATAGGTGATATAGGCTTATTGTTACCTATTCTATTTCATTACTGAGATTTAGATTTTCAGTGAATATCAAGTAGTGGTTCTCCTTCATTTAATTATCTGAGTTGGACAAGAAATAGTATCACAGTTTGTTATATTCATCTCATGCGCTATTTTTACTCTTCTCAGAAACTGTTCCTACTTCCCCAGATGTATAGCAAGTTCCTCTCCGCTGTTCAACCCTAGTGGTGACTTAGTCATCATGTCTATGATAAACCTGGACTCCAGGCGTCTGAGTTGTTTCAGCCTATCGCCCCCTCTCACATTTGCCGGGATATAATCAAGTCCAAAATATTGCAATTTACTCCTGTCTTTATTATGTTTGTCATCAAAGTGTCTTGCGACAGGATAGGAGGGGTCTACTCTCTCGATCGCCCTTAGGTGTTCCAGTATTCTGATTTTAAGTGGGTGAATCGTACTGCCCACGTATCTGAGACCACATGGGCAGACAAGGCAATATACAGCGAATGGTGTGCTGCATGTGAGAAATTTCTTAATGGGCTTTGTCAGCTCCGCCCCCGGTATCCGGTATGTGAACGTTCTCTTACTACCTGCGCAAGCTTTGCACTTACCGCAGGGGAAGAAGCCCTTCATTTCAGCCAGTGTGTTTTTCTTAGGTTTCTTTTTTTCATAGTGACTTCTGACCAGGGTGTCTTTGAGTGATCTTGCCTTCCGAAAAGTTATTTGGGGTTTAGAAGGGATGTCCTCCTTGATCACCGGATCCGTTAAGAGAACATGCCAATTCTTGGCAAATATTCTCCTAAGGTTCCAGGATTGCGTGGAGTAAGATGTAATCATCGGAAATTTTCCCCCTGTGTCTGGGTCTTTGTTCAGCGTTTTAGATTGTAGTAGACTCGCCCTTGGTATCTTCCTTACTTTGGTAAGTGTTTTCTCTAAGGAATGAGTCTCATATCCTCTTACGGTAAATCTCTCCACACATTGTTTGGCTGCTACTTCAAAATCCTCATCCCTACTGCTATTTCTCTTCAACCTGAGTAATTCCCCGTAGGGGATACTCTGTATTAGTCTGACGGGATGGTTGCTGTCTGCCCTTAGTATGGAGTTCCCTGCCGTGGGTTTACGGTAAAGGGAGGTGTGTAGTTTCCTCTGCTCGACAAACACCCTCAGGTCCAGATAGTCCGCTGCCACCGGACTAACTGTCCCCGAGAAGTACAGGCCGCAGGTATTGTTGTTAAGAACCTCGACATACTGATGAGCCATCTCCACCGTCCCTTGCCACACGATGAAGAGGTCATCAATGTATCGGTACCACCTCACCACCCTACCCGTCTCCTGTCCGCTGGTCTCAAGTGCCATGGGCACCCGCTCCTCCCACCAGCCCACGAATAAATTCGCGTAGCTGGGAGCAAAGCAGGTGCCCATCGCAGTACCAGACACCTGTGTATACAGTTGGTCATCAAACAGGAAGATGTTATTAGTTAGGCAAAATTCCACGAACTCCAGTAGCATGCAATTGTGTAAAGCAAATCTTGCCGATCTCTTGTTAAGAAAATGTTCAATGGCTTTAACCCCCAGTTCGTGCTTGATGTTAGTGTATAAACTGGTTATGTCCAGCACCACGATCAAATATGTTGGATCCCAAACCAAATCCTCCAATTTGGATAAAAAGTCTTTTGTGTCTCTCACGTGCGATTTCAGTTGGATCACCAGGGGAAATAGAAACCTGTCAATGAATTTGGACATATTTTCTGTAAGTCCATTAATTGAGGACACAATTGGCCTCCCTGGTGGTTCAGTGGCATTTTTATGCAATTTGGGGAGATGGTAAAAAGTAGGTATTATCGGGTTATTACTACGTAAGAAGATGTTTTCCTCACTTCCTAGCATAGATCTTTTGTACCATTTGCCCACGAGTACATCGTATTGTAACACGCTCTTGTTATATTGTTCAGTGCCTGTTTTTTGGTAATAGTTAGTGTCCGATAATTGTCTTAGGGCCTCTTTGTGGTAATAGTCTCTAGTTATAAGCACCACATTACCACCCTTATCCGAGGGTTTGATGATAATTTCCTCATCCTCCTGTAGGCTTTTGAGTGCTTTTCTTTCTTGTACTGAGATATTATCCTGCCATTTCAGTGTTCTTTGGTTCCCTCTCATATCCGTCAGCTCTTTCAGAACTGTTTCGGAGAATGAATCAATTGTGTCCCATGGCATTACCGGGCAGAAGGTGGAGGCCGGTTTGAGTGCACTTTCTTCTCTTTCTTGAGCTATATCATTCCTCGTGGCTCTGTTGACCATATTATCCTCTTGTGAGCCTTGTGTGTCTTGTTCGAGTCTGAGGTTTTCAAGATTTTCCACGCCTCTTAAATCTTCACATGTAAGAGCATCACCCTGGTCAGAAGTCACTATGAAAAAAAGAAACCTAAGAAAAACACACTGGCTGAAATGAAGGGCTTCCTCCCCTGCGGTAAGTGCAAAGCTTGCGCAGGTAGTAAGAGAACGTTCACATACCGGATACCGGGGGCGGAGCTGACAAAGCCCATTAAGAAATTTCTCACATGCAGCACACCATTCGCTGTATATTGCCTTGTCTGCCCATGTGGTCTCAGATACGTGGGCAGTACGATTCACCCACTTAAAATCAGAATACTGGAACACCTAAGGGCGATCGAGAGAGTAGACCCCTCCTATCCTGTCGCAAGACACTTTGATGACAAACATAATAAAGACAGGAGTAAATTGCAATATTTTGGACTTGATTATATCCCGGCAAATGTGAGAGGGGGCGATAGGCTGAAACAACTCAGACGCCTGGAGTCCAGGTATATCATAGACATGATGACTAAGTCACCACTAGGGTTGAACAGCGGAGAGGAACTTGCTATACATCTGGGGAAGTAGGAACAGTTTCTGAGAAGAGTAAAAATAGCGCATGAGATGAATATAACAAACTGTGATACTATTTCTTGTCCAACTCAGATAATTAAATGAAGGAGAACCACTACTTGATATTCACTGAAAATCTAAATCTCAGTAATGAAATAGAATAGGTAACAATAAGCCTATATCACCTATCTCTCTTTGTATATGCTCGAGTTTATGGTTTATTTGATTTTGTTTAGAATATTTGGTCAGATAACATTTGTGAAACATACGTGAAGAACTGCACTTCACCAAGAGAACGAGCATCACTCTGGTTGTTAACGCACATTTTTCTGTATTTATGAGAAGGTCACAATAGAATAGAGGGACTCGAGCGGAAGCATTATAATTTGTTAGATACCACATCCCGGATTTGTCTGTTTGTTGTTGTTATATCAACCAAAAAACCCCTGTTCTAAGGCTGTCAAGGGGTGACTTGCCGATCCACGGCGGGATTCTGAGATTCACATAAGTGAAGAAAAATTGTATTATTGTTTCATATTTATGATAATATTAATAACAGGTGATATGATACAACACCCGGGATGAAAAGCCGATACACGGCATTATTAGGTGTAAACATAATGTTTAATATTAGCGCTACAATGTAAATGAGATATGCATTGTTGATGAACAAATTGGTCCGATTTGCACACTCCAAGATGGCGCGACCTATTGTATGTATGCTTTGGTCCCCCTTTCTATGTCATGCGTCTCTACATGTGATATGGACATAAATACACTGTTGGTCCGCGCGCTAGAATCAACACTGACGAAGGCTTGCAGCCGAAACGCGTTTGTTGACTCTGGTTAATAATAAACGGGAGATTTAACACCAACCTGCCCACGAGTGCTGTTTTCCTCACGAATTCGAAGGATTTTGAGCTTTATGTTAATGCGGGGGTTCTGCCACCGCAGACTGCACCCACCCGCGAGTGTCCCGTCTTTCTGGCAGTACCTGGAGCGCGGAATATATATATATATATATATATACATATATGTTCCACAATGTCCTTCAATAAAACAGGCTCACAGGAAAAAGACACAACAGCCCAATATGAGTTGTGTTGATTTAATTCACAACGCGTTTCGCCATAGCGTTGTGAATTAAATATATATATACATATATATATCTTATCTTATCTTAGGGGGTACTTATATAGCGCACTGACACCGAGAGGTTTCCTGGCGCTGGCTGAGTGCCAGTGAGATGGAGAGACGAGGGTCTAGCCAGTCTGTGTGAAGAGGTGAGTTTTCAGAAGTTTTCTGAAAGCCAAAAGGGAATTGGCAGATTTAAGAGGGAGAGGTAACTGGTTCCAGAGGGCGGGGGCTAGGTAGGCAAATCTACGACCGCCGATTTTTTTAAATTTGGTAGCAGGGACAGCTAGCAAAAGGCGATCGGAGGAACGAAGATTACGTGCCGGGCGGTAAGGGATGACCAATGATTTGAGAAAGGCAGGGGAGGTCCCGAACACAGCTTTGATGGTCAAGCAGCCGATCTTAAATGCAGTCCTCTGCTCCACCGGCAACCAGTGGAGTCTGTGAAGCAGTGGTCTCGCGGATTGCCACTTCTGGGTTTTATAGGCCAGCCTTGCCGCTTGGTTCAGTACAATCTGGAGCCTATTAAGGAGGAATTTAGGTAGGCCGTAGTACAGGGAGTTTGAAAAATCCAGGCGGGAGAGCACCAGGGCAATCAGGACTTGTATCAGGGCCTCTGGTGTCAGGAGATGGGAAACTTTCCTGATCTTTCTGAGCTGGAACATACATGAGGACACAACCGCACCAATCTGAGGCTTAAGAGAAAGCTCCGAGTCAATTATGACCCCGAGGCTCTTTGCTGACTTAGCCGGGGCGGGCGGGGAGCCAAGCTCAGTTGGCCAGAACTGTGGGCCCCAGTGAGTAAGACTGTTTCCTTGAAGGATTAACTCGGTCTTCCCCGGGTTCAATTTAAGCTGGTGGGAGTTCATCCAATGTTGGATGTGTAGTATCACTGCTTGACAATCAAGGGCTGCATTGGGAGTGTTAAGCGGAAAAATGATTTGCAGATCGTCTGCATAGTTGAATACGATGATATTCCACCTCTTCAAGGAAAAAATAAGCGGCTGAAGATAGAGATTAAAAAGCAGAGGGGACAGGGAAGATCCCTGAGGCACTCCGCAGATAGATGGGACCTGTGCGGCTGTGAAGGGACCAAGCCGGACCGCCTGCATTCTGCCCGACAAGAAGGATTTGAGCCAGGCAGAAGCCAGGCCTCGGATGCCGGCTTGCTCGGCACTGTGGATAGGGATGTTATGGTCCACCGTGTCGAACGCAGCCGACAGATCCAATAAGACAAGCGCCTGTGATGTCCCTTTATCGGCATTATATATATATATATATATATCCAGTCAACTCCTTGCTTCTCCTATGGACAACACAGAGCACGGACCACAGGTAAAGTGCAGATTTCTGTTTATTGATTTGAGTCTACCATCAGTGCTGTCAGCTGGACTCCGCCGGCATGCACGCCACTCTTCGAGGGTTGCAAGGGGTCCAGAAGGAGTTTTCTTTGGTTTGGATATATACATATACATATATATCGTGCGATCAAAAACATCGACCCTAATTACCCAATGGCCAAGCACTTCAATGAATGTCACCAGGGCGATTGTAATAAATTACAGTACTCCGGCCTGAAAATTATAAAATCTGCAGAGAGAGGGGGTGATCGGACATTGAAGTTGCGGAAAATGGAGTCAAGAATGATCATGGCGATGGGTACGGAGCACCCACATGGACACAATCTGGATGCAGAACTGTATGTACATTTGTAAATATCAGTGTAAATACTAGTATAAATATCGGTATAAATATCAGCACGAATTCACAAACTTACAACGCTTAATGATTGTGAACATTCTGAAAAAAACTTCCCCCCAGCGATGTATGGATAGTTGTAACATAGGATGTAAATATGGATTTTTCTTCTTCTCTGTCTTTTTTTCATATTATCATCATATATATATATATATATACAAAAACTTAGCAAAAATTGACGCAAAATGGAGGGATTTGTAGATAGCATGTAGCACTCTTGAGAAATCAGACAGTTGAGAGAAAATTTATGTCTCTTTTGTATAACTTCTTGATGATGTTTTTTGTACTTTACAATTGAAGGTGATGATAGAACTGTCTGAGAACTTGGGTGACTACTTGCAAAACTACCCACTTATGAAATGTATACCTTTTTTAGAAAAACTTGTAAAAAAAAGTTTTTCTCTCTAATATATTGACGTCAGTTGAATAAGATCATGTTCTCGCAAATGGTATATATACATATATATTTTGTATATTTTTTGTATATTTTTGTAAATTTTGTAAATTCTCAAAATTCCATGGATAGAAACTTAGAAAAATGTTTTCGCTTTATCACAATTTTTCAATTAATGTACTTTACATATTATATGAATTGATATGGTGATAATTATCTTCGTTTTGAAAAGAGTACTTTACCTTTCACACGAAATAGACATGGAAATAGAGATAAAATGAACACAAAAACTAACAGCGGTAAAATGGTGGCAATACTGGTTCATTATGTGAGAGAAAGGTTTTCTGTCTAGTGTTTTAATGACATAGAAAAGGGTACTTGCACACATACACTTTAAAACCACTCTGGACTCTATGGTCCAGTTGAAGGCTAAGTGTAGCTGAAACGCGTAGGCCGTCCTGTATTTTGCACATGGTGTTTTAAAAATAAAACTTAATGAATAACCTGTCTGCTGCGGTTCCGTGACTTTCTTGCTGGAAGGAGAGGAGGCGGAAGGAATCAAAGATATATAATTACAGGCGCTGCCAGAGGGCGCGGTTGGCAAAAAAGAGGATCTCAGAAGAAGAGAGGGGGTGGAACCGGGCGAAGCAATGCCCACCAACAGGAATAAATGGAACCACCAACCGTACTGTTGTGAACCTAACAGACTTGTCACTCACAGAAAAAGAGGAGAATATACTCAAACTTGGCCTATCTTATGCATCCCCATGTGATTTTGATTATGCTAGCACACGATGTAATGTTTACAAAGCGGTCAGAAAACTCAAGTTACGCAAGTTTTATGCTATGAAAAATAAAGATGGAACATTACCTGATATGAATCCAACAGTTGATATAGAGGAGTCCGAAGCATCACAAGGAACTCGGATACTGAGGGAACTTTGGGAGACTGAAGGAGCAGGATATGGAGAAACCCCATGCAATAATGAAATTAACAAGGGGATTGATGAGAGTGGTAATAGAATCTCAACTACCACCCAATTTAAAGGACCATCTACATTTTATCCTATCCTTCTGAGAGACAACATAGATATTTTTCATGAAAATGTTGTAGCTGAGTTAAAGAAGTTGCAAAGCCAGATTGGAGGCAAAAAACGCAAATACTCTGCCCAACAACAACAATATAAGGCATTGACTGAAAAGTTGAATAAGGAAAAGAATTTGGTAATCAGAAATAGTGACAAAGGGGGAAACGTTGTCCTCATGACAAAAATCAATTATGACAAGGAGGCATATAGCCAACTGAATGACCATCTATGCTATGAGAAAATCAATAATCGAGAGTTATTGACTATTAGAGACCAATATCATCGCAAACTATGCAAATGGCAATCAGCCAAACTTATCACTGATACTGAATTCAAATATCTGAAGATTGATCACCCTGTTACCCCAATTTTGTATTTTATACCTAAAATACATAAGGACTCCAACCATCCTCCAGGAAGGCCAATAATATCTGCACGGGGGGGCCTTCTGGAACATACCTCAATCTATATTGACTACTTTTTGCAAGTTTATGTTCAACAATTGGGGTCATACATACGCGATACAGGGGACTTTCTAGTCAAGATTAAAGAAGTACAAATTCAGGAAGGTGATTGGCTGATAGCCCTTGATGTAACAGCGCTCTATACGAGCATCTCACATAGCGATGGGTTGGAGGCAATACGTTACTACCTCTCCAGAAGGGAACCAGGCAATGAGAAACATACCAAAATGTTGCTAGATATGTTGAGTTTCTGTCTTAGTAACAATGTTTTCTTATTTAACCAACAACTGTACCGCCAGAAGCAGGGAGTAGCAATGGGGGCCAGCTTCTCTCCGAGCTACGCATGTTTGCACATGGGGGCTTGGGAGGAGCTGGTCCTCGGCTATGGGTACCAACATATCATTAGGAACAATCTAGTGGCTTGGTTCCGCTTCATAGATGATTTATTCGTCATATGAAGAGGTAGCTATGAAGAAGCCCAGAAATTTGTGGAGGCAATAAATGACAATCCCCTGAACCTCAGATTCACAGCGACTCTGAGCCAAGAAAAAGTCACATTTCTAGATGCCGAACTCTACATCAAGGGCAGTCGTTTGGAATCAAAGGTATTTAGAAAAAAGACGGCAGGTAACAGCATTCTTCATGCTGCGAGTGCCCACCCCATACATTTGATCTCCAGTATCCCATATGGGGAGATGCTGCGTTTAAGACGCATTTGCAGCAACCCCATAGATCTGGAGCAGGCGCAGAGTGAAAGCAGAAGTAGGTTCCTGGAGAGAGGCTACTCCAGAAAAGTGGTCGATCAAGCTATCCAGAAATCCATGAATATGAGCAGAGAGGAGCTCCTGATTAGAAAAGTAGACAGGGAGCTAGATATGGGACAGGACAAAGCTATACCTGAAAAAATTGAACCTGAATGTTTTAGGTTAATAACGGGGTTCACTAGTCAACATCGACAAATTAGAAGAATAGTGAACAAACACTGGCCTACAGTGCTTAAAGATAATGTGATAGGCAGTGCACTGCCTAAACAAGTATCATTAACCTTTAGCAGGGCCCTCTCTTTAAGGGATCACATTGTTAAAACTAATCCTGATCCCTTTATTAAAACAGAGTGGTGGCAAAAAAATAAAGGTTTTTATAACTGTAAGGTCTGCAAGGCATGTACCCATGGCATTAATAAGAAAACATACAAGGATGGATTTACTGGAAAAAATCATGTGATAACCCAAGTCTTAACATGTAAGACAGAATTCGCCATTTACGTCCTATGCTGCCCGTGTGGATTACAATACGTCGGCAGCACGAGGAATGCGGTCCACAAACGTATATTGCAGCATTTGCGAGCAATAACAAATGAGGACAGCACGTATCCAGTGGCGCGCCATTTTAGAGACCAACATCAGAGTAACAACAAGGGTCTAAAATATTGGGTTATCGATTCGGTCATCAATAGCAGACGGGGTGGAGACAGGGAAACCAGGCTCAGGAAGCTCGAAACAAAATATATTCTTCTGCTGAATTCTAAGGTGCCCTTTGGGTTGAATGTGACGGAGGACCTCCACACTTGCTTGCTCTAAAATTAGAATAATATTTTTGGTGGTGGACTCTCCCCCATGTGGGTAATGTCCAGGGCGGTCATCCGGCTGGGTGACTGTTGTGACAGACCCCGTGGGGGCTGCGAGCACACACCAATAAATATTGTAGGAACTGCTGCTATAGGAAATTTATTTCATTTATATTAATCAAGTTTTTATCACTGTGCACAACTTTAACCAGGTTAGGAACCAATACAATGTAATACACTATAGGGAACCTAACATTGGATTTTTTATTGTTTTTTATTGTTTAGGGTTGGGTTTTTCTTGGGTATTTATGACCCTGTTAGTTTTTACTCACTCTCTCACACTTAAATTTTTAGACATACCAACAATGGCACACAGATAAGGTAGAGAATTTCATATTATATGTAAATAGTTTTAATTCGGGATGTGCCTTAGGAATCCATCATACATAGTATGACCAATTAATACCTTTGGCTATATCAGAGATAGTATACGGGTGAGAACCTTTATGAAATCCCTACCACTTTCTACATCAGATGAAGTTTGTTCGCATTTTTCAAATATACTATAGTTGGGCCTATGAATTGTAAAAATTGCATATTTGCACAGTTTTGCTAGATTTGCACATTTGTTAGGATGATGCACTTTAGCACGAATTTGCACTTTATAATGTTGGCACATAGCACTTTATAGCATTCTGCACTTTTTAGGTCAAGAGGTAATGTCGCTGATGTATATAGTCAAGTGGTAGGCATATGGGAAATGTGTCCGACAAAAAGGTTCTTTTTAATCTATTTATCCGTTTTTACTACTGATGGTATTTTACAATTATTGTCCAATGAACGAGTTTTGCCTAAACAGTATTGATGGAATTTGTTTAGCATTGTAAATAACAATTTAATGTATTCTACATGCCATTGTTTAAATGTATTTCACATCTTATGAAAATACCGACTCATAAGAATTTGGTGCCTGACTTAGTATGTCTTTTATGTCTAGTCACTATTTTGCACAGGTGATCTTAGTTAAATCACACACTAGCACTTTAAAAGGTGTACCTTGCAATACAAACGCTGTCATGTGAACAAGGCTCCGCTGAGCCGAAACGTCTGTGACTCTTTCTGCTAAATAAATTTGTGAAGTACCTCGAGGTCCGTGTCCGGTGTTTACTTGCCAGCAGAGGAAACTGCATGTGCCTGTGAGGAACGGAATTCAGGATATATATATATATATATATATATATATATATGTATATATATCTCCAAGTCTCCTCCCCCGGCCGGGAAAGAAGAAACAGCACTCGCGGGGTGTTTTTCGTCAGTTACTTCCTTTATTAAAGCGCTCCTCACAGACGCGTTTCGGGGCAAGCCCTTTATCAATGTGTCAACACGAGTGTTGCACGGGAGCCATTTTTAAAGTGCAGTGTGTGATCCCATGATGTGCTGCATATTAGGCGATTGTACACTATACCCTAATGCCAACACTCTGAGAAAACTACACGTGTCATATGTGTAAGACGATATCGTCTAAGGTTTTAAATTTGAATTATTGAAACATGAATGTCATTTATTTAACGAATGTTATTTATTTAACGCATGTAATCGCTTATTTAAAGCTTGAGGATGAATGTGGCATTTTTGATGTATTTGGTTGGCCGATCCACGGCATTATGTACAATTTTCAAGAAGTTCAGAATTACGGTCTGAAAGTACTTCAATCATTGAATAAGTATTAATTCCAGCTTATTTTGCACATTCCAATATGGCGCTCATGTAAATGTGAACGAGTAGTCCTACCTCACTTTCCTCATGGGATCGCACACTGCACTTTAAAAATGGCTCCTGTGCAACACTCGTGTTGACACATTGATAAAGGGCTTGCCCCGAAACGCATCTGTGAGGAGCGCTTTAATAAAGGAAGTAACTGACGAAAAACACCCCACGTGTGCTGTTTCTTCTTTCCCGGCCGGGGGAGGAGACTTGGAGCAGTATTGATACACGGTGTACCAACCGTGTTTGCGGCACCCACCGCTAGTGCCCCGTCATTTTGGTACAGACTGGAGCTTGAATATATATATATAATATATATATATATATATATATATATATATATATATATATATATATATATATATATATATATATATATACACACCCTAAAAGGACTGTAAGTCACTAAAAGAGCAATTCCTGTTTAGAGAAATAAAATGTCCCCAACGGAGACAGAGGACATCCAACCTCCCAACAGGAAAACGTAACTACACCAGGATACCAAAGTATATGGAAAGGAAAACTCTGGATGATCTTAAGGAAGCGAAAAAACAAAGGTGAACATTCTCTTTAAGAAAAGAAGAAATCCACCCAGAAAATGCTGGACATAGCCGTAAAAACTAACCCCGTAGGGGCAAAACATTCTGACACTGCATTCCAGATAACATTACAAGCAGTAATCAGAGAACAACCATGTTCTAAGAATGAAAGTAAGCCATAAAACGTCCATTAATGGGGTAAGCGGTAGAAATAAAATCATTCAGGAGACTACAAAATAGTGCCCTTGAACCTGCTATATGTAATGTCTCCCAGAAAGAGTAATAAATCTTAAGGAACAAAACCCCATGCGGAAGCAAAGAACACACAAAATGGTAAAGTAGGCATAAACCCCCTAATAGGGTAGCCTAACCGTTGCAAAAAATACTTAATGCAAAAGCTTAACCTTTGAAAAAAATACTTAATGCAAAAGCTATCTGTGCACCTCCTGAATTCAAAGCAAAGTGCATTCCGCCAAAACTATCGAACAGGACTGCAATCAAATGAAGGATCAATCAAACAAGAATGACCTAGTGGAAAGAATAAGCATACTCTCTGTATTAAAGGCCTCCTATTGGGCATAAGCAAGATGTTCCCATGAGAGATACTGAAAATCAAAAGGAATGCATACAGCATACCAAACTGCTTTCAAAGAAGCATGAGGCATAGGTAAACTTCTTAACCGGAAGAAACATCACAATAAAATGACCTCGAGCATGAAACCCATCATCAGGGGAAAAAAGGAAGGGAAAAACCTTTGCAATAGGTATCCCACATAACCTGTTAAAGACAGCATTGAAACAATAATATATTCTAAGCGCAGGGATACCACATCAGGTGTCATCATCAGGAGGAAATTATACCACCATGGTACTGCTATAACATGGCCAGCCGTATAAGCACCAAAAGATTAATATCCCCCATACAACCTTTGTATAGGGAAGAAATCAAATAGATTTATCATTAGAAAAAGAGAAGTTAGGACAGTCTCAATTCTTCTATAACAGAACGCTGTAAAGCAAAGTCAGCCTGGGCCCCAACAAGACAAGTGCCATCAAAGGACATATCGACCAAAGGAGCTAGGACAGCCTCTGAAAAGCCTGAGGTACTTAACCAGGCACAACGATCTAGCGCCACAGAAGATACCATGACCCGACCACTGAAACAGTAGTATACATGCCACACCTAATAATCAGCTTAACCCCCTGTTGGCCATCCCAAATCCATTGTTCTATACTACAACTGTGGCCATCTGGAAGAGATGGCAACATAGTCTGCAAGGACCCACAAAGCGTGAGAAAAACACCCAAGAACTAGTTGAGGAAAAAATATGCCTGTCACACAAATCATGCCTCCTAGAGTCTCTATTTGATGGACAGTGGACTTCTCCACCATAGGTGGAGATAATTCCAGTACAGAACCCACTCTTCTCAACATATCTGCAAAAGAGGAATTCGCCTCAGTAGCAAGACTAGAAGGGGAAAGTAACCCTGAGGTTGTGGTAGACTCCAGTCCACTAGCCTCACCAAGGGCAGAAAGTCATCTCTCCTCTATAAAAGGAGAAATAGTCTTCAAAATAGGATGTAACAGCCCAGACTCTTCTGTTTCACGCACTACAAGGTGACTTCAAAAAGCCCCACCATGAGTTGGCTCTACCAACTCCACACCTGATGCAGCTCGACGCCGAGCTGGCAATGCCTCAACGTCGAGAAGAAGAGGAGAAATGACATTTATTGGCACGACAACGTAAAAGCTGGAGTCGGCTGAATAAGGATGAACGCTGACAGTGGAGACCCCAAAATGCTGTGCACTGGCACCGAAACTAAGTAGGCCGATGCCAATTCAACAACTCCAACAGCCCAACTTGTAGTTAGGGCGAACCAACCGTTGTGGCTCCTCTCCCCTCCATGGGGCCTGACGGCGCTCCAGAGGAAGGTGAGTGCCCTAAGATAAGATGCAGAGAATTGTAGTACTCTTTCTTTTGGGCCATCAACATTCTGGCTCCCGGAAAGACGGGGAGGCACGGGGCAGAGTCGTGTACGGTCTTCTCAACCGGCAAGCGGGAGGAGCCGTGGGAAACAGAGTTTATACACAGTGAAGTAAGGGGTGCCACAACGTCAAATACCTGTGCTTACCTTGGGACGGTGATGGAAAGCGACGTCCCCGTGAACAGCTCAGACTCCTGGAACAGCCCTGTGAACAACCCTCTGAACGAGAAGGAGACTGGTGACGACTATACGCTTGACAAGTATATTAAAATAACGTTGGAAATTATTTTGACAACACAATGCCCAGTACAGATCCAATATTGCCCTTCTAAGGGTAGCATGGAAGGAATAGAATTCAATCTAGATCACCACTCATAAGGCTCACCCACCTAACACAGGCATAGTCTTAGGAAAATAACAAAAAAACTGTATTTGTAAATCTCAGAATGTAAAGAGGAGTAATGTGATTCTGAGCAAAAGTTATCAGCTTTTATTTAATGGCATGTAGGAAAGCTCATTCCTTCGGAGAATGAAAACACCTCTCTTATTGTGTAGGCTTTGAGACTTTATGTGTGATCTGATCTGTGCGTCAAAATTATTCTAGCATGTATTCGGAAGGCAAAGAGGTCAATCTAACCAACCTGCTTCCTATATTTGTGCTTTATAACGTTATTATTATATTGCCAATTAATATATGCATAAGATGCAATTTTCATGGTAAATATTGAAGTCATAAATAATAAATATCTGACTTACGTATATTCCCGCTCTACAGCATGAGCAGATGGCAGTAATTTGCCAGGCGGCTTCTTTCTGAGCACTAGTTGACGATCTCCATACTGGATGTAGTAAGTCGGGTTGGACTGTCCATGACTGAACTGTCGTAGTTCAAAGGGACCTAAAATGTAAATATTTGGTTAGCATTAAGAGTGTGCATAAGAAAAACGCCCTTTCTCTGTGAACATACAAATCATACCGATGCACTTTGCTTTTTAAAAACGATATGTAGATGAATAGAAGCATAAGCTTCCTGTTTACTTCACAATGGAACTTGTCAGCACTTCCCTTTAGATTCAATGCAAGGTCAAATTGGAGGCACCTTCTTATGCAAAACAACACTACCTTTGTTCCGGCCATCTTATCCTGTGTTTCACACCTTCTTTCCCAATCAAGCATGTTTCGTTATAAAATTGGACAGCCCCTGCATCTCCAAACGGTCTAATGGGCAAAGCACTGCGGTGACATACTGACAGTATATTCTTTCCTCATAGGCAAATTCGGAAATGTCGCCGAGTATGGATTTGTAAACGCAGAAAAAAGTACTTGTGTCGAAGGAGGTCCATATAGTGCTGTCTAAGAGAAAACTAGATCAAACTCAAACCAGTGACTCGATAAACAAAGGAAGTACCACCTTAGACGCTCATAAGAGGCCTGACAAATCGTAAAAAACAGAAACAGATCAGAGAACTTCTCGGCAGGATCAAGAATCCAAAAAGATGGAAAAGATTCTTCTTAAAGTTTTGGAATTAATGTTTTCCAGTATCTAAGCGCCACTGACAATCATGTGCTTACTCATACGAGGAAAGTGAAACAGAGATCAAATCTTTACTAGCACCACTTAAATAAAACATTAAGGGCCAATACCATGGGTACATTATTTATCATGTGTGAGATAAATAACACCAATTACTAGTTGGTGAATAACATGTGGATTTTGGTGTTTAGCGCACCAAAATCCACATGTTAAGGTAAATACCATGCAAAACCCCTGTTAAATGTCAGAAGTTTGACCTGCTGAATTTAATGAAGTTTGGGTTATTTATGCATTCGATAGCTACCGGATGCGTTAAATAAAACAAAAATCTTAATTTCAACTTGTGCATAAACAGAGGTTTATGCATGCGTCGGGATTAACCAAACCACTGGTAATCAAGCCCTAAGTTTCTTTTTTATGATTTTCAACAAGATTTTATCGAATGCAAATCAGAGAATAATACACCACATACATTTCCAAAGGTGGTGTAAAATCTGTATACTCTTATACCTCCCAATGCCCACAAAAGTCGCCCACTTCCACTTTTATCTCCCCTCCCTCCCTGAGGGCATTGTAAGTAAACCACAGTAACAATATCCAATCATGAATTACCACTTAATGTTCCCCTAGCACCATCATCCTACTACTAAAGGGCGCCTTATCTTTGCTATACTTCCGCTGAAGGAGTGATTCGAACACGTTACTTACCTTCGGTAATGCTTTTTCTGGTGGATACAGTATTTGCCTGTGGATTCCTCTCCTTGTGAATATCCTCTGCACCAGCAGCATTCGGAACTTTTTCGTAGCTCTCCACGCCGACGAGGACAACGTCACAGAAGCCTGGCTCCGCACGCGGTTCCGCTGACGTCACCGGAGCCATAAGAGTGCCTCGTCGGCGTGATGACTTCAGTTCCGCCCTTTTTTTCCGTGCCTTCGAGGCACACGGACGGACCGACACAAGTATATACAGTATACATAGTACACAGTATTGAAACCAACACACACAGTGTGAAATCAATGCATTAAAACAAAATGAATAATACCATTCCATTAAAAGAAACAGATCGAAACTATCAACATTGTAGGTATACATTGAGGAATTCACAGGCAGATACTGAATCCACCAGAAAAAGCGTTACCAAAGGTAAGTAACTTGTTCTTCTGATGGATACCTCTGCCAGTGGATTCCTCACCTTGTGAATAGAGTCCCACAGCAGTCCCCACTCCCGGAGGAGGGTGTCCACCCTTCTATACCAAAAAGTCCTGAAGGACGGAACGTGCAAAGTGACCGTCCCTCCTCACCTCGGAATCTAAGCAGTAATGCTTCGCGAAAGTGTGGAGGGAGGCCCAAGTTGCTGCTCTACAAATGTCCTCTACAGGAACACCTCTAGACAAGGCAGATGTTGAAGACTTTGCTCTGGTAGAGTGAGTTCTTATACCCTCTGGAGCATCCTTACCGGCCAAAGAGTAACAGATCTTGATGCACAAGATAATCCATCTGGAAATGGTGCGCTTGTGCACCGCTCTGCCTTTCCTGCAGCCAGCAAAGCCCATGAAGAGCTGGTCATCCACACAATAGTCTTTAGTCCTATCGAGGTAAAAACTCATCGCCCTCTTAGGATCCAAACGGTGAAGCCGCTCCTCCTCCTTGGAAGGGTGATGGGGAGGATAGAAGATAGGAAGGGTAATGGACTGCCCCAGATGGAAGGGAGTTACCATCTTAGGTACAAAAGCAGCCCTGGTCCTCAGTACCATTCTATCAGCATGAATGGTCAAGAACAGGGGTTTCGTACTCAGAGCTTGAAGCTCACTTATCCGCCTTGTAATGGCAACAAGAAATACAGTCTCCAAAGACAATAGTCTCAAGGGACACTTGTGCAAGGTCTCAAAGGGAGAACCCATCAAGTAGGTTAAGACAAGATTTAAGTCCCACTGAGGCACAATAAAAGGAGTGGGTGGAAACTTGTTAGTAAGGCCCTTAATGAACCTGAACACAATGGGCGACTTGAATAAAGACGGCTGATCCGACAAGCAAAGGAATGCCGACAAAGCCGATAAATAGCCCTTTACCGTAGCCACAGCAAAGCCCTGCTGGGCTAGAGAGAGAGAGCAAACTGAAGGATGTTAGATAAACAAGCCCTCAAAGGGTCAACAGAATTCTCACCACACCCAATGACAAATTTGGACCACCTATAGGAATAAATAGACTTGGTGGACTGACGTCTGGTGGACAAAGTAACATCAACCACGTCAGGCGGGAGAGAAAGAATTCAGGTTGCCCCGTTCAATCTCCAGGCATGAAGGTATAAGCTCTGGAGGTGGGGTTGTAGAACCTGCCCCTGCAACTGTGAGAGGAGGTCTGCCCTGAGAGGGAGATGGAGCGGAGGGCACGAGGAGAGGAGGAGAAGATCTGTGTACCACACCCTTCTTGGCCAATCCAGGGCGATCAATATGACTTGGGCCCGGTCTTGGCGAATCTTCCTCAGAACCCGAGGAATCAAGGGTATGGGAAAAACCGCGTATAGGAGTCGTGACCCCCAACTCAACTGAAACGCGTCCCCCAAAGCCCCCTGCATCGGATACTGGAGACTGCAGAATGACGGGCAGTGAGCGTTCTCGTGAGCGGCAAACAAGTCCACCCGAGGAGTTCCCCACGACCGAAATAGACGTGATGCACCACCTTCGGATGAAGCCTCCACTCATGGTTGGCAGAGAACTGCCGACTGAGACTGTCTGAACGCACGTTCAGAACTCCGGCCATATAATTTGCCATCAGACGAATCTGATGGTCCTGAACCCAGGACCAGAGACGCAGAGCCTCTCTGCAGAGACCATGCGACCCCACTCCTCCCTGCTTGTTGACATACCACTTCGCGGTAGTGTTGTCCGTCAGGACTTGAACTGACTGACCGCGAAGGAAGTGGAGGAAGGCCTTGAGCGCCAAACGTATCACCCGCAACTCTAGAAGGTTGATGTGAAGCAACCTTTCCTCTGGAGACCAAAGACCCTTGATCTCCAGGTCCCTCAGATGAGCACCCCTCCCTAAGGTGGATGCATCCGTTATCACTGTGGCCACCGACGGAGGCAGATGGAAAGGCTTTCCTTGAGACAGATTGCCCTCCACACTCCACCAAGACAGATCCGCTGCAGCTTCTCTGGAGATCCTCACAGACTCCTTGAGATCTCCGTTGTGCTGATACCACTGCCTGCGGAGGCACCACTGGAGCGCCCTCATGTGCCAGAGTGCCTGATTGACCAACAGAATGCAGGAAGCAAACAGACCGAGCAGGCGAAGGACCTTCAGGACTGGAACGACCGCTCCATTGTAAAACAAAGGAATCATTTCCTGAATGTCGAGAATCCTTTGTGGAGGTGGGAATGCTCGACACACAGTAGTGTCCAGTACCACCGCTATGAACAGGTTGCGCTGAGAGGGCACCAAGTAAGATTTGGGCACGTTTATCGAGAAACCCAATCTGTACAACAACTGAGTTGTAATCTGTAGATGATGAAGCACCTTCTTCGGCAACTCAGCTTTCAGTAGCCAGTCGTCCAGATAGGGGAAAACTGGAAACCCCGACCTCCTGAGATGGGCTGCCACCACTGCCATCACCTTGGTGAAGACTTCAGGTGCAGTAGTAAGTGGAAACGGGAGAACCGCAAACTGATAATGTTGCGATCCTACCGTAAAACGGAGATACTTCCTGTGTGACTACAGGATTGGGATATGAAAATACTGCAAGTCGACTGACACCATCCAATCTTCCTGTTGCAGCGCCTGAAGAACCTGCGCTAGGGTGAGCATCTTGAACTTCTACTGCTTGAGAAAAAGATTCAAGATCCTGAGATCCAGGATTGGACGTAACCTTCTTGGGAATCGGGAAATACCGGGAGTAGAAACCCTGACCCCTTTCCTGCTCCGGAACCACCTTTATCGCACCTTTTTTTGAGCAATGCAAGGACTTCCTCCTGCAGAAGAAGAAGGTGGTCCTCCGAACATGCCACTTGGCAAGGATGGTATTTTGGAGGAAATTCCGGAAAGGGAAGAGCATACCCATTTTCCACAAGATTTAGAACCCAAAAGGTCCGTAGTGGCCGATTCCCAATCTTGTAGAAAATGGGTAAGCCGACCCCCCACAGGACCAACATGATCCAGAATGGTGGATCTAGGGCTGCTTTGCTGTGGCAAGAGGGGGGAGGTAGAGGAGGAGGAGGGCTGACGACCTTGTGGGCGACCTCTGTTCTTGCCCCTGTAGGTCTCATACAGGGTATTTTGCTGCTGCTGTTGCTGAGGCTGCCTGTAGGTCCGAAAGGACGACCTTCCAAAACCTCTGTACCTTCTGTAAGAGGAACCTCTAGACTGCGCCTGTAATCCCAGAGACTTGACTGTAGCCTTGCTGTCCTTGAATCTTTCTAAGGCTGTGTCTGCTTTTTTACCAAACAGCCCAGAACCATTAAAAGGGAGGTCAAGAAGTGTTGCCTGCACATCCGGAGAGAACTCCAACGACTTGAGTCAAGCACTTCTCCTTGTGGCCACCGAAGACCCCATAATCCTGGCAACAGAGTCCGAAGTGTCCAAGCCACTCTGAACGACCTGGCGTGCAGCAGCTTGAGTGTCCGATAACACCTCATTAAAATTCTGTCTGTCTTCCTCAGGCAATTTAGGAGCAAGCTGTTTTGCCGAGTCCATAAGAGTGTGGATGTAACGGCCCAAAAGACAGGTGGCATTTGAGGACTTCAAGGCCATACTTGCTGAGGAGAATACCTTTTTGGCCGACTGGTCAAGCTTTTTCGAGTCTCTATCACTAGGGACTTGAAGAAAGGCCCCAGAATATTTCTTTAAACAGGCAGCATGAACCAACAGGCTCTCAGGATAAGGATGAGATGTCAGGAAGTCCGGATCTCCTGGAGCCGCCCTGTACCTCCTAGCAACAGAACTTGATACTGCTGGAGCTGAAAAGGGCTTACGCCAAACCTCCAAAACTGGCTCAGTGTTGGTATCATTGAAAGGCAGCAAAGGTTCTATGACAGTGGAGGGAGAATGAAGAACCTCCGTCAAAATATTAGTTTTGTATTCAGCTGTAGGAAGCTGCAGGTCTAAAAGCTCTGCTGCCTTCCTTATCACTGTATGGTAAGGAGCTACATCCTTAGAAGGAGCATCTTAAGGAGGAGAAAGCTCCTACTCTGGTGACATATCAAGGCCACTTGCCACCCTTAGATCTTCAAACAAGCCCTCTGACTCCTGAAGTTCACCTTCCTCCATTTCTTCCTCTCGAAAACGCTGCTCCTCCAAAATCCTCTGTGCCTCCCGCCTGGATCTTATCCTCAGAACTGGCGTCGGCAGAGCCAGACAAGACTGCGACGGAGCCAGGGTCGAACACGGATCCGGAGGCACAGCCTGAGCCGAACGAGGTCGAGCTGACGGCGCCGGAGATGAAGGGAATGGTGTCAACGTCCTCGGCTACGGGAAATGCCAGGACGCCGCCGCTGGAAGGAATCGCATAAAGGGAGCCTGAGCATAGGCCTGAGGAACCCCCAGATTAAAGGCCATAGGACCCATGGGACCCGAAGGCGCTCCAGAGGGGTACATAGCTCTTGCAAAGACTCCATACATTGCATTCAAGTAATGTGATGGATCTTGCCCCAGTGTAAGGAATTGGCCGTGCACTGCTTAGAGTTTATCAGTATTTATAAGTAAATCGTGCTCCTTTGGATACTCCCCGCTTGGAGTATGTAAATCAAAAATGGTTGCACTGGCACCGAATGGTGCGAGTGTCTCCTAGGGCACTGTCAATTGTGCTGAATTTGTCAGCCAGGTTATAGACAATAAAGTTTTCAACAAAGTTTTGTTTGGAATCTCTGAAGTATTTTATTCATACTTGTGGATTTTTCCTTTAGTCAATCCGAGATTTTTTCCATATTGCAATAATATTTATGCTCCATGTACATTCATCATCCAGTTAATTTTCAAAATATACGGAAATTACATTCCTTTTCCAATGCATTTCGGCCTAGAGGCCTTCATCAAGGAAATCTGTGAAACAACACAAAAAATTGTATCTATCACCATATATTCACTTTGTGTTACAACTGGTTCAATCAATGTATTTCTACTGTGGTCAGTAACATACTCTCTAATTTGTCAAATAACGTATACTAATGATCCCATTTGTTCAGATATTTACACTCCTTCGTATGCTTGTGAACAATTATACATTGTGTTCATAACGTTCATAACATTTCCGTGACCCATTTAATGAATTTTGCTTTGGCCCGGTCTTTTGACCTGTGTTATTCAGATACAAGTCAGCTGTGTCTTTTAATAAAATTGAACACGGTGAATTTCTACCAATGGTAAAGTGAACCGCTTTATATCACTGTATCTATTCACGCTAGTGTACCATTCCAAGGGCTTATAGTCGTTTAATTAAAGATTAGCTGAAGCGTTCAGTACGCTAATGATTTATGCAGTTTTTTGATTTACACGGACCGACAAAATCATGGAAACAGTTTCGCCGTGACTGCACTGCGCTCAGCGCGATGTTAATCCTTGCCGGGATACAATGTAACACGGTTTTCAAAGTTCAACGAACCAACAAAATTATGAAACAAGGTTAGCTGTAACCACAATGCGCGGCGCAATGTTATTTCTTACCGGGATGCGATGTAATCAACATGCAAGCTTAACGCTTCAGCTTCAATCTCGCTACTGGAAAGTTGGCGTGTGACGTGTGTAAGCTAGGTTAAATTGAAATAATGCGCGCGCTATCTTTAAAGGGCCAGAATTCCGAGTGATATGAAGGGATCATGGTACAAGTATGGTGTTCAGGAAACGTGTTAGGGAATATGAACAAATTAATGATATATCTAAAAACATGCTCAGCACTGCAATGATACATTCAATCTGATTACAAAAACACAATTACAGGTAACAACTAAATTCTGTCCTTTCATTAATCCCGTGTGGGCGCAGGGTCTGTAAATGGTATATCCAGTAGTTTTCTCGTTTTAATAAAGCCTTTTTATTGTCCGTCTCTTCATTTCTTTGCACCACTTCTAGAATGCAAGCTTTAATTTGATTAATTTGATGGTGATGTTCAATGAAATGGTTTGCAAGCGCCGACTTTACCACTTTGGTTCTGATGTTGCTCTTGTGTTCTGTTAACCGAATTTTCAGTTTCCGCTCCGTCTGGCCAACATAGGCATAACCACATGGGCATTTTATCAAGTAGACAATGTTTTTTGTGTCGCATGTACCATTAACGTGTAATCTGATTTTATTACCTCTCATCGGGTGGGTAATGGAGTTACCTTCCATAATGTTATTACAGTTACTGCAATTCTTGCATGGTATTGTCCCCTTGAATGTGGTTTCTGATTTTGTCACTGTTGTTTGTTTAATAATCTCTCCAATGTTTTTGGCTCTGGTGAACGCAAATAGTGGTTCTTCAGAAAAGACGTTGTTGAAATCCGGTTCAGTTTGTAACATCCGCCAGTGTCTTTTGATAATGTTCTTAAACTGGGGGCTTGCTGTGGAATATTTACTGACACATGTAATTCTATCAGTCTTTTTACTTTTCTGTGTTTTGAGTAAAGTTTTCCTGTCTTTAGACTGTGATCTTTCCAAGGCTCCTTTTAATACTTCGTGTGGATATCCTCTTTTTTTGAATTTGTCAAGCATAATTTGTGTTTGCGTCTTAGTTTCTTCTGGGTCTGAGACAATTCTCTTTACTCGAAGCAGTTGAGAATAAGGAAGGTGTAGTTTGAGTGTAGTTTGAGTGGACTGGGGTGGAAGCTCTGATATGCTAGTAGATTATTCCGATCTGTTGCCTTGGTGTGTCTACTAGCATATCAGACCCAGAAGAAACTAAGACACAAACACAAATTATGCTTGACAAATTCAAAAAAAGAGGATATCCACACGAAGTATTAAAAGGAGCCTTGGAAAGATCACAGTCTAAAGACAGGAAAACTTTACTCAAAACACAGAAAAGTAAAAAGACTGATAGAATTACATGTGTCAGTAAATATTCCACAGCAAGCCCCCAGTTTAAGAACATTATCAAAAGACACTGGCGGATGTTACAAACTGAACCGGATTTCAACAACGTCTTTTCTGAAGAACCACTATTTGCGTTCACCAGAGCCAAAAACATTGGAGAGATTATTAAACAAACAACAGTGACAAAATCAGAAACCACATTCAAGGGGACAATACCATGCAAGAATTGCAGTAACTGTAATAACATTATGGAAGGTAACTCCATTACCCACCCGATGAGAGGTAATAAAATCAGATTACACGTTAATGGTACATGCGACACAAAAAACATTGTCTACTTGATAAAATGCCCATGTGGTTATGCCTATATTGGCCAGACGGAGCGGAAACTGAAAATTCGGTTAACAGAACACAAGAGCAACATCAGAACCAAAGTGGTAAAGTCGGCGCTTGCAAACCATTTCATTGAACATCACCATCAAATTAATCAAATTAAAGCTTGCATTCTAGAAGTGGTGCAAAGAAATGAAGAGACGGACAATAAAAAGGCTTTATTAAAACGAGAAAACTACTGGATATACCATTTACAGACCCTGCACCCACACGGGATTAATGAAAGGACAGAATTTAGTTGTTACCTGTAATTGTGTTTTTGTAATCAGATTGAATGTATCATTGCAGTGCTGAGCATGTTTTTAGATATATCATTAATTTGTTCATATTCCCTAACACGTTTCCTGAACACCATACTTGTACCATGATCCCTTCATATCACTCGGAATTCTGGCCCTTTAAAGATAGCGCGCGCATTATTTCAATTTAACCTAGCTTACACACGTCACACGCCAACTTTCCAGTAGCGAGATTGAAGCTGAAGCGTTAAGCTTGCATGTTGATTACATCGCATCCCGGTAAGAAATAACATTGCGCCGCGCATTGTGGTTACAGCTAACCTTGTTTCATAATTTTGTTGGTTCGTTGAACTTTGAAAACCGTGTTACATTGTATCCCGGCAAGGATTAACATCGCGCTGAGCGCAGTGCAGTCACGGCGAAACTGTTTCCATGATTTTGTCGGTCCGTGTAAATCAAAAAACGGCATAAATCATTAGCGTACTGAACGCTTCAGCTAATCTTTAATTAAACGACTATAAGCCCTTGGAATGGTACACTAGTGTGAATAGATACAGTGATATAAAGCGGTTCACTTTACCATTGGTAGAAATTCACCGTGTTTAATTTTATTAAAAGACACAGCTGACTTGTATCTGAATAACACAGGTCAAAAGACCGGGCCAAAGCAAAATTCATTAAATGGGTCACGGAAATGTTATGAACGTTATGAACACAATGTATAATTGTTCACAAGCATACGAAGGAGTGTAAATATCTGAACAAATGGGATCATTAGTATACGTTATTTGACAAATTAGAGAGTATGTTACTGACCACAGTAGAAATACATTGATTGAACCACGTTGTAACACAAAGTGAATATATGGTGATAGATACAATTTTTTGTGTTGTTTCACAGATTTCCTTGATGAAGGCCTCTAGGCCGAAATGCATTGGAAAAGGAATGTAATTTCCGTATATTTTGAAAATTAACTGGATGATGAATGTACATGGAGCATAAATATTATTGCAATATGGAAAAAATCTCAGATTGACTAAAGGAAAAATCCACAAGTATGAATAAAATACTTCAGAGATTCCAAACAAAACTTTGTTGAAAACTTTATTGTCTATAACCTGGCTGACAAATTCAGCACAATTGACAGTGCCCTAGGAGACACTCGCACCATTCGGATCTTGCCCCAGGCCAGGGAAAGTTGGGTAGGTGCTCGGTATAGAGCCTGGCTGAGGCATCACCGGACTAGGGCCAATCGGCGCCAACGGCGGAGCCAATGGAGTCAACAACTCATCAGGTACTGGAGCCTCTTCCACCGAAGCTGGAAAATGAACCAACATCGGAGATGGAGTCGGCATCGGAGAATGTGCCGGTGAAGCCACAGGCGAAGCAGATCGACCAGGAGAACCCTGAATCGAGCCAGAGGGAGAAGGAGACACATAGTCCTTACGATGTCGAGCTGGAGAGGTAGATTTCGGAGCCGTGTCTTTATCTGAACGGCGTCGGGAGCCGTGCCTCTTCTTCTTCTTATGCTTCTTTGATTTAGAAGCATGACCAGACGTCGTCTTCGAGCCCGACCTCGACTTGGATCGAGACCTCGACCATCTACGACCTCTCTTCTCCTTCCTCATCTTCGCCATAAACAGCTTGGCCTCTCTTTCCTGTAAAGCATTCGGGTTCATCTTCTGACAGCAAGCGCAACCCTCGATGTTGTGATACGAAGAAAGGCACCAGAAACAATCTTCGTGGGGATCCGTGATGGACATATGTCCTCCGCACTCCCTACAAGGCTTGAACCCTGACTTCCTTGACGACATCTTCGAGAAAGAAACAAGAGAAGACCAGAAACACGATCCAGAAAAACAATGTAACAAGAAAACCACGGAGAGTCCCAAAAAACCGTTAGCGTCGATGGCGCGGAAAAAAGGGAACTGACGTCATCACGCCGACGAGGCACTCTTATGGCTCCGGTGATGTCAGTGGAGCAGCGTGCGGAGCCAAGCTTCTATGACGTTGTCCTCGTCGGCGTGGAGAGCTACGAAAAAGTTCCGAATGCTGCTGGCGCAGGGGATATTCACAAGGTGAGGAATCCACTGGCAGATGTATCCATCAGAAATGACTAGTCAAGTCAAAATATGCTTTATTCGATTTTAGCCATTAAAAATCATAAAAGCAAACAGGTAAAATACAAATATGCACAATAATTCCACAGTTCATTTGATAAAAAGAGAAGACAATACAAAAGCTGAGCATATTAAATCATTTAAGAACAGCTAATATTACGAGGAAATTCATTTACATATACATTTTTAACTACTTATCCTTTTCCTTACCTTCATGATGTTCTTTAAAAAAAACAGTCATAACACCAATACAGTACACACTGTCCACCAGCTGCAAATATAAGAAAGCAGGACGATATGGTCTACATCCCCCCTCCTTCAATAAGGGCATGACTAATTTATCAATTCTACAGCCCAAACACAGATGGGGCCCCATTAGGCCGTAGAAACTGTCACTATATCGTCAAGGTAAGTAAATGTAGGTAAGTGTAAATTTACTATTCTCAACTTACATCTATGTATCTTGTAGATTACATGGTGACAAACAACTGGATTCACCAAAGAACAAAAACTTATTTCCATTAAGCTTCGGCTTCCACCTCCCTCAAGTAGTACAATATATATCACAACTAATCACTAAAGAATTATTGTTTGTCTACATCGCCCACATACTCAGAAAACAGCTACTTACTGGAATACCAATTTACATTAAATTTAAATCCATGTGCAGAAACTGCAAGGCCATATACACACATAATCCAGACTACCGAACAGATAAAATCCCTTTTACTGGGTGGACCCATACCACATGCAGCACTAACCAACTGTTCTCGAGAGTACCCAAAACTAGGAGGGAAAACACATCCCCCTCCCTACCTACAATTAGCAACACTGCACCTAAAAAACTCTAGACCATACCCTTCTCACTGTATTAGTCTCAATTTAATCCCTCCATCAAGGAAACAGCAATGTAAAAACCTGCATGGACACATGACCCCTTTTATTTATTTATTTTAAGGTATTTATAGAGCACTCAATCATCCCCGAAGGCATGTCTGGGCGCTGGACTTTATGCCAACCATAATCCATAAATAACATTCGAGAAGAAAAAGTCATGCCTTCAGCATCCTCTGAAAATTGAAAATGTCCAAAGTCAAGTGTGAATTGAGGAAGGGCATTCCAGTGAGAAGCTGCCAGAAAATTAAAAGAGCGCCCACCCATTATGGATCTCTTTAATTCGCCTGCCTTGCATCAAAGCCTGTTTAGCAGAGCAATGAACGTGTGCATGCTTGTAGAAAGTGACTGTCACGCAAGGTCGCTTGACTGATGTCATAAAGCGCTCTATGCATATGGCAAAGTAACTTAAAGATGACTCTCTTGAGAACTGGAAGCCAGTGAAGACAATTTAGACTAACAGTGTCCGAATTCCTGCTGGGTTCACTGCAAATTAATCCTGCCACCGCAATGTTGAATCAATTGGAAGTGTGTAAACAAATAATCAGCCATTCCAACATACAAAGTATTGCCATAGTCTAGCCTACTCATTATCAAATGAAAAAAACGTAAACATCTCCAAGATCCTCCCCTTAGGATGGACAGACCATCATGCGGTCATGTTCACAATTTTATCTGACTCTTCCCCGTATCCTGGTTATAATATTCGTTCCACACACACTTTTAGACCATGGAAAAATCTGGACTACCAGCAACTTAGAAACCTTCTGCCTTCCTCTATAACTGACCTGTCCCATAATCCTGATATAGCAGCTAAAGAATATTCAGAATGGCTTACTACCGCCTTTGACAAATTAGTACCTACGAAATCTACTTCTAGAAACCGCAGCACACCCTCGGCACCCTGGTTTAATGAGGTCCTTAGACAGCAGAAACAAATCTGCAGAAATAAAGAAAGACATTGGAGAAAGACCTACTCTGGAGAAGAGAAGGAAATCTATAAAAAAGAGCTTACCAAAAAAAAATTCTAATCCTGCAAACAAAAAGTAACTACTATTCCTCTCAAATCGAACATGCCAAAAACAACTTTACCAGGTTGTAGCCAAACTATCTCACCTACCCCCACAATCCACTCCCAAACCATCTCAATCATTTTGTGACAACTTAGCCACATTTTTCTTTGATAAAGTAAATAATATCTATACCCAATTTGCTGGCAATGCTATCACAGTACCCCCTCCCCCTGTGATCATCAAAAATCACCCTACTTTTTTGCAATTTGACAATGTTAATCTTAGTCAGGTTGCCAAAACTATGAACGCTATTAAATCAGGATCATCCAGGGACCCTTGTCCCTCAGCTATACTTCTTCCGATCTCTGATATTATAGCACCTCAATTCACTAATATCTTCAATGGTATGTTCAATTCCGGCATTTACCCAGCAATTTGGAAAGATACCCTTCTCAAACCGCTGTTAAAAAAAGCACACCTTGATGAAGACGATTCTAATAACTATCGTCCCATAGCCAGTCTCCCTTTCCCTGCTAAAATTGTCGAAAAACTGATGAACCACCAAATTTCCCAATTCATTGAAGAACACTCCCTTCTGGACCACACGCAGTTTGGCTTTCGGAAGCACCACAGCACCGAGACCGCCCTTATCAAGGCCACAGACGAGATAAGAGCAGCCCTTGATCAGGGAGGAGCGGCGGTGCTCATCCTTCTTGACCTCACCACGGCCTTCGACACGGTCGATCATAAAATTCTGATCGATCGTGTCAACGCCATGGGCATCCAGGCCAAAGCTAAAGATCTCCTGTCATCCTTCCTGGCTCACCGTACCCAGACGGTTCAGCTAGGGACAGTTCAATCTGCACAAATTGTGTTACCCTGTGGTGTCCCTCAAGGCTCATCCCTCAGTCCAACTCTCTTTAATATCTATGTTACAGACTTGGCAAAAGTCATTATGGACTGTGGGATGAGCCTAACATCCTATGCAGATGACACCCAATTAGTACTCACCATCAAAGACAATGGAGACAAAATCGCCGCCAATTTTCATCAGGGCATGTCTGCCATCAGTAACTGGATGTCAACAAATTGTCTCAAACTTAACTCCAACAAAACGGAGGTCATTACTTTTGGCAGGCTTGTCCCTACCTGGCCAAATGCTTGGTGGCCCATGGACCTAGGCCCTCCCCGCCTCCCAGTCACCAAGGTTAAAAACGTAGGTGTCCTCATCGATGACAAACTCACCTTCTCCGCGCATGTAAACTCCATCGTGTCATCCTCTTTCTTCAAATTAAAAGCCATAAAAAAGATTCTTCCTTATCTTCCCCCCAACTCTGGCAAGACCCTGGTTACCGCTTTTGTAATGTCCACATTGGACTACTGTAACGGACTCCTGCTTAATGCCCAACTTAAAGTCATCAAAAAGCTACAGTCCGTACAAAATGCCGCTGCCAGGATGTTATCTGGTACTCCCAAGTTTCAACCCATTGCCCACATCATCAAAGGCTTTCACTGGTTAGCTGTCAAGAACAGAATAAAGTTCAAAGCCCTCTGTATCGCCTTCAAAGCCACACAAAAACAAGGCCCACATTTTCTTCTAAAACCCCTTTCATTTCACCTTCCCAAACGATCACTTCGATCAATGAATACCCTGACCATGACGGTTCCTAGAACCAGAACTGTCACCTGGGGTGATCGCAGTTTCACGGTATCAACTGCCAAACTCTGGAACTCCCTCGACCCTGACATCGGATCATCCCCTACATTGACCATCTTCAGAAAAAAAGTTAAAACTTGGCTTTTTAAACAATAATTCTCCCTCCTCAGCTCATATCCTGCTCTATCCACAGCGCCGAGACGCCCTTGGGCATTTGTTTGCGCTATATAAATTGCATAAATAAATAAATCAAATGATTGTACAATAGTCCTCTGCCACACTACCGTGATCCACCGAAATAATCTGCGAAGAGTACCTTTTAAATGATGTGCAACTGTAACTGAGGTGTAACCTGCTACTACTCTGCTTTAAATGCATACCTGTGTTCTCATTACTTGCTTGTGGCAACACAATGCTTTACAAAACCAAACCATAACGTCTGCAGAAGGGGGCGTGGCTTGGCCGGCTGCAAGATAGCCGCACTCTGAGTGGGCTCTGCCGGCCAAGCTTTCTAATTCGCCATTATCCTGCTGGCATCCGCACTCCACCCGCATCAAAAAGGATTTCCGGACTTCTTTGGGCACAGTGAATCGCCCGCCCCAACTCCCGCTCTCCTACCTGCCTTCCCTGCGGAGCTGCGGATCTCGTGGCCGGCGCTGTGCACACGCTTCGGCACCGGAGCGCCGCTCCTGCTGTCTCCTGTGCTGCGTGGATCCAGGGCGCCTCGCTGGGTCTGCTGTTTTGCCCGTTGCCGGTGCTGTTTGAGTGCGGTGAGTGGCGCTCCCTCTGGTAGGGTGACCAACCGTCCGTAAATTTCACGGACAGTCCGTAATTTCGGCCGTCTGTCCGTTGTCCGTGAAGGATTCTTTAACGGACGCCGTTTGTCCGTAATTTTAACTGTTTGCACAACCGGCAAAGCTGGCCCCCCACCTCCCTGCTTGTCTCCAATGCTGTTAAGGTCGGGTGTAACTCCGATGCTGTACCAAAGCTCAGCCACCCAGCAGCATTGGAGAGGCCCAGCGGGATGGCAACCCTCACACCTCCAGCCCTTGACGAGCTGTTAAGAGGTGATTGAAGGTGACTGAGAGGGAGGGGCGGCAGCTTCAAGGAGCAGGGGCATCTATTCAGATGCAAACAGCCCTGAATGCCTCATGTCTCTGCAATTGGTGTGACACATTCCCTTTCTGTCCCAGGACCCAAACATCCTAGAACCGGCCCTGATTACACCGAGGCAGCACATGGTTCTCTTCGCAGAGCTTAATTACTGTCACTAAATTGTAATCAAACCTCGATTCTTCAAACATGCAGTCTATATATAGGCGGTGAGTGAGCAGTGGCAGGGCTCACAGCTGCTTTGCGCGCTGTTACTGTGATTTTAATTGTGGGCACGTAGTGTTTTATGGACTGTGCTGCACTGTATATTGTATTTTAAAAACTGTACTTTTGCACGGAAAACGGCTGCACTTTTAGCGGTGTCTCCGCTGGAGTCAAGCCCTTAGTGGGCTGAGGCTTCTTGAATCCCCCCCCGGACTCCCCGACTCACCAGACGCATTGGGGTGCCTGTCTTGTCTTCCCTCCTCCACGCCTCGGTCCGACAGGGTGGCTAGCACCGTTGAGCGGAGGGCGTGGAGGTGAGAGACAGGCACTTCCGCTTCCGCCTGCGAGTGACCGGTTAGCGGTCTAGTCGCGGTGAGGCAGACGGGCTGAGGGCTTTAAAAGGAATCCAGCAGCGTGGGACGAGTGGCGGTGAGTGAGCAGTGGCAGGGCTCACAGCTGCTTTGCGCGCTGTTACTGTGATTTTAATTGTGGGCACGTAGTGTTTTATGGACTGTGCTGCACTGTATATTGTATTTTAAAAACTGTACTTTTGCACGGAAAACGGCTGCACTTTTAGCGGTGTCTCCGCTGGAGTCAAGCCCTTAGTGGGCTGAGGCTTCTTGAATCCCCCCCCGGACTCCCCGACTCACCAGACGCATTGGGGTGCCTGTCTTGTCTTCCCTCCTCCACGCCTCGGTCCGACAGGGTGGCTAGCACCGTTGAGCGGAGGGCGTGGAGGTGAGAGACAGGCACTTCCGCTTCCGCCTGCGAGTGACCGGTTAGCGGTCTAGTCGCGGTGAGGCAGACGGGCTGAGGGCTTTAAAAGGAGGATGTCATTCCGGAAGCGCAGCGGACGAGCGCAGCGGGCGCGACGAAGGCGCGCCGAAGTGTCGCCAAAGTCGAGCCCGTCTGCGCCCGTCCGCGGCCGACAGCGGGCTAGGGCGACAACCCCTGGTCGTAAGATCCGCTGGTCTAAGGATCAACTCCTTGGCTTCCGGCCTCGCACTGCTTCCTTATGTATGCATGGCATGACGAGTGACAAAAGGAAATGTCCTCACTGCGGTTACCATTTTACTACTCTGTTGCGGGACACCACGGAGCAAGCACTTGCCTGTGGCCTCCTAAATGTAAGGTCACTACGCAAACATAGACTTGATGTTTATGAGCTGATTCTTGATAAAAAGTTCGACCTACTGTTTCTTACGGAAACTTGGTTAGACCAGTTTTCCGACTCGGACATTATCGAGGCCACGCCGGAGAATTATTCTTGGGTTAGGCAGGATAGGCCTGAGGGGGTGGGAGGGGGGATTGCTATTATTTTTCGAAACACTTTGGGATGTTGTCTAGAGCGCACGCTGATTGTGGAGAGTGAGGCGGGTGTTTTCACTATTCAAATCAATGGGGGCACGACGATAAAGGCTGTCTGGTTTATCGGCCGCCAGGGGCATGCACAAAGTTTAGAGAGAGCCTGCTAGAAAGCCTTATGGAGGCTACCCTACGCAGGGATAAATTTCTCCTATTAGGAGACCTGAACCTGCATTTAAACTGCCCAGAGGAAACAGGGGTTAAGGACTTCTGTCGGGACATGCTAGCTCTTCAACTGGAACTGAAGCTATTGGACCCCACGCACCGCCAGGGACATCTTCTGGACCCGGTTTATGCTAACTGGGGAGGTGTGGAGGTGTCAGGAATAGAGCCGATCCCCTGGACAGACCACTTTTTGGTGGCATTCTCCATACAGAGTTTAAAATCCAATAAAGCCAGTCAGGGACCCCTTAACTATCTGAGGAGGAAGTGGGCGAAATTCTCGGTGGAGGATTTCAACCAAGCTCTAAGTAGGGGTGGTCAGCCTGGTGGCGAAGACATAGAAACAGCGGTCTCTAACCTGAATCAGCGCATTACTGAAGCGCTTGACCAGACAGCTCCACTCTGCCGCACATCCACAGGTGCCCGGAAAGAACGATCAGCCCCATGGTATAGTGGTGAGCTGAGGTTAACAAAGGCAGATTGCAGGCGAGCTGAAAAAGTCTGGAGGGTGTCTTATGACAATCAGGCTAGAGAGCTGTTCTTGGAAAAAAGGCGCCTGCACCATAGGCTGATTAAAAAGTCTAAGGCAGCCTACTATGCAGGACAAATCTTGGGGTCGGAGAATTCAGCCAAAGAACTCTTCGGTATTTACAAGTCTCTGACCACGGTAAATTCACCTACTGAGCTAAAGTCGAAAAGATCTACTCGACTTTCCCGAATCCACCGACTGGGATTGACTGCGAGGCAGTATTTGGGGACACGGAGCCGGCAGGGCATCTTACTAACTTTCACACCCCCCCATTTGAGGATTTAGTAGTGGTGTGTCGCTCTGTCAAATCAGGGTCCCCGTGGGATCCAGTGTCACCCAAACGCCTGGCGGACAGCCTTGAAGTTCTGGAGCCTTATATGAGGCATGTCCTGGACATTTCCTTCGGTTCGGGGAAGCTGCCTGAGGGGTGGAAACAGGCGGTGGTGCTCCCGCTTCGGAAGAAACCCCATTTAGGCTTTGAGGTATTAGAGAATCTGAGGCCCATCTCCCTCCTGCCTTTTCTGTCCAAGGTGGCAGAAAAGGTGGTCAATACCCAAATCATGAAGCATGTGGAAGAGACGGGATTGCTTCATGCGACGCAGTTTGGTTTCAGACCACACCATTCCACCGAGTCTGCCCTCCTTATGGCTACGGAACATCTGAGGGAGGGTGTGGATGCAGGCCAAACTATGGCCTTGATCCTGTTGGACCTCAGCGCGGCGTTCGACACTGTAGCTCATAACATCTTGCTACAGTGTCTGAACAGAGGTGGCATCTCTGGCACCGCGCTGAGATGGATCCAGGACTTCCTTAAGGGGAGAAGCTTTCGAGTCAGGCAAGGAGACTGCTATTCAAAGGGGGTCCCCTTGGGCCAAGGCGTGCCGCAGGGGTCGTCATTGAGCCCGACCCTTTTTAATATGTATGTCGCGCCGGTTGCCTCGATTGTGGAGAGTCATGGTCTCCAACTAGTTTCATATGCCGACGATACGCAGCTGGTGATCTCCCTATCGCACGCGCCCTGTCTTGCTGCCGAAGGCTTCCGCTCGTGCATGAAAGATCTTGCCGAGTGGATGGCTATCAACTGTTTGAAGCTTAATGGCAGCAAGACAGAGGTGCTGGTGGTGGGGAGAGCCCAGTCTGCCTGGTCGTCGGCATGGTGGCCACCTTGTCTTGGACCAACCCCAACCCCCTGTCAAGAGGCACGTAATCTGGGGGTGTGGTTTGATGCGGGTCTTACTTTTGGCCCCCAGATCAACCGGGTGGTAGGAGTCTGTTTTGGGATTCTGAAGCAACTGAGAAAGGTCCTAGACTTACTCCCGATCGGTGCCCGTCAAACCCTGGTTCATGCCCTAGTGACAGCTAGGTTGGATTACGGGAACCTGTTGTACCTGGGGGCTCCGGAAAAAAGCATGGCACGCCTGCAAGTGCTGCAGAATGCGGCAGCTCGCTTGATTCTCAGGCTGCCCAAAAGGGCGCCTTCCAAGGCGGCCCTCCAGAAGCTACACTGGCTCCCCGTGAGGAGAAGAGTGGAATATAAAGCCCTCTGCACCTGTCATCGAATCTTGAATGGCAGGGCGCCCGACCCTCTGAATAAACTGATCGAAGTGTATCATCCAACACGAGCGCTTAGATCCGCTGGGGGCGGTCTGCTGAGGATCCCCAGAGTTAAGAAAGCACGCATGGGAGGTAGGTCCTTCAGATGCCTAGCGGCAAGTAACTGGAATAAACTACCAGTGGACCTGCGCTTGGAACCGGAGGAAGCCAGGTTCCGAGCAAAACTGAAAACATTCCTCTACTCTAAATAAGTGCCCGCTTTGCTGCTGTGCGCCCTGCTCGCTGCCTCTCCCTCTTTTAGCGCGTGGACACGCCGGTGTGCGTAACGCAGCGCTCTACAAATATCCCAATAATAATAATATTGTAATAAAATAAAGAAATGGCACAATCGCACCCACACTGATTAACAAAGTATGGAGGAAAATCAGTTATATCAGTTCTCTTGGAGTATCTCCTTTCAGTATTGTACATCAGTGTGGGGGGAGGGGGGCAAAACTAACATTTTGGAAACAGAGCCTCTCTTCTCGTCGTCTTGTCCAGGAGGGGGTAAGGAGCCCTCCCCCACCCTGGAAGAGACCAAGATGATACTAGAATACTGCATACCCACCCCTGTGCACACCCTGGTGGCTCCTGCCCCCCCCCTCCCCGCCTGTGGTGGCTCCTGTCTCCCCCCCCCCCGCCTGTAATGGCTCCTGTCCCCCCCCCCCCGGCTATGATGGCTCCTGCCCCCCCCCCCCCCCGCCTGTGATGGCTCCTGTCCCCCCCTGTGGAGGCTCCTGTCTCCGCCCTGGGTGGCTTCTGTCCCAGTCCTGGAACGGCTCCTGCAGCGAGGATGAAGTTCTTGATGGGCCTCTTCTCAAAAAGGCTCAGCTCAAAATTAATATGAAAAGGTGGGCGAGAGAGTAAGTGAAGGGATGGGTGGATGAATTAGTGAAAGGGTGAATGGATGAATGAAAGATTGAAAAGATGGATAATGGGAGAGGATGGATGGATTGATGAGTGAGTGGAAGGATGTAAGAGAGAAAAGGGAAATAGCTGTATGTATGGGTGGAAGGGTAGCTGGATGGGTAAAAGGGTGGATGGATGAGTGAAAGGATGGATGAGTGAAAGGATGGATGAGTGAAAAGGTGGATGATGAGTGAGTAAGTGGGTGGATGGATGAGTGAAATGATGGAGGGATTGATGAATTGATAAGTGCAAGGGCGAATAGATGGACGGATGAGTGAAAGAGTGGATGTAAGGATGGATTCATGAGTGAAAGGGAAGGTAGATCGACAAAATGATGAATAGATGAGTGAAGGAGTGAAAGGATAAATGGATGAGAAAGGATGGATGAGTGATAGGGTCAATGGATGGATTCATGAGCGTATGAGTAGATGGATGGATGGGTGGGTGGATGGATGGAAGGAAGGATTGCGAAGTGAAAGAGTGGATGGAGAGAGAAAGGGAGGATGATGGATGACTGAAAGGGTGGATGGGTGGAATGATGAGTGACTGGGTGGATGGATGAGTAAGTGAAAGGATGGCTGGATGGGTGAAAGGGTAAATGGCTGGATGGATGAGTGAATGGATGGATGATTAGAAGAGTGGATGGGTGAGTGTACAGATGGATAGGGTGAAAGGGCGGATGGATGGATAATGGATGGATGAGTGAAAGGATGGATGAAGGGATGGATGAGTGAAATGATAGATGGAAGGATACATGATGGATAGGTTTGCAAATGGCTGAATAGGTCTAGATATGGCTGGGCTTACTTATATACTATTGTGCGACCTCTGATGTGTCTGTAAAACGTATCCAATTGTCCTGAAGTTTTGTCCTGAAATTTGACCTCCTGTCCTGAATTTGTGTCCTGAATTTTTACCCTTTGTCCTGAATTTTTACACTCATCATCCTGAATTTTCACCAATGCCAGTTGGTCACCCTACCCTCTGGGTGGTCGCTGGCGGGGTTGGGGGCCGTCTGCTGTGCGGCCGGGTCCTGGGCGGGGGGAGGCGCAGCCTAGCTCCAGTCTTGGGTCTCCTCTCCACCTTGCGCGAGTGCCGCGGCGCCTGGGCCTCGTTGGGGGAGCAGCAGACCCCCGAGTTCCCCCGTTGGCGGTCCCCTCTGGGGGTGCCCTCTCTATTTGCCCTGCTCCGCTCCTGCCTTGCGGAGCCCTGCCGAGCACCCGTCTCTGCAGCCTTGTGGACTTGCGACCTGCCATGCTTGCCCTGCGTTAAGGGCCCTGGACGTCTCTGCCACCAGCTCCGCGAACTGCTCCTGGGGGCACAGCGGGGGAGGACTCCATCAGATCTTCGGCCTTCTGCTGCCCCGGCCGCCACAGACACCTCTGGCAAGCTTCACTGGACCCTGGTGCATAGCCCTGGATATACAGAGGCCCCCTCTGAGCCTGCTGTTCTCGCCACGTCAGCCTGGCATGCATCAGTGACTTCTGGGCCTGGTGCGCTGACGCCTGATCGCCCTACTTTTATCCGCACCTCTTCTAAGGTTTGGCCTGCGGGGGCACTGCTTTGCTGACTCTCCTCAGGCCTCCTGCTGTGGCTTTTCACCGCCAGCCTGGTGCCTCACGCCTGATTCACTCTTCTGCGCCCCTGCAACCGGAGTGGGCCCCTCCCTCCTCCTCTGCTCCCTGGACAGTTGTGCCATTTGCCCAAGCACCACGCAGCCCTTTGGGACTGACCCCCGCTGTTGCTCTGTCACCATTTTCATGCTGTTTGTGCCTGGAGCTCTGCACACGGTTTCCTCTAGAATCGGCTGGAGGCGGCTTAGCTAGAGACTCTGTACCAGCTCCCATTCTCAATCTCTGGCCGCTGTCTGTCCCCTGCGCTGCTCGTGTGGGACGCGACTCCTGACTTGCTGCGCCTGCTCATTCTCTGGATCCTGGCCTGGTTGTCCTCCTGGCTCTACGGCACTGGCAACTGGCTAATAGTGGACACCACTCCTAGTCTGCTCCTCTCCTCCCCCGCGCGGTCTGACGCCAGTCTGGAGTGTCCATCGCTATGGGGAAATCTGATCCTAAGCAGCCCAAGATTGCCTTCGAACTCAGAAGATCCTCACGCCAGGACGGTGCGGGTTCAGACGGCACCGTCTCTGCTGGCACGATGGACCCCCTGAGCGGGGACGACGATCTTAAGGCGATTATGCTGGAAGTAAAGTCGACCGTTACCGGAATAGCGTCCCAGCTCGATCATCTTTCAGCGCGCCTCGACTCGGAGAAGGCCTGTGTTGACTCTCATGATAACAGACTGCTCCATGTCGAATCCAGGGTGTCTGATGCCGAGGATGCAGCCACCCAGCACAGGCAGAAGTTACTTCAGATGGACAAGATCCTGGCCGTAATTCAAGAGAAAAACGAGGATTTAGAAGCCCACTCCCGTCGGAGCAATCTTCGTATCACGGGCCTTCCAGAGTCAATCAACATCTCAAAAATGGAGGACTTCATAGAGCAACTCATCAAGGAACTCTTCGGGGACGTCTTATCCCAGTTCTTTGTCGTGGAACAAGCCCACCGCTCACTGGGCCCGGCGAAGTTAGGGATACGACAGGGCTCCAAGACACTTGTATTTCCTGACCCGAGGGAGGCCCTGGCATTCACTAAGAGGCTGGAGAGAAAAGCCCGTTCCTCCCCTCCGAAGTCTCCACTTGAGAGCGCTGACCGGTTGAGCGACAACGATTGACTGTGCGGACAACTGTTCTATGTTTAATATGATGTCTGTTTTGGATGCCACCTACCAACCCAAGCTTGGCCACCCTGCTTCTTTGCAGTGCTGAGTCCCGCCATGCCCCCACCGGAATGATTCCCACTGTTCTTGCTGTGTTATCCCTTCCCAGTTGTGTGTTCCCAGGGTGGGGTGGGTGGTCCTCTCAGCCTAATTGGGGGGTTGGAGTGGGTGTGGGGTTGGTGGGGTTTCTTCTATTTGAGTCAGTGGGATGGATCTGGGTTCCTGGGTGGTCTGGGTTGAGGGCTCGATCTTTGCCTGTGGGTTTGTTTTTGCTGTCTTTTGCTGTACGTCTGTTTGATATTTTTCATCATGTCACGCTCATGAAACTGCACTGTGCTTGGCCTTTTCTGCTGACTGTAGCCTCCAGGAAACATTGCTTTATGTTGGCGCTGATCCCCTAGCCTAACAGCTGGAACACTCCCTGCCTTTGGGGAATGTAGTTGAGTGGGGCACCTGGTCCACCCCTCAACTGGCCTTGTCTTTAAGACTTCACTCCACCGCCATGGGGGGGTACACAATCCTCTTCAGGGGTCTTCCTGATTGCCTTCTCATTCGTGCAGATATCTCCGACTTGCGGTGCTCCTCTCCTGTGCTGTGCCTCGCCACACATACCACCTCTCCCTCATGTCTGACACAATTTGCTGGACCTGGAATGTCTGTGGCCTAAACGGTCACCGTAAGGCACGGCTGATACACTCACATCTGCAGAGAAATCGTGTCGATATTTGTATGCTGCAGGAGACGCACCTCCTACCCTCCTCCCTTTCCCGACTCCAGGCTCGCTATTGGGGTGAAACTCATTCTTCCACCTCCTCCTCCTACGCTAGGGGAGTCTCCATTCTAATACGCCACGGTCTTCCCTGGCACACTGCTCACACACTCACCGACCCCGAGGGCATGTATGTCATAATGCCCGGTTCACTGCTGGCCCAACCTATTACACTCGCTGCAGTCTATGGTCCCAACACTGATGACCCGTTTATTTTTTTAACCACGTCTGGCACCTCATCTCCTCCTGTGGTCCTGCTGCGATCGTCTGGGGATTTCAATGTAGCTTTATCTGCCCCGCTCGATAGGATTGGTCTCCAGGTGTTCCACCCTCGTGCCACTACGGCCCTCTCCTCTATTATACTCGAGAACTCCCTCTACGATGCATGGCGCCACCTCCGGCCCGATGGCCGGGAGGGCACCTGTGTTTCCGGCGCGAGGGGTTGCTGGTCGCGCATCGATTACTGGCTTACCTCTCCGGACGTCCTGCTCTGGCTTACTGATGCAACACATATGGCGCACACTTTTTCAGACCACTCGCAGGTCCAGATCCGCCTTCGCCTTCCCCAATCTCCAAAGCGTGCCTTCTCCTGGCATCTTCCACCAAATGCCTTACGGGACTCTGTATTCTGCGCAGAAATCCAAACTGCTATAGTTAATTATTTCAAAGTGAATAAGGGCTCCGTAGACTCAGCGTCCGTCCTTTGGGAGGGTTTTAAGATGGTAATTCGAGGTGAGTGTATATCCAAACAATCTGGTGTGCTCCGTTCTCTTCGTTCCACTCTTGCTGAGCTTGAAAAGGAGATCCGGGAGTTGGATGCCGCCCATGCTGCATCCCCTAGTCCGGACAACTTTGCTCGCATACGCCAAAAACATACCGAGTTCACTGAAACAGCAGATCGTGAACTCTCCTTTTTAGGCAGCGAGAGCCGGGCGCATCGTTTCGGTGAGGGCAATCGCCCGGGCCGCACTCTTGCTAATCTTCTCCACCCACCGCGCGTGGCCTCCTACGTAACTGTCCTGGAAGATGGGGGCCCTTATAGAACTACTGCCCCGGAGGAGATCAGTTCCCGTTTTTTGGACTTCTACACGCAGCTATACTCCCATCGCGTGAGGCCTTGGATCAATACTTTGACTCCATTGCGCTGGTCTGGCTGGAGGACTACCACCGGGAATTCTTGGACACGCCCTTCACTAGGGAAGAAATTCTTACGGCCATTAGCAGTTTACCCGGGGACAAAGCTCCGGGGCTTAATGGTCTCCCGGCTTCCTTTTATAAAATGTATGCTGACCTCTTAGAGCGATGTACAATGAGTCTTTTGACAATGGTATTTTTCCGCAGTCTCTCCGGGAAGCCTTGATCACCTTACTCCTTCAACCCAACAAACCCGCGGATCGTCGTGATTCCTATCTCCCCCTCTCCCTTATTAATACTGATAACAAAATCTTTGCCAAACTTATCGCTTCTCGCCTTCTGCTCCTTATGCCAGTCATCGCTCTCCCGGATCCATCCGGCTTTATTCCCGGGAGGGCAACTTCACATAATCTCCAAACTATTTTTTCCGTCCTCCACCAAATGAATCCCAACCTCCCCACCGTGGCTGCCCTGCTGAACGCAACAAAAGCGTTCGATACCCTCAAGTGGCCCTTTCTATTTTATCTTTTACCCCGTATGGGCTTCAGTGAAATTTTCTTGCGTAAAAACAGGCTCCTCTACGCCACCCTTCGGCCCGTTTACGTGTTAACAGTCAGGTCACCGACCCCATTAGCATCAGCCGAGGCCCCCTGCAGGGGTGTCCTTTATCACCTATGCTTTTTGCCATCACATAGGAGCCCCTTGCTGCCAGGCTCAGGCAACATCATACGCAAAGGGGAATAGGCTATTCTTCTCGCTCCCTTCTTGTCTCCATGTATGCGGACGACGTGACTGTGAATGTCCGCCACCCTCAGGACAACCTCAGTCCCTTGGTTAGGGAAATCATACGATTTGGCGGTCTCTCTGGTTTAAGTCGGTCCGGTTTCCTCTGATGGATGCTACTGTCTCGTTCACTCCTGATTTCCCATTTGTGTAGGCGGCTGGCCCAACGCGATATTTGGGTATCTGGTTAAGCAGAGACCTTAACAAATTGTGGAGGTCAAACTTTGGCTGCGCGGTAGATTGGCTGGAATCTAAAATTTCCGTTTGGGGCAGGCTTCCACTGTCTCTTGCTGGCCGGATCGCCATCGCCAAGATGGTTGTGTTGCCGAAATGCCTCTACTTATTCCTGAATGTCCCGATTCTCCTCACTGCCCAGTTCTTCCGTAAGTTACGCTCTCTGATCATCTCACTTGTTTGGGCAGGTAGACAACCGAGGGTGGCGTATGATATTCTCACTCTCCCCATGTCCGCTGGAGGTCTGGGTGCTCCGGACTTCAAGATATATGACCTCTGTGCACAGGCCAGTTTTTTGCATTTCTGGGTTCATCCCACTCCTTACCAGCCCCATGTGGCGGTCGATGTGGATATAGCCTCTCCTTGGCCCTTGACCACTGTGCTTTTTGTGCCTGCTGTGCGCCCCCGGGCGGAGGTGGATACTGTTGAGACGCTGCGCTGGGCTTGGAATGGTGTTTGCCGGCTTTCAAATCTCCCTTTACTCTACGCAAACGCTGTGCCAATAGTGAATCACCCTGCTTCCCCTCCGCTTCAGCCCTCTGGTATGTCTAAGCATGCAACGTGTCTGGGATTGTGGACGACTGCTGACCTTTATCCCGGTGACACTTTCTATTCTCTCCCGGAGTCATCAGGTCCACTGGACATGCTTTTATTCTACCAGCTGCGCTCCATTTGCCGGACTTCGCACCCCACATTCCCCCAGAACCCCACCCACCATGCCGGCCCTCGACCTAGTGTACACATCCCCCGTCCCCGCACAAAATGGTCACTAAATGATACGCTCTTACACTAATGGCAACCTCTATCTCCACTGACCGTGCGCGCGTGGCGTGGGGTGCGGACCTCTGCATCGACATAGCGCAGGCAGACTGGCTCTACTGTTGTAACCAGACGAAGAAACGGTCACCCAACTACCAGCTTCTTCTGATACATTTCAAGTTCCTGCACAGGATATACTGAACCCCTGCCCAGCTCCAAAAGATGGGACTCATACCGAACGATACCTGCAACCGTTGCGGTGCCCCTGCTGCAGACTTTGCGCACCTGGCATGGCTGTGCCCTAGGGTCTCCGAGTTTTGGCAGGGAGCGTGTTCCACAATCACGGCAATTACCGGTACCCTAGTTTCCTCTGACCCCACCTTGTGCGTACTTGGGTTTGTAAAATTTTGCACGGATGTTTCCCGCTGCCTTATCGCTATGCTGCTTGTTCTTGTCCGTCGCAGGGTGGCCATGTGCTGGGGTCATAGGCCTGCTCCCAAGGTTGAAAGTTGGCTGGAGGACGCTGCGCGGTGCCAGAATCTGCTATCGGAGTTTTGGGATCTTATGCCCTCTAACTTCCGGGCATTTGATATTAGGGGTCCCTTGGTGTCTTACATTCATTCCCACTTGCCCCCTTGCGGTGCCGCCTCTCCCACGCTCCCTGCTGGCTGTTGCCCGCGGCGGTCGCCGGTGCTGGTCGGTCCCTGCCCTCCCCCCCACATCATTAGGTCACCGCTATATCCCTCTCAGCTTCACTTAAGGAGTGGTAGGGGTGCCCCCTGTGAGGTGGGCTTCTCTTGCACTCTATGATGTACTTGACACATATTTTTTGTGCCTCGGACTCCGGTTAGTGGGATTGTTGCCTTTTTTCATTCACTCTGTTTGTAAAGGCTGCCAATGTGTCGATTCACTTTCAATTGCTGCACAGTGTACTGTACCCGACTTGTTGAGCTCAATAAAGGTTTTTTGTAAAATTAAAAAAAAATAACGTCTGCACAAAGTTTTAACCTACTCTGCTTCCTCAAGGCAAGAGGTTTGTGCTTTGTAAGTACCTCCAAAATAAAAATAATAAATAATAGAAATTACCAGGTTTATTAGAAGCCATATTATAGGAGTATTTCAACAACGACACTGTGTACCAGGCCTCTTCCCCTAGCCCATGTCAGATTGTTCCCTTTCTTCAGTTGGTCTTAGAACATTTGGCCTACACCAACTGGTATGAAGGCATTCTATTCCCCCTCAAGTGTGTTATGATTTACAGGATGTCAAACTGAAGATTGCTTGTCTAGCTTCATTAGGGCCGTCCTGCAAGGCGTATGTCCTCTTTAGAGTCTCCAGGCTAAGATCTAAAAATATCAGGACCTTCCTCCACTCAAATCGCTACTCTTTTTTGTAAGGGTCCTCTTCCGCTTTCCACCCCATCATCCACTCCCAAACTCTGAACAGAGCCTGATGAGCCACAAATCTCCAGCAGGCCTATGTGACCTCTTCCAGTCACTCTCAACATACATTTTCTATCACTTCTTAAATATTAGAGTGAGCCAGAAAGGAGGGGATTCTCAGAAGTCTCAAATTCACTGCCCTCAATCCAATAACTAGTTTTAGTTTTACACTTGTTTGTCAAGTGAACATCCCTTCCTGTAATGCACCGCTGCACCTCTATGCTACACTCCCGGATTTCTGACCAGTCTGAGTTTATTTAATCTACTCATCTTTCATAAATTTTTCATACATCACCAACATTTTTTAAAGTCTGAAACCAACTGGAAAGTTCATTAATTTACAGGATTATTCGCCCACATTTTAACCCCCATCTCCTCTTTTTCTTAGTCCAATTCATCCACAATCATGTGGTGTTGTAATAATCATGTTCTTTAGTAACATATTATTTAATACAATGCACCTTAGGATCCAATCCGGTAATCCCATTTAAAAAAAACACCACAGTGGGATAGTGCCTCATCTCCACCACGTGTCTTTAAGCAAGAGTATTACATGTTCCGCCTCTTAATCTCTGCAATGAGTTACGGTATATACTGTCACACGTACATAAACTGTTTATTACCAACATGCCTGAATTATTTCTTAAGTAGATTTCTGAATCGTGATTTAATTTCAAGAAACCTCAGCCTCACAATGCTAAACAGGAAAGGACAGCAAGTGCTACCACCGCAAAGGTCAGTGTAACAGCTTCCACGCATCTTAAGAAATGTGAAGGTAAGTGTAAATTCATCAACTGTTGATCCGGCGAAAGTTTACCCACTTTTTTTTGTTTAAATCTTTTTAACAACATTTTGTTTTAGCATTTTGCTCAGTTTTATGGAAAAAATCCCGACAGCGTACAGTGTGTATGTGGCAGCGTTAGACATTAGAACTGATACAAATACGCCATTAGTCAATGTATGACTTTTAGGTTACATGGATCACGCCCCCTGGTAAAAGGGGGGTATCTAGTCCCAAAGACCGCATCGCCAGAGTATGTAAACACAGCTAGAACATGGTGCGTTATGCATCAACCATGGACATAGGGTACAACATAATGAGGACAACATAAGATAATGAGGGGTGGGAGGAGTCGCCTGGGACCTGTTTCTGTGCATTGTAGAGCCCAGGAGGAGGGGGTTGGAGGGGAGAAGAGGACTAGAGTTTGCCAGGTCCAGTTACAAGGACAGAATTCAAGACGCTTGGAAGTCAGTGCTCTTCAGTCTATGTGAGGGCAAGAGGCGAGCATTGAATGCCAGGCTCCATCAGCTCGTTCAAACCTCCTGCGCCAGTGACCATCTCCTGGAGCTTCAGTACCATAGCATCCCATTGAGGCGCTATGGTGAATTTGAATAAGCCAAGGAGATCTTCCCTTTGGAGTGCCATCCCTTCGACCCTGGCCCAGTTCAGCAGAGATTGTCGCCAAGCAATTGTGGGGGGCGGGAGAGGGGAGATCCACCTCTTGGTTATGAGAAGCTTCGCTGTTATTAGCCCCAGGTCTAAAAATCTAGTGGTGGCATTATGTTTCTTGCCGGCGAAAGTTTACCCACTTGAGGCCTGACGAATCAGCTCCTAATCTGAAGAGATCTAATTTCTACAGACCATGTGGTCCACTCGATTACTTCTGACACCCTTGTTACCATCCTTGTGTTTACTCAGGTACACGTGAGGATACTGTATTGCCCAACCGTTTAATCAAAATAACAAATCATTGTCTCGGTCTCAAACAATTAATTATAGATTGCAATCCACGAAATCGGACATTGATAGATTAAATGATCACTTAGATGACTTTCTGTTTACAAATTTATAACGCTGCCAATTCAAAAGTTTCAGACCCTTATTGATAACAAACACTGCCTCTTTAACAGGGGGTTCTTGAATCACCACCAAACGCTTTGTAACACCCCATTCCGCCCTGCCAGAGAGGAATGAGGGGCCCACGTCTCTTTGCTTAATATCAGGAAGCACAGAATTGATTTCTATATGATTATATGATTAAATGGCTGCAAGGTAACACTGATGGGGCCTGGTGTTTTATTGAGCAGAATCTGTCTGCTAGACCATAGAGGGAAGAAAAGAGTTCTGTATTCAGAAGCCCGAGAGAGGAAAGAACTTGTATATTTCCCCCTGTAACAATTGCTACCCTTTTGGTTAGGGACTCTACCGGTAGCAGAAGGCGATTGACAACTTTTTCTTCCTACAGACCCCATACCTAAGCAATACTCAATTAAGCCCAGCTCGGCCCTGCTATCAGAATCAGAAGCCTTTGCAAAATGGAGAGGGGGGGGGTACGTGAGACTGTACGAAGTTATTCGCAAACAGCATATTACATTGTTAGAGGATATTAAAAAAGTTGGCCTTGCCGAGAAAGAATGCTTTTGCTACTTACAACCGAGACACTGGGCTCTTCACAGATCTGTCGGGGGGCGGACAGGGGGGGACAAGGGGGGCGTGGGCTACGTGTGAATAGACACTCTGTAAGAAATTCCTCAAAACTTTAACATCCTGCAGCCACCTAGATTCTAAATTATATGCCTTTCTCAACATAGTTTCTTCACAGACAAAACACATATACCAGGAGCAATGGGAGAGGAGCTCAATATTACCATAAACCACAAGAAGTGAGGCTAAATATTTTGTAAAGGGCAACTACGCAAAGCAGGCACAAGGTTAAGAGGCTGTATAAAATCTTGTACAGATGGCACTAAACCATATTGAGACTTAGGATTTCTAACAACAGGTGGCAGGAGTGATGGTACTTATTGTAGGCATGCCTAAAACTAGCTCACTTCTGACAGGAAGTACTGATCGCTATATCTCAAATCACTTCTAAAGATTCTAGAGAGACCCCTGTAACAATACTCTTTGGCATGCCCTTCGAAGATTTAAACTCCCTGTACTAAATCTCCACTTTATAAAGTGAAGTTATTATCACACTTAATTCCGGGATAAAAATAACAACCTTGTCTTGCTGAGGCCAAATAGACCCTCCAGCCTACATACATCGGCTACAGAAACTATGGTTATATTGAGTCAGGAAAAACTGGCCTACGGCTTGACCGATTATCAGGAGATATTTTAGAAGTTTTGTGGCCTAGTAGTTAGGTATCTCAATATGGAACACAGGGGTCTGATGTGGCCACAGAACCTGCAAATATTAGGTCTTGACGAACTTAAATGGCCAAAGTTTGGAAAAAGAGCTGGCAACTCGTAAGGGTAGATGATGAGATCAGAATATTGCAGTTGAGTGTATGGGTGGAGGAGGGGAGACTTGCAGAGACTTTTGAAGCTCAGGATTTGTAGGCAGATATGCCTGCCTTTATTGGTACGCTTTCACATTCTCAATAAGCACTAACTGGAAAGTAAAGAAATGTATTATATGGTGGTGCACAGGGCAATCTCTCTCTTTAGGGGGTTTGCATGTATGGCTGAGACCAGAAACTGTCTTGCCCAAACCTGCTCCAGCTCCCAACTGCTGCATTTCGGATCTCCCACACCAGAGAAGGCTAGCCTGAAGACAATGCCAGCAATCCTGGCCTCTCTGACTATTTCTCAATACCTATAATGGATTGCTGCCTGTTGCCGCTACCATCACTAATTTCAGAGCACTATATTTCTAGTCCAGGCAACCTCCTGGGATCCTGTAGCAACCAGAGATCCCATATCAAATTCTGTAGTCTTTCTAGTGGACCTGGGTTTCAGATCCCGAGAGACTTAGGATACACGCTAGTAGAGCCAGCTGCTCTGGCCAGCTCAAACTTCCAAATATTTTGCCCAAGATACAGGTTCCACAACAACTGCTTATCTTTGTCAGCTGAGGCTCCCCAGTGCAGCAGTAGTGTTCCCAAGGAGCGGGAAATGTCTCATCTGCTACTGTCCTAGTCCCGCCTCCTTGAATCAACATCCCACAGATATTTTTCTCCCCTGCAACTATGCCCAGCACGTTGACCCAAGAATCAGGGTAACGCTGGCCATGGGATTTTACTGCAAAAACAATACAGGCCACGCAAAATAAGAGAGAGGAGAACTCCATCCTGAAATATTTGATATAATGTATATCAGAAATGTTGAGGCACTTGCATTATCACACCCATATAATCACAAACTCACCTTGTATCCTTAGGAGTTACTATATAATCACACATTATAATAAACAGACATTTCTGTAACTGAAGCAAATCGATATTGACTCCTACTCAAGTTACAGCCACTGCTAAAATGGGAAGTTGAAAACCTGGTAGCCAATAGGCATACCACACAAACCTGCCCTACAAGACAAATATGGTTCCAAAGAAACCGGTAAGTGTAACAAAGAAGCCTTAAATGCATGAGCAGAAAGAAGTAGAAATGAACACTTGAATCTAGCACAACGACTCAAAAAGCTTGGCTTTACTTGGCCTTCAACAAAATACTAAGGCACATTGACTTTCACTTGGCTTACAGGAAGAATTCAACAATACAGTGGGTCAAGAGGAACAAGAGCTCCCTGACCATAAGTGCTTAAGGATGAATATGAACACCCTAGTGTCACACCCTTCAAAGAGAAAGCAGTTCCTTTCATACACTCCTTAGCTTTCATGGGGCATGTACTTGCTGAGGCCTGAATTTCTGTGGCACAAACAGTAATAGATTCATAAATCATAATTGGCAAGGGATTTCACTGTATTCACAAAATTTAAAACCAAAAATACCAAGGCTGTCCTTTGCATTTTCAGATTACGTTACTTTGGTCAAAATGTAATTTTTAGACAGTTGACGTGAAACACAAATTTTAACTTAAATTCAGTACAAGTCTCAAATACCTGATATATCAGTTGCCAAATGTTTTTGAAGGTACTTCTTCAGGGATTCCTTAGGGATTTCCATTGTTTTTCTCACCATGCGAGTGTTTGTGATTAATCCTTGCAATGGGAAACCCAAGTGTTCTTGTAACTCCTTAAGAGCTCTTTCTGGAACATCCACCTATTTTCAAAACATCATCACGTAGACAGATTATCAAGAGATGTTACCAATAATCAATGGATCTTTGCTTAAAAATAAACATCCACTGCACTGCTAGCACTACACTAGCTCTGTACCTTCACTGTAGTAATGCCAAGTTGGGCAGCAGCTTTTAGATTTTGTCCCACATCATCTAAAAAGATAGATTCATTTGAATGTACACCGAGGCAGTCCAAGCAAAGTTGGTAGATCCGGGGGTCTGGTTTACACATTCCAACTCTGCATGATTCAACAATCTGAAAGATGATTCAATAAACAATGATAACATAGACCATTAACACAAACAGAACATACATTTTCATTAACTCAATTTTTGTAAAAATTGGAGGTGGTAATTTAGGTGTATTTTCTGAACTCTGGTTTACATAGCAGTGTTCAAAATGACTTTCTTCTAAGTGTATTTACAACACAACAAATAGAGTCAGCAATAGGATAAAGAAAATCCAAGCTCTTATTTCACTAACTCTTTCTGCTGGATACTCTATCTAACTGCAGATTCCTCACTTGTCGAATACTCGCACAAGATCGATATAGAGAAGTTTACATCAATGCTCCTGTGCGCCAATAGATGGCACCATGTGGTTCAGTGCTGACTTTGCATTGCCCCAGAATTGGCATAGTGGAACTGAACATAAGTGCCACCCCGGATGCGGAAGTCAATTTCACAGTCTTTTGACTTCTGCATCCCAGAATGCAGTGTTCTCAAACAAATTGCAGGCGATCATGTGCTAAAATCTAACTTGGAATCTCATTATGATGTTCAGAAATTCACCTTAAGGAACGTGACAGTGGACAGTGGAAGGGCAGTGGAAGGGCAGAGAAGTCCCCCCCAACTATCACATCATTAGACTCGACAGGACCGGCAAGACGGGCGGGGGAATCGCATGCATTTTTAGGAGCAACCTCGCTGTTACTAAAGTCACCTCCCCCTCCCTCACCTCCTGTGAACTCATCTGCCTCGATATCACCAGCGAGGGCAAACCTGCATGCTCTTTACATGTCATCTACCACCCACCCGGGGACAACCTCACCTTCACCCAACAACTCATGGACACGATAACATCCAACGCCGGTCGGCAGATCACTCAAATCTACCTGGGTGACTTCAACCTCCACTGGAACGACCAGAAAGACGCAGTGCTGAATAGTCTCAAAACTTTCCTTAATGCGCTTGACCTCACCCAAATCTGCAACAGCCCGACACACGACAAAGGCTCTATCCTCGACCTTATCATCGCCAAAGAGGACTCTATCCAACTGGGAGCAATCCAACCCTGTGACTGGTCAGACCACCACATTATCACATTCTTCATCAACGAAAAAGTTAAACTTAACCCGGCTCAACCCACCAAAACCAAGATCTGGAAAAGGGACATGAAGAATCTTAACCCCAACTCCTTGCCTTCCAACACCTGCAGTCTCCTCCTTCCCCCTTCAGGCGCTTCTTATGTTCAATCTCTGACCGACCTCTACCTCGACTCTATGACCTCAATAATCAACGAAGCCGCCCCCCTGCAACTGAAGAGAGTCTCCACCAAGAACTCGAACCCATGGTATGATGGTAGACTCAATGAGGACAGGCGTGCTATGCGAATGGCAGAGCGCACCTGGAGATCTGACCCCTCAGCACTGCACCTTAAAATGCTTAAGAATAAGAGAAATGCCTACTTCAGGAAAATCAAGCGTTCAAAATCTGACTTCTTTAGTCACCAGCTGGACCAAGCAAAAAAACGACCAAGAAAACTGTTCGAACTAGTCAAAACTCAAACCAAGATGCAACCTTTACAATCAAACAGCATAGCAAGTGATACACCACACTGTGAAGACTTCTCTGCTTTCTTTAAGCTAAAGACCGACAATATAAGAAGTGACCTCCTCAATGATGTAAGCCGATACTCCAGCCCTATCAACATGACCACCACTCAACCTAAAAACAACGCGTCATGGACGTCCTTCGACACCTACTCTGAAGAAACAATTCACAAACTGCTTGGCACCTTGAAGCCCTCTAATCACCTCACAGACCCCCTACCTGCTAATGCTGTAAAAGACTTCACCCCCCTGCTCCTCCCACTCTGGACTAAAATCATTAACAGTTCCCTTCAACAAGGACTCATCCCAGACTCCCTCAAGGTAGGGCAAGTCACTCCTATACTCAAGAAACCTACAGCTGATCCGGCCGACCTAAACAATTACCGCCCTATCACCAATATCCCCACCTTGGCCAAACTGCTGGAAAAATGCGTACAACTCCAACTGACAAAACACATTGATCAGTTTGACCTCCTCAACCATCATCAATCAGGCTTCCGAGCAAAACACAGTACGGAGACGGCTATGACGCACATAATCGATGATGCCCTCCAAATCCTTGATCGCAACGATTCCTGCCTCCTCATCCTTCTTGATCTCTCCTCAGCATTTGACACTGTCAAACATGAGAATCTACTGGAGTTGTTAAACACCAGAATGGGTTTATCCGGGACTGTTCTGAAATGGTTCACTTCCTTCCTACATAACCGGTCTCAGAAGTTCAAGATCAACAACGTGTTGTCCTCATCTGTGCCTGTAACTTTAGGCGTCCCACAAGGATCTTCCCTATCCCCCACATTGTTCAACCTCGTCATGGAACCACTCACCACCTTGCTTCAAGCATCGAATGTACACTTCCATATGTACGCCAATGACACTCAACTTTACCTCAAGCTACAATCCCCGGAAGACATCGAACTTCTGAACTCCACACTAAGAAACACCCAATCATGGTTGGCCGACAATCCCCTCAAACTAAATGCTCTAAAAACTGAGTTCCTTTTGATCTCACCTCCCGCGAAAATCGCCACCACCCAAACCTGGCTCAATCACCTAACTGCACTCAATGTCCAACCCACCATCGTGGACTCCGCGAGATCCTTAGGCATCACACTTGACGCCAATCTCAACATGCAGCAGCACATTAGCAAAGCAACTAAAGGAGCTAATTTCCAAATCAACACTTTGAGGAAACTTAAACCCTTCCTCCCAGCTAAGGACTTCCAAACTGCTGTACAAGCCCTAGTCATCCCTCGCATAGACTACGGAATTGTGGCTCTCAGCGGACTCCCCCTATCAACAACCGCACCCCAAAGAGCCTCCTTGAACTCTGCTGCGAGACTTATCACTGGCTCAAGAAAACATTCGCACATATCCCCTGACTTAAAATCCCTGAACTGGCTGCCTTTTGAAGCCAGAATACAGCTGAAAATCGCCTGTATGACACACCTGGCCGTTCACCACAAGTCACCCAATTACCTCACTCAAAAGCTGACTGTATCAGGAGGCTCGAGATCCAACAGAAGCACAAAAAATCTCCTCCTGAAACCGCGAAGATTCCGGAAGGAAAAAACATACAAACGCTCCTTCTCAGGAATGGCACCCAGGATCTGGAATGCACTTCCTCCTGAAACCAGGCTTATCTCCTCCACTGCATTTTTTAAGAAAGAGGTAAAAGCCATCCTTATGGCTAAGTTCACCTGAACTCTATTGTTGCTGGATCTAAGACATTGCACGGCTTTTGTATTATTGGTTACCTGACTGTTTATTGGTATTATATTTTTTACATGATTGCTATCCTACTTTGCTACTCACTCACTACCTACTATTATATTGCTTCCTATAGCTTGTTTAATCACCTTCTTGTTCCCCTTACCCTTTGTTTCTGTAAAGCGCTCTGATATCTGCAAAGATCTTGTTCGCGCTATATAAAACTTTGAATAAATAAATAAATAAATAAGGATCTCTGGTTAGATAAGAGTATCCACCAAAAAGAGCATTAGCAACAGTAAGTAACGTGTTCTACTGATGGATACTCTATAACCCCATCTTCACTACCTCTAAAATGGATAATACAGCAGTAATTCCCAAATGTGGAGGGTCTTAAGAGTGTACTAAGACAAGGACTGAGTGGACAAATGGCTTTCCCATTGGACCGAACTGTCAAAGCAGTAGTGTTTCATGAACATGTGCACCGATACCCACATTGCAACCTGGCAGATGTCCAAAAATGGCAACTACCTTGCCAGTGCCCTTGCAGCATCCTTGGCACTCTTGGAATGAGTCCACAGGTCTTTAGGTTCCTTCTTCGTTAGCACATAGCAGACTGTGACGCAAAAGACTCTCCACATTGACATGGTCCTTTTGCATCAGAGAACACTAAAAAGGGCTAAAACTCGCACAATTTACTTTTGTGCGGTCAATGTATAAACTTATAGCACATTCACGGCTAGGCCAATGGAGCCGCTTCTCCTTCAAAGGGTGATGTGGCCCAAAAAAATGTCAGAAGAGTAATAGATTGACCAATGTGAAAATGTGTTACAATTTTGGGCAAGAAGACTTTCGGTATCCTTAGCATCAATCTGTCCAGGAATAAAATGATTGAAAGTAGTTGCACCATGAGTGCCTGATGTTAACTCATGCAGCATGCAGAGATGATAAAAATGAGGAAAACTGTTTTCAGCCTCAGTAGTCTCAGTGAGCACCTGCAGTCGCCATGTTCAGGCTCAGAGGATGTGCACATAAGAAATGTCAACACTAAATTCAAATCCCATTGTGGCATGAACAGCTTCAGGGGAAGTGTGAGACAAGCTCTTGAAAAAACACATCACAACAGGTGAGTTAAATAGATAGGGTTGATGAGGTAAACACAAATAGGCAGAAAGGGTCATATGTTAACCCTTAACCAAGCCCCCACCAAGACCTTGCTCTGACAACAGTAGAACAAACAATAGAACAACCGATATTTGACCTATAGAGTGCAGGTGTGATGAGTGCCACATGAGGAAATGAATTTCACCCTGAATTGAGGACTTCATCGACGGGCATCGGGCTGCACCGATAACAAAAAATACTGCAGCTGGCAGATCGAACACACTTAATTGTGGCCCGCAAATCTAACCACAAGAAGGTGTAGGTTGCAGAGACTTGGTGAAGGATACTAAAGTGGTAACCTGAATGGAGAAAAATGCTCATGAGCTCTGAGTACATACTCTTCTGGCCCAGGGCGATAAAGATGACATGGGCCTGGTGAGCCTTCCTTAGAACCGGAGGAATCAAGGGTACGGGAGGAAACAAGTGTTGAAGTGGAACGTTCCACCTCAACCGAAACACGTCCCCCGAAACTCCTTGCAGCAGATATTAGCGATCAGAGAACTACAGACAATGGACAGTGTCATTACTAGCAAAGAGATCCACCTTAGTGTGCCCCACTAGGCAAAAATGTGCTGTACCACCTCCAGATAGAGACACTATTTGTGATTGGCAAGATGAAACTGAGGCTGTCAGCCCTGGTATCGAGGGAGCTGGCCAGATGGTTGGAGATTAGCGAGATGCCATGAAGGTCTGCCCAAGTCCAGAGTCTCAGCGTTTCTTCACAGGGCATATGATGATTCAATCCTCCCTGCTTGCTGATGGGCCACATTGAGGTTAAATTGTGCTTTAAAATCTGGAGAGACTGATCACAGAGGGAAGAGAGAAAGGCTTTGAGAACCAGCCAAATCACCCTCAGTTCAGCAGTTTAGTATGCAAAACGTGCTCATTTGGAGACCAGAAGTCTCTAAACTCCAGCTCCTCCAGATGAGCAACCCACTGCATCGGATAGGTAATCATCTATCCACCACCATGCCAGATTCACTGCAGTGACCCTGGAGATTACAATGGTGTCAGAAAGATCTACCCCGTGCTGCGAAAGTACCACTAGAGAGCCCTCACGTGCCATTATGCCTACGTGATAAGGAGGAGGATGGAAGCCAGCAGACCTAACAGGCGAAGAACCATCAGGACTGAAAACTCTATCTCCCGACCCAAAACAATGGAATCATATCCCAAATGTCTAGGATCATTTGAGGAGGGAAAGCTCTATAGATGTTGTGACAAGTACAGCTCCTGTGAACAGGAAGTACCAGGAGGGTTCTAGGTGTCATTCTTGGCATATTGATTGAATAGTTCAAGTCCAACAGTAACACTGTTGCCTGCAGGGAATGCAACACCATCTCTGGTGAAATGAATTTCAGCAGGCAGTCTTCCAGGTATGAGAACATAGAGATCCCTGACCTTCTGAGATGAGCCACAAATGCTGCTATCAACTTGTAAAGACCCGAGGAGCTGATGGGAGTCCAAACAGGAGGATCGCAAACTGTATATAGAATGGACCCTAACACAAAGCGCAGGTCTATCCTGTGCAATCAAATGATCAGTATTTGGAAATACGTGTCCTGGTAACTGTGGAACACCTACCCGTCTTCTGCTCCAAGCACCAGAAAAATCTAAGCCAGGGACAGCAAGTTGAACTTTTCCGAGTGGAGGTACAAATTTAAAAGGTCTGTAACAGGATGCAGACCTCCATCCTTCTTGGGAAAAAGGAAGTACAGAGAGTAGCACCCCGCCAAGTTTTCTGCTCTGAACTGTGAGAAAATGGGGCTTATTATATGGAGTGGTAGTCCAACCTCATCGTCTAATACACTTGCCAACCCCTTTAGGTTTGCTGGGTTTCTTCAGTCAAACCCATAGCTCAAACCTAGGTAGATGTGGCACTGAGGAGCAAGGCACAGTGGAACACAGAGGAACAAGTGTTAAGCATTTAAACCGCAATAAAACAATTCAAAAAGAAATCTACAACACAAAAAATTCCAACAACAATTTATACAAATAGGTTATATCTTTATAAGAATTTAGACACAAGAACGAAAAAGATTCACCAGAGGGTTCTGGAGATATATATTTTTCAAGCAATAATAAATTGGTGCAATTTCACTCAAGAGTGAGCACGCCTTAGCAAAGTCAACAAATTGGACACTTAGAAACTTTTTCAAAGAAAACTTAGGCAAGTGTCAATGCGGTCAGTCAGATGTACTTGGGGTGACCAACTCTGCCATGAGGCTTGTAGGGGGAACCATCAAGGTCCTCAAGAACAGTTACCTTCACAGGAGTAGCAGTCCTTCAACAATTCCAGGCACTTTATCCATGTTGCAATGGATTCCTATGGAGTGATCATGATTGTTAGAACCGGGGGTCTCTAGGTGGCAGAGGTAAGAACCTTAGACCAAGTAGGGACCCTTGCTTCTAGTCAGGGTGAAGGAATAGCCCTCTGAGATAACCCCTGCTCACCCTCTAGGTAGCATGGCGCGAGCAGTCTAGGCTAAACAGAGGCAATCCACCACAAACTGAGACCACACAGGTAAGTATATTTTATAAAAATATATAACTTTATCTAGTTTCAGCAAGTAATTAAAGCAGTTGCATGATAAACACTTCTTTAGAACGCTGTTGCATTTAATCTTAAGGGTTGTATTTAATTTCAGGAAGTTCTCAGGTACGAAAAAGGATCAGTCTCAGATCTCTTAAAATCAGTCTTAAAGAAATAAGCACTACTGATTTATTCCAGGAAAAATGTGCTCTTAAAAACGAGCCAGGAAAACAATGCCACGTGTAGTCTTACTTTCAGGCTTTAAGCGCTGCAAGTGCGCTTCCCCGCGAGGCCCAGGGGCCCCTTCCTTCCCCCGGCTCCACCTCACTCCTTCGTGTGCCCCAGGCGCCCTGCGCCCAACAGAACGCCTTGGTTTCTGGTCCCGGCCGGTCCCTCCTGCTCCCCCGCCTGCTCTCGACAATCCAACGAGCGGCGGGGAGCGGACCAGGCGCTCAGATGCTGGGACGGCAGGCCGGGGCAGAGGACACTCGGGAGGATCCCTCGGCGAGGGCAGGTCACTTCTTCCCGGGTCCGGCGGTGTTCGCGCAGCACTCCCAGGGGTCCCGAGGACGGGGACCAATCCGGTCGCGGCGTCTGGGGCGAGCCTCTGGTGCACCCGGGAGTCAGCCAATGGCAGAGCGGCTCCCGGGACAGCCAAGCAATGACGCTCCGCTCCTTCGGCCAATCACGGCCCAACACCCCTGATGACGCTGCGCTGCACGGGCCTATCCCGTCGCGGCGTTAGTGAGGGGGCTCGGCTCCCTCCACCAATGGGAGCGCGGCGGCTTTGTTCTTCTGCCCCGCAGCTCCGATCAGGACGGCACTTCGGGAAGGGGTTTTTGTGCCGATGAGCACAACGATCCCTTCTCACACTCAGCAGTTGAGCCCCACACGCTCCAGGTCCAAAACAACACGATCTTGCAGTAAGTCTTGGCAACGCTTTAGGAACCTTTAACCCTGGGTTCCCAACAGGAGGCCAGCTCTTCTCAGGCCCTTGGAGATTCAAGTTGCAGACACAGCAAAGTCTTGGCAGTTTCAAGCAGGCAGGGTCACAGCACACAGCAAAGACCCTTTCTCCTCCTCAGCTTCCCGTTAGACAGCAGAACAGGTCAGCCCTTAGAGCACACAGAAAGGCAATCTTCCTTTAGTTCTCCAGCAGTCCTTCTTCCAGCAGAGGTTCCTTCTTGATTGTAGAATTTTAGAATCTAAACTTCTGTAGTCAGGGGTCCTTTCCTTATACCCCTCAAAGTCTTTGAAGTCCTTTGAAGTCTTTGTGCAAGCGGCCCTGACTCCAGTCTAAACCAGTTCTGGGGGTTGCTGAAGCACTGAGGTGTTTCTGGTTTTCTTCTTCCTGTCAGCTCCAGGGTCAGAGGTGTCAGTTGGCCGGCAGGAGGGAGCTAGCATGGGGGGGCAGGCAGGCACAGCCCAGCACTATCAGGCTTTTCTTCCTCCCACCTCCCTGGCAGCAGATGTGCCCTTTCATCCCCGGGCTGGCTCCGACCCTCTCCTCCAGGGGCTCTGCAGCCCCCCTGTCACACCCAGACCAGACAGGCATTCCACAAACCCAGGCACACAGAAAGGTTTAGACAAGAGAACAGCCACTTTCTAAAAGTGCTATTCTCCAACACAGGATTTAAAAACACCCTTCACTAAAAGATGTGTCATTAAATTCTGAGTTCAGGGATATCTTTCACTTATGTCCCATCTTGTTCCTATGGGAAGATAGGCTGGCATCACATGGGGCCAGCCACCTCCATGTTACTCTATGGAGCAAGAGAGCCTTACAGCAGTGAGCACATAAAATGGCTGCTGCCCACTACCAGAGCATGTGACCTGCACTAGTACATGCTCTACCTTATCCATACACTGCACCCTGCCCAGGGGGGTACCTTGAGCCTTCCATAGGGGTGACTGAGGTGCACAGACAGGGAAGGGTTAAGCCCAGCCAGTGGAGAAACTGGCCAGGGGGACAGGCCAGTCCACTGACTGCACACAGGCCCTGCGCTGGCAGGCCTGAGTCCTTTTTAGGGCTACTCATGTGGGTGGCGCAATCTGCGCTGCAGGCCCACTAGTAGCATCTGTCATCACCAGCCCTGGCACACACAGTGCACTTTACTATGGCAATTTACAGAGGGAGCACTTACACTCTGACACTGATCAGCAGTGGCAGAGTGTCCAAAGCATCTAAATCAGCAAAAACGAAATCCAGCACAGCATCAAAACACATGAGTCAGAGGCAAAAAGATGGGGGAAGAACCACGCCAAAGGTGTCAGGTCTAACAATGATAAAAGTGATGAAGGATGCTAAAGATGCTCTAATGATGCTGTGGATGCGACACAGTCGAAGGGTTCTTCCTGCAGGGATTCCTCAGTCCACAAAGATAATGAGGACATCCTGGATGCAGGGCAGGGTCAACGTCCTACAAAGCCCTCTCTGGTATGGCCGAAGTTCAGACGCCCCTTGTTATGGTCACAGGTCAATACTTTCTGGATCGATAACATACCTTCCAAGGATCCCAGTAACCCTCCGATAGAAATCTGGGCTCAGAGAACGTGGGTGCAACTCTGTGCGTCGGTTCTTGGTCCTCAGTGCTGCACGGCAGCGGTGGTAGTGACTTGAAGACTTTGGTCGACCAACTTGCCCCAGCAGACTTCTTTAACTGTTGTGTCCCCGTGCAGTTAACAGGAGGTCAGTCAGCTGACCCTTGAAGTGCTCTTGGCTTGACTGGACTCAGAAGGCTTGACCAGGACACGGCAGGCAGAGCCCCCCTCTTCACTTGTGTAGGAGGATGGATATCTGACTGTGGTTACCCCCAACTTTTTGCCTAGTGTTTTGCTGGTTTTTGACTTAGTTGGCCTGGGATCCTGCTAATCAGGGCCCCAGGCTATCAGCTCTCACTGTAAAATGGACTCCATGTACTTTAGGTACATCTCCAATTGGATATTGGATCACCTTGTGAGCCTCTGTATAGTGTACCATAGGTACGCAGGGCATACCAGGGGCTGCAGCATGCATTATGCCACCCCTGGCTGGCCATCCAAACTGAAACAACTGGCTGATCAATCAGCTGGGGCAAGGTCATGTAATCACCCCTTGCTTAGGTATAGTATTCGTATACCTACCATTATATATAGACACATATATACCTATAAGTCACTCTTATGGCAGGTCTTAACAGTCCTGAAGGCAGAGTGCTTGGTTTTATGTGAGATGAGGCTCTAGCATGAGCTGAGTCTGTCTGCAGCTTTCGGAACCATGTTCTTATAGCTGTTCTATGGTATAGCCATACCATATACTCTTAAGTGCATTATAATCCTCGCGGTTAAATGCTAACTCTGGTTTGGCTTTATCAAAACATGTCGTGTAAGGTGTCATACGGTTTGGAATACTACCCCCTCGCCAGTTCTGGCGACGGGGGTAGCGTTCCACCCTTCTAGAGGGAGAAGACATGTTGTTCCTGTTAATCCCGGTTAAAGTTAACCAGAGCCTCAGCATCACAAAATGGATGCTGCTGCCACAGACACAAGTCTGACCTCCTGCTGCTGGGAGTCCTTCCAGCGAGGGAAGGCTTGGACAAAAGATTTCCTGCCTTGGGAGGTGCTAGCACCACCCCAGACAGGCCTTAGTGTATTGGGGCAGGGAGGGCTGAATGAAATGAGACACTGCCTGGGGCACACAAGGTGTCCCATGCATAGCCCGGTTTGAACCAGTTGCTGGGGCACTCCAGCCCCAGCTCTGGCGTGAAACTGGACAAAGGGAAAGGGGTGTAACCACCCCCTCCCTGGTCCCACCCATAGGAGGGACCTAGCAGGTAATCCAGCCCCTCAGATTAGTATATAGGTAGGAGCTGAGTCAAGAGACTTTAGATTTATCCTGAACTGAAACTTGAAACGAAACTCTGGACCTTTGACATTCTACTGCAACTAGAAGACTGAAGAATCTCCCTTGTGGTCAAGGAGTGACCACCCTGTGCAAACAGATTCAGAAAAGGGGGTGGTGGTGATGCTCACTGCTCCATCAGGATTCAAGCAAGCCGGGCCGACGACGCCTGAAATGGCAGAAACCGGTCCCCGGAAGCTTGTCTCCTTTCTGGTGAAGAATTGGCTTGGTAGTTTGGTCTGCCCTGTTCCCATGATGCACTGGGCCAGGGACAGACTAATTTGCATATAGCCAAGTTCTGAGCTGGGATGGGGCAGTGAGCTAAATAACGGTGATGGATCAAGCCCTGATCTTTGGACTGGGTAAGGGTGGTCTGCTTAATTCAGACACTCTGTTCATCACCACCCCCTTTTCTGAATCATTTTGTCCACCATAAGCGTGGAAGGGTATACTCAGACATGAGTCCCTAGCTCACTGCTCCATCAGGATTCAAGCAAGCCGGGCCGACGACGCCTGAAATGGCAGAAACCGGTACCCGGAAGCTTGTCTCCTTTCTGGTGAAGAATTGGCTTGGTAGTTTGGTCTGCCCTGTTCCCATGATGCACTGGGCCAGGGACAGACTAATTTGCATATAGCCAGGTTCTGAGCTGGGATGGGGCAGTGAGCTAAATAACGGTGATGGATCAAGCCCTGATCTTTGGACTGGGTAAGAGTGGTCTGCTTAATTCAGACACTCTGTTCATCACCACCCCCTTTTCTGAATCATTTTGTCCACCATAAGCGTGGAAGGGTATACTCAAACATGAGTCCCTTGCTCACTGCTCCATCAGGATTCAAGCAAGCCGGGCCGACGACGCCTGAAATGGCAGAAACCGGTCCCCGGAAGCTTGTCTCCTTTCTGGTGAAGAATTGGCTTGGTAGTTTGGTCTGCCCTGTTCCCATGATGCACTGGGCCAGGGACAGACTAATTTGCATATAGCCAGGTTTTGAGCTGGGATGGGGCAGTGAGCTAAATAACGGTGATGGATCAAGCCCTGATCTTTGGACTGGGTAAGAGTGGTCTGCTTAATTCGGACACTCTGTTCATCACCACCCCCTTTTCTGAATCACCCTGTGCAAACAGGCACCATCCAGCGATCTGTGGTTTACTTTGTCGACGCTCCTGCCGGAGCTCGAGCACAGAGTCCGACAAAAGCCAGACTTCCAGATTTCTTTGACCCCGATCCACAGCAAAGCTGAGACCCGTGGAGGCGACGAGAGACGTGGGACCGGCCATCTTGAATAACCTGCTCTTTGCTACTTGTGCAGCTTCTGAGGCACCCTCGAAGTTGTGCATTGGGGATTGAGAAGCCCCAGCAGCGAGCACCTTCTGCACCGACGCACAGCCCTCCACACTCCACGAGTGCCCCGTGGGGCCTGCTAGTGTTTTTGTGCTCGACGCTTCTGTCCGGTTACTTGCCCGTTGGCTAGTGGCCTCTGTGACGACGAACCTTTGAACCTGAACCGCCTGCCTGGTTGCTCCAGGTGGGCCCCTGCTTCCCTGCAAAGGAGAAGCCCCCTAGACCTTGCTGGTCTAACTCGAAGCAAATATTCGATTCCTGCGTGGGTTGCATTTGCCAAGGCTTGTTGACTCCAATCTGGAAGCCGACGCTGCCAACAGCGAGATCCTTCGTGGGTCTGTCCGTAACCAGTCATCGTCGACGCCTCCTGGTCCACGTGGCTGCAGAGTCAAGCTTCACGACATCACCTGATTGCTTCGCGACATCGCCTGGTTCCTTCCTGGTCACTGGCTAGTGACCCAGACTCTGTCCCCTCTGCTTTCAGGTACTCTTCATCCTCGATCCGCCCTTGGATCCAACCGGACACTTCTCTCCTGGTCGCCTGCAGCATCTTTTTACAGGTCGGTTCGATTCACTAGGATTATCAATCCTAGAGGTATGGCTTGCAATAAAGTCAAACTTATTTACCAAACTGAAATGGAAACATTTTGAAGGCAAAGTGGACACTTGAACTAAAAACTCAATGATGATCTGTGTGTAAGTATATCAAACAACCAAATTTTATAAAAAGATCACTGAATTTATTTGTACCTCCCAACTGGGTTACAATCTAAAATACAATCGATAGTAGCAATAAACAAATTAAAACAACCACAATCGGTGGTAATGCAATGAATATTTTAAACAGTCAAAGTTAAAAACAGTCTTGCATCAGAACTGCGGCCTCCCTGCACCTCCGTGTCAGCGTCTTCATGGGAATACGAAGATTTCTCCTAATTGATGAGAAGAGAATCTGAGGAATCATCAACATTTTACCACGTGCCTATGAAGCGCAGAATATATTAAAAGACCCATACTATAACAAACCCAGGTTAAAAGAAATTTACAACTATCGGTGGCCCCTCCGTGTACACATAAATATCTAGCTCTGTAACTAGAGACTAGTGGAAATCTGAAATTCCAGTGAAATTTTAACTCACCAAGGAAACAATTGAAACGTTTTCCATACAAAGTCCTGTCATATCTACAGATATGAAGTCAAATGTTTTTATGTCCTGAAGAAGGTGTCCAGTATCACAAAGCACCGAAACGCCGCGTCGACTGTTTTTAACTTTGACTGTTTAAAATATTCATTGCATCACCACCGATTGTGGTTGTTTTAATTTGTTTATTGCTACTATCGATTGTATTTTAGATTGTAACCCAGTTGGGAGGTACAAATAAATTCAGTGATCTTTTTTATACAATTTGGTTGTTTGATATACTTACACACAGATCATCATTGAGTTTTTAGTTCAAGTGTCCACTTTGCCTTCAAAATGTTTCCATTTCAGTTTGGTAAATAAGTTTGACTTTATTGCAAGCCATACCTCTAGGATTGATAATCCTAGTGAATCGAATCTACTAGTTAGTAAACAGGGACCCAACACTTTTTTTCATATGTAACTACCCCCTTCCCTGTGACGTAGATCAGGGGTACCTCCTCTTGTTATTACTCTTTTTACAGGTCTCCATAGGAATCAGCGACGAAACCCGACACAACTTGACACCTACTCACCCGGCTCCTGTGTGTGAGGTAACGCGGGCACTCCGGTGCTCCTGTAGGTATTGACTATCCTAGTGTCCTAGTTTTCAGTGGCTTTCTCCTAGTACATCCGGAATTGCGCTAAAAGAACTAGTTTCGAACTCTTACGTTCCTATTGTTTCCCTATGGTAACTTGCGTGTGTGAATAGACACTGCACACGCATCCCGTGGGCCTCCTGCTCCCTAACTCTTGTTAGCTCAGCGTAGCCCCAGTGATTCCCTAGGCCCTAGGCCTATCCTGTGTTCGTGACGTGGTTCTTATACCACTATTTTAGTATATGGTTTTACGTGCCCCTAGGGCTCTACTGTATATTGTGCAACTTATTGAATGATAATTAAGTAACTTGTTATGTGCTTTGTCCTCGGACCTCATAAGGAGTTCAGAGGGGTTGTGTTAGAAATAAATACATATATATTTTATATATAACCTGTGTGGTGTCCTTTCATTTGGTATTCAAGGGGTTACATATGGTAAAACAGCTTGCTTCACATGCTCTCTGAAGTTTTAGCCTAAGACTGCTTTGTCCATGCTACCACTAGGATAGCTGGTCTATAAGGTTGACTTTACAACTATCACCATAAGGGTTGTTTGGACTGGTGCAAGGTGCTCACTAGAATAGTGAACATCATATACCAGGCCAACTTATCACAACTAGCACCAGGTGCAGCCCTCATTGGTGCAGCCTCTCTTTGCTGGTCCCTCGGTTAAGCAGGGCATTCATTATTCCGAGTCGTCGGTCGAGATCTGAGGTCTAGGTGCCAGGGGTGCCCCCTTTATGCTCGGAAAGTACAGTCAGGGCAGGATGGAGTTGGTAGCCAAAGGGCTACCAGGTTCCCTCAGACCTGGTGACCACTTCATGTGGAGTGTGGTATCTGGCATCCCAGGATGCAACATTTTGCCCACTCCCAATATGGCAAGACCTCTTTCCTGGTGTACAGACCGCCCTTGACGACCCCTGAAAAAAACAGTTTGACACTGGTTTCCTCTCTGTGCTTCCTGTGCCAGCCTGTATACCCCAACAATGAGACGGCCCTCCCCCATGGCGTACAACATCTGCTCTTCAAAGGCAGCTTCACCTTTGAAGCCTGCCTTTTGGGGCCAACGCCGAAGTGGGTTCCTGCAGGAAGGAGGTTACACCTCCCAGGCCTGCAATCCTTCAGTGTTTCCTTCCTGAGAATCATTAACCAGACCCCCATGATATTGAGGCATGGATTTGCAAATTTAGCAGCACAAAAAGGGAAACTTAGCAGCATTATTGCAGCATTTTATTTTACTCGTAATCATTCCTTGTCAGCCTTAAATCAATGTAAACTGATTTAGCAGGGTATTCCACTGTGAAACTGGCATGTTTAAAGTGTCTGCAGCTCTACGGAAGCACAGCTCCAATCTGCACCTCGTGAGAGGGGGCCCTATTTCTCCCTGGGGTGTTCTAGCACCCATGCATGCACCCCTGTCAGGCACCCCCCCCCCCACTCTCTTACCTTGAGAATGCAGTAAAATACCACTAGGCCTACCCACCCTCACTATTCCGCCTCAGTCATCCATTTTGGAATTTGCCAAGGACTGCTCTGTCTGGAGCAGGGTAACATGTCCCATGACCTCTTTAGGCCTTCCAAACGCAGAATATAACCATCAAGATAAGCCTTCAAAAGGTTCCTGTCCCTTGCCCAACCTTCACCGATGTCATGCAAGAGTGAGGATGAGTCTGCAGACCTGGGAGTAGAATGGGTACACTTAGAGGCCAATTCTACACCAATAACTGTAAAACTTAATCAGTGCAATAAAAGTGTTTGCAATACGCAAAACAGAGAAAAAATATAATGTTTGCGTAAGTCGATCAGTAAGTACAAAAATAATTTTGTATGGGTTTGTCGGTGAAAATGTTGCACTAGCATTGGCCAGTCAAGGCAAAAATCGCTCTGTGCTGTGCAGTTTAATAGAATCACAACGGTCATGAATGAAACAGGTCCTGGCACTTGGCCTGCTCTCAGAAATGCACATATTCTAAAATCTAGGGATTGAGAACAGTACTTCCTTGTTGGACTGGGCAACTCAAGCCTCGGCTCTGTTTGACTTTATGTGAAGGATGCCAAGAAGTGTCTTAATGGCCAATTATGTCCGTCAGCTGCCTTGCCATGCCATGTTCAGTACTAAAGAAGCACGCAGGGGATGGCACTCACCCTCTACTTGTCCTCATGACTTTCTGGACCTTGCATCTATGTTCCCTGCTGACCCAGAGTCAATTGATGTGAGCGGTGGTACATTGTGGCTTTTTTTATTATCGTTTAGGAGCGATTGTGGCCCCCTTCTCCATAAAGAAAACACATTTCCGTCATGTGTACCCTGTCCATGTTTTATTTTTTGGAACATACCATTCAACACGTAACATGGGGCTCTTCCAGAAACACCTGTGTAGGAAAGCAATTTGGCTCAGCTTGAAAGGAACCAAATCTAAGCTTCTACTGACAGTAAGCATAGAGAGTGTGTGTGAGTGTGTGAGTGTGTGTGAGTGTGTGAGTGTGTGAGTATGAGTGTGAGTGTGAGTGTGTGTGTGTGTGTGTGTGAGTGTGTGTGTGTGTGTGTGTGTGTGTGTCATTTCTGATCTGGCCTCATTGCGAAAGAATCGTGGAGCGAACAGCAGCTCTAATGATTGTATACAGCTATGTCTATGTCTATGTACTGGTTCTTGTTGAGTGCATATATCACCGGAGGCGAATAGCGTTTTGCCGCGACTTAGAAACATGACAAACAAACGGAGTTAGGTCCTGGAATGGGACTGAGGGGGGGGCTGGACCATTTTAAATCAGTACACAACAAAAGTATGCCCGACCACCTCGTATCTTAATAGTATGATTCTTATACACAAGACCAGATAGCAATTAATCAAACCTAGTCAGGTACATTTATTTATACCCATCAATCAGTAAATTACTTTTTTAGAAAGTGCAGGTTTTTACTAGGCAAAAAAAGATATGTACATTTACAACATTACATTACATTACCAAACTGACAAATTTTAAACAAAAAACATTTAGCAAAAATACATCCATATAGACATAGAAGCAAATAACATACACATTGAATATTCACATTTCGAATAAACAGAAAACAAAGCAGAATTGAATCACAAGAGTAAAAAAGATGTAGATCTATATTTCACAACATCAATGAATGGAAGCGTGACTCTTGTTATAGTGCCGACGCGTTTCGGGTTCGAGCGGAAAATTGTCAAACCCTCATCAGGGCTTTGTTACTTCTCTGTGTAGGATGCAAAAAAACAATAAAGTTTTATTGACAACCTGTTTGGCCTCATCATTTCTGGTGTCTAAGACTTATCGTGTTTATTAGAACAATAGGGACTACCTTTATCAAAACAGACGGGCAGCCTTTTCGTTCGTATCTACTGGCTTTCCCAAATGCAGTTATCTGAAAGTGAATCAGACAAAAACTCAATAAACATTGTCTTCGACCTGCTTGGTGTTCGCGGTCAATGCTAAAGCTTAGTTTTACGTACCTCCACGTGCACCGGCCGGCGCCTCTTGGAGGGAGGAGATCGTGGAATTCAAGGAATCAATCCTATTCAAAAAGGAATTTTTCCTAGGGTTAATTCATTACAATTCAAAAATGTGCCACTATTGGATTTCCAACAGAAATGTTGTCATACCTTGATAATGTGTCGTACTACACATTAGACTCTTGGAATTGAATCCAGGACTGTGAGCAACCTGTCGAAAACGGAGTACTAATTAGAAACCGACCTCGTACTCGTTCTGCCTAGCATCATTGTTCTCATGGCAGTATAAGTCGTGTAACCGGCGTACCTGTGGCTCTATTAGGTGCGCTGTCTCCCTCTCTCTATGTACTTCAAAAGATCATCAGCCCGGCTGGGTCCGATAAAGCGGTTTGTGAATTATTACGTACTACGAGGTAAAAGAGGGGGTCAAGAATTAATAAAGCATGTCGTGCACGTTTTTCAAAAACGGGTCGCGGTGTGTTAAATGACCAGGTCCCGCATTCTCCTACCTTGGTGTAGACATCCCTCGGCTCCAGGATTGAAATAGCTCTCCTCGCACCGAGCGGCGGCCATCTTTGCCTGATTTATCAAAAGCCTCGCTCTGGATTTCACTCTAAGGATTGTGGGACATGTAGTTTGTTGCCGCTAATGATGTGGACAAGTCTTGTGCTAGACATGAATTTTAAGATGTACTGTTATCAGTTAACAATGTAGTTCAAATTACGTCAGAGGCGGATTATGGTTGCTCTATTTACATTAATTGGCACATGGAATTCCCACGGTATTGTGGGCAATTCCTTATACTTTCTAGAATAGATGATTATTAAATGTAGCCACGCCAGTAGGTCCTGCGTTTACAGTCTAGACAATTCAGTCATGTAAATCTTTTTACATGGGCAGATCATTACATATACTACATTCTTGGTCCTGCAATTCGAGAAGCCAGAATGTTTCCATTTGATTCCTTGATGGTCAAATTCATTGGACAGCAAATAGTGAGGGCAAATTTACCTCAGTCAAAACCTAAGCATGACCTCCTTGCAATATGGAATATGAAGCCGATTGACGGACACCACAGATGCGGCAATTGTGTCGCTTGTCTAAATACTATCGAGGGAAATTAATTTGACCATCAAGGAATCAAATGGAAACATTCTGGCTTCTCGAATTGCAGGACCAAGAATGTAGTATATGTAATGATCTGCCCATGTAAAAAGATTTACATTGGGAAAACGAGCCAACAAGTGAATCTGCGCATCAGCCAACACAGGTCACGGATCAAAAATAAAGTACTCACTGCTCCTATGGTTGAGCACTATGTAGAAATGTCTCATTCGGAAAATGACTTTGAGTGGTCAGTCCTTTTTACAATGGGGACTGTACAGCGCCCTGCAGATGTCGACAAGGTGTTGTTGAAAAAAGAGGCTTATCTCATCCTCAAATTTAACAGTACCCTGACAGGCCTGAATAGCATGACTGAATTGTCTAGACTGTAAACGCAGGACCTACTGGCGTGGCTACATTTAATAATCATCTATTGTAGAAAGTATAAGGAATTGGCCACAATACCGTGGGAATTCCATGTGCCAATTAATGTAAATAGAGCAACCATAATCCGCCTCTGACGTAATTTGAACTACATTGTTAACTGATAACAGTACATCTTAAAATTCATGTCTAGCACAAGACTTGTCCACATCATTAGCGGCAACAAACTACATGTCCCACAATCCTTAGAGTGAAATCCAGAGCGAGGCTTTTGATAAATCAGGCAAAGATGGCCGCCGCTCGGTGCGAGGAGAGCTATTTCGATCCTGGAGCCGAGGGATGTCTACACCAAGGTAGGAGAATGCGGGACCTGGTCATTTAACACACCGCGACCCGTTTTTGAAAAACTTGCACGACATGCTTTATTAATTCTTGCCCCCCTCTTTTACCTCGTAGTACGAAATAATTCACAAACCGCTTTATCGGACCCAGCCGGGCTGATGATCTTTTGAAGTACATAGAGAGAGGGAGACAGCGCACCTAATAGAGCCACAGGTACGCCGGTTACACGACTTATACTGCCATGAGAACAATGATGCTAGGCAGAACGAGTACGAGGTCGGTTTCTAATTAGTACTCCGTTTTCGACAGGTTGCTCACAGTCCTGGATTCAATTCCAAGAGTCTAATGTGTAGTACGACACATTATCAAGGTATGACAACATTTCTGTTGGAAATCCAATAGTGGCACATTTTTGAATTGTAATGAATTAACCCTAGGAAAAATTCCTTTTTGAATAGGATTGATTCCTTGAATTCCACGATCTCCTCCCTCCAAGAGGCGCCGGCCGGTGCACGTGGAGGTACGTAAAACTAAGCTTTAGCATTGACCGCGAACACCAAGCAGGTCGAAGACAATGTTTATTGAGTTTTTGTCTGATTCACTTTCAGATAACTGCATTTGGGAAAGCCAGTAGATACGAACGAAAAGGCTGCCCGTCTGTTTTGATAAAGGTAGTCCCTATTGTTCTAATAAACACGATAAGTCTTAGACACCAGAAATGATGAGGCCAAACAGGTTGTCAATAAAACTTTATTGTTTTTTTGCATCCTACACAGAGAAGTAACAAAGCCCTGATGAGGGTTCGACAATTTTCCGCTCGAACCCGAAACGCGTCGGCACTATAACAAGAGTCACGCTTCCATTCATTGATGTTGTGAAATATAGATCTACATCTTTTTTACTCTTGTGATTCAATTCTGCTTTGTTTTCTGTTTATTCGAAATGTGAATATTCAATGTGTATGTTATTTGCTTCTATGTCTATATGGATGTATTTTTGCTAAATGTTTTTTGTTTAAAATTTGTCAGTTTGGTAATGTAATGTAATGTTGTAAATGTACATATCTTTTTTTGCCTAGTAAAAACCTGCACTTTCTAAAAAAGTAATTTACTGATTGATGGGTATAAATAAATGTACCTGACTAGGTTTGATTAATTGCTATCTGGTCTTGTGTATAAGAATCATACTATTAAGATACGAGGTGGTCGGGCATACTTTTGTTGTGTAGCGACTTAGAAACAGACAAGAAGGATGACTGGAAAGAGAAGGTAGATTAAAATAGCCAAGTCTTGAGGGACTACGGAACTTCTTGTGGTCAATCTCAGTGCTAATGTGGAGTGGCAGGAAGTTCCAAAGAGTAGGAGCTAGTTTCGAAATTATCTGCTGACGTTCTTTACTGTACGAACCTTCGGGATTGTTAATAGATGTTTTTTAGCAGAACGAAGAGTTCTTGCTGGCTGATACATTTTCAGTTCATTAGCCAAGTAATGAGGACCCTGTCCGTTGAGAGTTTTATGGACAAAACAGCAGATTTTAAAATTAACCCGCTTCTTGACTGGCAGTCAATGGAGAGCCTTCAAACTGGGTGCAGAGGGGGAACGAGGGGGAAGGTTTAAAAACAGTGTGGCAGCTGTATTCTGCAGAACCTGGAGCTTAGTTAGGAGTTCTTTGTTTATAGACGCGAATAGGGCGTTTCCATAATCCAGACGGCTGATGATTAAGTCCTGGATCAATGGCATACGGGAAAGTAGTGGGACCCATTTAAAGATTTTGCGGAGGGCGTAGCAGGTACGCACTACATGATTGACATGGTTACACATGAAAAGTTGATTGTCAATCATTACGTCAAGGTTGCGGGCTGTTACCTTCGGAAGGGGCAAGTACCCACGGTAGAAGGCCATCAATCGTTTGTCCATAGCACCTGGGCTTTACCAAAAATAACAATTTCCGTTTTATTTGCATTTAGCTGGAGGTTGTTAGTTAACATCCAGTTGTTTATATCCAGCATGCATTGCCTGAATCTATGTTTAGTATGAGCAACGTCAGGTCCGAGAGTAATTAACAACTGCGTATCATCGGCGTACAACAGTGTTTTGAAGCCGTGTGCCTTGATAACTTTGAACAGAGGGGATACATATAAGTTAAAGAGCTTAGGGCTCAAAATGGATCCTTGGGGACACCCCTGTTGACGGATTGGCTCTTGGAGGTAAAAGCACCGATTTTAACTCTGAAGTTCGATCACTCAATTAACACCTGACCCAAGCCAATGCAGGGCCACCGACACCCGCCTCCCGCAGGCGCTCCAAAAGGATGGAGTGGGGGATGGTGTTGAAGGGGGTCGACAGATCCAAAAGGACCAAGATGGCGATTTTCGGTTGGCCAGAGAGAGTCTCATGAATGAATGAATGAATACGAGCTTGTATAGCGCATGGCTACCCGGAGGCATCCCAGCACTTTAAGACCAGACAGGTATTCACCACTCAACGGAAAAGAAAGGTCTTCAACCATTTCCTGAATGCAAGATGGTTAAGTTCAAGCCGAATACAGTCAGGGAGCTGATTCCAAAATTTCGCTGCATGAAATGAAAAACGTCGGCCACCCATGCATGTCCGTTTGATCCTAGGGACTATCAGCAATTTTTTGTGATTTGATCTGAGAGATCGCGTGATCTGGTAGTAATGAAACATATGGCGCAGGAGGGCCGGGCCATTATCAGTGGTTGACTTATGGACCATACACATGGCCTTAAACCAGACCCTTTCCTGCACAGGCAGCCAGTGTAGAAGACGCAGTGCCGCCATAGCAGAGCTGCGTCTAGGGACATCCATGAGAAGTCGGGCCGAGCAGTTCTGAACCGTCTATAAGATTTTGATGGTTCCCTGAGGTGCACCCAGATAAACTGCATTCGCATAGTCCAAACGTGATAAAATAAGTGTCTAGACTAGGAAGCATCTGTCCTCGAGAGGAAGAAGGGCCAGGACCTTTCTTAGGAGTCTGAGCAGACCATAACACGTAGCCGCGACCGTACGAGCTTGCACTCGAAAATCCAGACTAGGATCTAGCCATACACCCAAACTCTTGATTTGTTTTTTTGGAGGGGGAGGGGGGCCGAGGCACTCAGGCCACCAAGGGTCTAGATTATTAGGGGCCTTGCACCCTAACATCATAATTTCGGTTTTTGAACCATTAAGTTCGAGGAAAGAGGAGTCCATCCATGCAAGAACCTTACTAAGACAGGGGGACAAATTATTTTCCCCTGTCTCGGCTGAATCAGCCCGAGAGAGGGAAACCACCAGCTGCGTATCATCGGCGTAGGTGACCAACTGAACTCCCCAGGGAAGAACCACATCGGCCAAAGGCCTCATGTAGATATTAAACATGGTAGGGCTTAGGGAGGATCCCTGGGGAATGCCATACTGCAGGGGGAGCTGTTTCGAGGTTGCCTCATCTTCGAACACGGCGAAGGTTCTGTCAGTAAGGAAGGACTGCAACCACTTAAGGACAGTCCCTGTAACTCCTACCTCCGTCAAACGCTGGATCATAAGCAAATGATTAACCGTGTCGAAGGCTGCGCTGAGGTCCAAAAGGACCACCGCAGCGGAGCCTCCCACATCGACAATTGTCCTAGCTTCCTCGACCACGGCAACCAAGGCAGTCTCTGTGCCCTGCCTGCTTCTGAAACCGGTCTGGGTGGGATGCAGGGCATCGTTATTCTCCACAAACAATGATAGTGCGGAATTAACATGCTTCTCCGCAATTTTACCCAACCCAGGCAACAGCGAGATAGGGTGATAGTTTGCCTAATCCTCAGGGTCTAGGGTGTTTTTTTTTTTTAGAAGTGCCTTGACTCTAGCCTGCTTCCACAATGGCGGAACCAACCCAGCAACCAGAGAGGAGTTAATAACATCCCTAATGACTGGGGCAACAGTCGCAGTGGCCAACTTAAGAACAGATGGAGGCGCAACATCTGCAGGGGAGCCTGATTTAAGATTCCCAAGGAGTCTTTCTACAGTGACTAAGTCAAGCAAAGGGAAAAACTCCAGCCCCGCAGGCAATGTGGGGGCTGTAAAGGGAGGAATGAGTTCCAAGGGATGAAACGCTGAGTAGTTATTTGCCACCTTTGTCGCAAAAAAATTAGCCAACTCATCACAGCGTTTCTGGGGGTCCAGCGATTCATTAGGGGGCTAGGAGGGGTGACCAATGATTTAAACATTTTGAAAATTTCCCTAGGAGAGTTAGCTGCAGAGGCAATCTTATCTTGATAATAAGACGATTGTGCGATTTTTATTTTATTTTTATAGGTCCGCACTGTCAATCTGTATTTGCTTTTATTGTCCTCAGAAAATTTTTTACTCCATTTTCTTTCAGACTGCTTACAGGTTTATTTGAGCAGTTTTAATTCAATGCTATGCTATGTTATCCACCACTTCTAGTAGGGCGGTTTCGGTACTATGGAAGGCTCGAAATCCTGACCGAGAAGGATCTAACACTATTATTTTAAAGGTGTTTGATTAATTGCCCGTTTATCAGTGACGCCAGGATTTTACCAAACAGGGGAAGAAGGGAGATTGGTCGATAATTGTTTGGCAGTTCAGGAACTGAGGTGGGCTTCTTTAGGATGGGTCTAACTATAGCCTCCTTCCACCTAGCAGGTACAGAGGAATGTAGTAACAACACGTTAAAACGTCTAGTTAAGCTGGGAATTACAGCTAGACTGATTTTTGATAGAACCTGAGAGGAAAGTGGGTCAGTGGGAGAACCTGATTTCACCCTCTTATGTGCCAGGGTGACTTCTTACAGCATGAATTCAATGAATTCATTAAGGGTAGAAGCCATCAAATAGCAATTGTCATCTAGTCTTTGAATTGGCGCTTGAGTGGTAGTGTGGGGAAACTGGCTATAGATGCTGTCAATTTTATCTACAAAGAAGGTAGATAATCAACCCACTCCTGTGAAGTTAGTTGTGGGGACTGAATAGAAGAAGGATTTGTAAATTCTTTCAGAATTTTAAACAATTCTTTATGGGATTTGGAGGCTTTATTGATTCTTTCCCCCTGGTAAAAACAATGTGCAGAGGCAATGTGATCTAGATAACACCTATGTAAAAATGTATAATCATTTCAATCAGTGAGGGTTTTTGAGTGTATCCGTTTACGTTCTGCCTTCCTGGCCACTAATTTGTCTATTTTTAAATCAGGAGTGAACCAGGGTGAGGATTTGTGAAAGAGTTTAACTTTTTTCTTTGGGGCAATTTTGTCAAGGGCCTGACAGATAGCAACTTCTAGCAGATTGGCTGCATCATTAGGGTGGTTAGGATTAGACAGCGGGGGAGTGATAAAATAGGAGGAAAAAGATTGCAGATTTATTTTATTCCAGGGCTTACGCCATATTGGTTCTGTTACAGTGTCTTTTTGGAATGTAGATATGATCGGTATATCAAATTTCAACAGGTAGTGGTCAGACTAGAGAACAGGCAGAGGTGGGTCAACCTTTATATTGGGAGAATTTGTAAATAAGAGATCTAGGGTGTGGCCAGCTGTGTGGGTGGGACCATTCACTGGTTGTTTAAGCCCTAAGTTGCTTAAGCTGGAAATGAGATTGAGTGAGGGTCATTGGAGAGATCAATATGATAATTAAAATCTCCAAGTAGCAGAAAATTCTCAGCAGTCAGAACACGTGGGGTGATCATCTCCGTGAGACGACTACAGAAGTGGGCTTTACTGCCTGGGGGGCGGTAGAGTATTGCTCCCATCCAGGATCTCTTAGATAGGCTGTTAATTTTAAAGATACAATTTCTGCCCAGTCTGCACTAAGAGTATCAATTATAGTAAGTTTGATGTTAGCTCTAAATGCAATGGCTGGACCTCCACCCCTCTAATCATTCCTGTCCACTCTACTCAGCTGGTAGTCATGGTGGAAGGCTAAGGAAATGTCAACGGCGGAGGACTCATGGAGCCAGGTTTCCGTGATGAAGAAGAGATCTGGTTTCTCAAAATCAAGTAGAGTCCAGATTTCTATGGCATGCTTTGGGAGGGATCGAGCGTGACAATATAACCCTGTTATGTTGTTAGAGTTAAACGTTAAGTCGTTATTATCTAACCTGTTGTGGCTCGTTAGAGTAGCGGATAGACCATCATGGCTCCCTATGGCGTCCATTGTGTGGGAAAAATGTATATTTTGCTCAGAGGGAGGAAATCTGTTAAAGGAATGAAGCTCCTGACTTGTATATTGTAGGTATGTGTGTGGAGGTCGCCAGGTGGATGCAGATAAAAAAGTTGAGGTATAATAGAGAACGGGCAGTGAGGCAGGCGACAGCCGGGCGCAGACGGGCCTGCCTTTGGTGCACCTCAACGGGCCAGACTTTCTTCACACAACCATCCCCGGGATGTTTTGACTGTAGATTGTGTGAGCATGCCACATTGCTGAGTGCTTAGAAATGCTGAGGTTATTGGCAAGGGTACCTTGAAACCTTTGGCTCTGATCAGACACGCTGGAGAAGGCGGAGTCTACAGAAGCTTTTCCGCCAGATAGCAGGGTCTGGCACTAACTTGTTTAACAGCCACTGTTGCCCTCAGTTTGATGTCTTGCAACTCAGTACAGCATTGAAGGAATGAGGAGACAAACTAAAACGGCATTAGTCTTTTGCCGCTTTAGTTTGTCTCTGCATTCCTTCACTTTCGCTGGTACTTTTATAAAAATTGCAGCATTTTTACAAAAGTGTCGATTTTGCGGCAAATTGCGAAATCCTGGAGGGTCTGCTTAACACGTTTCTCCATGAGGGTAGAAAGCTGTATCGTGGAGCAGGCTCCATGTGTGCCGGGAAGGCACAAGAGTTTTAAAAGCAACTAAGTGGCAGCTTTGCTAAAGCGCCATACTACAACAAGTTACATTAATTTTGACTTGAGGTACAAGTTGGGCTCAATGTAACAAGTTGTCTGATACCTTGGAGGGTCTACTTTGGGAACACCGTTCGGGAGTTAGCACAGCTGAGGGGTCAGCGTGTAACCCTGCACTCGCCAATTGGGCGTCCACGTCTTTCCACAGTAAAACGGTAGTATTGCATGTTTTACTGCCAGGAAAGCTAAGCACATATTGCACGCTGCCTTTAGGGCTGGTAGGCCTGCCAGAGGGGTAACTTACATACATGTCCAGGAGAAGTGATGGCTTTGCCACTGCTTTCAATTGCAACGTCAGGCTAACAGTGCACAGCTACTCTACCAGCCTGTAGTAGTGGACTGGGGACTTGTTTTAACTGGGGTACCTCCAGGGGGCACAATCAGTGCTACCAGCCCTGGGTTACCCCTGTAACTTACATACCTTAGGTACCAGGGTACCATTTACTGTGGACTTACAGGTAAGTTAACATTTCCATGTGGGCACAGCCAATTCGACATACACTTTAGGGTCAGGGCTCTGGCACTGAGGTTTGGTTAGCAGGCCTCAGTGCATTCTCAGAGGGGAAGAACTGCAGTAACTTGGGGATGACCATACAAAACAAGCATTGACAATGCAATAGGTCTCGGGTTAATTAAGTTTGAGCTATTGGCATTGCTAAATATTGCAACACCAACTGCAACAAAAGTCTATACATTGTAGGCCAAAAAAATGAGTATTTATTTTTGTAGCAATGGTGGCATTCTGCGCTTGGGATGAATATGTTTAAAAGTAAAGTTCGCCATACTGCGATTGCTACAATAGTTAATTGTGGATGCGTTAACAATTGATGTGTGCACTGATGGCTGGTAGTGTGTGTCTGCCTGTAGAAATTCTGCACTGAAGGCTGGTGGTGTGTGTGCCTGGTGGAAGTGTGCACTGCTGGCTGGTGGTGTGTGTGCCTGGCGGAAGCGTGCACTGACGGCTGGTGGTGTGTGTGCTTGATGAAAGCGTGCACTGACGGCTGTTGGTGTGTGTCTGATGAAAGTGTGCACTGATGTCTGGTGGTGTGTGCCTGGTGGAAGCATGCACGGACGGCTGGTGGTGTTTGGGCGTGGTAAAAGTGTGCACTGACGGCTGGTGGTGTTTGGGCCCGGTGAAAGTGTGCACTGACAACTGATGGTGTCTGTGCCTGGTGAAAGTGCGCACTGACGGTGTGGTTGTGTGTGTGGTTGTATGTGTGGTTTTATGAGTAGTTGTGGTTTTATGTGTAGTTGTGGTTGTGTGTGGTTGTATGCGTGTGGTTGTATGTGTGTGGTTGTATGTGTGTGGCTGTGTGTGTGTGTGGCTGTGTGTGTGTGTGTGTGGCTGTGTGTGTGTGTGGCTGTGTGTGTGTGTGGCTGTGTGGCTGTGTGTGTTTGTGGTTGTGTGTGGTTGTGTGTGTGTGGCTGTGTGGGTGGTTGTGTGTGTGGTTGTGTGTGTGTGTGTGTTTGTGTGTGTGTGTGTGTGCCTCGAGCTGGGAATCCTTTTAAATACAAGCATTTGCGTTTTAGATAGCACAAACAAGAACCCAAAGATATTGGCGCGCTTTACATGAGAACCAGTTACATTGCACTAGGTCACATTTTTAGGCGTGGGGAGATTTAGGGATTTGCCCAGAATGTAGGGCACGCCGAAACTGGCACTTGCTTCTCGAATTCCAAATTCGGCAGCTCTGGTCCTAACGGCACAGCCTCTCCCCTCTGCTACGGGTGCTGAGCACCGGCAAGACCCGCCCCACTTACAGCCCTGGCCTGAGGACATTAGCTAATGGGGTGGTTGAAAATGGTAGGGAGAGATGGCTTTCACATCACAATAGGAGGGCTGATAAGGGGGCAATTCCGTGCGTCTTGCTCCAGGTAATACACGTATCTAACTGTTTAGGAAGGAAGATTGCATTTGTTTGCACAGTGGTGCAAGTGCATAAATCGTGCTTAATAGGAGATTGGTGTCGAAAAAACAGTAACCCATACAGGCTTACAATGTAAATGACGTAGCATTATAATCTAGATGAACATCGCCTCTAGCCATTTCTTGGTTCCTCCTATCAATTCTGTTACACAACGCTGAGGTTTACAAGGAGTGTAACACACGGTCGCTTTCTTTTCCTTCCACAAGATGGCGCCTATCGTCTGTTAAGTGCAATCAAGTACTGCTACATTGAAATCATCTTAGTATTGACGGCATAAAAATTTGCCAAACATCTTCTCGTCCCTCCACAGTGAAATATCGTAAAATATAGTTGCCACATTTTGAAGGACGCGTGCTTTACTGAACAGAGAGCAAGTAATGTGCTTACAACGCAGCGTCGGAATCTGACAGAAAAGGGGCATTTGCATGGATATTTTTCATTCGGGCACAACAAGAGAAACTTGACGCCGTTGCCTTAACGCTTAGTGCAATTTCTCAAACAGAGGATAAACAAGCTTCGACGCTTATCAGCGCCGCGCGCCTTTTCGGTTTCCAAGGCGCATGGCAGTGAAGCGGGTGCTCAGAGACGGACGACAAAAAAAACCAAAAAAACCTGCCTGTTTATCAGCGCCGCGCGCTGGTATGCAGACTCCCCTGCATTCCAGAGAGGCGCGCAACGCGATCCGGGCTGCATTAACTGCTGTGGAGACAAGACCTGGCCGCGCGCACAACGTTATCCTATGGGAAAACGCTGCGCGCAGCCAGGTCTTGTCTCACTTCGGTGTTCTCAGACTGCTGAGACGCCGACAATAGTTCTCTGGCGAGAACGCGCTTTCAGCGCGTTACTAGGCGAGACCTAAAAAGGCCTATACTTACAGGAACCAACTTTACCACTCCTTTCTGACGAAGGGCTGCCACCTCTTGATGCACTATTTGAAGATAGTCTTCTTACTGAAGATACTGAGTGAAGGAATCATGGAAGGAATCTATTGGAAGGGTAGAGCAAAATCCCCTTCTCCACCCTGATGGACCCATGGATCAATGTTATGGTCTTCCAGGCCCGTAGAATGTACAACATTTGTTCTCTAGGGACCACACATGCTTTGTCAAATGGAAGAGGAGTAGTCTTGTTGGGTCTGACAACCTTTACCTTTGCCTCGGCCTATGTATTGACAACACACTTGATTTTGTTGCTGGGAAGGCTTAGAGGGCTGGCGATGTTAAAAATAAAAATCACTTTAAGATGCCTCAACATTTTGGGAAATTGCATGCAATCCCTCGTGGGTGACTGCAGGCTCAACAATCAGGCTGTTGGTTTCTATGGGAAATCAGGTTACTGAATAAGGCAGTGAAATCTTACTCAAGCAGCAACCACAATTCTTGTCAGGGTGAAATACAAGCAAACCCCAAATTAACCTGTGCTTTACACAAAAGCAGTCAGGCTTACTTTAGAGGCAACGTGTAAAGTATTTATTCAGCACTTCAAACAACAATAAAGTGAAAACACAACACAAGAAAAATTCCACGCCAATTTAGAAACTAGATTAAAATTGAATAAATTGAGATCAAAACAACAAAAATCTTATCAGTAGAACCAGAGATAAACAATAAAAACGTTTTTACAAGAAAATAGTGCCTAAAAGCACAAAGCGCCAACTGAGGTTATTTGGTCATGCCACACTGGGATAAAGTCACATGTTTCAGGCCGACTGTGATGGAGCATAGGCGGGATACATGGACCAAGTTAGGCCAGCTGAACAAAGTAGCTTAAGTGCTGGTTGCGAAGCACTGCATGGTCCCGTGTCCAGGATGAGTCGCACAGCGGCGATTCAGAAGAAGCTGCGGGGCTGCAATGTGAGGTTTTGTGTCGTCGTTGAAGATGCTATTGACAGAGGGCTTTCGATGAAAATTCCTGCATCGAGGGTGCATTGCGCAGCAGCTGTTCCAAGGAGCTGCGATGAAAAGTCTTGAGTCAACCTAGAGTATGCCTTTGAACGGGGACTTGCGATGCAAAGTTATGCACCGCAGAGCGGTGGGTCAGAGGACCTGTGGGCTGTGGTACGATGTCCTGTGTGGGGGATGCGTTGTGCAGCAGAGGTTGCAATATAGAGCTGTGAGGAGATGCGTCGGGCTGCATCGGTTCTGCCCAAAGGACCACAGCTGGGATGGCAGCACACCTAAAGTCCCATTGCCAAGGATCCCGGACTGGGGTGGCGCCACTTGTGAGGTAGGACTCACAGTAATGCTGGGTTCAAGGTGAGTGGCCTCTTTTCTGTCCCAGAGGCTCTGATCAGGAGGTCAGGCCTTGGAATCACTCGATGGTCCTGGGTTCAAGATGCATGTCCACCCGTTTTCACTCAGGCAGCCGGGCAGTAGAGTAGCAGGGCAGAGGAATAGCAGTCTTTCTTACAGAAGAGCAGCACAACAGTCCTGAGTCTTCCACAGGTCCAGAGGTATTCTGAAGAGTTGGGTCTAAGGGTCCAATATTTCACCTGGTGCCAGCTTTGAAGTAGACGTTCAGGAGGGTTCCAACCGCAGAGGTGCTTGGAGTTTCCTGCCTCCTTACCCTGGACTAGCTTTTCTGGGGGCACAAAAGACTAGTGTCAAACCCTTGGTTAATGTGATCAGGCAGAGGCTTTTTATTGGACAAGTGTGGTAGGCGAGAGCTCCTTCTCCCTATCAAGTCAGAGATGGTCCATCCTGCTAACACCTTCCTCCTTTGTCTCACGGTCTGGGAGCATTACACAAGGAACTGCCAGCTACACCTAGTCATGTGACCCAGGGCACAGGCACAAATGGTTAGTGCAAGAAAATGCCAACTTTCTAAAAGTGCCATTTTCAGAATTGTGACTCAAAATCTGACTTTACCATGAAAAAGGGTTTTGAATTACAATTCTTTAGACCCCAAACTCTATATTCCTACATGCTCCAAATTGAAAGTTAGCCCTTATTGAATGTAATAAGGTAATCTAATGTTACCCTACAGGAGAGGTAGGCCTTGCAGTAGTGAAAAACGAATTTAAGAGTGCTTCACTACCAGGACATGTCAAACTTAAATGTACTTGTCCAACATTTAAATACACTGCACCCTGCCCTCTGAGCTGCTTCAAGGCATAGCCTAGGGGTGGCACGTTAATTAAAAATTAAGATTAATGCCTGGCAAAATGTCTATTTGGCCAGGTTAAATTTGCAGTTTAAAACTGCACACACAGACAACAATGGTAGCACTGAGACTTGTTCAAAAGACCACCTAAGTGGGTGGCCTAATTAGTGCTGGAGACCCACTATTAGCATTTAATTTACAAGCCCTGGATTTATGTAGTACCACTTTACTAGGGGGGTGGGATGACCCGACATCCTGGGTGGAACCGGCCTTGCTGGCCCTGGATGAGCTGGCTTTACGGAGCCTGACTCCCTCCCGGAACTTGGGTAGTATTGCTGTGCTGGAAGTTGCCCCCCATGGCAGGGAACACCAAACCGCTGGTCTGGAGGTATTTGCATGTTGGGATAGAATAGGCATCACTCACCTTGGAGTTGTCTGGGCGAGCAGTGGCATGCCGATGTTACAGTGGCTGCAGGAACAATATCAGCTCTCTCGCACCAAACTCTATTAGTACCGGCAGCAGCAGCACGCTCTAATGGTCAATATTCCCCCAGACTCCAGAATTAAGCCCCCCTGAGGCTAACGTCAATGCTGTAGATCGCTTCCCTGGGCTGTGGTGGCCTTGTCGGGTGAGTTTGAGGATGGAGAGTGGTGCAAGTCTAGATTGGCCCCCATGGATGTGGCTATCCCTGTGCGCCTCCAGTTGGTCCAGCTTAACTACCTGCACATTGCACACATGACTCCTTAGTGGCTCCACTGTGCCGGCAGGATCTCCCATGGCCATTGTGCCAGTTGTTCATTATGGGAAGCGGAATTCTTTCAGGTGGTATGGGCCTGCCCAAGGTTGGTTCCTTTCTGGGTGGCAATCGATAGTGAACTCTCTGCAACTCTGGGCCACCGGCTTAACCTCACCCCCAAGGTTGGTCTGCTGGAGTTGTTGGCAGATGTGGGTGGGCAGAGGATGGAACGCACTCTTATTGGGGTTGCAACACTGGTGAGATAACGTGATATTGCCAGTAAATGGAGGTCCCAGACTCCCCCCTCGGTGGTGGATTGGAGGAGGCATGTGGATTGGTATGCCCATTAGGAACAGTCCATATATGAGCTTGGGGTTGTCCCAGTAAATATGAGAAGATTTGGGTTGGCGGTGGCCTACTAAGGACTGGATGTGGGGGTCAATTGATTGTCATTTTGTATTGTACTTACTGCGTCGCCTTGCTAGACCGTGGCCATGTTGTACCTTGATGTGTCTCCAAAATCAATAAACTTGGTTATCAGAAACATGAGTTCAAACTTACCACATCAAACTGATCTTGGTCCAAAGGTAAGAAGCTTTCGCCATTGTGCAGGTAAAAGTTGTTGCTCAAAACTGCAGTTTGCAGTCCCTCAGCCCGTATGCACTTCACTGCTTCCATCATGGCTGAGTGGGGCCTGGACATACGAGGACTTGTGAATTCAGAGAAAAATGAGTCCACTCGAACAGACATGCCTGCCTGCATAAAAAGAGAAAGAGCTAGGTTACTTTCTTCTGTTAAGCACCAATCATAACACATCCAACTTTTTGATCACTGCAGTCAAGAGTACATACAACAAAATGTATGATATAAATATAAAAGGGGGTGAAAATTCTGGAATAAGTATACATGTGTTTTGCTGCATGTCTTGGGAGAGAACCAGGACCATAGAAACTTCTGGGCATTAGACCCAAGAGACACTTCTAAAATTCGAGCAGACACCACTATTTATTTATTACGTTGTTTTCTATACCCCAAACTAGGCCAGAGAGCATCAAAGTGCTTTACATAACATAACAACCAAGCAACATAAGAAAAATCAAGTCCATTCATAGCAAAAGCATTAGCATCAAATATAAAAGTATGGAATCACAAGCGGTATCAACTCCAATGGGCTGAGTATTTCGCAATATCTTATATGCAATGACAACAGTAATAAACAAAACTAACTACGTACAAACAAATAATGAGGTAGATCTAATGAGATGGAGGAAGACAGACGTACTATTTCCTGGGGAATGGGAGTAACTAGGATCATTAGCCTGTAGCTTTATTTGAAGATTTCCAAACCTGTGGCTCCAGTTTAGTGCATGGAGAGGCTAGTTTGCAGGCATTAGAGCACCCATCCCCTAACCCATCAGAATTACTGAGTGGTTAGGTAGGGACTTGTTGAAGAGGAAAAGCTTTGAGTTTTTAAAAAAAATCCTGGGAGGGGGGACAGTGTCCGATTTTCCAGATGAACCAAACTCCACATTTTAGGAGCACATCAAGAAAAGGACTGGTTTAAGGTTCGGTTTTTCTTGAAGGCAGCTATTAAGAGCAGGACACCACTTGTACTTCTCAGCTGGTGCAAACTGCTCCAGTTTATTGGCAAGGTACTGTGACTGATCAGAGTGGGAGATTATGTGGACTAAGCAGACCACGTTAAACATGGATCTCCCTTCAGTCTGCAGCTAGTTTAGGGAATACAAGATTGGGGTGATGCAGTCATACATGTTAGCCTCCAAGGCTAGAAAGTAGCGGCATTTGCTGAAGCTTTTAATGTAGTCATGTGTGAGTTGGAGATTTCAGCAAGGACGGTCTTCCAATAATCCAATCTCTGATGTGTGTAAGGAAGTTTGCTTTTCCATCCAGAGTGAAACCAAATATTTCTGCATTCTCAGAGAATGTAGCGGAGCAGCTTAGGAGGTTTAGTCGAAGTTAGCCATTCCTCAATTTGTGTCAGAGATGTGTTAGTTGAGAGAAGAAGAAATTCAGTGTTGTGTGGGTTTAACTTGAGATGGTGAGTTGTCATCTAGGAATGTATTTAGTCAATAGTTGTATCAGCCAGGCAATGTCTGCCTGCAAGGCAACCCTTAACTAAAGCTGGGTGCCGTCTGTAAATTGATGATAGCATTTGCAAGGGTTCTTGAGGAGATCACTCAGTGGTTTCAGGTACATTTCATTTTAAAATGCACTGGAGCTAGAACGGAGCCCTGGGGGATTTCTTGGGAGACTTTCACAAGGTTTTGAGAATGCATGTTCTATTATAATCAGCTGTGAGCAGTCCACCAGGTATGGCCTAAACCACTCTATGACTGCCCCTTCCAGCTCCATGTGGTCTTTCAAGTTGTGAATAAAAAAAATCATGATTTGCCTTATTGAAAGCCGCAGAGAGGTCAAGAAGGATAAGCAAGCATGAGCATCCTTTGTCCATGATTCTAAACGCATCATCAATTTTTTGTAGTTAGGGCTGTGTCAGTACTCTGACATTCTTTAAAGCCTGAATGAAATTCAGCCAGCAGATTGTAGCCCTTTATAAATTGTTTAATTTATGAGTTGAGTCAGCACTCCAGGATTTTACCAAGAATGGAAGTCTCAATATTGTATATGAGGTCCTCTGGGTCACCTGATGTTTTTTTAACAGATAACTAGCCCTATTTTAAAAAGTCTTGGAAAATGTCTTTCTGTAGGGAGAGGTTTATAATGTTCACCTAGTGAGATATTCGAGCACTATGCATTTCTTTTGCTAGTATGGCCAGTAGAAAATCTAAGAAGGGTTCAGAGGGGTTGATTTTAGGCATGGTGTTTCTAAGTTCAGTTTGTGAGATATCCCCGAGGTAGAACCAGGTTCACTATTGCCATTGTGGAGCTAGTGTTTGTGTTTAGCTTCAATGTTTTTTTATTTTAGAATTGGAGAAGTGTGAAAATTCTTTACATTTCGTTCCTGGTTCAACGAGTTCACTAGTATTACTGGGCTTGGATGCAACTTTGATCATTTCAAAAAGCGTTCTCGGTCTATTTTTTGCCGATTTCATCTGGGATCTTATGGACTGGGCTTTTTATTCAAAGACTAGTTTTTGTAGCATTGACATGAGCCATAATGGAATTCTTGATAATCCCTGCAGGGTTTTTTCATGCCACAACCATTTGTGCAGTCTGAAGAGTTTCCTTTCTTCATTAGAATCCTTCATATATCATAAGCATGTTCTTCTCTTATTTATCTTACCAAACAACTGTAACTGGGTCTGTAGTGAACACGAGACAATCAGATCCAGCATAGCCCTTTTGATGTGAGTGTTGGTTCAAGTCATTGGTTCAAGTCATTCTCAGACAGGAATGCTGAAAGGGTTTAATAAAACGTGTCTTTGGTATCTCCATAGTGGAGGCTGAAATCTTTAAGGAATGTGTTAGAAACTGGGATGTTGGTTGACTGGAGTGTGAGACCTGGTCAAGCAACACATACAATCCCTTACAAGGTAGAACCACAAAAAGTCACAAAATTAACCCATGCTTAACCCTGAGTTGCTTGGCATAAAAAGCAGGCAGGCTTAACTTCGAGGCAACGTGTAAAGTATTTATGCAGCACACAAACAGTAATAACGTGAAAACACAACACAAGAAAAAATCCCATACCAATATACAAAAATAGAGTAGATTTTAATACATTATTTGGCACCAACATGAAAAAAATCCAATAAGTAGAACCGGAGTTATAAATTCTTAACGTTTTCAGAGAAAACTAGTTTAAAACAGATCAAAGCAGGGGGGCGTGGCTTCGCGAGCGGCGATGGCGGTTGCAGCTTACTAGAGCTCCTGCCGGCCCGTTAACCATCCAGCTGATTATCCTGGCCCCCGAGCCCATACACCACAGCCCATGTGAGGCGAATGTTGCTGAGGGTGCCAGGGATCCTCCGGTGCAGTCCGCGGAGCTCCAGAATTATCGGACACGGCTGGGCAGCGGAGAGGAGAGTGCGGCCTAGCGCGCGGCGGGGAAGCAGGGGCCTTGATTTTGGCGCCTCCCGGCCGGAGGGTGTCTGTGTGGCTCGGCCGACCCGCCGATTGTCCTGCATCTCGACTGCCCAGAGGGACGGGGGGCGGTCAGCGCTATCCTCCAAGAACCCCGCTGGAGGTGTGGAGATCCTAGATGCCGTGAGCCCGTCCGGCCGGAAGCGGCGGCCTTGTGGACCCAGCGCAGCCGGGGCCTCGAGTTTCGTGGTCCCCGCCCAGGGATCCCCGCGGGCCGTTGCCACAGCTGGGCCTCGACAGTACCTGAGAGCTGCGATCGGTTGGAGGAGGTCCCGGCGTGGAGTGTTGGGTCTTCCCTGCTGATCCTCCATAGGTGGCAGACCGGAGTGTGGCTGGATGGTAACCTGTGGGCCGACCCGGTTCTGGCACTGCCCCGTGACTGACGGCGAACTGTGAGTACCTCCGCCTGGGTCCCGGACATTTGCAGGAGTGGTGGCTGGTACTGGGGGCGGGTGACCGGCGCCGCCGGGCCTGAAGCACACGGAGGTGAGGCACGGTCCAGCCAGTGGAGTGTGAGACGCGAAGGCCGCCGACGACTGGGGTGTGGATCCCGGGGCCAGCCTTGGCCTGCCCGAGGAACAGTGCCAGGTCAGGGATACAGGTGTCCGAACCCCGCGGCGGGGGGAGAACTGCTGTGTGGGTTCCTCTTAGACTTTGCGGACGGAATAGAGGACCCTGTACTGCCGCGACTGCATCTACTATCAGTGGCCCACGGGTAGTCTGCAACCATGACCAGGGGAGGAGGTGGCGGCCTCACCAAACAGCCGACCATCGATAAATTCACAGGACCCAGTGGGGGCCCGGACCCTCGGGAGGAGGACAAGGAGGGGGGCCGGACAACGCAGCGCTTATGGCAGCCATCACCCAATCCAGGGATATGCTAGACGCCAAAATAGGCGCGGTGGGCGCAGATGTCACCTTACTACGCCAGGATTTGCGGAATGCAGTGGCGCGGATTACGGAAGCAGAATCCAGAATTTCGGTGGTAGAAGACGACGTGGGTTCCCTAAAGAAGAGGATGGTGGCAATGGAAACTGCGCAAAAGGGCCTAGCGCTCCGGGCGGAGGATGCGGAGGGACGCGCACGTCGAAACAACCTCCGGTTCATCGGCTTTCCGGAACGATGTGAGAAGGGGAACATGGAACAGTTTCTCACTCAGTGGCTGATGAGCTGGCTGCCCCCGGGGGCTCTATCCAACTGCTTCGTCGTTGAACGCGCACATCGTGCCCTGACACAGAGGCCGCCGGAGGGTGAACGGCCCAGGGCAGTGATAGCAAGACTATTGAATTATCACGACCGGGATGCCATTTTGAAGGAAGCGAGAACCAAGGATGCTATTCTATACGAGAACCGAAAGATCATGATTTTTCCAGACTATACCAAGCTCGTACAGCAACAGCGCCAATCCTTCATGAACGCAAAGGCGAAGCTGCGAGGCCTGAATCTCCAATACTCTCTGCTGTACCCGGCTCGTCTGAGGGTGATTTTCCAGTCCAAAACGCTGTTTTTCGACTCTCCGGAGGACCTCTTTAAATGGACTGACGAAACGGTGGCCCTCAGGCCGCATGCCCAGCCGGGACTGAACCCGGTCTCTTCGAGGGGGTCATCGCAGGAACGAGGAGACCGAACGGCCAAGAGCAGGAGAAACCGGAGGTCCAAATCACGGAAGCGGTCAGTCTCTGTCGCCGGTACACAAGATAGCGGCAGAACTGAGGACTCAGACCAATCTGGGAAAGATCACTGAAGGCCTCAGGTACTCTGTGCTCCCTGTTTGGTGGTGTAGTTCCCGATTGTTGGAGACGGTGCGCTTGAGGCCCAGCGAACTGAATACATTGTCGATGCCTCAGCGTCAATTCGACACTGAGTTATTGAACATGAGTGGGGTGGTAGAGTGTGGCTCGGGGACGACCTATTAGGGGCTGCCATTCTCCTACTAAGGTAGGAGTTATTAGGGGAGGGGGGTTGAGACTACTGGGTTTCGGGGAGTTGGGATCCATTGGCATGGTTGGTCTTGGGCCCTCCGTTTTGGGCTCGGTGTTGTCCATGCCGCGACAGGTACTTCATAGTTCCATGAGGTATAGGGTGTGGGGTGTGTGTAGCGGGGAAGGGGAAGGTTGAGGAGAGGGGGGGTGAGGGGGGTGGGAGAAAGCGGATGTTGCCTTTCTTGTTGTGTTCGGGTCCTGGGGTAGGTGGGGGGGAATGCACGTGTTATTTACAAAGATGCTGACGTTGGTGCGCAATGGGTGGTGTTGGCGCAGAGGGCCTCCTTGGTGGGTCCCACTTGATTATGGCTAATGCGATACATAGACTCCCTGAGGAGTCCCTGCGAGTGATTACATGGAATGTCAGGGGGATGCTGGACAAGGTTAAACGTGGGGCAGTCTTGCACTGGGGGAAGAGAGAGGTCGCTGATGTGCTCTTGCTCCAAGAAACTCATATGATGGGATCAAAGGTGCTCAGTCTGCAGAGGTTTGGTTATCATCAGGTTTTCCATGCCGGATTTTCCAGGGGGTCCAGAGGGGTTGCTACTTTAATTCATCGTAGGGTGGCCTACATCCATGAGAAGCAGTGGGTGGACCCGCAGGGTCGCTATCTCTTTGTCAAGGGAATGGTGGGCACAGAGCCCGTGGTCTTTGGGAGTGTATATGCCCCCGCCCCCTCTGCAGTGGGCCCTGGCTGAGAGACTGTTCACAGTGTGGGAGGACATCCCGGAGTCCTTAGCGGTGGTTGGGGGGGATTGGAACGAGGTGATGGATGTATGTATGGACCGTCAGAGGCGCCAGGAAAAGCTTGGACTCCCCTCCTCCCCCCCACTAGGCTGCATGCTATGAGTGAAGGAATGGGCTGGGTGGATACGTGGCGACATATGCACCCTACAGCGCGCGAGTACACGTTTGTATCTGCTGTGCATGGCTCCTTCTCACGATTAGATTATGTGTTTGTGCCCAGAGTATGCCTCTGCAGGGTGAGAGCGGCAGAGATTTTACCGAGGGGACTGTCCGATCACTCCCCTGTGTCGGTCAGGGTGGAACTCCTTAGAAAACGTCAACCCTTCAGGTGGAGGATGTCCTCGTGGCATCTCCAGCAGCCTGGTTATATCCGACATCTTCGGGAGGCAATAGACCACTATTGGCGAGAAAACCTGGTAGATGACGTCGACGAAGTGGTGGTATGGGAGGCCTTGAAGCCCACTATACGGGGAGTGGACATCGCGTGGTGTACTGCGGCCCGTCGTGGGCGTAGGGAGACAATCACGGCAGCGGCCGCGCTGGTAGAAACTTTAGAGCAGCAGAGTCGGGGAGGAGGAGATGAAGTTGTAATACGGTTGCTTCTCCAGGCACAGCAATCCTATGCGTCGGTCTTAATGGATGAGGCCAAACAGGCGTGGCTGGCCACGCGGAGTAGAATATACCAGTGGGGAGATAAATCATGCACACTGCTCCATAGACTTTGTCAACGCAGCCTTCAACCCATTACACTGCCAGGCCTTACTGCTGACGACGGGGTGGTTATTACTGACCCAAGCGAATTAGCGGCGAGCTTTGCTAGCTACTTCACGACACAATATGCCCCGTGTGACCGTTTATCTGTAGATGAAGTGGCTAAATTCATAGATGATTTGCCGCCTAAAGTGATATCGGATGAGACCAGGAGGGCCCTTGATGCTCCCCTCACAGCGGAGGAACTGGGGGAGGCCCTGGGACAGCTCAATGTAGGTAAGGCCCCCGGGCCGAGCGGCTACCCATGTGAGTTTTACAAGAAATTCCATGTACAACTGGGATCCCACTATCGTCGTGCACTTGAGACGGCGCGTGCACGGGGCAAGCTGCCCCCGGATTGGCGCCATGCCGAAGCAGTGGTCTTTCAGAAACCAGGTACACCTCCAGATAGACATGACTCCTATCGCCCCATCTCCTTACTTAATGTAGAGGCCAAAATACTGGCAAAGGCCCTGGCGAATCGGTTGCTCCCATACATAACAGACCTAGTCCACCCGGACCAAGCTGGCTTCCTGCCTCGCAGGGCAACGCGCCATAATATCCGGGGCGCACAGGCCGCGGTGGATGCCATGGGGGCCATGGGTGAACAGGTGGCTTTGTTGCTAGCCGATATAAACAAAGCCTTTGATTCGGTGAGCTGGACATACCTTTTTGCGCTACTGCCCCGCCTCAATCTCGGCCCGATATTCCTGTCATATGTCAAGCTACTCTATACTGACATCACGGCTGCGGTGCGAGTCGCGGGGGCGGTGTCAGAGACGTTTCGCATTGGACGGGGGACCCGGCAGGGGTGTCCTCTATCCCCTTACTTGTTCGCCCCCGCCATGGAGCCTCTGGCCGCTTGGGTGCGCATAGATGCACAGATGCGAGGCTTTGTGTGGACCGGGGACCTCTCTGATAGGATCGCGTTGTACGCGGACGATGTCCTCTTCTTTCTTACTGACCTGCGATGCTCGGGGCCGCGGGTGTTGGAGATAATGCGGGTCTTTGGGGAGGTCTCGGGCCTTTACCTGAACCTACCCAAATCCACCCTGTGGGTCCTTGGGGGTGGTGCTGTGACGGACCCCTGGACATCGGGACTGCAGGTAGCTGCCGGCGGTTTGAAATATCTGGGGGTGTTCCTGTCGGAATCGGTGAGCCTTACCTGGGAACGCAACATAATGCCTGTTTGGGAGCGGGTTCAAGCAGATGTGAAAACGTGGTCTCGGATGCCCCTCACTATCTTTGGTAGGTCCACAATTTTCAAAATGGTGGCACTTCCACGCCTCCTATATCAGCTGCAGAATTATCCCCACCCTATCACACCTCAGTGGTTTCGGCAGGTCAACTCTGTCTTGGGACGCTTCCTGTGGGCTGGGGGGGCTGCCAGGGTGGCGCTGCGTACGTGCTTCTTATCTACATATTGCGGAGGACTTGCCACCTCGGACCTTCTGTCCTATTATCAAGCTTCCTACCTGCTCATCCTAAATGACTGGTGGTACAGCGACAGCAGCGACCCGGCTTACGCCCTAGAGCGCGCACTGATGGGCAACAATACGCTCCACACGATCCTCTACTCAGCCCGGCTGCGGCGGACATTGCCTAGTGTTACGAAAACTGTCTTCGCTGTGTGGCGCCAGGCGTTACGTCGCATGGGCTGGTGGGGTAGACTAACTGCAGAAACACCGTTGTGGCATAATGGACGACTCCCCGAACTTGCCTCGCTGTCAGGATTTGACGGCTGGGACACAATCGGGATCTCGTTGCTGGGACATGTGATGTCCGGAGCTACGCTCAAATCGTTCCAGGAGCTCAGTGCAGAGTTCCGCATGCCCCGGACCCAGTTTTTTCGCTATCTGCAATTTAGACATGCACTGGCACCCAGCATTGACAATCTAGACTCACTTCCTGAATTTAGCCCGATTGAGGCGAAGGTCTTCATGGGCGACCTGGGGGATAAAAAGGTATCCCGTATATATCAAACGATGGTCACTCACTGCTCCTCCACCCTTCTTCACCTGCGGATGGCCTGGGAGGCTGACATTGGCCCCATGGATGAGGATGATTGGAGGGAGGCCCTGGAGTCCCCGCGGGGGACTGCCATCGCAATCCGGCTCAGGTTAATCCAATTCAAAATTCTCCATAGGGCTTACTATACCCGTGAGCGGCTGTGGAAGGCAGGACTGATTGGGTCGCCGGAATGTCTGCGCTGTGGGGCGGCGGTGGGTACACTGCTCCATACGGTATGGTCGTGTCCTACAATAGTTGGTTTCTGGAGGGGTGTATGGAACTGCCTGTCTGAAGTACTGAATTGGGACCTCCCACGTACTCATCGCCTAGGGCTACTTCACATCCTTGAAGGGGTTGGTGGGAACATATATAAACGCCACTTGTTGCTATTGGGGTTAGTATTGGCCAAAGGGGATCTGGCCCGTGCTTGGAAGGACGAGAAGGCCCCTCCCCTGTGTGCATGGAGAGCCGGATTAGACTTTTGTATGGGTCTAGAACGACCAATATTCGAAGCACGAGGATGCCCCCGCAAGCACTTCAAGATATGGAAGAGGTGGGCTGACTATAGGGAATTGACACTAGATCCCCCAGCGGAACCTGAGGAAGATCCCTAGGCACACACCTTCAAATGGGCCTGTGAAATGCGTCATATCTGCCACACCACGACCAAGCACTGATGCTCCTTCTACACACGTGCACAGGGTTAGGGAGGGATAACGGGGAGGTAACAGGGAGATTGGGTGGTGGGAGTTCGGGGGGGTAGGGGTGGGGGGGTAAGTTCCCATTGTTCGTGTTTTACTATAACTCTTGATTGGACTCTGGCCCTGTGATGTAAATTGTATCAAGATGCCTGGTGGTTTCTCCTGACTGTGGGGTGCCACGTTTATTGCTCTGCCTAATTCAATCAATAAAAATCTGTTGTGAAAAAAAAAACAGATCAAAGCACAAACCGCAGACATCTAGTAGTGCGAGACCAGTTCAAAGTAAAAAAATATATGGGCAACATCAAAGGAGCATGGTTCGAATACACAAAGTGGATCGACCAGGTCAGTGCTTACCTTCAGTGTCTGGGTAGATAAAGTTGAGTGGGGCAATGCGGCAGGGTGTCCAAGGAGGGACAGTCATTGTACAATAGACTTGGCTCAAACCATGGTGAAGATGTCTATATTCAGACTTAGTCTCTGAAATGGAAGTCGAATATCTCCAGCAGGACGAGGCAGAAGGCTGTAGCCAAACACAGATCCACGAGGTCGACACTGCTTTGGCGATGGACCGCTGAAAATAACTTGCTGCTGCATAGAAGAATGTAGTGGGAGAAGCCGCAAAGTCAATCCAACAGGCAATGCACCTTGGTCCGATAGGTGAGCATGCTGGTCTTAGTCTCCTACTGGTTCTCTAAGCACTCTAAGCACTTCTGGGCCAAAATTAATTTAGGTCCATAGGTTTTGATTTTGGCCCCATCTAGAAAAAATTTGCACCACTTCTAAGCATCCAAGACAGGAAGGGAACAACTTGGAGGGTCAGGACTCACTCAGGTTGGGTCCAGGTGCGGGTTCAAGATGGGGGGAACCCTTTTGTGTCTCTTTGGCTCTCAATAGGGGACGAGCCAACTAGCCAGCGTGAGTCACTCTGGAGGCCCTGGGGCAGATGACGATCCAGTCCTTGTAACCAGGAAGAAGGGAGGAGAACAGCAGGGCAACAGGGCACCAATCTAGCAGGGCAGCAGTTCAGCAGTTCAGTAGAGTGGCAGTCCTCCCAGCAGTACAGCAGTCCACCCTGGCAGAGTATCCACGGGTCCAAAAGTGTACTGATGAGTGGTTATCAGAGGTCCCCTTCAGAGGTCTCTTTTTTATACCCTGGTACTAGAAGGTGGGAAAAGCTTATAGACAGTGGCTTTAGGGATGTGGAATTCCTATAGCCCGACGCCCGGGACATGTTGTTTGGGGTCAAGGGCAACACGTTTCCATGTGTATTTTGTCCTTGGGACAAGTAGGCCCAACCCCCTACATCACAAACCCTTTGACTGCCAGCTCACAGTACCACATTATGGATCAGGGAAAGGTTTTTCCTGCAGTTAAGGTAATATTTGTGTGAAGGGGGCGTGGCCGGACGAGCAGCGAGATGGCCGCCTAAACAGCGAGCTCCGCCGGCTACATCGATAATCCTGCAAAATCCTACTATTTCGAGACAGTGAGCACTACTGGACGGTGCGTGGAGGGGCGGCGAGAGCAGGGGCAGATCCGACCCAAATTTCGGCGGGTTTGGGCGCCCGCCCTGCTCCATAGGAGGCTCCGTGGGGCCTGCCGGGAGGGACGTGCTGCGGGACCCGCTGCATCTGGAGCCCTGTGCGGTGACGGCGGTCAAGTCGAGGACGGGGCGCTGTGGGCCTGACCTGCTGCTAAATCTCCGGTCAGGATAACTATCGGCCGAGCGTCCAGCTCAATCAGGGTAAGGCGAGGCTGCAGCGGGGGCCGGGTCAGGAGCGACCTTGAGGGAAAGCTGCTAACGGCGCCTCTGTCGTCCCGAGCTGCGGACGCAGGGAGACGGCCGCCATTTTGGGCCTCCGACTGCGCAGCAATCACCGGAGTGGGCACGGCTTGAAAGAGCGACGCGAACAACGTACAGTGAAATCGCCGCTCCACGACTACATTGCCTCTGTCGCCTGCTGGGGCTGGGGCCGAGCTGGTGGCACTGCAGGAGCTATAGCCTGCACAAGGGTTGACCTTTACACTAATAGTGTGGCGCTGGGGAAGTTGATGCACACCCACCGCGGCGATACTGGTGCTGCCGAATGAACTGGGCGTAGAGGCGCTGAGGGGATACTGCCCAAATCTGATATTTTATGTACCTGTTGGCCTAAATGCTGCGCTGCCCTGGATCCAAGATCGGAAGCATTATCTGACATTCTCTCTGGACGGGCCGTTGCCCGCGATCCACGAGGTGGGCAAAGGCTGCGGGGGGGCAGGTAGCGACACCTGGCCTGGAGACCATACAGGACACTATATTCACCCTCGGCTTGGCCTACCTACCCGCGAAACCGGAACTGTGAAGCAAGTCTGTGACCACATCACTTGGCAGGCACGCAAACTCGGCGGCAGGCTGCACGTCAGACATGGGGAAGGGAGATCCGCGCCAGCCGAGGCTCACATTTGAGCAAGAAAAGAACATGAAACCGGCCGAACAAGATGCGGGAGCTGCAGGGGGACCCTCGATTGACGCAACCCAAGACATTGACGTGGCGACGCTACTTATGGAGGTGAGGACCAGCTTAAAGAGTATTGATGCGAAACTGGATGGCATGGCGGCCCAACTAGACACTGTGCGAGCACAGGTGGCCACGCATGAAACACGCATTGATGGCCTGGAAAACAGACACACTGAATGCTGCGAGTTTCAACAAGAAACGAAGGCGCATATTGTCAACCTGGAAAAGAAAATTGAATTTCTCTGCGCCAAGGCTGATGATCTTGAAGCACGCTCACGAAGATGCAATATCCGCGTCACGGGCATTCCGGAGACAACGGCAATGGGGAAGATGGAACACTTTATGTCAGACCTGCACGAGCTGTTCGACCCTAACTTGTCATCAGTATTCACTGTGGAAAGGGCCCACAGAACACTGGGGAAAAAAACGCCGTTGGGGGCCCCGCCGAGACCTATACTAGTCAAGCTGTTAAACTATCAGGACAGGGATCAGGTTCTGCGACTAGCTAGGGAAGATTGTACACAAAGGAAACACGATATCCTTTTTCCCAGACTTTACTCCACTGGTGCAAGCCGCACGCAAAGAGTTCATCCCTGCTAAGAAAGTCCTGCTCCAAGCGCAGATCCCCTACTCTCTCATGTATCCAGCTAAACTTCGAGTAGTACATGAGGGCACGATCCACCATTTCATTGATGCGAAATCTGCGCTAAAATTTGCTAAGCACATAAGTAAATCGTCATCTACGAAACGGCCGGACACTGGAGCTGAATCTGCAAGCTTGATGAGCGACAATGATTGAACGGCAGGCCTTAGATATTATTGCTCTTTATCAACATATGCTTTGCAGTTAATGTCCACATGCTTTGCTGCCTAATGTCGCTCTTAGTTGAAATGTGATAATTGTAGGTTGCCCCATGTGGCTTGCCGTGCGGCTACGCACTGTCTACTATTATAGAATTTGCCTGTAGAAATAGTTATACTGATGTAGCCACCCTGTAAACACAGGGGTGTACGCTTGAGATGCCACGCCTCCCAGGGGTATCTCCCGAACAAATTATGTTTCATTGGTTAGGCGCCAACTGTTCAGTTTGTTTGGGCGCTGTAGGGGGGGTTTCGACACAACCTAATTGGGGGGTTGGAGTGGGAGGGGGGGGTGTTGGGATGGGAGTTCGTTGGTGTATAGAAAGATGCACGAAGGTCAACATGTACGACTGCGCGATTGCAATGTGGGTCGGATGGTGGGGGGACATGCACTCGATATGCAATCTGAATGGAGGTGACCAGATTCCTGACATGGAACATTAGAGGGTTGGGTGACCACAGGAAATCTAGACTCATGCACAATTACCTACTACGGCACAAAATAGATGTGTGCTTCCTGCAAGAGACACACTTCAACTCAACAAACTCCCCCAGGCTAAAACACTCAAGGTGGGGTCACTTGCATTCGGCTATATATTCTAATTATGCCAGAGGGGTAGCCATACTTCTGCGGCGTGGGATGGATTGGAGAGAGCGTTCTGTGCTGCTGGATGAAGCTGGGAGATATGTTATTTTACATGGTGTTTTGCTGGGTTCTGAGGTGGTCATGGTTGCCGTTTACGGTCCGAATGTTGATGATCCGGAGTTTTTTAGGGACGTATGGGCCAAAATAGCTGTCACTGGCTGCACGAATGTCATTTGGGGAGGAGACTTCAATGTAGTGCCTGATGACGCGCTAGACAGAAAGGGAGTGGCTAGGCAATCGCACCCACAAGCGCGCCAAGCGCTCATGGACATAGTGAGCGAGGGCTCTCTGATTGATGTGTGGAGAGCACGTAACCCGGACACGCGCCTGGGCACGTGTGTCTCCGTTCATCATGCGGCCTGGTCCCGGTTGGACTTCTGGCTGGTATCTACGGGGGTGGCCACCTGGGTCACGCGGGTGGATATATTGGCCAGGTCTTTATCTGATCACTCCCCCTGCCTCTTGGAACTGGCCATTCCGAGTACCAGACGGGAGGCCTTCTCCTGGAGGCTCCCACAGGACGCATTCCAGGATGCTGCCTTCACGGAGGAAATCAGACAGGATATTGATGAATACTTCACTATGAACACAGGCTCGGTTGGCACTGTCGCGGTCCTCTGGGACGCGTTCAAAGTAGTCATCCGGGGAAAATGTATAGCGCGCAGGGCAGGGGTGTTACGAGCCATCAGAGATACTATTGCTAAACTAGAGGGAGAACTAAAACTGCTAGAGCGCGCCTTTTGTGAATCCCCGTCACCCACATTGGCAGGTCAGATTAAAGACAAACTACTGAATTTTGAGGAAGAGGCGCAAAGGGAACTGAAGTTCCTTGGGAAACAGGCTGAGGCGCGCAGATATGGCGAGGGAGATAGACCGAGCCGCACACTGGCTCGAATGATCAATTCAACCCCTACACCCACGCACATACATACAATAATTGATGACGCGGGGCAGACGCTGACAGACCAGAGAGACATATTACAAGCCTTCACCGCCTACTATGACACGCTGTACAAGACTACACATTCCATGTCCGAGGAGGCGCTGGAGGCCTTTTTGGAATCCATAGCGCTGGTGTGGTTCAATAACTCCCACAGACAATACATGGACCTGCCCATTACGGTACAGGATATCGCAAAGACTATTAAAGCATTGCCATTAAATAAAGCTCCCGGCCCGGATGGGCTGACAACAGCCTTCTACAAAACATACGCAGAGGAGCTGGCCCCACGCCTGCACGCTGTATTTGTTGAAGCGCAAGAAATTGGGATACTGCCGGACTCAATGAGAGAGGCCCTCATCGTCACACTACTTAAACCTGGCAAAGATGATACACACATTGACTCCTACCGCCCTCTATCCCTCATTAATGTAGATGTTAAAATATACGCTAAAATTATAGCAGACCGCCTGCAGCCTTTACTCCCATATGTAGCACTTCCGGACCAATCGGGATTTATCCCCGGACGCTCTACTGCACATAACCTTAGAACTGTGTTCTCCGCACTACACTACTTACACCCTGACTCGCAGGCTGCTGTGATATTTCTAGACGCGACCAAAGCCTTTGACTCTCTGGAGTGGCCGTTTCCCTTTGCCATACTAACGCGAATGGGATTTAGTCCGCTGTTCATAAACCTTATTCGATTATTGTACACCGCGCCTAGAGCCAGGATAAGACTGAATGGGATGATCTCAGAATCATTTTCCATTTCCAGGGGGACAAGACAGGGCTGCCCGTTATCCCCCCTCCTATTTGCCATCGCTATGGAACCACTCGCTGCCCGTATTAGACAACACCACACGGCGAGGGGCATCGCATTCAGCTCTCGCAGTTTGCTTATATCACTGTATGCGGATGACGTGACCCTGTATGTAAATAACCCAAACGACAATCTTAACCCGCTTCTGCGCGAGTTTGTCAGATTTGGTGGCCTCTCTGGGGTATCCATAAACTGGTCCAAATCTGTTATATTCCCCCTTACAGACAAGACCAAGGAGGTGCACTCTGACTACCCCCTTCGATGGGAAGCAGATGAAGTAAAGTATCTGGGAATATGGATCAGCCGGAGCATACAGGAACTCTGGAACCTAAATTTTGGCAGGGCAGTCGCGTGGTTAGAAGGAAAGGTGGCGCTCTGGTCAAAGCTGCCTCTTTCATTAGCGGGCAGAATTGCATTGGCAAAGATGTTTGTGCTCCCTAAATTCCTCTACTTGTTCACTAACGTGCCGATCCCACTGACTCAACCCTTTTTCACGAGACTGCGCTCTAACCTACTGACACTGGCCTGGGCGGGCGGACAAGCCAGAGTATCTTGGGCACAGCTGCCACTGCCACTGAGGCAGGGGGGGCTGGGTGCACCAGACATGCACTTATATGCACTCAGTGCACAGGCACAATACATACACTTCTGGGCTTGTCCCACGCCCTATCAGCCGCATGTGGCGGTGGAAACAGATATGGTATCGCCACTACCACTTAAGGTAGCCCTGTATCGTAAGGCACCGCGCCCCTCGCAGGATGTGAACACGGCTGATATGGTCCGCTGGTCCTGGAGGGAACTGCTGAAGAGATCCAACATCCCTTTGCTATATGCGCCCGCGATACCCCTCACACAGAATCCAATGTTCCCTTGCCTAGAGTCAAACAACAGTGACGTATCCATAGCAGGAATTACATTGCGCACTTTTGCAGACATCTACCCCGAGGGCACGTTTCTAGACCTGCCCGAGGATACACCTGAGGGCTCGTTGTCATTTTCTGACAAGTTCACATACCACAAAATCAAGGCTGCGTGCAGGGCTATGGGGGACCACTTTCCCGTGGAACCGCCACGGCTAATTGCATTGCAGGAGGTGCTGGCCAGGGCGTCCCGCAAAAAACTTGTATCCAGGATATATAATTCCATGCAGGAGCAGGCCCCCTTGGTGGTGCCCAAATCACAAAAGTTGTGGGATGAAGAATTGGAGACGCCATTGACGGATGATCAATGGGCTTTTTGTTGTGGGCAACTGCTGGAGTTGTCACCGAACTATAAACTCCGACTTGTTCACTTCAAGTTCATACATAGGTACTATCGCACCCCGATTTCTCTCCATCGAATGGGACTTAGAGAAGACGATAGATGCTGGAAATGTGGGGCGGTGGGGGCTACCTTTCTACATGTGGCCTGGCATTGTCCGGCGCTCCTTGAGTATTGGACTGAGATATTTGAGGCCACGAACCAAATTCTAGGTAGAAAGGATGTCCCATCACCACTGCTGGGGATACTTGGCTGGGTTGCGGGTACTGCACCTGCGAGCCGGAAACTTCATGCACTGCTGCTACTGTATGCCAAAAGGAGGGTGGCCATAACCTGGGGGCGTAAGACCAAGCCGAAAATTGATGACTGGTTGTCTGATGTGACGTATGGGCATGTACAACTTGGCTCTTATTGGGAGCTGATGCCGACTGCGGCGCGCCCAAGAGACATCTGGGAGCCATTCCTGCAATGGTCCCGCAATAGATCTTCCTCTTTGGAAGCGTCTCTGGAATGCCGGGCTGCGCTGGACTCGGCCTGTTAGCGCGCCTTCAGTCCAGTTTGCTTGGAGCTAGCCGATGAATCAGAGAGCAGTGCCACGGCAGGGACTGAAGGTTGCACTGCTGTATGACGCCTATACCCTAGCAGTAACTGTGCGAGTTATGTCACTGTCCATTTACCGTTTGCTTCTACTGATTTAACTCGGATGTCTACTTGCCATCCAAGACTCGCATTAGCGCAATGATATGTTTATGTTTCTCTATATGACCACTACAAGACCAGTTTTTGTTGATGACTATATTGACATACACCTTTGTTGCAGTTTGTATTGTTTTGTAAAAAGAAAAAAAACTCTTATCCTTTGGTATTACACATCAGAAAACATTGTCAACATTATATGTGTTTATTAATCATCTCGCTAAATTTCAAGATGTGTTTGTAAGTTTTCATGATTTGCAAATGCTTAATAAAAACAAATTTAAAAAAAAAAAAAGGTAATATTTGTGTCCATGTGTTAATGCTGTTCAAACTTGTATTCATGGTTCAGTGAAAGGACAGAATGCTGTCACTCACAGTGAAGCTAGCCGACAGAGAGACAGAATTTTAATAAACACAAAATGTCATGGTTAACGCCAGACCTAATCAGCAGCCCAATTATCAAATAAAGTCTCAAAGGTGCACTCATGTCCTTGCATTAAGTGCAGATAAATGACTTTCAAGAATTCACAAGACTTTACAGAAGTAGGCCAGGAAATAGTATTCCTAGAAAATATTTGTGAACTGCATTTTAGCATGAGCTAAGATGCAGGTGTAGATTTGCTCATGCGAGAATCTGAGTGCTTGCACATTCACTTTCCCTCCAACCATTTTTTCCCCAACCCTGAAAGAAGTTTTATGTCTGCCATTGTCAGGAGGAAATTTCCAACCTTTCACAGTATGGGAAAAGATTACAGAAGAGTTGGTAAAACCCTTAAAATATGCAAATTCGTTGCTTTGCACAGACTCAAAAGGGCATTCCAACCCTGGAACTGATGCTAACCTTCAGCGCAAGTATGTAGATCTGCTGAAACGTGGCAACATAAGGGAATTGCTAGTATTCAAACCCTACTATGGAAGGAGCCCTGGCATAATCAGAGAGGCTATTTCGGAGCTCTTATATAATGAGATTGCTGCCATAATTTGTCACCGCATTACATGGCACTAAAGGGAAAAGTGGATTTTGTTACAGGACAAGTAGATTTATGAAGCAAACTGCCCCATGGACAAGTAGATATTTTATTAAATTCCACACCCCTTGGCCTTTAAGGGCATGGAAATTCCTGCTTCCCCTGTCCGGGCTCCAAGCTGGCTGCAGTAACAACGTGGGGTCGTTGGGTCTTTTGTATGGAGGCAGAGCACACCCAATTCAGTTGCAAGTGGGGCTGGGTTCACCTCTGCCTAACCCCCCCCACCCCCCCACCCCCCATCCTGACAGTAGATACTATATTGAGGCACATATAATCCCCCTATTGTATGACTATCTGGGAAAAATTCACAAAGTCTAACTGTAAGGGCAGGAAAATGCCAACTTTCTAAAAGTGATACAAAAGGGGATGATGGACGGAGCGTTTGAGCAAATCAAACACTCACCCCCAGTCAACTGATCTGGGTTTAATCCATCACCATTCTTTAGCCCACTCAGCCACCCTATTTCAGACATGGCTATATGCAAATCAGTCTGACCCTGTGCCTCATGGGAACAGTCCAGCCCGAACTGCCAAGCCATGTCTTCCATGGACCGGAAACAAGCATCCTGGGACCGGTTTCGGATTCATAATCCTCATCAGCCAGGCTATCTTGAATCCAGTGGCCAAGTGAGCAAGGGACTCACGTCTGAGCATACCCTGCCACACTTAGGGCAAACAAAGCGATACAAAAGGGGATGATGGACGGAGCGTTTGAGCAAATCAAACACTCACCCCCAGTCAACTGATCTGGGTTTAATCCATCACCATTCTTTAGCCCACTCAGCCACCCCATTTCAGACATGGCTATATGCAAATCAGTCTGACCCTGTGCCTCATGGGAACAGTCCAGCCCGAACTGCCAAGCCATGTCTTCCATGGACCCGAAACAAGCATCCTGGGACCGGTTTCGGATTCATAATCCTCATCAGCCAGGCTATCTTGAATCCAGTGGCCAAGTGAGCAAGGGACTCACGTCTGAGCATACCCTGCCACACTTAGGGCGAACAAAGCGATACAAAAGGGGATGATGGACGGAGCGTTTGAGCAAATCAAACACTCACCCCCAGTCAACTGATCTGGGTTTAATCCATCACCATTCTTTAGCCCACTCAGCCACCCCATTTCAGACATGGCTATATGCAAATCAGTCTGACCCTGTGCCTCATGGGAACAGTCCAGCCCGAACTGCCAAGCCATGTCTTCCATGGACCGGAAACAAGCATCCTGGGACCGGTTTCGGATTCATAATCCTCATCAGCCAGGCTATCTTGAATCCAGTGGCCAAGTGAGCAAGGGACTCACGTCGGAGCATACCCTGCCACACTTAGGACGAACAAAGCGATACAAAAGGGGATGATGGACGGAGCGTTTGAGCAAATCAAACACTCACCCCCAGTCAACTGTGTTTTTTGCAATTTCACCCCGAGTGGGCTGGGGATGCTCAGACGTGAGTCCCAGGCTCTCCACACCACTGGAGTCAAGCTATCCAGGCTGATGAAGGCTGATAGCCAGAAACCGGTCCTTGGATGCTTGATTCCGGTCTGGGAAAGACATGGCTTGGTAGTTCGGACTGGACTGTTCCCATGAGGCACAGGGTCAGAGCTGATTTGCATATAGCCAGTGTCTAACCCAGGGTGGTGTGGAGTGCAAATAAAGGATGGATTTAGGCCCAGATCCTTGTACTGGGGTGAATGTATGACATTGTTCTACATTCTGTCCATCAACTGTGTTTTTTGCAACTTTCTAAAAGTGGCATTTTCAAAATTGTAATGAAATATGCAACTTTACCATTAAAGAGGGTTTATCATTACAATGTCATAGACACCAAACATGTCATAGCTACCTGCTCCCAATTGACCATTACAGAATATTAAATGTAATAAGGATGCCCCACTGTCATCTTATGGGAGGGAAAAGCCACACAGTAGTGAAAAAGAAATAATGTAGGAGTGTTTCACTACCAAACATGTAAATCCTAGAAGTACACGTCCAACAGCACCCTGCCCTATGGGCAACCTAGGGCCTACCTTAGTGGTGACTTACATATAATAAAAGGGAAAATTAACGCTTGGCAAGGAGGTTTAAATGCAACATCAATATGGCAGATTAAAGATGCATTTAGGCTGTAGTGGCAGGCCTGTGACAAGCTTTAAAGAGCTACCTAAGTGGGCGGCCAATAAGTGCTGCAGGCCCACTAGTAGCATTTAATTTATAGGCCCTGGGTATATGGTATACCACTCTAAAATCTACAGGGGATTTACAGGTAAATGAAATATACCAATTGTGTATAGGCCAATTTAACAATGTTTTGGGGAGAGAGCACAAGCACTTTAGCACTTGTTTGTCCTAAGGCCAACAAAAACAAATTCAGCAAAAAGTACAGGGTTAAAAGCCGAAATGTTTTGGGATGACCCTGCAGAGAGGGCCTGGTTCAATATGACGCCCTCCAGCCTAAAGTCAGGGGACACTAATCAATACCTCATAGGCTTATCTGTTTAGGTGACAGAACATGGGCATTGGCCCTCTACTGCAGAGGCACAGGTCAGTTCTACACCAATCTGAATTCAGCTGGATCCTTCCGTCTACACTCTCCTAAACCAGTGCATTGACCACTGGGGAACCCTTCTCCTCACCTGTGGACCCAAACTATGCAGCACCTAACCTTTAATTTGCTCACAGATGCCCCCCAGTAGGCCGTCAGTAGCACTATGGCCAACAAAGTGATATGGCCCATTCCACCCTTTGGATCAGATTTGTGACCCCAACCAAATGACCCAATTCACCTTGACCTGATGGAGATGAGGGCCCTCACCCTCAGGGATCACCAGTCTACTATCTGAGTCTATCTCCGAAATTAAGGAAACTATTGTATGTTCTACTACCTGCCACTGGGGACTACCTCCCCCTAAGACCATGGGTCTCTCCTGTGGAGCTCCCACCAGTCGGTGGGTTCTTGGTAGAGACGGGTCCACCTGCCTGTGCCCCAACAGGGAACAATCAAAGCACCAGGGTTGGGAATAGGGCACCCCAGGTCTCCACCTAGCAGACAACCCCTCCCTATTCTTAAGAGGGGCATAGGAACTGTTCTCCCCCACACTAGACTGGGACCTGTCTGGGTCATTGTCTACCTCCTCTGTTACACTGTTGATGGGACTCTGAATCACCCTCCTTATGATCACTCTCAAGTACCTTCTCAGACACTCCGGTACTCACCCAGAGGTCTGTCTCCCTTGCAAGCTCCCTGGAGTCAAACCGCTTGCAGTCAACCAGGTGTTCGCATAACTCTGGTAAACAATGACTGAACCTGTGCTCTCTTGCAATTAGATTGTACCACCCTTTACAATTGTTTACATCACTACCCTTCATCCAAACATTCAGCACCTTAGGAAAGTAATCCACAAAATCCACCCAGGACTGGCTTGGTAGTTTGTGGCTGTCCCTGAACCTCTGACGGTACTTCACAGAGATCCCTTAGCAACAAGTACAGCTTTTATGGGACATACTTTCTCTGGTCACCCACCTCAAGTGTGAGACGTGTGCTCCTCCCCACTATGAGCACGTGTTTCCATAGGCTACCCCCTTCAATCAGTATTCCGCAGGAACCTTGTGCATCATCAAGGCTACCTCATAAGAAGAAAACCATCTGGTTATGTTATCTCTCAGCACATAATTAGGCACCAGGTCTGCTGGTATGTGAACCCTCACTTCTGCAGTGTACACTGGGGGTAACACTGCCACCATTTCTGCTGGATTTCAAAGCTTGTTTCAGCTTCAGGTCCAGCTCCTTGAGAATCAGTTAATGAGCCCACAACAGTTTCTTTTCCTCCAGACCTAGTTGTTTTTCCTTCAGAGCTTTGGCCTCTCTCTGCCTCCACCCTTGCTGCTTGTGCAGCCAGTTCCAGATGGGCCTGTTGCAGCTGGCACTCTCCCTCAGCTCTCCTGTACCCAGGTCCTACGGGGCAAGGGTGGGGAACACACATTGCTTCCTGTGCTGGGCCCAGTAGGGGCCTGTGGGTTTCCCACTTTCCTCTGGTTCTGAGGCCAAGGAAAAAGAAACTCCCCTCTCTCCAGCCCTAGAGCTGTTGCAAAGCAGTCCTCCTCAGGCTGCAGTTCCTCCTCCTCCTCCTCCTCATCATCCAAAGCATCATCCTCCTCCTCCTCATCCTCTGGTGCTGTAGCTTGCATTCTGCGGCCTGATACTCAAACTTGGGATACTTCTTAGGGAGTTTCAGACCCCTCTCCCTGCACAACTTCTTCAGCCCAGCCAACTTGTAGCTCTCAATGGCACTGATATACAAGTCCATCTTGGCAGGCAAAAGCACAAAAAATGTGAGGCAGGAATCAAATTTGGAAAAAGAAACACACATGGCCAATCAAGGAAAATCTTTAAATAAACAACACTGGTGCCAACTTATTTAACTTGGATTCTTGTGTAACACAATCCACTGTATGGCATTGCACAAACACAAATCCTGATCCGCACTGCTAAACAGAAATGTGAGAAATTCAGTTGTTGGTTTACTGGGGTGTGAGCCCTTCTCAAGCAACAGCTACAATTCCTTGCCTGGAAAACGACAAAAAGTCACTAAATGAACCTGTGCTTAACCCTGAGTAGCTTGGCATAAGAAGCAGTGAGGCTTAACTTAGAGGCAATGTGTAAAGAGTTTATGCAGCACACAAACAGTAATAATATGACACGCAACACAAGAAAAATCCCGAACCAGACGGTCACTACTGTAGCTTTGCGCTGGCGGTTGTTTCGGGCTCCCTTTGCTTTAGTGCAAAGTGCAGGTCTTGCACTGGCAGTCGTCACTAGCGGAGTGAAGAGCAGGTGTCACAGAAGGTTCACATTGTCGGTCGTCGCAGGCGGCCAAGTCTTGGAAAGGACGGGTCTGTTCGCGGTCCCAAGAAGCTACAACTTTAGGAAGAGTAAACTCTGATACCAGGTAAGGATCCATGACTTTGCGAGGCACCTCTTGGTGATCATTATCACACATCCGAATCTCTACTAAATTTGAGATAACTACATGAGTACTACATCACAATTAACCCTGCCCCTTTCCTTTATAAGAACTTGGCAGGTGCCAACATCTGTGGTAGTCTCTGTCCGGCCATTGGGTTAAGGACTGATTTCTGGCTTTTATTTCATTTCATTTTTATCCTCTCTGAGACAGTCATCTCATTTTTGGAGCTGTTTGCATGACAAGCAACGAAGCAGACTTGGGACGGCTCTACCGTCTGCCTATTGTAATTGAAGGGGCCAAGCTATCCTCCGATTGGCGGTTCTCCGACCCAATAGCTAGTTTCCCAAAGACCTCCACATTGAAGTAAGCCATCGGGTGGTTACGCATACGTCTCTGCCTTTCTCTACTCGGTGCTCTCTCTGGTCCGCCCTTTTAACAATACTGGCATATCACATCCTCTAGATACACCAGGAGAAACGACTTTTATTCACATGATTTTTGGAGAAAGTCATCTTATTTTTGGAGCTTTTTTGCATGACAAGCAACGAAGCAGACTTGGCACGGCTCTATCGTCTGCCTATTGTAATTGTAGGGGCCAAGCTAGGCTCCGATTGGCGGTTCTCTGACCCAATAGCGAGTTTCCCAACATCTTCACATTGAAGTAAGTCATCGGGTGGTTATGCATACGTCTCTGCCTTCCCTACTCGGTGCTCTCTCTGGTCCGCCCTTTTAACAATACTGGCATATCACATCCTCTAGATACATCAGGGGAAACAACTTTTATTCACACGCTTCTCGCGGTCTGCACACATCTGATTAGAGTATTTGACAGGGTAACAATACTACCTTTTGAGTTGACTGTATGATAAAGAGCGAGGCAGAATTAGGACGACTTTGCCGGTTTCCGATTGCTACCTGGGGGCAAAAGCTAGGCCCTGGTTGGCTCTCTTACGATCCAATCACCAGATCGGTAACATGTTTACGCCGCAGTAAGCCTATAAGGGGTGGACTTACACGCCTTTGCCCATCTCCACCTAATGCATCACTGCGGGCGTTTATAACTTCCTTTCTGGTCCGCTCTCATTTTTCGTCAATATGCATACATTTTGACCCATAACGGACACCGGAGTAACGGTAATTTTCAACCATACGTTTCCTCCGTGGTCCGCACTCTTTGGATTTAAGCTGCTTGCCCTGTCCGTCAGGTTACCTTCCCCTCAGCTCAGTAGGGGACTGAGGTACCGACGGACAGGTGAGTACAGCGGCTCATGGCTCTTTCAGAATAGGCGGTTTGGAGGTCTGCTCATTCAGAGCTATGTAGCTAGGGGATTTACTCTATTGTTATCTCCTATGATCTTGACAGTTTGCATATTTGTCCAGCTAGCGCCCTTTTTTGCTTAAATATTTTCTTACCCTGTATCCAGGCTATACTTTTCCAACTTTATTCGACCATTTGACAAACAACAGTTGGTAGACCACGATGCAAGATTCAGCGCATAGTAATTCCTCGGGAGCTACCCCTATTGTAACCAGATATGTGCAGTTGCTAGATGCCTAGATGGTAACTTTGCACATGTTCCTGGTTTATCAATTTTTAACTTAACATCGTCCATTATCATCTGGCTAGGCTAGCTGAGAACCGCTTTCCTTTCCACGCCCATTTTTTACACAAGGGGATTCTTACAAAGTGGAACTAATACCAGAATAGTGATTCTAAAGGTATTTCTTGTCTCCATTTCTTCAGAGCGGGGCCTCATTACCTGAGCGAGTGCCAGGCGAGGTGAGGCCACTCCCAAGCAAATTTTGGGTGAGTGATTACCTGATAAAACAATGGATGAGCAATGTCTCGTTGGCTGTTATATGTCTCTTTCGCAAATCGTTGTTTTCATATGTTACACTATGTGTCTGTATACACTGTTTTCTTTTCTAGGAGAGGTGATTCTATATCCATGACTCCTGAAGCTATCACTCACTACCCCGTCAGATGGTAGGTCATTCACGCATGGTACGTAGTCCTCACCACACTTTCTGGTTATAGTTGCAGTAGTGTTGTTATCATAGGTCCTGAAGAAAGCCATTTTTTGGGTGAAACATGTCGACGAGTTAACTTACCATCAGGATAGAAGTATTTGCTGAAACACTATCCACACTCTGTTTTTAACTTTGTCATCATGGTGACCGCCAGAATAAAATTTACATTTAGGCACCATGTTAGTCAATTTTAACATATCACTATTCTACTAACACATATTTTTTGAGCACTGCAACTTTCCTTCCCACAGCTCTCCACACCACTACTCTTTGGCTTTCCATCACTGGTGGATCCGTTACTAGAGTTCACTCACGATAACAAGAGTGAGCAACCTAGTGAATACCAGTCCATACTTTAAAAATCCCAGATGATGAAGTTCCGCCAATGGGTGGGCTGATGGGTTTTCTTACTTTCTCTCCCTACTCTTTTGTGTATACACACACTTTTCTTGAGAAAACAGACACTTTCCAGTCCACTCAGACCAATTGCACCCCTTTTTGTGTTTGGGTTTTTGATCATTATCTCACTCCAGCAGAGGCCAGCAGGGCTCAGGTAGGTCTAAATTCAAGTCCAGTTGCAGTAGGTTAGCTAAGCAGTTGGAGGGAGGCCTCTAAAGCTTGTGGGGTCCCCGTAACGCAGACAGGAGGTCAGCCAACTGACTCTTGGAGTCACTGCTTAGCCTGGGATGAAGGCTAGCAGGTCCAGTCTCCCTTCTCAGACAGCAAGGTAGTCCTTCAAGCAGCAGGGCAGTCCACTGGTAGCAGGGCAGTCCTTCTATAACTTCCAGGGGTCCAGGAGTGTTCTGAAGAGTGGCTCTGGAGGGCAAATATTTATACCTGGTGCAAGCTTTTATGTGGGGGGGGGGGGACTCCATTTTCTACCTCCACATCCGGTTCTGTAAAATAAGTTATTTCCTTCCCCCCATCAAGGTCGCAATCTGTCTGGTGGTAGCAAAAGTCAGGGCAGGTCTGGTGGCAGGTTCCATATTGTGTGCAGGAGGCAAAGCCCTTTGAAGTATACATGGGGCTGAGTACAGGACTTTCCCAGTCATCCTGTCAGGATGGCCCATCCTATTCACACCTAAGTCCCCCCTTTGTGTCTGGAAGGAATACACAAAGCCCAACAGCAGGGCTATTAACAGTCATCTGACCCAAGTCACTGGCAGACAGGACAAATTAATGACAAGAAAATGTCAACTTTCTAAGAGTGACATTTGAGGAATTTTGACTTAAAATCTGACTTTACCATTAAAAGGGGTTTTAAATTACAATTAATTTGAGTCCAATGGCATATCTATGTCTGCTACCAATCCAAAGTTAGCATTTATCAAACATAATACCGCCCTGATTTTAGCTGACACCCAGCTTTCTACTCTTACACAGTCCCCTGGTTGAGGTCTGTGAGGTTGCCACTCTTCCCCTTTGCCCGGGGCTATAGCAAGCATGGATTACTGTGACGAATACCCTGAGGAGGAGGACCCCCTCGCTGAGATGCCCTGGGGGAAGGCATTTTATCATGTAGTTGATTCTTTAATCTACCAGGCTGTTGGCCAGGCTATCTCTCCCCTGGAAGATAGGCTTTCCCGACAAATAAACAATGCTTTTTCGCGCCTAGAACAGCGCCTAGGGGATATCCCAGCTCCCGTCACCCCTCAATCCTCGGCCCCAGGCGACACCCCTCCGGCCAAACGAGCCCAGGTTCCGGGGGTGGATTCTGACGCTTTTGAGCGATTACGCCAGGCTTTTCTGGATAGTTGTTCAAACCCAACCGGCTGCGCTCCCTGCTCCCCCCCTTCCCAACCTGCACAGGATGCCCAGCCTGCTGACCCCGATGCTGCAGGGGACGCCGACAACGACCCAGGCCCATCGAGAACCTGGCTTCCCTCACGCCCGGCAGCTACCCCTTCAGCCACTTCGGATATGTTGGATCCGAATGACATTGTTCATCCCCACTCTTCGGAGTGGGTCCCGGGTGAAAATGTTGCTGCTTATGTGGCGGAATACATCCGCAGGCCTCTAGAAAAGGAAGCTCGAAATTGCTTAAGGGCAGACAGAGTGTCCTCGCCCCTCTTTGGAGGGAAAAGTTATCCTCACCCCTGAAATCGACCCCAGGAAGCTTACCTTCTTGTAGAAATTCATCCGAGATCCGAAAAGAGGGATTGATAGGTCTTGGCGGGCTTCCCAGGACAAGCTCCTGGAAGCCCTGGGCCCGGCCACAAGGATTTTGGATATGGCAGAGGAGGCCAAAGAATTAAGCTCTACAATCTCTCCCGAGATCCTCTCCAACTGGGAACGCGAATTGTGCTCTCTCCACAGAGCGCTGCAGGTCACTTCTCATAAAAATTGATCCAAAATTGGATGACCTGGTGGACTCTGAGGCCGGAGCGGTAGCACAGGGCGGTCTATTTGGTGAACCCTTTGTAAGGGAGCTCGGCAAATTTGTAAATACCTTCACGTCCCTCGACAGAGCGCAGACGACGATTTGGAAGGTGTTTCCCCGTGTTTTCCGCGGGGCCGGGGCCGCTCGGCCGGTCGAGGTCACCAGCAGGGTAACCACAAAGGCTCCGGTCAGCAGCAGGATTAGTCCCGCTTCGGGAACTTCTACCCCCTACAGGGGTTGCAGAGGAAAAGGAAGAGGCTTCCGTGGAGGTGCCAACAGTTCAAACCCCGGTGAGTGTTCACCTTTTTTCCCCACAAAATCTAGGGGGGCTGTTGGCAAGTTGTTACAGGGCTTAGTTGTCCATCACACACGATGCTTGGGTTCTTCAGACGGTGCAGGAGTTTCATATAGAGTTCCTGGGGGTTCCCAAGCAACGCTTCCCTCCACGTCCCATTCAATTTTCATGTGTGGATTCCGCCCTAGTGGCCGATGAGGTTTCCTCTCTCCTGCACAAATGCACAATTTCACATGCTGTCCGTCACCCTGAGGGATTTTTAAGCAACATTTTCTTAGTGGACAAAACGGATGGCGGAAAAAGGCCAGTCATAAACGTAAGCGAGTTCAACGAGTGGCTTGTATATAGCCATTTCAAAATGGAGGGGATTCACCTCCTTCGGGACGTGCTTCGCCCCCACGATTGGATGGTCCGTTTGGACCCCAAAGATGCTTATTTGGTGATTCCCATTTTTCATGAGCACAGAAAGTTCCTGTAGTTCCTGTGGCAAGGCCGCATCTACGAGTTCACCACTCTCCCCTTCGGCCTTCCGGGTCGGGACAATTTGGAGGCGGATTTCCAGTCACATGAAAAAAACGATAGAAAGAGGGTCCAAGAGGAAATTTAAAGACCAGGCACAGATACGTCCCCCAGAAAAAGACAGTATGCAAAACAATGGGTAACTGTGGGTCTAAACAAACTATCCGTGAAACAATATCTGACATATAACTCAATCCTAGATGTGATTATAAATCAAGAGATATATGACTCAAGCACTACAAGATACTTCCCTGCTATGAAAGTACCCATCAGTTATCGTACGGTACCGCCCTTGTCATCATCTGGGCCTCCTCACACCAAGGAGAGCATTCTTGCAGCCACTTCGGAATTTTAAAGTGGCTGCCCCAGTGTATTGAGGATTTAAGGAAGGTGACTATGTACTGATAACTACAAAGCAGTGCGTGTTAAAAAAAGGTAATGGTGAGTGTCTGAATACAGTGTGGACTATAAAATTGAGAACAAAGAGGAAAATGATTTATTAGGTACCTCTCATGTCTCCAACATTTAAAAACCAGTGCGGAAACATAGTAGGTTTAACAAATAACTACTATATAAATCAGAAAGGTCAACATGTTTCTGCAGTAAATGGACCCATGAAGGTGTCCGCTGCTTTCATCAGGACCGTATCTCGCTACAGCGTGAAAATAAAGGTAAGTAAAAACGTTTTACTTTACGTGATATATGTGTCACCTGGACGTCCTTGGGTAAGTATGCGTCCTCCTAGGTACTGATGGGTAGGAGGAAGGTACTACGCCTCACCTGGCTGCGGCTCAGGTAGGTTGAGCACCGCTCTAACTGTCGGTACTCCGGGCGTCCCTCGCCGGAGTACCGATGTGAAATGTGAAATCTAGTACAGCCCACCCGCCCTTCTCTCGGGGTAATGACATAAAATTCATTGCTCTCCGTGGTTTCCTTTGGGCCCATAAAAATCTATTACTGCATGATTTTAATTGCTGTAACTGTCCCCTAGAAAGTTCAATTGGTACAGATCTGAAGAAATATAAAATTTTAGTTAAGATTACCATTTTTAATACATTACACCTCCCCACCATTGAGAGGTGGGGGCACTCCATTCTATCTAGTTGGCTCTTTACACTTGTGAGGATGGCATTCCAGTTGACTTCAACAAATTCATTTAAGCAAGTCCTAATCCTGATCCCCAGATATGTTAATTCATTAGTCACCCTTAGGGTCTCGGATACAGGTCTGGGATGTATGATTAAACAAAGAGTGTCTAAACATCGAATTCCTTAACCACGAAGGCGAAACAACGATCAATCCTAAACCACTACTTATTTAACAACGAGTTCCTAAACCACGAAAAATCTATTCTTTACCATTTTACGCCACTATGTTCTTTGAAATACATATCATTTGACATTTAAAGAAATGTAATATTACATTATTTTTCTAATAAACAATTTTTAGTGAATAATCCTTAAATTAACGTATTTTCTTATAAAAACTTTTTGCCACAAGATGGTAGTGTTGCATCACAATAATCCTATCTGTTCATGCCAGTTTCACACAGGTGGCGTAGAAACCAACACATTTAAGTTACATAAAGATAGTTGTGATTAAGGCTGGATGTTCTTTTTATCTTTAATCATACAGCATGTTCTTTTGGCTGCTCATATTAAAGGTTTTATGCAAGCAATGATCTTTAAAGCATGAGTGATTTAATATTAATTTCTCTCTCTTTTACCTTGATAATTTCTCTTCAAAACCAACAACATAAACACAACATGTAAAACAAATCTCACGCTTTTCTTCGCTATTGAATGTTTGTAGATGTTCGAAAGAGTTAATGGCACCTTTTGTTCTTTTTGATGATTTTCAGGGGTTGTTTATTGTCAGTTACTCACTGCAGACCTTTTAATTTTCTGCATTTCCACAGTTTCCGCTTTCTTTCTGCTGATAGAGTAATAGGGGGCCATGAACTTGTCTAGTCGGAGGGGAGGGGGGAGGTGGAGAAGAAAGACTCGTGTTTTTTATTACCCACAACATTTTACCATCCTGGCAGGATGAACGCTGTCTTTAATTTCTCTCTCATCAGTGTCTGCTCACCTCTCCTGGCGCTGAGTAGAGATTCGTGGTTTAGGTAGGACGTTGTTTTAGAAGTCGTGGTTTAGGTAGTCGTGGTTTAGAATTTGTCGTTGTTGAGAATTCATTGTTCAGTTAACTCGGTGTAAAAACGTCGTTGTTTAGGATGTTTCCCAAAGGTCTGATTAGTGCATAGGATTTGTGTCTTAGATCCATTGAGTTTATATCCCATTCGTTTTATCTCGGGTATTGCTACCACTGGGTCAGCTGTTACGATCGCAATGTCGTCTGCATACGCTAACACTCGAAGCTGCTCCTGCCCACAACCTACAGATTTAATTCTCGGGTTCCTTTCTAACACAGCTAAAAACGGGTTTATGTACATTGCGAATAACCCTGCTTCGTGCCTCTTGATATTTATACCGGTTCCGATTCTAAGCCATTAATACAAATTTCGGGCTCTAGGGGTCTTATACACAGCCTGAATTGCTTGAATAAACCCAGGACCAAACCCCATAGAGTGTAGTACCCCCCATAAACAATTCCATGAAACACGGTCAAATGCCTTCTCAGCATCTAACAAGACCAGGCCTTAGGGTGGTGCCCTGTACCTGAGCTGCATCCAACAACGCTACCACACTGTTAATATGGTTAACAGTGCCCTTATTGGGTATAAACCCATGCTGTTTCAATGATACAAGTAGGGTAATGACTTTAGCTAGACGGGAAGCTATGATTTTAGTATAAATCTTTCCGTCAGAGTTTATCAAAAAGATAGGTCGATGGGATCCTTGGAGCTCCTCTGTTTTTATCTTTTTTTTCAAACAATAATATTTGCTTCTTCCCATGATGGGGGAACTACACCACCCTGTGCTTGTTGTAGGGAGGGCAATAGCACCGCTTTTAACTCCTGGAAGAAGGTTCTATATATCTCCAGAGGCAATTTGTCTGGGCCCGCCGCTTTACCATTACTCAAGTTGTTTATTGCCTCTTATAGCTCTTCAATGGTGATAGGATTGTCAAGGATGGCTGCTTCTACCTGGTCCAGCTTTTCACTATCTTAACCCTTGAGAAACGTGTCAACCCCCTCCTCCTCATGGTTGTCTTCTGTATATAGAGTTTTAAAGAAAGTATGAAATACTTCCATATCTCCTGCAGGGTGTCCACCAGATCGCCCTATATATCCCTCACGTTTTGGATTCTCTGTGAAGCTTCTTTGGAAAGAAGTCTTTGCGCCAAGCATCGCCCGGTGGCTTTGCCAATCTCGTATCTTTCCTCCTTAAATATATTATACTTAATAGTAATCTCTTTGCTCCAATATAGATTGATCTTGGCTTTGCAGCGGGCCACCTCTGATTGTAAAGGAATAGTATGTCCTCCCCTCAGAATCTCTCGCATCAGTTCTTCTTCCGCTAGCCTAAGTTTCCCATATAGATCTTGGAATACGACTCTCAGTTTTTTCTGTCTGTGGAGCCCATAACTCAGAACCTCTCCCCTAAACCCTGCCTTAAGGGCATCCCAGAGATAGACCTGCGAGGTCGATCTATGGTTAACTTCCAAAAACTGCTGAATTCAGCCCTTCATAGGATTTATAAAGTTAAAGTATTTTAAAAGTTTCCAGTCAAACAAGAAGGACCTACAATAGGGAGAATTATTATTACTACTGACCGGGATGTTGAACACTAATGGGCCATGATCTGATGTAATTCTGGGACAGACTTGTATTCTAGCACCCAGTAGCAACCCTGATGGCACAAAAAAAGTAGTCCAACCTGACCAGTTTGTTATGAAGATAGGAAAAAAACGTGAAGCCCGTGAGCTCTGTAATGTAGACCATGCATCCCGCAGACCATGATCCTCCACCAAATACTGTAATGCCTTAAAAACGTTGGGTTTCCTACTTTTATAAATCTTCAACACCTTCTAGAGATCTTGGATGCCTAAATGAATATTGAAATCCCCACAGAGAATCCGAGGGGTAGGCCATGATGCCAGTTCTATATTAAGGCCCTCCAGCACCACAGCTTCGTCAAGATTCAACACATAGACAGAACACAGAGTAAACGTAAAAGCCCCCCTGGCACATTTCATAACCACCCAGCGATCCTGAAAATCCACCAATATCCTGCCAGTACCTTGTAACGCATTCTTAGCTAAGATGGCTACCCCTCGATTCGTGGTGGAGTGTTGTGTGCAGGCCAGTAATGTATACCCAATCTCATTAAGCACCCTCCGCTTGTTCCATGGTATGTAAGTTTCTTGAAGACATACTAAATCGGGTTGTATCACCCGTATTTCAGCTGTAACCCGCTATCGTTTTGCATTATTATTTGCACCACATACATTAAATGAACATAAGCACAGACTAGCTTGTATCCTTTTATCCCCCATCATTAACTATTGTATCTCTTCGGTTTATGACCTTATCGCCTGAATTCATATACCTCCATACCCTCATCTTCAGTTTGTCATGGATTGCATTTTCTTTTACACCCCCCCACCCCCTCTCCCAACCACCCCTCGTGCTATCAGTGACGTTTTCTTTCCATTTTAAGAATAGTGTGTCAAATGAATCTTTGCAACTGATGGTGTTTTTAAACATTTAACAGATATGAAGCTCAAGCATGTTGTCTGCTGTATGATTTTGCTTACAAATATAATTTATGTGGCGTGGCCAAGATGGCGGTTGGGTGAGACGTGCCTTTGTATTTCTCCGATTCTGCCAAGCATTTGCTACGGATACTGCTGCCCTGCCGACTCCCCAGAGCCAGGGAAGAGCAGAGGAGAAAGGGGGAACCTCCCCCTTCCTGGCAAGAGCCCAACAGTGCCTGAAGTAGCCTGACTGGAGCTCCTGAGGTAGAGGCCTGCAGGCCGCATGGTTGGACGGCTGCAGCGGAAGGAGGAGGTGGAGATCGCCTGGAGCAAAGAAAGTACAGAGGTGACAGAGCTGGCAAGCACCGCCACTGCATGTGTGGCCCTGCAGGCTGCGGGGCTGCACCGACCGGCCGATATTGCAGGAGCGAGCAGTAGCGCTGGGAGTAAGGAGAGTCCTGTGATGGGGGCCCGGCAGGGGACAGCAGAACCCGCGTTGGTTTCATCGGCTGGAGTCGGCAGATGGTGAAGCCAGATCTTTTGACTGGGTGTGAGTGTTTGATTGGTTCAGATGCTCCGTCCATCACCACCCCCTTTTGTACAGCAGGTGAAGCAGCCATTGGCTGCTTGGTGAGTGGAGTGGAGACAGCAATGGCCGCGGCCCGGCAGCGGTCGCATGGTCGGGCGGGCCTTAGGTAAGGTGGTGGGAGAGAGGTGGCGGGCAGACCGCGACCTCTGGCCGCACTTCAGCAGCGCCAGCACAGCGGGGGGGGGGGTAAGAACTGTGAAGCGGTGAGACTCATTCCTGAAAGTCCAGCAGCCGGTCCGGATCGAGCCGGGACCCCAAGTAGAGGGTCTCCCACCTAGCAGAAGGCAGTGGAGGAGGAGCGGCCCAAGAGCAGCCCAACATTACGCAGGTGCACCGGTGATGGCAGAGGCAGGCAGCTTCGGTGCCAGGGCAGCTCTGGTGGAGGTCCTGTGGTACACTTTGGAGTGGACTGAGTCTCCCATGCACCCAGGGGATGTGTAAGCACCTGGGATCTCTGGGATTTGTTGAAGGCGCGAGAGCCATATGAAGCCACCAACTGAACGAGTGCAGAGTGGCCTTGGTCCAATGTACAAAGAGGTGGACCCACTGGGCCCCACGGCTCAGAGAAGATACGGGGCGGTGGCTCTCGCCGGGTGCTCACCGCCCGGGTCATAGCTGCTTTGCCTGAGTGGTCCCCGCCGGGGACTGGCTCCTGGTCTTGGCCTCCTGTAGGTGTGCACCGTGGCTGACTCTGATACTGATCCCGAGCGAGTCCCCGGGGTGTGCAGCACTCTGATCCATCCCGTGGTACAGCAAGAGATCAAACTGAGGCATTGGTGAGGAGGGACCCCTCTGGACACCTGTGGGAGATCCAGAATTGCGGAGGCGGAGCGGGCGGGGGGATGGGGGTCTGGCCGCCGGACTGAGGAGTGACACCTAGGACACTAATGACTCTGGCTCCGCGGCCTCAGTGAATACTTTGTCTTACTATTCTGGATTTTGCGATTGCATAGTATTACCTCCCCCCCCTCCCCGTGGGAAACTCTAGCAGCAGGGTCGCCCCGGCATTTGGAGGAGGTTCTGGAATCAACGTTGCATAGGCCTGGTCATGCCTGGCGTGGGCAGTCCATTTGGTGACCGAGTTCTGTCCGCCGTGCACTCCATGAAGGATCAGTTTCTGAAAGACATGTATATACGAAACAGGCGGCTGCCTGGAAGCAGCTCTCTGCAGAGTTGAAAGAGGTGCGCGGGACCTGCAGGACGTAGGAGACCGAGTGGCCGCGCTAAAGGGATAAGGAGATGGAGATTATGCAGCAAGAGATCCTCTGGTTGAAGGAGCAACAAATAGAGCTTCAGGCACACGCGGAGGACTTAGAAAACAGGTCCCGCCTGAATAATGTTCGTATCAGAGGGGTACCGGCTCAAGCAGAGGGAGAAGATATGAGGGGTTACGTGGAGGCTTTATTTTGTCACATCTTGGGGTCCAACAAAGAAACGGATAGCCAAATCGACCAAGTCCATAAGAGTCTATTTACCCAGTGCTGGGTACGCACTTCCCGCAGACATTCTGATCTGTGTACATGACTTTCCAATTAAGGAATTGGTCATTCGCCGGGCAAGGGAGGCCCACCCGGTCCAATTCAGAGGCAATACTCTCAAAATGTACCAGGACTTGTCTGCAATCACCCACCACAAACGCAGGGGATTTAGCCCGGTCACGGCCCATCTTAGGGCAAAGGGATAGCATACTCATGGGGGCACCCCTTCCGCCTCATCTTCCCACACGAGGGCAAGCTGTGGCAATAGAGGTCCCTTAGAGAGGCCCTAGAGGTCCTGGACCTTCACGAGGAGATGGCAGTAGAGATGAGGCCTGATTCCTGAGATGACAAGCGACGCTAGCAGTACCATTGGAGCAAAGCAGGGAAATCCTCTGGGAGGCACAAACTGGACACAGCCACTATGGCTAAGGAACGGCAGGCGGCGCTCACTACTTTACCCAGTTTGCCAGGGTCGCCAGGACCTCCATGAACTGCCATGGAAAGCATGGCTGGAGGGATTTGGGATGGCGGAGTTGAGGGGACGAGCTCACTAAGCAGATGCTCCTGCATAACATCTACATCTGGGAGATGGGATCCTGAGGTGAAGCAGATTTAATCGCCTATATAAGTTCCGACTGCCAACGTCCTAAACGAGTTCCCTTACTTGATGGACTGATGTCACTTCTACTGCTTGTTGTTGATCTGTGTTCAATATGGTTTGTTTTTGTTGCTTTTTTTTTCCTCCTTTGCACCAGTTCCTTATAATGTATTACTGCAGATGCGCTTTTGTAAGCTCCAGTCGATTCGCGTTCCTACTACGCCCCCATCTACTGCGCTGTGCGAAATGCTTTCTCCTTGGGGCGAGAAAGTAAAAGACACATAATTGATGGACAGAATGCAGAACAAATCAAAACATTTACCACCAGTCAAGAGATCTGGGTTAAATCCATCATTGTTTTGCTCACCATGCCACCCCAGTTTAGACCTGCCCATATGCAAATCAGTCTTGACCCTGTGCCTCATGGGAACAGTCCAGCCCAAACCTCCAAGCCAGGTCCTCCCTGGACTGGAAACAAGCAACCTAGGACCGGTTTCCAGTCCAGGGAGGACCTGGCTTGGCAGTTCGAGCTGGACTGTTCCCATGGTGCACAGGGTCAAGACTGATTTGCATATGGTTAGGTTCAAACTGAAATGGCACGGTGAGCAAAAAAACAATGGATTTAGGCCCAGATCTCTGTACTGGGGTGAATGTATGACATTGTTCTGCATTCTGTCCATCAACTGTTGTTTTTGCATTTGTCACCCCTAATGGGACGGGTATGCTCAGACGCGAGTCCCGTGCTCTCCATGCCACTGGAATCAAGCTATCCTGGCTGATGAGGGCTAAAAGCCTGAAACCGGTCCTAGGATGCTTGTTTCCAGTCCAGGGAGGACTGGCTTGGCAGTTCGGGCTGGACTGTTCCCATGGGGCACAGGTTCAAGACTGATTTGCATATGGCTAGGTTCAAACTGAAATGCATGGTGAGCAAAAATACGATGGATTTAGGCCCAGATCTCTGTACTGGCTTGAATATAGGACATTGTTCTGCATTCTGTCCATCAACTGTTGTTTATGCTTTCTCCTTGAGCCACGCCTAGGAAATAAAAGGTTCTCAGTCTCAATGTCTGGGGGTTAAACCACCAAGTAAAGCGCGCAGCAGTTCTGTCTCTCCTAGAGCATACAGTGGGGGGGAGGGGGAAATATGCTTACTGCAAGAGAACACCTGATCCCTAGGGACACAGCCCACATGTGCTGCCACTGGTTTCCTTTGCAGCTATGGTCATCGGGCCCCTTGCGGGAGAATGGGGTAGCTATCCTCTTAGTCTTAGCCCAGAAGTTTAATGGCAAAATACTTTTTACGATATCCCTAAACAAAGGGGCGCCTTTTAGCAGTGTGAATACAGTCGGGCTCAGTTTCCTTCACACTGGCCAATATCTACACCCCGAATGAATGGCAGGAACCCTTTATCCTTAATGCGCTTGCAATGTTACTTGCAATCCTGGATTTGGCAATGATGGTTGGGAGGATTTCAACCCGGTCATGGATCCCACTCTTGACTGCTCCTGCCAGGGCTCCTTGCAAGCGGGTGCCTTCACGCCTGACGTCCTTTGTTGGCTGGTGGAGGGGGGCTCTGTGATGTCTGGCACCAACTGCACCCTTTGGCAAGGGACTACAACTTTTATTCTGCAGCACATAAGTCATATGCGAGCATTCACCATTTTCTTAGCTTCCCCGCACTCACGGCTATGGTTGGAGACACAAGCATAGAGCCAAGATCTCTTTTGGACCGTGCTATGATCTCTTTGATGCTAAGAACAGGCGATTTTCTGCCTATGCTTCCTGATGGCGGCTACGTGACGGGTTTCTCCTGATCCCTACAACGATGTCAGCAGTGGGCTTGGTGCTGGCGAAGTATCTCCGCACCAACGATGTGGGGGGCACTCCCCTGGTGTCAGTGTGGCAAGCACTGAAATTGGTAGTGAGGGGTGAATTTATCGGTGGCAGAACACCCAATGGGACAGGAGAAGCATCGTCAGCTGGAGCAGGCAGTCCCAGAGATGGAGGCCATTCAAAGGCTCACAGTCCCACAGGTATTAAAGCGCTTGGACCTCAATAGGGCGGAATCTGCCCATATCCGACTCGTGCACAAAGTTTACCTGAGCAGTGACCAATGACGGCACATGTTAGCCAATGGGCTCCGCACTATGACTGTCAGGATCCGTCAGTTCGATTAGGCAGGCTTCGGGGGAGGAGGAGCACACAGATGAGGATCGATGCAACTTTAAAAAAGTTTTACCATACTCTGTATTCCAATTAGGACGGCTCCCGAGGTGACCCGAGACCTTATCTGCAAGGGATCACCCTGACTCGCTTGCCGGCTGCACTTGTGACCGAATTAGATCCGCCGATACGGGTCAAGAGGTGATCACGCATCTTAAGCCCGCTGAAGCGCCGGGCCCGGATGGCTTTAGGGCTCAATTTTATGAATCCTTTTGCCAGGAGCTAGACCCCCTCCTTACCTGACTTTTTAGGTTTCGCCTGGCCGTAGCATTGCGCAGCAGTGCTCGCACAGGCGAAATCTTATGTTTACCAGTATGGGGCTTTGTCCCGCCTCTCTCTTCCATTGGCTAGCTCCATAAATGGAGGCAAGCCATTGGAAGAGAGATCTGTCTGTCATTGTCGGAGCAGATTCGTGGGTGTTACGGCGATTTTTACTCATCCCGCCCCTTTTAGAACGTCATTGCGGCGGTGGGCGGTGGTTTATTTTTTTTTTCTTTGAAGGTTTTATTTGGTCATTTCTCCAGGCCGACCGCCGCCGGAAGAAGTCCAGGTGAGTGCTCCCCTCCCCTCCCGCTGTCCGTATGCCCGTTCCCGCCCCCCCTCCCGCTGTCCGTGTGCCCGTTCCTGCCCCCCCTCCCGCTGTCACAGCACCTCGGCTTGTTTTCAGTGTAAGAGGCTGCGTCCAAAGGAGATTGCTTTCACTTTGTTTCTCGAGGCCTATTGGAAAAGACAACCATCATGTTGTTGTTGCAGAATGAGCAATTGGAAGTGTGTTAAAATATGTGTTCCACTGTGCGTGCTCGCTCGGTGCAAGCAGATGTCAATTCTCCTTTCATCTTTGTGAGGAAGGGGTTCGGGCGGACCGGAATAACAGGCGAGGAGGCCGGATGAAATGTGCAACGTTTTCAAGTTTTTATTGTTTGGGACACACAGGGTATGAGATGCCAGGAGGAAAGGTCGGCCGGTTGGGTTGCAGTCTTCAGGGAGGGTTGTCGTCGGTAGGAGTTTCCAGTAGGATGCGGGTGCTCAGGTCCGGTGTTGTCCAGGTGTCCCTCGGAGGTATGTAAAAGAGAGAGAGGACAGGGCCGTTAGTCCCGGAGCTATGGACGGTCAGAGTTCTGCCACCGACACCGGGGATGTGTGTGACTAGAAGACATACAGTGAGGGTAGGACGGAGGGGAAGGTTGTGAGGGAGAGAATTATAGAAGGGGAGGAGAAAAAGGGTGATCCTGTGAGGACGGGCGAAAAGGGGGTCTTTTTACAACTAACGGGGTGCTTCTATATTTATATATACAGTGAGGCGGTGAAATTACAAGTGCTTTAACTATCTCGCTATTTACACTATAAACAGAGGGGACACGGAGACTCTGTACTCACGTGGCCCGCTGTAACTCTCCAGTGAGTTACGGCCGCTCTCCAGCCACCTCCTGAGGACTCCACCAGTCTTCGTACCAGACGTCGTCCTCCTCGTCCTCTCCACGGGTCTTCTCCTTTCCTCCGCTCTCGGTCTCGGGTTCTTCGCTTGCGTCCTCCTGCCACGTGTCTGCTGCTCGGAACGTCTTCTCTTCCTGGTCGCAGTCTTTTCTGTCTTCCTGTGGTGGACTTCCGGGGTCACAGGGATCTGCTTCCGGTCCTGCGCACTCCGTCACGGGTTCCTGCAGAGGGAGAGAGAGAGAGAGGAGGAGTCCGGGATGACCGGGAAGCGCCATGGCTTGCTTCGCGACCTACGGATGTGGGAACGCCACGCCGCCCTGCCGAGGCAAGGGCCGGCTCCTTTCTACATCCCCTTTCCCTAGCTGTCTTTCTTGTAGGGGTAAAGGGATGTGGATAACGGGAGAGGTAATCCGCGTTACCCTGTTCCGTTCCCTTCCGATGGAGCGTTTTGAACCGATAGGGTTGCTGGGACAGGAACCAACGGAGTACCCTGTCGTTGTGGCCCCTGTTGCGGGCCATCCACTCTAGTGGGGCATGGTCGGTGTACAGGATGAATTCCCTCCCTTCAAGGTAATACCTAAGGCTCTCCACTGCCCACTTGATGGCTAGGGCCTCTTTCTCAACGACGGCGTAATTCATCTCACGGGGAAAGAGCTTTCGGCTAAGGTAGAGAATGGGGCGTTCGGCCCCTTTTGGGTCTTTTTGTGAAAGGACTGCACCCAAACCCTGGTCTGAGGCATCCGTCTGTAGGATGAAGGGCTGTGTGAAGTCAGGGCTCAGGAGTACTGGTTCGGAGATTAAAGAGTGTTTGAGCTCCTGAAACGCTTTCTGCAACAGGGAAGAGGGATGTTGTAGAGCCTCTTCGGTTCTGGTGGCCTTTTTCAACAGGTCCGTCAACGGGGCTGCCGTCTGGGAAAAATTGGGGATGAATCTCCTATAATAGCCCAACAGGCCGAGGAAGGCCCGGAGTTCTTTCTTTGTCCGAGGAAAGGCTATGGCTTGGATGGCTTTGATCTTGTTGTCCTGGGGTCTGATAACCCCTTCCCCCAACAGGTATCCCAGATACTTCACACTTTGGGCAGCTAGGGTGGTCTTATCGGGGTTAATGGTGAAACCATGATACCTAAGTGACGTTATGACAGCCTGCAAGTGATCAAGGTGCTGTCCCCAGTTGTCGCTGTAGATTACGATGTCATCGAGGTAGGCACCGGCATAACTGAAATGGGGTTGTAGTACCAGGTTCATTGCCCTTTGAAAGGTAGCAGGGGCTCCGTGGAGCCCGAAGGGCATAACCTTGAACTGGAACAGGCCTTCAGGGGTCGAGAAGGCGGTTTTCTTTTTATCTTCTTCTTTGAGCGGGATTTGCCAATAACCCTTGCACAAGTCAAGGGTGCTTATGTAGGTGGCCCTGCCTATGCGCTCGACCATCTCGTCCACTCGAGGTAGGGGATAGGTGTCGAAGCTAGAGACTTTATTTACCTCCCTAAAGTCTATACAGAACCGGGTCGAGCCATCGGGTTTGGGAACCAGGACAATTGGCGAATTCCAGCTGCTGATGGACGGTTCTATGATGCCCATCCTTAACATCACATCTGTTCCTTCTTTGATGACCAGTCGGCGAGCCTCAGGGATCCGATAGGGCCTTTGTCTCACTGTTTTGCCTGGTTCCGTGGGTATGGCATGTTCAACGATGGTGGCGTGACCCGGGAGAGAGGAGAAACTCGTTTGTAGGGTGCTTAAGGACCGTCTGAGGTCCTCTTTGTTTTGTTCTGGTAAATCCGAGTCGATACAGCCTTCAAATGAGAGTGGTTTTTGTTTTGGACTTGCCGTTAGGACGGGACGTGGTCCCTCCCATTTTTTTAGGAGGTTCACGTGGTATATCTGGGTTAGTCCTCTAGTTGCGTCGGTTTCGATCTCATACGTGACAGGAGTCACTTGTCTTAAGACGGCAAACGGGCCCTGCCACTGCCCTAATAGCTTGTGATCGGAAGATGGTATAAGGAGTAGGATTAGGTCCCCAGGTACAAAGGAACGGAGTTTGGTTCCTTTGTCATACTGGTGTTTTTGGGTGGTTTGGGCGATCACCATGTTCTGTCTCACTATCTCCCTTATCTGCCCTAAGTGGGTCTTCAGGTTGTCCACGTATTCGGGCAGGGGTCTGGTACGGTCTGGTTCTGCTTCCCACGCCTCCCGAGCCATGTCCAACAGTGTGCGTGGTGCCCGCCCATATAGGAGTTCATAAGGGGAGTACCCTGTGCTGCTTTGGACTTTACACCGGATCGCAAATAACGCCAGGGGTAGCATCTCTTCCCATCTCTTACTCTCTAGTCCCAACAGTTTCTTGAGGGTGGTTTTCAGGGTGGCGTTGTAGCGTTCCACGAGCCCGTCAGTTTGGGGGTGGTAGGCTGAGGTTCTTATTTGTTTAATCCCTAGATGGGAACAGACTTGACGCATAAGGGAGGAAACAAAAGGGGTCCCCTGATCCGTTAGGATCTCCCGGGGAAATCCAACCCGGGAAAAAATGGAAATGAGGGCCTTCGCAATGTTCTGCGTGGTGGGTTGGCGAAGTGGGACTGCTTCAGGGAAGCGGGTGGCGTAGTCCACCAATACCAGAGCATACCTATGACCACCTCTAGAGGGAAGCAGGGGTCCTATGAGGTCCATCTCCACTCTGCTGAAGGGGACGTCGATAAGAGGGAGCGGTTGTAACGGGACTCTAGGAGGTCTATAACGACTGTTTTTCTGGCACACCGGGCACTCCCGGCAATACCGTTTTATCTGTCCGTACACCCCAGGCCAATAGAACCTCTCCAGGATTGTTTGTCCTGTTTTTTCGTCACTGAAATGACCACCCAGTAAGTGACTGTGAGCCAGAAACAGTACCTTGTCCCGAAAAAGGCTGGTAATGATCAATTGGATGTTTTGCTGGGGCCCTCCCTTCCTGTATAGGAGCCCATTCTTTTTGAAGAAATAAGGACCTACTTGTAGAGGGTCCTCGTTGTCCAGAGCGCGCCCCCAGGCGTCCTGTAAAATAGGGTCCTCCTGCTGGGCTGCGCGGAACTCTCTATCGGTTTCCCAAGGATGGGTGTCCACTTGAACAGGATAGGCCATGGCGTAGTCCCTTCTTTCTTTCTTCTTTTGGCTCTTGGGTTTGGGGGTTTTAGGAGGTGGCCCCAATGAGGCAGGGTTTTGGGAATACGGGGCTTCGGCCCACCACTTTTCCAGGGAGTCAGTGGTTTCGTGAAGAAGACGGGGAAGACCACTATAGTCACTGCCCAGGATGACTTGTTCTGGCAAATTGGGCACCAGGCCGACTGTTGGCGAACTTTCTTCATTGGCGGGGTCCTGTACACGTACTCGGGCTGTTGGATAACTCTTCGTATCCTCATGCACACATTTAATAGCCACCGTGCCGGTCACTGGGCCAACAGGGGTGGGTAATTCCTGGGGCCGTAGGACGCTCTGTCGACATCCAGAATCAGCCAGGGCCATCACTTGGTGTCCGTCTATTCTCACCGGACATCTATACGGGGGAGGAGCTGCTTCGTCGGCGAGACATACATAGTTCCGCTCATATCCAATGTCCATGGGTTCCTCCTTCTGTGGGCATGTGCGGGCTATATGTCCGTACCCACCACAATGGTAGCATTGAGGACCTGGATGTATCGGTCGATGGGGCACCGGATAATGCACCAAGGGAACAGGATCGGGCTTCTTGGGTATGGAAGGTCTTGGGGGCCGGAGGTGACCGACTGATGGGGCCCGGGAAGGGTGTTCCTCCTTACTTCTGTTGAAGTCTTGTGCCCGACTGTAGGCGCTGGCTATCTCGATGGCACTTTCTAGCGTTAGACGGGCGTGCTGTCGTACCCATTTCTGGGTAGCCGGGTGAAGAGAGGCTAAGAACTGCTCCAGGTAAATCTTCGAGAGGATATCCTCCTTCGTGGCCGTTGCTGGCTTCAGCCACCGATTTGTTAAGTCCTGTATGCGGAACGACAGGGCCCGGGGTGTCTCTTGGGGTCCTTCCCGTACTTGTCTTAGACGCACCCTGTATGCTTCGTCGTCTATCCCCAGACGCTCCAGGATACATGTTTTTATGTCCTGATAGGGGGTTTGCCCCTGTACGTTCGCCTGTTGATAGGCTGCTTGTAGTTCCCCTGTTAACAGCGGACCCAGATAATGGCCCCATCGCTCTGCAGACCATGCAGTAGCCTGGGCTAGGCGTTTGAAGTTCGTAAAAAAGAAATCAGGGTCTTCGCCCGGCAGGTACTTCTGCAGTACGACGGAGGGCAGTGAAGCGACCGGTCTCTGTTGTCCCATAACATCGGTGAGACGTCCGATGGCTTGATCCTGAGCTGTGCCCTGGCCCTTTAGAACGTCGTGTAGCTGTCCGCGATCATCCTCAGCCGTCTTCAGGAACTGTTCCATCATCCTACCCAGGACTTCTTGGCTTTCCGCCAGTTTCTTAACCGCCTCCTCCATTCCTCTGGATGATCCCACTTCTGACACCAAGTGTGAGGAAGGGGTTCGGGCGGACCGGAATAACAGGCGAGGAGGCCGGATGAAATGTGCAATGTTTTCAAGTATTTATTGTTTGGGACACACAGGGTATGAAATGCCAGGAGGAAAGGTCGGCCGGTCGGGTTGCAGTCTTCAGGGAGGGTTGTCGTCAGTAGGAGTTTCCGGTAGGATGCGGGTGCTCAGGTCCGGTGTTGTCCAGGTGTCCCTCGGAGGTATGTAAAAGAGAGAGAGGACAGGGCCATTAGTCCCGGAGCTATGGACGGTCAGAGTTCTGCCACCGACACCGGGGATGTGTGTGACCAGAAGACATACAGTGAGGGTAGGACAGAGGGGAAGGTTGTGAGGGAGAGAATTATAGAAGGGGAGGAGAAAAAGGGTGATTTAATTTAATTTAATTGCGGGTTTATATAGCGCTAGGAATCGACTCCCGGAGGAGTATCTCCACGCTTCGACCGCTGGGGAACCCGTCCTGGCTCACCCTGAGAGATGGCCCCTCATGGGTATCTCTAAGGTGCGACCAAGCATCCCCGGCGGTCTGGGGGGGCCGTTGTGAAGATGAGGCAAGCTGATGCCCAGAGTTGCTGAGTGTGGTTTCTGACTAGAGTAGGCACCGAGGCGAGAATTATCGAGTCCGCTGACCCTGGTCCACGACCCTGCCCCGTCGGGAATCGAACCCTGGTCCCGGGCCGTTCTCTGCTTACGGGTCTGCCGCCTCTAACCAGTGAGCCACACTTCTCCACATGATCCTGTGAGGACGGGCGAAAAGGGGGTCTTTTTACAACTAACGGGGTGCTTCTATATCTATATATACAGTGATGCGGTGAAATTACAAGTGCTTTAACTATCTCGCTATTTACACTATAAACAGAGGGGACACGGAGACTCTGTACTCACGTGGCCCGCCGTAACTCTCCAGTGAGTTACGGCCGCTCTCCAGCCACCTCCTGAGGACTCCACCAGTCTTCGTACCAGACGTCGTCCTCCTCGTCCTCTCCACGGGTCTTCTCCTTTCCTCCGCTCTCGGTCTCGGGTTCTTCGCTTGCGTCCTCCTGCCACGGGTCTGCTGCTCGGAACGTCTTCTCTTCCTGGTCGCCGTCTTTTCTGTCTTCCTGTGGTGGACTTCCGGGGTCACGGGGATCTGCTTCGGTCCTGCGCACTCCGTCACGGGTTTCTGCAGAGGGAGAGAGAGAGGAGGAGTCCGGGATGACCGGGAAGCGCCATGGCTTGCTTCGCGACCTACGGATGTGGGAACGCCACGCCGCCCTGCCGAGGTAAGGGCCGGCTCCTTTCTACAATCTTACAATCAGCATTCTGAACCGATAGTCCCGCAGCCGGATGTCCGCAAAATAAAAGATGCAATATCCAGGCTATCAAAACTGAAGTAGGACTGAGCCGTTTGCGTCATCACTTGCAAGCCAAGCTCTGTTCTGAATGTTTTTATCTTTTATTTGAAAAACTGCCTGACTTTAGACAATATCGCTGGTTCGCAGAGGTTAGTGAAGCCTTTAAGCGCATCCCACCAGATGTCAGTTCTGGTTAATATGCTATGTTTATGAGGTGTTTATGCACTGTTTAATACTGATTTATCAGGTAGTTAAAAAGTATCAAAGTGTAAGTTAAAGTATAGTTTGATGCTGAATGCACTTCATTGCCAAAGTTTAACAATGTTTGTGCACATGCATGGACATATTTAATTAATTAATTCTGCTTTAGATGGCTTTGGCATTTATGGGCGTTTAATGCAAATGTCCATTTCATTTTCTGCGTCATTTAACACGTACTTCACTGGCAATTAGAGTGCCGAGTTACTTGCAATGTGTTATATGTCGTGTATGAGTGTGTGGGTCCGTGGGAAGAAAGTGTGTGAGGTGTTGAGTGCACTTTGGTGTGTGATGTTTGTGCCCAAATGTCATCCTTTTGCATACTTTTGTTTGTCGGCCACATGGATGGGAGGGCGGGCCCCAGGGTATTCTGATGCAGACGTCCTGTTTGTGTGGAGGATGCGTAAGCCACAGAGTTAAAATTCCATGTGCTGTTTGCGTGGGGTGTGTGTGTAGTCCACTGGGTTGAATGCTTGTGTGCTGTTTGCGTGGCGGGTAAATACTCCACTGCACTGAATGCCTGTTTGCTTGGAGTGTGCATACTCCACTGGGTTGAACTTCCATATGCGGTTAGCTTGGTGGGTGAGTACTCCACTGGTTTTAATGCCCATATGCTGTTTGCTTGGATAGTGATTACTCCACTGCATTGAATGCCTGTTTGCTGGAGGGTACATACTCCACTGGGTTGAATGCCTGTTTGCTGGAGGTTACATACTCCACTGGGTTGAATGCCTGTGTGCTCTTTGCGTGGCTGGTACATACTCCATCACGTCGAAAGCCTATTTTCTCTTTTCATAGAGTGTATGTACTCCTGTTTGCAGGGAACGTGCATACTCTACTGGGTGTGATGCCCATGCAGAGTATTGGTGTTGAGGGTATTTATGGTTGTGTGTGCCTTTTATGGGTGTGTGCCCTCCGCTCTTACCCCTGTGCCCTCTGCCCTCACCCGTGCCCTCAGCTCTGACACCTGTGCCCTGTGACCCTCGCCGGTGACCATGGCCAGCATGGCGGGGGAGATCGTGGCCTTCCTGCTGGCCCTGTCGGGCTGGGTGCTGGTCTGCCCCACGCTGCCCACCGACTACTGGAAGTGTGTGGCTCTGTCTGTGTGTGTGTGTGTGTGTGTGTGTGTGTGTGTGGCTCTGCGTGTGGCTCTGTAGGTGTGTATGTGTGTGGGACTCTGTGTGGGTCTGTGTGTTTGTGTGTGGCATTTGTGAGAGATTAAGCTATTGGCATTGTAAATGACAGGCCATTTATTTATCTATTTTCAAAACCAACACAAATAAAAATGTTGTCATTTACAATGCCAATAGCTCTAACTTTTTCAAAGGCGAGACCGTTGCATTGTAAATGCTTGTTAATTATTTTGTGACTCGGGCACATTAACAGACTCGATGATGGAGGCGTCCGTATCGGTGATGCTCAAATCATCAAAAGGATATTTTTAAAACATAAGAAATTTGAATACTTTCTGTCGGAACCAAGATCTGATGAAGAAATATTTTCTAAACAATACCATCCAGCACAGTTTGTGTATTTCTGTTCTGTTTAAAAACCTATCTTTTTGTGATTTTCCCTCAGCCACTATTTGTTTACACCGGTCACTGTTCACAATTCACATTGTAACACCGTCTGTGTAACTGTATGAGCGCCCCGATCATTGTATTTATATTTATATATGTCCCCTTTTTGATAACATTAACATTTATTTTTGAAAATTGGAAAGATTATCTGTACATGAGTATTGTGCGTATTAGGAGCCCAACATTTGGGTAGTATATTTTCTCTTTTTTCTTTTCTTTTTTTCCAATTTGTGAGGTCTTCCCCTTTTCTTTATTCTTTTAAAATTCTCCCTTTTCCCAAGTGGTGTACTTGAACCGTTGTTTGGATTATTTCATTGTAACGATTCATGAAGAGAAAGTGGTGCAAATTCCTAACAGAAATAGGTATCATGCTGAAACTTGTAATTATGTTAGTAGAGACCAATATGATCATATAAAACTGACAACTAATTTAGTAAAACGACTTTTAAGAATAATTTACATGTATGGATGTTGAACATTTGTAGAAGTAGGTTATTAACAGTCATTTGCATGTAGCAATCCAAGGGTAAACATTACTATTATTTCTTATTATGATATGTTTCGGTTAATGCAATATTTTTGATTCAAAGTTATTTTATTGAAATTTGAGATTTGCACAATATGGCCATTAAACATGTTCCTTCATAAGCTGCATTCATAGCTTAATACAACAGACTTTTCATATTTTTCCTGAATGTTGCTTTTATTTGTTCTTCACATGCAAAATCTTCCATCCCTAAAGGACATTCTTTTATTGTTTACTGTGAAATGGTTTGGTGAGTAACTGAACTTTAACCTGACACCATGGATGGATAACGTGTAAATTCCCAATGTCTACAAACCTGTGAGGCCTGTAAATCCACTTGTTTCTTATGACCAACATGGGAAAGCATGCAGAAGTGCAGAAGTATCTAAAATGTATTTCGAAATTGAACGAGTGATCAACCATGCGATGACCTAACCATAGTGGAGTGATAATATATCACTAGAAACTTCATAAGGACTATAAAGGATGGATCTAATAAAGGAGGAGACAGCTTTTTTCCTCAATCTGCCTACAGCCCCAAATGCTCTTTTTCCTTGTGAGACGTTCGAATGTTTTCTCTATGAATATAGAATCATCCTCTTTACTCCTATTTTTAGACTGCCTTTAATAATGCTACTGCCATTAGAAGACAGACTGTAATCCTTCTTTGCCAAACTATTGTTTTTCTATCCCCATGTTATAGCCCTTTTCAAATGATCTTGCTTGCTGAACTGTTAGGATTGTCTGGTGAGCATCCAGATTTTACCCCATTTACCCTTTGCCCATGTTTATGCACTTGCCCCTAGTGAACTTTAACTTGATTCCATTTTACCCCTTTTTGTTTTAGAATCTGAATGCTATTAGAACAAGCATTTGCAATGCAATAGGTCTCGCATTAGGAAAGTTTGAGCGATTGGTATTGTAAATGACAAATATTTTATTTATGTGTTGGTTTTGAAAATAGCAAATTAATAGCTTTGTCATTTACAATGCCAATAGTTTCAACTTTCGCAAATGTGACACCTATAGCATTTGTAATGCAATATGTGTTGTATTTACGTGACTTAGATGTAGTGATATTACAAATAACTGTCTTTTTTTAAAATAATTAATACTTAAATAAAAGTTATTGTGCTTTATAATGGCAATAGCTTAAACTTTTGTAAATAACTTTTGTGAAGATTAAAAGCACAATTTGTGAAAATAAAGCGTGGTACAAAATCGGGTTGGGGCTGGGAATATGCAGAAGGGCACATCTGGAACACTCTGTCCTCCCCCTTTGTCTAGGATTGAGGCAGGAGATGTGTTTGTGTTTCCTGTATTTTCAATAAATACAACATACATGAAAAAATGCCAGTTCTGCAGCTGTCCTTATAAATGTCATGTCAGGCTGGGATAATAAACAGTGTGTGTGTGTGTGTGTGGTGCAGGTGATACGTGACGCTGTGCATGAGGTGCTGTTAGGATATGCATCTGGGTTCCCCTGTGTGATGGCGATGTGCTTTGTGTGCATTTCCTTATGTATGGTGTGTGTTGTTGCTGGAGTGCTGCATGCGTGTGTAATATGTGCGCTTTGTTGATGCGTTGTCTCTGCTGTGCATGCGTGCGCCTGGGTGATACACGCGACTGCTGTGTGCATTTAATTGGTCATATATGTGCGTTTGGTGGTGTTGTTTTTTGTGTGCAGGGTCTTTTGTTTGCGCCCGCAGTGTATGCTGTGGGCATGTTTTCTTTTATGTATGCATGATGTGTGCGTTATGACAGAATGTGTGTCCTGTGTGTGCAAGCTGTGTTTGCAGCACGCATAGTAATGGTGTGTGCTTGTGAGTATGGGTTGCTGATGTTGATACACTGCCCTGGTGGGGTGACTAGTGTATGTTTTCTCTCGTTGTGTGCATTGTGCTGGTAAGTCTAGTGCTAATGTGTTTTATTCCAAGCGTGTTGGTGCTTATGGTGTAAGTGGTGTGTATTTGCTGTATGTGCAAGATGCGTGTGTAGCGGAGTTTCTGTCTATGGTGAAATACTCTTCTGCTAGTATTTCGCTTTGTGTGTTAATTAACCAGTGGGTGTGTTTGCATACTTGGGTGTGGTGATGGGTGAGTGAGTAAAATGCTGCTGGTGTGTTTGTCGTACTGTGTGCGCATAAGTTTGTGCTGCTGGTAATGTGTGTGGGAGGGGGAGGGGCATAGAAGCGAGGGGCGCAACCACTTTCTCCAGCAGATAACTGGAAGTCGTTCAGGGAAAGATTTGCTTACAAACCCAGACAGGGAGATCGTATTTTGGGGGACATTAAACAATACATGGGATCCTCCCCCTGACTTGTACTGGAAGACAGTGAGAGATGGCTAAATCGGCAGATGTACTGAGAAATGCCAGCCAGTGTTAGATATGGAGAAATCACAAGGAGCTGTCAGGCAGTCTCAGATCTGCTGCAACCAACCCAGGGCAAAGAAATGTCTGGCTGTGACAGGTCTGGAACAATCATGTCGTGTAAAGTAACATTGAGCAGTTCCGAGTTCAGACACCACCACCCCGGGAGCTTTGCAAAGATGCCCTCAAGCATCAAAAGTGCATTTTGGTACACTGAACACTCCCAACAGCAAAGGCACGTGATCGTGGATCAGTCACTCCCATCAACGTAAGTAGCTGTGGATCGGTCTCGGCCACGGAGGAGAGAGAAGTGACCCATGTACGGTTATCAAACAAAATAGTCGTGGGGGCACAGGAATCCGGTAGGGGAAGGATTCCTAAACCTTGCAACAAACAAAGAACTCCTCGGACCCCGAGCCAGGGTTCAGGAGGTGCGTGCATTTGTGGGTGTATGTGCGTGCTGTCCCGTCGTTAGAGTCTCTGCTCATGGGCAGCTGACGGCTGGCTGACTGTACTCAAATATGGGTCTGCAAGACGTCAGCGCTTTGCCGTGAAATGGATCCCAAAAAAACCAGGGCGGGCGGACGGGAATCCACGATAAAAATACAAGCGCCTCATTTCGCATTTTCATTCGTCCACGCCCATTTATTTGACGACCTGCCACTGAACGGGGTGCTTGTAAAAACAGAAAGCAGCCCGGGCTGAGTGAGAGGGCGGGGGCTGCCGGCGCATGCGCGCTCCGAGCCCCGGCGCCAAAGCGGAGTGCGGAGTGCGGCATCTGAATTCTCGGGTCCCAGGAGGGGGCCCGGGTGAAGACCAGCGCTGCGAAGGAGACACGGAACACGCCGAAAGAGCCCGGTGAGTGGTGGGGGGTGGTGTACGCGCGTGTGTCTGTGTGTGTTCGAGTGTGTCTGTGCGTGTGTCTGTCAGTGTGCGCGTGCGTCTGTTTAAGGGGGGGTGCGTGTGTGTATGCAGTGTGTGTATGCAGTGTGTGTGTGCCTGTGTATGCGTGTGGCTGTGTATGTGCGCATGCGTGAGTGTGCCTGTGTGAGTGTGTTTGCGCATGGGAATGAGGCACGAGAGGGGCACGGCGCCGTGCGTGCCCACGAGGTCAAATCTGCGCTCGTGCACCCTCTCGTGTCTACATTCCCAAATACGGGCCACAATAGGTCTTTCGCTGACGCTCGACCTAAAAACGAATCATCCTTCTGCCTTTGATGGTGATAGGAATCTGTAATCTGTAACGTGAGTTTGGAGCTACCCTTCTGGCTTTTAATCTTGGTTGGACTCTTGTAATGGTGATTCACTGATAACCATCCTTCTTTGGAATAAAAAGTAGACTAAATGGGTGGTTTAATACTACATGCTATAAGATTTAGTGACTGAGATGCTTAAAATGTAACTTATTTGCATTGCTTTTGGATCATTAATACCATCATCAAATTACGTAAAACTGTCTGAATAAATTATTGTGTACGGATGTTCTTCCATTGAACTGTGCTATTTGAATTGATGGTTAGCTACCAATTTATGGTCCTCATTGGGTGGCTAACGTGGTTCTGCACATCCTATTCTCACACCTCCCATCGGCAGAGAAAGATCCATCAGAGGACTATCGTCTCTGTGGTAAAAGGTAAAGCTACGATTTGCCTCATTGTAAAAGGGTCCTGTAAGGATAGAGTGAAGAAAAGAAAATAGGAGAGATTTATGAACATTATATAATGCTTCCGCTGGCTCAAATCTTTGGTAGCAGAGCTATGGTTTGGCCTAGTGAAGTGAGGTGTTAGGGTGTCAGAAATCATTTCCCGGTCCAAGTCCAAAGAGCCCAAAAATGATTTTGTTTGGCAAAGAGAAGGATTGATGAAGTACTGATGGAATATCGTTCTGGATGAAGTCAACGTATAGCAGCAATTGAGTGTGAGTAATAATAGGGATGGACGTTGCTATTGCTATTGCTTAATATTGCAGTTTTGAAAAGGCGGTGTTGTTGTTGAGTGGAGTTGTGAAGCAGTTAAAGTCCATGTATGATTGTGGCACTTAATGCAAAGAAGTCGAAGTTGTAAATGGGTCCGTTGTGGCCTAAGATCTCAAGATATTTGCCTATGTGGTTGTCTCAGTGTAGAAGACACAGAGTAAGTTATCTGCGGTTTAGTGATGTTGATCTTGAGACGTTATCGATAACATCTTGGTAACAGGTTATTTTTTGTGTGTTAGTGGTAAGCAGTTGGTATAGTTGATCTCAGGTGCACAGGGAATAACTGTATCAATTAGGGTGAAATCCTGCTGGTCGAGATTTTATTTGCAGTGAAAGATTATAGAAAATTTAGTTACCTAGTAAGAGTCAATTTCCTTTCGTGGAGCAGACAGTTTTATTTGTTACATGCCCTGCATTGTGATTTTATTTGAGAAATGTGCAGAAGAAAATTGTAAGAGAGGGTGAGCTGCTGCAAGGAAAGAGATTGACGTCACAGTGCGTCGTGCTGCAATTGGTCGTTTGGTCATAAAAGTTGCACTTTTATTTGTTGAGATTGTCGAACAAGAGAATTGTGGGAGAATTTCATTTCCTGGATTTTACATAAACCAATTGTGAATACAAAATTGAGTAAAAATGACCTTTTTTAAAGCCTTACAGAAACTGGTAAAGAAAGATAAGACGTTATCTGTTAGAGCAAAGGTAGAAGCATCACATGAGGGCATGCCAGGATACACTATAAAGATGGATAAATGATTATAGCCATGCATGTGGCTTGAATATTGATACAGTTTACAGAGGAAGATGAGGGTTTACAGTTTCCTCGTTATCGTACATTTAATTTGAGAATCATTGAGAATTTAAGGAGGAGAATGTAGGAAATTATATCACTTCCTAGACCTACCGTAATTGAAGCATTAAATGCATGGGAACACTCGGCTCATCAGAAATAGGAATATCAAGGGAGATACAGGAGAACTATGCACCATTACACAGAAGCTAAATGGGATGCACAACTGGAAATGTGGAAAGCAGGTATTATATATGGCACAAGACTATATCATGTGTTAAAGTTTAAGGAGAAGATAAGAGAAAAAGAAACATACAGAGAGATGACACAGAGAAAGAAGGAGAAGAAAGTGGCATAGATGATGAACTTTTAAATGACTTCCTGTTGAATCGTCCACCTCCATACAATGAGACTGGAAGTGAGGATTTGGCAAATGATAGTACAGCTAAGATTCCAAATGCCCCTGTAATGCCTGAAACAGAAAAATAGTCTACACTTGCCTCTCCAGTATGAGGGAGAGCAGAATTAACAGCTTCACTGAACCCAATTGAGTCAAGCACTCCAGACACTTTAACTGTTCCCTTTACTATTGGACCTCTTGTGCCTCTTTATAAATCTGGGTTACATGTAAATACTGTTCCTATTTTGGCTGCACTAATTGGAGTAAAGATGGCACATGGCAATCCATTAGAACTGACTAGATCTTTGCTTCACATGCCTATGGTTCCGATTCGAAACGCTCCTACAGGTACTAAGAGTACAAGTTCCATCCCAATTCAGACACAATTTGACCCAACACAGAGTGATACAGAGGTTTGCACCTTTTTATTTCCCCAGAACAAGTGGACCTCCTGAAATGAGTTATCATGATTCTGACAGGACTGTGCAAATGGGAATTTCAGTTCCAGATTAATTTGCATTAAATGTGCAACTTGAACAGGGTACACATTTGAATAATGAGGATTTAAATTTAAATACTCCAAGAGAGCATTCAGGATTTACTTCACAAGAATTCAATGAACGGTTTAGAGGATATAGTAACCCAATAAAAAAATCAGAATGCTGATTATTAGCTCCAGTTCCAAACGTAGTTCCAATTCCAGTACAAGCTCCAGTAACGTAGTTCCAATTTCAGTACAAGCTCCAGTTTCTTTTTCATCATCAGCTTCGATTTCAACTTCGATCCCAAATTTGATTCAAAATTTGGTTCAATGTAAAAAAAGATAAAGTTACAAAAAATGATTTTAGGAACACTTAGGGCCTCATTAGGATGGCGGGCGGACTTTGCCCGCCCGCCATCCTCGTGGTAAATGGGACCGCCCGCCATAAGGGCGGGGGTCCCGTGGGGGGTATTAGGATGTGCCCGCCACAGTGGCGGGCACATCCTGTATTTTTAGTATTGTGGCAGGCGGGGCTCTCTGCACTGCCCGCCACAATACTAAAAATGCTTTGCAGCATTTACATAAACAAAGCGGCAGGCACCGCGCGGTGCCTGCCGCTTTGTTTAAGTAAATGTGGGGGGTACCACAAGTACCCCCCGTGTGCATGTCCCCACTCTGCTTCACTCTGGGTGTCCGCAGGGGGCCCCCAGAGTGAACACCGCCTGCCTTTCCATGGCGGCATTGCCACCGCGGAAAAGCATGAAACACAGCCCATGTTAATATGGCTGGCGGTGTCTAATAGACACCATCACCATATTAATCATTTTCTGCCCCGGCCACAAGGCGACCGGGGCGGAAAACAGGCGGGCAGTGTTTTCTCCCGCTGCGGTCCCCCCCGCCATTGTAACATGGCGGGGGTGAATTCAGGTAAGGATGTCTGGCGGATTGCCTCCTAATGACCCCCTAAGTACTTCACAACTAGATACCTAACAGGAGGAAGAATTATTGTTTCTCTGTAAAGACATTGCTCGACAAGCTAGATTGACACATGAGAAATTGACAGAATTGTCTCAAAAATATGACAGATATTCAGAGATCAAAAGTTTTACAAACATCATGTAGATTAGACTTTAGTGACATAGATATTGCAAACATGAGGGTTACAGGAATGAAATTACCGATTAAGGAACTGATGGCACTGATCACGAAAAATAGTGAGAGAGAAAAATTGGAAGGTAGATGGTCGAGAAAGAGGGAAACAAATAAAGTTAGGGTGCAGTCAGGGCCAGATGTTTTTGACGGAAGTGTAGGAAAAATACAGATGCTACCCATGAGAAAAGTACCTGGTGGAGATTATGTCCATGAATGATTTCCCGAAGTTGAGAGAAAATCCATTGGAATGGTACAGACTGATTGAAAGATTTTGTGGATCGATTTGAATACCTTATTGACATGTTGATTCCAGGAGATTTGTGGGATGAATTTAAAGTTTCTGTAGATTGGCCTCTGACAGAACCAGAAAGGGATCCTACAACAGGAGCACCATTTCCAGTGGTATTTAAGAAATACCAGCAGGTAATAAATCACCTGATAACTAAAATTTCCACTTAAGAGAATGATTGAATGCAGATTGACAGAACGACCCAGGAACTGAAAGAATCAGTGCATGCTTATTATGAAAGATTGGAACAGGCTTTCAAGCAGTATAGTGGACTGGATATTATAGCTTAGAAAAAAGTAGGACATTATGTTTACAGATTATTTTTGGCTTGAGATCTGAGATTTCGAATATGATTCAACGGCAATTACTTTGTTCGCAAAACATGCCGTTGGATGACATTTTGCGTTATGCTAAGTATTGTGGAGACGAGAATGCAATGGAGCACAAGAGACTAAAGGAGAACTGATGGCTGCTCAAATAAGATTGATGCAGAAAGGTCAGAAACAGAAAGGTTTTGAAAAACAGCTCCGGTACAGGGAGGATATAAACCACCTCTGATGATGCAGGGTGCTGTTTTCAACCACATATTTCCCAGTCGCAGGGTAGAGGTCGTGGTATCTCAGTAGATTCTAGAACTGGTTTTGATATATCGATTTAGAAGAAAATAAATCCATGTAATTTTTGCTGAAAATTCAGGCATTAGAAACGCGAGTGTAAGTCAATTGTGAATAATGGAGTTAATCAGATGCAGAACGTAGAATATGCACAGTCTTCAAGGAATACCATGGTTCAGACACAGCAGGCACAAGGACATAGAATGCAAAATCCTAATGTGTCCCAATCAATGCAAATGCCACAAGCTCCGATGCCTCAACAGAATGTTCATGTACAAAGGTACAATAGGAATCAGGGTCAACAGACAAATAGAAAATCTTTCCAGAATCAGAATGTAGCACAACAGTATTTGATTCAGTAAGAAGATTTTGCCCAGCCTCAGAGGTAGACCAGAGTAGCCCCTATGTGGATGGAGAGTGGATGCGAATCCAGTCTAAGTACTTGTTGACACTGGTGCTAACCCGCTCTACTGTAAAAACAGCAGAGGGGCCCAACCTACCCCTCTTGGGAGAAAGTATCCAAATTGTAGGAGTGACAAATAAAAGGTTTTCCACCCCAATTTCTGAACCAGTCACAGTTAAAATAGGGTCCTTTGAGGACTGACATTTATTTGTATGTGATTCAAGTCTATGAATCTGCTCGGACGAGATTTATTGTGAAAGATAAATTGTTCCATCTACTGCACACCAAAAGGTATTGAGTTCAACACCAATAAGGAGGATGCTGTTTTTAAACTTGCCTTACAGAAATCGGACATGGGAATGTATCCTCTCCTGACAAGTGAGGACTTCCCATTGAACTGAGAGACACTGTGCTGCCTAAAGTCTGGGACTTTACAGGTAAATATATTGGAATAAGCAAACGTTTTGAACCAGTCCAAACCCAATTTCAGAATTGACATGAATCCCACAATACAATTTGACCCTAGATACTATTGCGGGAATTACTCCTGTGATCAACTCAATGAATGAGCGAGAGATCTTGAAGGAGATAATGGGAAGTCCATGTAACTCTCCCATTAAGGGCTTATAGAAGCCGAATGGCAAATATCCTATTGTGCAGGATTTAGGCAGGTTGAACTGGATTGTTGTCCTGTACTAAGAACATCACATTGAGAAAGGAGCAAGGAAAGTGTCACAGGAAAGATTCTCAGCGATTCTTAACATGAATCCTCCAGCAACTCAAAAACAAGTCTACATGTTCTCAAGAATGGTGGGCTATTGCAGACAAAGGACTCCAAACTTTTCTTTGACAGCAAAACCTCTCTAGAGGTTGCCACATTACGGCATTTCCGATTCAGTACTCTTGGATGACAATTGCATGGCTGCCTTCACTGAGCAGCAAGAATGCCTTTGCAGGGCACCAGCTCTGGGAATGCCCGATTCCAACACATGCTTTGTTTTGTTCTTTAGTGAAAGACAGGGCTGCGCTCTTTCAGTAATAAAACATATGCATGGAAGTAGTTGTAGACCAACTGAACCTTTTTATGCAACTCTTGACCCTGTTGCAGCTGCTTTGCCTGGCTGCTTGAAAGCAGTTGCATCTGCATGTAGGAGCCTTGAGCAGTGTGAAAGGATAGTCATGGGACATCCACTGACTGTATTTGTACCTCATTCAGTGGAGATACTGTTGACACGTACTCGTACACAGGATCTTACAGTCCCTTGACAAAATATGAACAGATTCTTCTTGGCGCAGAAAAAACAAGAAGAAAGAATATAAGACAACAAACCCGTAATCTGTGACGAGATCTGATGTAGCAGATTTATGATGGCTTTATTCGCCATCAGAGGGGGACCTGGTGATGAGATATCCGATTATATTTTACACAACACATATACTGATTTAGAAATTGAAATCCGAAACGTGTACATTGCACACGTTGAATAAAATGACACCAAAACTAAAATAAGTGAAGTGACTGCACCATAAAAACGTGCTTGAAATAAGCAGAAAAAGAGAGAATATACATTCAAAATGAGTATAATTATAATGCTTAATAATAGGTCGCAATAATAAGATTTCTTATAAATATAATGGTTTATTATTCATTTACTGGTGAAATAAAACAAATCTAGTGATGTGGTTTAACGGAAATAGCCATTAAGCTGAAACTTTTAATAATGATGGTAGGGACTAATATGATCATGCAAATAAAACTGAAATAAAATTTAGTAAATGAGTTTTAAGAATAATTTACATGTATGGATGTTGAAAAATTGTAGAAGTAAGCCATTTCTAACAATAGTTTTCATGTAATTATCCAATAGTGATAGAAAGTAAAAAGGAGGCCCCCTTATCTGTCAACTTTGGGACAGGGGAGATATGTTGTAAACCAAATTTGTCCCACAATATTACCACTAAGTTGGTAGGGAGTGGAATAATGGTACCAAGTTAGTTTTTAAATGTTTAAAAGAAAAAAGAAAGCCAGAAAATAGTTGTATGGAAAAATATATATACTTTGTGTATTTATTCAAATGTTAACATTTTATCACAGTGATAACAAATCATTAAAAAATATACATGAAGTATATTAGACATTTCATTAAAAAACTATAAAAATCACATAAAGTAAACATTGGTTAAAAGTTCAAAAGAACATGGGTCCATGTTCTTTTGAACTTTTAACCAATGTTTACTTTATGTGATTTTTATAGTTTTTTAATGAAATGTCTAATATACTTCATGTATATTTTTTAATGATTTGTTATCACTGTGATAAAATGTTAACATTTGAATAAATACACAAAGTATATATATTTTTCCATACAACTATTTTCTGGCTTTCTTTTTTCTTATTTATCTTGACTTGAATTTAAAGAATGTGTGCCATAGTGGTTTAATTTTGCAATCTTTGGTGGTTTAATGACTATATTGGTTGGCCTATGTTTTGTAATTTAGCCTTCTGCTTCATATACAATTGTGTGATTGGTATTGTTAAACATTTAAAAACTAACTTGGTACCATTATTCCACTCCCTACCAACTTAGTGGTAATATTGTGGGACAAATTTGATTATCCAATAGTGAAACATTACTAATATTTCTTATTATGAAATGTTCAATTTCAATTTATTTTATTGAAATTTGACCGTTGCACAGGACTTTAAACATGTTCCTTCCTAAGCTGTATTATTTCACAGTTTAATAGAATGGGCGTTTCATATTTTTCCAGAATATTGCTTTATTTGTTCTACACATGCACCATCTTGCATACCTAAAGGACATTCTTTTAATGTTTACTGTGAAATGGTTTGGTAAGAAAATGAACTTTAGCCTGACACCATGGATGGATACATTGTATATTTTCATTGTCGAAAAACCTGAGCGGCCAGGAAATCCATGCAGAAGTACCTAAAATGTATTTGGAAATTGAACGAGCAGCCTTCACGGTCTGGGGAGCGAGTTCTTTTTTCTTTAAAATGCCTCTCTGACATCTGGTGAAGTTCCATGAAGCTTTAAGAGGGCCATGATTTTCTCTGCAGAAAAAGGACGGGCGGACCCAAATAACTAAAATAACTACTGCCCAGTATCCCTGCAGCCATTTCCGGCGAAAATTCTGGAGAGGCATGTGAATAAGATCCTCAGAAAATTAGTGGAGGACCAGTAACTGACTCACCCTTTACAATTAGGCTTTCAAGCCCATCATAGTACAGAGCTGGTGATGCTCTCTGTACTGGACGAACTTAGGTTGGCGGCAGAGAAGAACAGAGGTGCTGCGTTGATTTTGCTGGTGCGGTATGAGAAGATCCAAATGGCGCAATCTGTGGCTGCCAAGAGTGGGAGTGCCAAGAGTGGGAGTACCAAAAGAAGGAGCAGGGTTCTCAACCTCGCAAAATTTTGGCAAAGCTGGAGTTATTCCAACTGAAGGAAAAGCTCATAAGAGAGGATAGGAATGCAGAATTTCAACTTCAAAGGTAGCTTAGTGTCCTTTTTTTAGTATCTTAAACAATGCGCACAGATTCTCATTTTGCTTGAAATTGGAAAAGACAAATGTGTTACAAATGGACATTTCCTTTTGTATATTGTTTTTCCAGTTTGACTTTAAGTCATACACAATCCAAGCTGTGGAGAATGCGCAAGAAGCCTCAGGGTTTGTGGGACACTCCCAACCAACTGCATCCCAAAAGAAGCAGAAACAGATGTGGAGACTAAGAGAGAGAAATAGGAGAAACCCAGACTATTTTATCTATTCTAGATATTCCCTGTACTGATACCAAACAAAGATATGACTGACCTTCAAACTGCAGTAAACTCTTTCAGAGGGCAGGTAGAAAGGCAAGAGTTTCTTATTCCTTACTATCTCCAGGAAGGAGACTGGGGGTGCCGGGGGACGACTTACCTTCTCCAACATTCCCCAATATCATCAAACCATTCATCATAGTCTCTCTAGGACACATAGAAACATTGATAACATGGAAGTAGTCCTGCTGATCCCATATGTGCCATCATGAGGATTGAACAAGCAGGATGCTAAAAGTCCCAGCAGGCTCAACATCATCTGTACCGAGTTCCAGGACAGATGTTAAAACAGCAGGATCATAGCCCGAATACCGTGGTCCCTCTACTCCAGGTTAAGAAGATACATGAAACTTCACAGTATCCAGGATAGCTCAGATGAATGGGCTCATATGCGAAGGAGCCAGGTGTGACTTAGGGCACGTCAATGGTGAACTCCCAACTATGTTAGGAGGTACATGGTTGTCTGGTTGAAGTACACAACAGCCTCGGGCAGAGGACTTTTTGGTGCAGTGACCCCCTTGTTAAAATTCTTTAGGCGCAAGGACCCCTCCTAACAAAAAATTCTATAACCTGGTACTTCTCCTCATTAACAACCATAAACACCCCCAATTCCCACAGCAAATCATTTTTACAGAGGGGAACTAATATTAAAACAGTGTTTAGCAATCCAAAGGTCAGTGAGCGTGGGGGCGTGGTCAAACGTGTAGCTAAAACAAAGGGCCTCATTGATGAGGGATTGGCGTAGGGCAGCGCCGCAAGTCTTCCTGCTGCAATGCCCTACCCCAAAGTGAAAGGGCAGGAATTATGAAGTACAGTGCATTCCTATTCTTTCCCCATGCATTGGGCACACAAATTGCTTCCTAGCACCAACATATCAATATACAATGCTTTTTCCTGAAACCGTGAAAAACTTCCCCAATCTGCACTCGCTCAATAAAAGTTCAATAAATTTCAATAAGGTAATTCTGAAGTAAATTAAATTATAGGAACAGCATATAATCTCTTAATAACAATTCATGGTGACATAGCAGCTTCACTTTGGTAAATTTAGTCACGTTTCAACAGATAGCCCAAAGTCACTTCGGCAAAGCACCTACGTTACTCTATACGTAAACGTGAATGCTAATTTGTGAGCACAACGAGGTAGCACCTTGCCTGATTTTAGGCAGAATACTTTCGCATGGACTGCTTGAGGTTGCTATGTCACCATGAATTGTTCTTAAGAGATTATACGCTGTTCCTATAAAGCATGCATTATCACTCTTTTTGGATTTTAAGGTTTTTATACTATACTTTTCCACAGTAGTTGAGTGAGTGCAGATTAGGGAAATTTTTCACAATTTCAGGAAAACGTATTGTATATTGAATCATTGAACGCCTCGTGCCCAGGAGAAGAAACCCATAAGCACCAAAACACGGACTACTTTATTTTATTTACTTCTTACACAAGGGAGTGCAATTGTTCTACTATATCTAGATTAGTTTATGATACTGACTAAGCACTAAGACAAGGCACCTGCGAATAACCATGTTGTACGAAGAAATTTCCGAACTTAATAGAGCAGACACATTTTGCTTCATTTTGGATGAAACTAAATCAATTTATTCTTTAATAGTAGAAACTGATATAACCACAACCAGCGCAGGATTCATTCAATCAATCATTAAACAATTATTTTACATTTCAAAAAAGGAGATCAATCAACATCTACATACCAGCACACTAATAAAATACCACAAAGTTCAAAGAATACCTAGGGGATTACGAATTTCACTCAAACCAACATTGTGCACAAATAACATCAGATTCACAGAACGCTGGTATGCAACACTTAACAAGTGTTCATTAGACATGATACTGTTGATGATAAAGGAATTATCTAAATTACTTGAGGATCTCAACAAAGAAGCCAATCAACTTAAGCAAGAATTGTTAGAAGAAAATGACAAAAGATGATTGGGATACAAATTTAGTGGACACCAACATTCAACTGGAACAATACACAAAAGAAAGAAATAAAAGAAAAATCCCCAAATTTAAGAGAGTTACCATTGATTATAAGCTAGGCAAGGTATATAGCTGGGCTGAAGTATATGCACGCAGAAGACAACAAAAATCATACTCCTCAAGGTTCACAGATGGGGAAACTTGGACCTCAGTTGAATCACAAACTAAAATACAACCTCAAGGTCAAAAGGAACACCAACCGGCCAACGAAAGGGGTCGATCAACTTCAAACAGCTCCTCTATGGGAATACTTATTTTAGAGAGAGGCCGAGAATTATCCGTCGAACCCAGGGGGGTTGCTTCAAAACAAAAATATCACCCCAATAGCGAAATTAACGAGGAGCCAGAAACCATAGTAATTAACATCGCCAAATGCAATTTAACCACCTTTTAAATGAAAACATTACAGAAAGGAATGTCTTTTATACCGACATATCACTCTAATGAATTGTAAATTCAAATAGCTCCAATCAGCCATAAAGTCGTTGATTCTTCTGAAACTGTGGTACAACTGGACATACATAACATCTCCAAAAAGAAAAATCTAAAAATATCTAACTTCACAAAGAAACAGAGAAGAGCCATAACTCAAATAGCTTCTAACCGATCGATCACTTGTTGTACAGCAGACAAGGGGGGGGGGGGGCTGGTGATTGTCGACACAGAATTTCACCATGAGAGTGTTAGAGCACATGTCCAGGAGGTCAACACATACATGAAAATAAATTCTGATCCCACCAGAGAATTCAGTAGAATACTATCTTTGAACATAGACAAAGCTCTAACATTTGGAACCATCACAAAAAAGGACAAAAAATATCTATTAAAAGAATATCCCAGTGTTCCATATATTTATATGGTACAGAACATTCGTAAAAATCTTGAAAAACCTCAGTTCAGACCAATTTTTTCTACAGTCAACTCTATCCACGAACCAATAGGAAAGTATTTAGACCGACACTTCCAACCACAGGCTCAAAGGATGTCAGCATACTTAAAAGACACTACAGATTTTTTGAGCACCATACAGAATATTAAATTGGATGAATCCACTCAATTTATCCTGTGTACCATTGACGTGAAATCTTTATATACGTCAATTCCTCACGACTTGGGAATACAAGCAATGGAATCCTTCATCAATTCTGAAAAGGAGGAGAGTCTAAAACATTTTCTCATAAAACTCCTACACTTTTCATTATATCACAGTTATTTTGAATGGAATAAAGAGTTTTACATTCAACCATCCGGTACTTCCATGGGAAATTGTGCAGCACCATCATATGCAAATCTTTTCAAGTACAGATTCAAATTGGATAATATTCTTTCCAAACAAATTTGGACTGAGAATCTGATTATCTATCGGAGGTACATGGATGATATTTTCCTAATTTGGAAAAGTACTGACACCAGTCTATCCAGAGCCTTTGAAAAACTTAACACCGTTGATGAAAGACTAGAGTTCATATCTACATGAGTAAAGAAAGAATTCCGTTCTTAGACGTAGAAGTTGTCATACAAAATGCTCGGCTAAGTACCAGTGTTTTCACCATACCTACTGTAACGGGGCGGCCCGGCCGCCTCGGCCCGTTACCATGGAGGACACTGGGACGGACAATGGAACACGATGCGACCTATCTGTCACTCCCCCCTCCTCATCTGGTCTCCCACAGCAGTCGGACTATCTGGAGTACGAAGGAGGGATGATCCCACGCATGGAGAGTGAGGATGACTGGCCCTTTAAATCAGACCCGGAGTCGGAGTGGGCGGGAGACCAGGAAGAGGCGATCCCTTCAAATACGGAGCGATGGTAAATCAGGGGTGCTTGTACACCGAGGGTGAAGGAGAGCGGAAAGGAGAGAGCGGAGTAAGGACGAGACAGAGAGGACCGGAGGAGCCAGAGCCCGAAGGCGAGAGGCAGAGGGAAGAGGAGACGCCTGGAGGCCCACGTCACCACGAGCCGCCCAGCCACTCACCCGGGGGAGGTGTGTGGCTAGCCCAGGTGCGTAGCAAACTCAGGGGCTGGGTTGGAAGGAGGGGCGACCCCCTGAAAGCGTAGCTGATATCCGTTAGTCTTAAACCCCCCCCCTTATCACTCGAGCACACCCCGTCACGTCTCAACTACCTGTAGGCTGATTCACGGGTTGGTGCACCTCCTCACTCCCTTTCCCGAAGTGGTTCTGCCAAGGACGCTGAACTCACGTGCTGCTTTCTTTTTCTTGTTTATCCTTTTTGGGTCCGGAGTGCCGAGGGCAGAGAGCAAAGACGGACACCTTGGACTGCCGACCCCGCCGAAGCCCGGACGGCTATCGTCGGACAGAGACTGCCACACCCCGAAGCCGGAAAAGCACCCGGAGCCGTTCCCCAAGAAGACCTGTCCCCCATAGGAAGACTTGTACCGATTTCTTGTAGGAGACATTAAAACCCCCTTTAACTAAAACACGTCTGTTGCCTCTCCATCCTGCGCCACGCAAGCCCGCGCCTGCTACAGTGGTAGAGAATGCGGGTATAGGCACCGTCTGCAGTTGGAAGATGGAAACCGTGATAGAGCAACTGGCCAAGGGACAGGAGAGGCTCGAGTGGATAGCCGAACAGCAGCTCAGCTCAGCCCAAGCCAACCAGAACCTGTTGAAGGAAGCGTTGGCTAGCAGAGTACCGCAGCCCTGGGTAGACACCCCCCCAAAGGGATGGCAGCATGGACAGAATCATACCCCATGGATCCGCCGCCATAGCACTACAGAAGTATCAACCAGGAGAGGACCCGGATTCCTTCCTGCTCAACTTCAAGAGGGCAGCTAGAGTCTGTGGGTGGCCCTTGGGTAAATGGCCGTTCTTCCTAGCCCCTCTACTGGTGGGAGAGGCCCAAGCGGCCTACCAGGTAGCCAACCCCACCGGGGATACCCTGTATGCAGAAGTGAAGCGAATAATACTGGATCACCTCGGACACGATGCCGAGGCCTATCGGCTGAGGTTCCGTAAAGAGAGAGGCGCCCCCGGAGAAATCCCAAGACTTTGTTAGTCCGCTTGCCAATGGCTGCGGATAAATGGCTAACCCCGTCGAGTAGCACAAAGGAAGAAATAATGGACCGCATCTATCTTGAACAATACCTGGAAGCCCTTCCCTATGCCACCCAAAGGTGGCTGCCTCAGCACCACAATTTGACGACTGCCCAGGCCATAGACATGGCCGCCACCTTTGCCCGGGCTCAGCCCTGATACCCCGGCTGGGAGCCCGAAATACCAAACAAACCGGCACCCAAACCTGAGTAGAAGCCACAACGTCCTTTGGAACCCCCTCGGCCGAGACCCTGGAAGACAGAGAGCCCCGGAGGAGCAGGACCGCAATGTTTCGATTGCGGCAACTGGGGGCACATCGCACGACACTGTCGCAAACGAAGAACACCTGAAGAACCGATGGAGGTGGGATACCTCCCGAGATCCGTCCTCTTCTCTGCCGAGATGGGGGGCTCCTACAGAGTAAGTGTCAGAGTGAACGGGGCCTTGTTACCTGCCTTGTTGGACTCGGGTTGCAGACAGTCAGTGGTGCAGGCAAAACACGTTACCCTGTCCCAGTACGTGCCCAAGCAAATGGACAACATCCGATGTGTGCATGGCGACGTACGGCCCTACCCTTTAGCGAACATCCCCTCAGGATTCAGGACAGGAGAAACCCAGACGGTAAGGGTGGGGGTGTTGTCTACGTTGCCAGAAGACCTTATCATAGGAACGGATAACCCGCACTTTCTGTCCATGTTCAAGAAAAGCATAGAGCAGACAGGGAGAGACACACCAGAGAAGGCCCTACCCCGAGACACCTGCCCCGCCATGCTTTCGCCTGACCCGTGGGTATTAGACAGAAGCTTCCGCTTTGCCCAATCCAACGACCCTACCCTGTTAAACGCCTGGGAGCAAGCCCATCAGGGACAAGGACAGAACCCCGACCGATAACCGCGGTTCATAATCATCTGCGACCTCCTGTATAGACAAGGCAGCCCTGAGGAAGAAAAACAACTCCTGGTGCCTGTGTCCTTTCGCAACCAGGTCTTATTCTTTGCCCACAGCCACCTGATAGCCGGTCATACGGGCACCGAAAAGACCACCCAAAACATGCTTAGACACTTCTATTGGCCTGGCATCTACAAAGACACCTCGGTTTATTGCAAGGAATGCAGCACCTGCCAGAAGATGAACATGTCCAAACCCCAGGCAGTCCCCTTACAACCATTGCCTATCATAGGGAAACCTTTTGAGAGAGTGGGATGGACCTCATAGGACCACTACCCAAGACCAGAAAAGGATACCAACATGTGTTGGTGGTGGTCGATTACGCCACCCGTTTTCCGGAGGCCTTTCCGCTGACCGCAGCTACCACCAAACAGGTAGCGGAAAGAATGATAGAGTTGTTCAGCAGAGTGGGGTTTCCGAAAGAAATCCTCACTGACCAAGGCACGCCCTTCGTGTCCAAACTGATGAAGGAAGTATGTAAAACCCTTGACATTCATCAGATACGCACTTCCGTGTACCATCCTCAGACGGATGGGCTCGTAGAGCGGTATAACCGTACCCTCAAAACGACCCTACGGAAAATGTTAGAGGTCAGTGGGGCTGAGTGGGATCACATCCTGCCACTCGCTCTCTACATTATCAGAGGACAACGACAAAGCAGCATGGGAGTGTCGGCGTTTGAACTTCTCTACGGCAGGCAGCCACGGTCTCTGATCGAAATGACCAAAGACGCGTGGGAAAATGAAGTACCGGAGGAAACCTCACACACCCTTGAATATGCCCAGAGCTTGAAATCCCGGCTGGGCAAGCTATGGGATCTGGCTTTTGTCCACCTCGCCGAAAGCCAGCGGAGACAGAAAACATCCTACGATAGAGGCAAGAAGTGGAGACTGCTAATGATAGACGACTGGGCACTGATACTTCTTCCGTCTTCGTCTCAGAAGTTTCGAACCGAATGGGTGGGTCCGCATAAAGTCATCGAAACTATAGGAAAAACCAGTTACAGGCTCAGGTTAGGACCCAACAAAACGCAGGTGTACCACATCAACCTGCTGAAGAAATGGTTGGGTCCACAACCCACAGTTGGCCGCGGTGGTACCAGACCCCTCCACCCCAGAGCACCTAGTGGTCAACGATGAGTTGTCCCTCCAACAACAAAAGGACTTATAGAAAGTACTCCAACAGCACGAAGCCCTTTTTTCCAACAGCCCCGGGAGAACCACCTTAGCGGAGCATTGTATCGATACTATCCCCAGTAAAACCGTCAAGATCAAGCCTTACCGAGTACCGGCCTCCCAACGACTGGCCATCAAAAAGGAAGTGGAAGATATGTTGGAACTTGGAGTCATCCGCCCTTCCCAAAGTAATTGGTCCAGCCCCATCGTCATGATCCCTAAACCAGACGGGTCCCGACGGTTCTGTATGGACTTTAGGGCCCTGAATGAAATATCAACCTTCGACGCGTATCCCATCCCGCGCGTGGATGAATTGATAGAGAGATTAGGGGATGCCGGATACATCACCACCCTGGACCTCACCAAGGGCTACTGGCAGGTACCACTACGGGAGGCCGATAGGAAAAAAACAGCGTTCAGCACAAGCGAAGGACACTTCGAGTTCACTGTCCACCCTTTTGGCCTCCACAGTGTCCCTGCCACCTTTCAACGCCTTATGAACACTGTGTTGAAGGAGGTGTCGCCTTTTGCTTCCGCGTACTTGGACGACATCGTCGTCCATAGTCCATCATGGCCCGCTCACATCAACCATCTACACGAGGTATTCAAAGCCCTGGAAAAGGCCGGCTTAAAGGTAAACGCCAAAAAGTCTAAGGTCGCCTTTCAGAAGGTTAAATATCTCAGATACGTCCTGGGCCATGGGCTCATAGAGCCACAGATAGAGAAGATAAGGGCTATAGCCGACACTCCATTCCCTGTGAACCGCAAAGAGATGAGAGCGTTCCTGGGGCTGGTGGGGTATTACCGGCGCCTCATCCCACAATTTGCTAACAGCGCCGCCCCCCTCTCGGACGCATTGCGACACCCGGGGAAGTCTAGTACGCCCATTGTTCCCACAGGAGACATGCATAGGGCCTTTCAAAACCTCAAGCGCGCCATCACATCTGCCCCCGTTCTAACCTCTGCTGATTTTTCCCTGCCTTTCACGCTGCATACAGACGCCTCTGACTATGGCATCGGGGCTGTTCTGTCCCAGACGGGACCCGACGGACACGATCACCCTATCCTGTATGTAAGCCGCAAGTTGTTCCCCCGAGAATTGAAATATGCCACTATAGAGAAGGAATGCTTGGCCGTCAAGTGGGCCGTTGAGAAGCTGGCCTACTACCTGGAGGGGCACCCGTTTACCCTGTACACGGACCGCGCCCCCTTGCTATGGATGCGCGGAACAAATCCAACAATGCTCGGGTGATGCGGTGGTTCCTATCCCTGCAGCCGTATACCTTCTCAGTGAAGCATAAGAGGGGCTCCGAGAACGTAGGGGCCGACTTCCTCTCGAGGCATCCGCTCCCCGAACGTGAGCGTCCAGGGGGGTAGGAGTGTAACGGGCCGTTACCATGGAGGACACTGGGACGGGCAATGGAACACGATGCGACCTATCTGTCACTCCCCCCTCCTCATCTTGTCTCCCACAGCAGTCGGACTATCTGGAGTACGAAGGAGGGATGATCCCACGCATGGAGAGTGAGGATGACTGGCCCTTTAAATCAGACCCGGAGTCGGAGTGGGCGGGAGACCAGGAAGAGGCGTTCCCTTCAAATACGGAAGCGATGATAAATCAGGGGTGCTTGTACACCGAGGGTGAAGGAGAGCGGAAAGGAGAGAGCGGAGTAAGGACGAGACAGAGAGGACCGGAGGAGCCAGAGCCCGAAGGCGAGAGACCGAGGGAAGAGGAGACGCCTGGAGGCCCACGTCACCACGAGCCGCCCAGCCACTCACCCGGGGGAGGTGTGTGGCTAGCCCAGGTACGTAGCAAACTCAGGGGCTGGGTTGGAAGGAGGGGCGACCCCCTGAAAGCGTAGCTGATATCCGTTAGTCTTAAACCCCCCCCCTTATCACTCGAGAACACCCCGTCACGTCTCAACTACCTGTAGGCTGATTCACGGGTTGGTGCACCTCCTCACTCCCTTTCCCGAAGTGGTTCTGCCAAGGACGCTGAACTCACGTGCTGCTTTCTTTTTCTTGTTTATCCTTTTTGGGTCCGGAGTGCCGAGGGCAGAGAGCAAAGACGGACACCTTGGACTGCGGACCCCGCCGAAGCCCGGACGGCTATCGTCGGACTTAGACTGCCACACCCCGAAGCCGGAAAAGCACCCGGAGCCGTTCCCCAAGAAGACCTGTCCCCCATAGAAAGACTTGTACAGATTTCTTGTTGGAGACATTAAAACCCCCTTTAACTAAAACACGTCTGTTGCCTCTCCATCCTGCGCCACGCAAGCCTGCGGTGTCGGCCGAGGCAGCAAAGCTCTAAAAGACTCTTTGGCGGCTCGAACGAGGGCAGAGCGTCTATCGGGAGAGGAGCGCCGCGGCCCGAGCTCAGCCTCCCCTTCCCTGTGGTTGAATCCAAGAGGCGGTGTCCGCATCCGGAGCTTGAGCCTGTCCTCTCCTGTCCCAGGCTGAGGAAGGGGGAGTGCTGGGGGGCTTGGCGGAGGTGGCCGGCTGCCGCCCTCTCTGGGCCTCCCTGTGTGGCGCTCCAGTCGCCGGCTGGTGCTCGGGCTGGGGAGGGGCTTCAAGAGCCCGGCTGGATTCTCTGCCGCGGTCGTGGAGCCTGCTCCGGCTCGGGTGTTGGTTGGCACAGGTAGCGGTCTGATTTGGGGCCTCGGGGCAGGGGGTAGCGCTGTTGTGGGCCGCGTCCGTGGAGCCTCCTGGTGACGCAGCTTGAGGCCTCTCCCGGGTGGGGCACCTGGTCGCCGGATGCTGTGGCACAGCCATTCGCTCCCGGCTGGGCTGCACAGGAAGCCCTGCTGTTGTTGGTGTGGGGCGCAGTGCCCGCCTGTTAAACTTGGATTGAGCAGCCACTCGAGCCATTAAGCCGGCCATTGGACAGGTCGTCTGCTGGACAATTTGGGAGCCAGGCCATGTGATCACACAAAGGGGACTCACCTGCGCAGTGGAATCCATCAGCTGTTTGGGGCCTGGGCCTGGGTCCTCGGGCCAATTAACAACATAAGCCTGCCGCCATTTTGATTTGCCCGAGGGCTTGCAGATAGAGGGGGCTGTTGTCACCGGCCCGATGGATTGCTGGCGCTACTGGTTCGTTGTATGGGTGGAGGCCCTGGAAAAGAGCTACCTCAGTGTGGAGTCATCGGGTGATGAGCGACACGCTGCACAAGATAATCTCTGTTGCTGAAGGAGGCGCAGCTCACAGATGCTGAATATCAGGGGTGCCCCGTGCGCTGGTGGTCCGGCAAGCTAGGTCCCGTTAGAGGGGCGTGCTTGGCTGTCTACGGCTGGTTGCGGAAGCGGCTGGATAAGATTCAGTGCAGCTTGCAACTTGGCAGTGGACGGATTCCGTGAGGACTGGCAACGGGGCGCCCCTTGGAGAGGTTCCCGAGATGGCGGTTCGGTGCCCTAGCGATCCAGAATACGCCGCCCGATCAAGTTGTCTTTCCCCAGAGGAGATAAGACCTGTTACCTAATGATTCTGAAATGGGGAAGGATAAGCCGGGCGCCACAGGCCCGAAACAGAGCACCCTGGACCAGTTTGCGACATCTGCAAGTGGGGGGCCTTCGTCGGGCTCCCTTCCAGATAATGCAGCCTTACTAGCGGCCATTGCCGATTCAAGGGACACTCTTTAGGCCAAGATTGGTGCAGTGGGCACTGAGATCTTATTTCTGCTGCAGGATCTGCACAAGGCTGTTGATCGAATTACTGAGGCCGAGACGTGTGTGTCATCCGTGGAAGATACCATGCTGACCCTCCAACGTCAAGTCAATAAACTGACTGCGATCTCCCAAGACCTGGTGACCCGGGCCGAAGACACAGAAGCTTGTGCCAGGCGCAATAACCTTTGTTTCGTTGGCTTTCCAGAGGGCTGCGAGGGCAGTTCCATGAATCACTTCCTCACCTATTGGTTCAAGGATCTGCTACCGGCGGACAAGATTTCGGCGTGTTTTGTTGTCGAGAGGGCCTATCGGGCGCTCACAAAGAAGCCGCCCCCGGGGGGGAGTCCGCAGCCGGTCATCACCAAGTTGTTAAACTACGCGGACAGGGATGCGGTGTTGCAGTATGCTCGCCTGAACAAGGATCAGCTCGTCTTCGAATCCAGGCCCATAATGATATTCCCAGACTACACCCGTCTGGTGCAGCAGCAAAGACAGTCTTTAACCGCAGCAAAACGGAGGCTATGCAAACTGAACATCTCTTACATGCTACTCTACCCCGCAAGGCTCCGTGTAATTTATAACTCTAAAATCCTTTTTTTTTTACTCACCGGAAGCGGCTTTTGCGTGGATTGATGAGTGGCAACACCTTAAAGCCGCACTCACCGCCTCTGCTGGACTCAGACGCCTCGGTGGGCTCGCAGCGGAGTCGATTGCGCAGGACAACGTTCAAAATACGGTATCACTCAACTTGGAGCACAGTTCCTCTGGTCCTGTGCAGGCCTCTGGAAAGACTAATGGCCGGTGATACTTCTACAAATACATGACTGCATATCCAAGGGCTGGACCTACTCTGATCAGGATACAATAAGTGGCGTTCGATTTTAATAATGGTGGCTGGCCAGTATTGCCACTCGCTCCCCAAGGTTCATGTTCTATGGGTGGGTTTGAGATCCATGGGGGGGCTCCGGGGTCTGTTGTTTGGGTCCTGAGGTTCCCCTCACCGTGACAGATGCTCATTGTTATTGGCAGTACCGGGTGGGGGGAGAAGGGACGTGGGGAGAGGGGGCGTTGGGAGGGGGGATTCTGTTTTGTACAGTTATGTTAAATGTGGTTTACACATGCGGACACACATCCCACTCCCTCTTCGGTAGATTATGGATCTTAGACCCACAGTAGACGTATGTCTTCTTCGCCGATGGCTTCTCATAAAGGTGAATTTTTCGATAGTGACGTGGAATGTCCGGGGGCTGCTCAACAAGGTGAAATGGGGGCAATCCTCAGGCAGGCAAACTACTTGTTCACACCACGGAGCTACATCCATAGGTTCTCCCGGGTCGCACACCTCCCTAGAGGGTTGTCGGATCATACGCCTGTCCGGGTGACACTCCTTCTGAAGTTCCAGCAGCCCCCTTTCTGCTGGAGGATGTCCCCATGGCATCTACATAACCCTAAGTACCAAGAGTGCCTTTATGCAGGGATCCAGGAGTATTTCTCTTTGAATACTGAGTCCACCTCCTCCAGAGTTACTGTGAGGGATGACCTGAAACCTACCATTAGAGGGGTAGGCATTAGTTATAGAACCAACGATAATTGTAAACGTGCCGCTCAGAGGCAGGAATTAGAGGCCCGGTGCGTTTCCCTGGAAACTGAATACTCATTGGCTACCACCCGTCCTTCAGAGGAGTCCGTCTCTGGCGCAGCAGCAGCTGCATCAACATCTGACGGAAGAGGCCAAAGAGATCTGGTTGGCGTCCCAATATCGGATCTTCCAGTGGGGGAATATGACAAGCAAAATGCTGCATAGACTGTGTCAAGCCAAGCTGGGCCATTCGGGGTGAGGACGGTGCCTTACGAACTACCTCGTGGAGGTACTGGGGGAGTTTGTACGTCACTTCTCCGTGCTGTATACCCGGAGAGAACAGGTCTCCGGCAATATCATCAAGGAGTTCCTGCGAGATATTCCACCTCAGCCATTGTCTGCCCAGATGAGGGATCAATTAGACGCTCCCATTACATTGGACGAATTGTCTGCTGCGGTCAATGTGTTGCACCAGGGTCAAGCCCCAGGCCCTAAAGGGTTCCCTGTGGAATTCCTCCCCTTACATATGGCCGCGCTTGGCCTGCATCTACTTGGTGCGATGCACGAAGCCCTGGAAGAGCGGCTGCTCCCTCAGGACTGGCGTCAGGTCGAAATTGTCCGTTTCTTAAAGCCGGCCGCCCACCAGATTACCCGTCCTCGTACCGCTCTATTTCCCTAATTAATTTTGAATCTAAATTGTTGGGGAAAGGCCTGGCGTACCGCTTGCGGTCATGTATACAGGACTTGGTCCACTCGGACCAATCCGGATTTATGTGCACCGGGCCACCCTACATAACATTAATCGGGTATACAATGCGATGGCCCTGGCGCCTGAGTTAGGATGCCCGGCGGCTTTACTCTTGGCTGATATTGATAAGGCCTTTGAAACCCACAGCTGGGACTATCTTTTTCGACTCTTGGAAGCGATTAACTTCGGTCCAAGCTTTATAGCCTATGTGCGACTACTATATACTGCCCCTATGGCATGTGTGCAAATAGCTGGTTATCAGTCCCCCCAGTGCTATCCGATCGGTCGGGGAATGCGTTAGGGCTGCCCTTTGTCCCCTCTTCTCTTTGCCTTGGTGGTGGAGCCCCTGGCGGTGTGGGTCCCGAAGGGACCCTGTGCTCAAGGGCTTTGACTGGCCGCGATTCCAGCCGGACCGCATAGCACTCTATGCGTACGACATCCTGTTTTATATGACCGACCCCTGGATCTCGGGTCCTCGCATCCTGCAGATCCTACGTTAGTGTGGAGCCCGGAGTTGGCACAACTCCGGGCTCCACATTAACCCTGCTAAATCAGTGCTGTTCCCGGTCTGTGGCCATCATGGCAGGGGCACATGGGCATCCCAGTTAGTGCGCGCTTCAGATGGATTTCAATACCTGGGGTATATAGATCCCCCCCTGTTCGCAGACTTCATGGTCACGCAATATAACTCCACTCCTCGCCTGCCTCCATGATGACACAAATGCATGGTCCTCCTTGCCCCTTTCATTATATGGGCGGTCGGCTATCTTTAAAATGGTATCTCTCCCCAGGGTTCTTTATCATCTCCATAATTACCCATACTATATACCGCGGGTGTGGCTTGCACAGATTAATGCCCTACTCAATCATTTCTTAGGGAGGGGGGAGCAATTTGTGTCTCACTCCAGACATGCACCCAATCCACATACTGTGGGAAATTTGCAGCCACAAACATCTACTCCTATTACGTGGCGGCGCATTTATTAATCATTAATGACTGGTGGTATAATTCACCCATGCACCCGGAGTTCGCTCTAGAGCATATGGCTATGGGAAAGACCACCCCTGCTGCATTTCATATACAGCGCGCAGAGTCTCGACTTCTTACAGCATGCTAGTCGGACAACGATCAGGCTGTGGCGGTATGTGGTTCGGCGAATGGGATGGCAGGGGCGGTTGACACAGGCAACGACCCTATGGCACAGCACTTATCTGCACCAGGCGGTCGCCCTGAAGGTGTTCCACCAGTGGGACCCGATTGGCATCTCCACCTTGGGGGACGTCATGCGGGGTAGTGTTCTTAAATCGTTTCAGCGGCTCCAGGAAGAGTTCCAGTTACACAAAACTCCGTTTTTCAGATACCTCCAACTGCGGCATGCCTTGACTCCCTCACTTGTGAACATACCGTATCTCCCCGAATTCAATCCATTAGAAAGCTGACTCCTCATTGGGGATCTGGGCGCTCGTAAAATAAGTCAAATATACCAGACACTGACAACGCACACTCACACAACCCTGCACAAGACAAGGAGGGCATGTGAGGACGACATTCCAGACCCGACGGATAATGACTGGGCAGAAGCGATAGTTAGTCCCCAGGGTGCTGCAGTAGCATCCAGATTTCGTCTTATACAGTTTAAGTACATACACCACGTGTACTACACCTGGTCGCACTTCTGGAGGACGGGAGTTGTGGCGTCCCCCTTTTTCTTGCGTTGCAACAGGGAAGAGGGGACTTTTGTTCACACGGTGTGGAGTTGTACGGCTCTACAGCCATTCTGGCACAAGGTTTTGACCTGTCTCATAGAGGTGTTATCCTGGGACCTTGCCCAAGACCCCCGCTTGGCCCTCCTCCACAGTACTGAGGACATAGGTGGCAATCGGCACAAGCAACATCTACTGTTCCTAGCCATCGCCAAACGGGATATTGCACAACTATGGAAGGGGACCTCTCCTCCGACAATGGTAAAAGTGGCGAGGAGAACTGGATAAGAGTATGGGAGCTGAAATGGCAGTATTCCAGGCATGGGGCTGTCCCCAAAAGCATAGGACAATTTGGTCTTGATAGGCTGCATATATGGGTATTGACCTTCCGCCTCTGCCATCCCAATCCCTGTTAGGGTGGTTCACTGGGCCTTCTGCAGTTTTCTATGTATAATGTGTTCTCTTGTCCTTCTGGGTGTATAAAGGATTTGATAGTTGTTTGCCAAGGCGGGTGGGGTGGGGTAGTCTGCGTACAGTTCTTAGTGTGTTTTCTTTTGTTTTGCATACAAAGTGTACTCACATGTAATCCTGTAATATTATGTCGTTTTATGTGGACTTTGTCGGGCCCTCTCCCATGTGGTACTCTCAAAACTAAAAAAATAAACTGTTTAACAAAAATAATGTCCATGTGGACTAGTGTATGTGAGCAAAGCAAAATAAAAACGCGTTTAATGGAACAAAAAAGTACCATACATACTAAGAATTCCAAATCCACAGTTGCAGTACACTTTAATTCCAACGATCATAATATCTGCCAATTAAGGTTTTTGATTCTCGAACAGGTACCAGTTAAGGCTGGCAGAGACAACTCCAAATACCTGCTCCAAAGAGAGGTTCACTGGATAAATTGTCTGGGTTCGGTTAAACCAAAAGGATTAAATGAACGGATGGACTGTAATTGTTTTTTATGAATGATCAACGTAAGTTTCTGTTATCCTATGTTTAGAAATTTTTCTCTTATATGCTCACAAGATTGAATGGCACACTCTACTATTGCGTCTGTCCTTTATCTTACCTTTTTTCATTGTGTTTTTTAACTTAATTTCTTTTGAATGACATGCATCATCACACCGAAATACTAATGCGCACGATTTTCAAAAATGTTCGATAATGTCATGTTACGGTAGCACATCTCTGTGATGCATTACTCATTTTGTAAGGGCATTTTCTCACGGAATAATGATTTTTCTTTATTATTTTCAGTTTCAGAAGGATTTTCTCAACCTTCATTCTCAACCTTCATTTTCAGCCTACACTGTGCTCTCATAGCGCTATTCAATTGTAGCTTCCACTTTTTATTTTGTATTTTCTCTTTTTTTACCGCAGCACACTTGCGTTTTGACTTGAAAATTGTTTTATATTTCACTGAAACCTTAACGTTTGTTCACTTCCAGCGTGCTACGTACACTACCCGTCTGCTTAACAACGCGACGCAGAGATCACAGTGGGTGCACTTTTCCGTTTTCATTCAGCGCGTGCGTACGCGTTCACTTGGAAGGTAGGTGGGAGCCCTGTCTACGGAATTGTTTGCAATTTCGAGTATTGGGAACTAGTTGTGACAATATTTGTGTTTCAGCTCCATTTCGGCAGCTACACGCAAGTACTTGTTTAAGGAGGAATGTCTTGGCTAAAAATGTGAGCATTCGTAAAACACGCTACCTTTTACAAGGTAGGTTAACCATTTATCGCATCCCTAGTTAGTGCCACGTCTCGACTTCACTTTGGTGAAGTTAGTCACTTTTCCACAGATAGCTCAATGTCACTTCTGCAAAGCGCCTACGTTCCTCGATACTTAAACGTGAATGTTAATTTTTAGCACAACGAGCTAGCACCTTGCCTGATTTCAGGCAGAATACTCTTGCATAGACTGCTTGAGGTAGCTACATCACCATGAATTGTTCTTAAGAGATTATACGCTGTTCATAAAAAGCTTGAAATATCACTCTTTTTGGATTTTAGGGTTTTTATACTATACTTTTCCACTAGATTCACAGAGTACAACTTTTCATTTCTCGTTGTGCACTTAATACTTCACCTCGACTAGACTGGGTAACACAGATTGAGCACCCTATGTAAATTGGATTCTATTTATTTTGGCACATAAGTATGTCACCTTTCATTTGGTACACCTACTATTATTTCACCTCAGCTGTAGGCTACCTCAAGTTTTAAGGTGGTATTCAGTTTCTAAGATTAGTATACTTTATTATTTTTGCAGGAGAAAGCCCCTGACGAAGGACTCAGCCCGAAATGCATTGGGCATGTTGTCCAAAGAAGGTTCTAAAGAGAATACTGTAAAATTGTAATGTGATCATAACATTACCATAACTGATTATAAATAAAAAGACCAAAAAAAATAAAATGAATGAAAAATTCAAATCACTTCTGAATTACCTTATTGAAATTTATTGAACTTTTATTGAGTGAGTGCATATTGGGGACGTTATTCACGGTTTCAGTAAAACGCATTATATATTGAATCATTGAATATCTCGTGGCCAGGAGTCGAAACCAATCAGCACCAAAACATGGATTACTTTATTTTATTTACTTTCTACATAAGGGAGTGCGATTGACCTACTATATCCAGACTAGCACCAACATAGGCAGGATTGTTTTTGTGCAGCAAGGGGCACCTTCCTTCACAAAAACAATCAGAGAGGCGTTTTCGTCTTTCTATGTGAGCTACAGAATTCAACACACAATGAAAAGAGGAGAAATAATTTTTTTTTCCTCATTACGCCTCTGCTGGGAGCCAAACGGTTTGGGCGCTGCCCCAGTTTTACGTGAATTTGTAAATCTGGGGCTGCAGCAAAATCCATGGGCATTGTGTGGGAACCCCCACGCATAGCCCATGCAAAACCTCCTTGACACATAGTAAGGCAACGCAGTGACTTGCGCTCCTTTGTCTTACTCCATATCTACGAGGCCATGCACAGCAATGCTTGAGATGCTACAATAATGGGCAGTGTAAATGAAAAATATAAAAAGTTGTTACTCAGTGGTAAATGCACTGTAGTACATTATGAAACCTCTATTAGTTAATGCACTAAAGAGGTCTGTGTCTAACCAGAGAGACACATAATTACATCTTGGTTGGTGCAGTGGAGAATAATGACTTGTGTATTTCTAGTGCTAAGAGGTTACAGCCTATGACAGAAAGCACTGTGAATATGTAAGTTATTATTGTATACGTGCATTACACACAGTGTAAGATAAACTGATACAAAATGTGTAAAATAGTTTTACGATAAAATGGTGCTTCCAAAATGTAGATTTTAGTAATACTTAAGCATATGTAATGCAATTTTCTTTAGATAACTGTCTCTTACAGTTGCGATTAAAAGCACACACTCCACAGCCCAGTTGTTAACTCTTTGCACCACCACTAAACAAAAAACACAAATCTTTGTCATCACAAAGCATGGAGTGATTCGATCAATTAAAGCCAGAATCGGATCCCAAGCACCCCTTTACACTTGCAGATTAACTAATAGTGCACATTTGCATTTCATTCAGGCAAGCAGGCACCCTGGCATAAAAGCTTTTCACAGCACAGGAGACTCATTTAAGGAAACTTTCGCTGAAGCAGTTTAACTATCAAAATTAGCAGTTCCAGGACGACTGTCTTTGTCCCAAATGAAAGCAAACGTTTTGCATTTCAGGCACAAATTATGATGATGAGGAATGTTTGCCCACCCCCTCCCCATACCAGGACTCCATGGCCTTCCTAGGGGTCGTGCCCCCACAGATTGAAAATCTCTGGTCTAGGGCGAGCATGCCTTCAAAAGGAAGTCATTAAGGTACGGAAAGTCTGGAAGTCTGGTTCACCAGATCTCCGAAGATGCACAGTGACTACATCCATCATTTTCATGAACAGTGCAGGGGGTAATGAGAAGGCCAAGAGGAGCATCACAAACTGGAAATGTTCCTGCCCTCTTGTGAACCGCAGGTAATGCCTGTGAGCTTGCACACCAGGAATATGGCAATATGCATCCTGCAGGTCCAATGCTACCATCCAGTCTCCGGAATCCAGTACAGACAAGACATGGGGCAGCCTGGGGTTCCTGAATTTGTCCTGCTGGACGAACAAGTTACTTACCTTCGGTAACGCATTATCTAGTCCAGACTCTCTCTAGCTGCAGATTCCTTACCTTTGAATTTCCCAGGCATCAGGCTGGATCCAGAATCTTTGCTGAACAATACCCCTTGCACGCGATGTCGGGTGGCTCCATTCGGCTCCGCGTGACGTCGTCAACTTTGGTAGAGTCAGTTATGATGTTGCAGTGCCTACAGGCACGCGGACGTCAGTACTTTTTGTATTTTTCACACCAGAAGCACTGAGTCAAGAAGTAACTGGCGTAATCGTGGGCAAAACTAGGGGCCTGAAAAGAGGAACAACCTTAGCACTACAATATCAGTCACAAAGCGGGCACGCATGGGTGGGGCTGTAAGTAACTTGTTCATCTGATAGAAACTTCTAGCTGCAGATTCCTTACCTTTGAACTAGACACCCGAGCCATACCATCCCGGCGGTGGGTTGCGGACTCGCATCCTAGACTAAAAAGTCTTGCAGGACTGAACGGGCAAAATGTCCATCCCTGCGTACAGGCCCATCAAGGCAGTAATGTTTAGCGAACGATTTTCAGAGATCATTTTAGCAAAACTGTGTCATCACATGCTTTGGGAAGCTTGGTGATCCTGGAGAAGACTGTAATCAAAATAAGGCCAGCCCCCTGGGGAATGCCAGTTACGGTAACCACTACAGGCTGCTTGTGTCTACCCAGAAGGCAGCCTGTTGAATGCAAAGCCGCGCATGGGCAGGGGAAGAAGTGCTGAGCTCTCTGGCACTAGTTCTGTCCTAGTACACTGACTGGGTACACTATGCTGTCCCCCAGGGGCATATCACAATCTCTTGTGTGTGCTATGATGGATTTGATATATGTATCGCAGGCCTTAGTACATGTCACCATGGTTCATGTCTCTTATTCATGTTGGGCATGGAGTATGCACAGTTTGCATTAGGAATGAAATTAGCCATTTAAAATGGATAAGGGGTTCTTGCTTCACTTGTGCAGGATTATACCTTATTTCTGTGCACAATTGCCACACATCTTCTGTTCACTGCTGCTGAAGGTGAATAGTCACAACCCTATTACTTTGCTGCTCAGATTACCTCTTTCTGAGGAGAAGCCTAACTTAAGCTTTGACTTCCGTGCTGAGCTGGAAGTAATACATACTTAAGCTTGTGACTACCTCAAGCAATTTATTGAGCTAAACGTTGTAACATCGAGGTTTAGAGTGAGAGGCCCCCGGCAACGCCACAGAGATGCTATGAGGAGAAAGGTATGGAAACACCTCCTAAGTAGGGGTAGAGAGAGAAACCATAATGTGGGAGACCTGCTTTTAGGACAGTAAACCGAGAAGCTCCCGGTTCACTGAAAGTACATAGCAGTAAATAACCTAATAATTCGATGCCCCAAGGCAAATAGGGAATCTACTTGGTTAAGAATTTGTGATGAATAATCATTGGGGCCTATTATTTAATCTTTATATCATTCATGGTCGTTGAGCTATCTGTTACTATAGTGCTAACTCTAATCCATTTGTTTTTTATTAGATTAGCACATAATGATCAATAATTTATATAATTCCAAGGCTTATAAGTCCTCTCATTCAGGGGGGTCTGGGCAGAGTCCCCTGGCAACACCCTGCAAGAGAAAGAGCTTATCTGTAAAAACTGCCTGAATCTAGGCACACCCACATTTCTCTCAGTATAACCCAGAGCAGGGTTGCGACATACTGTTCTGTTTTCCATTCCTCCACAGAAATTAGAACCTTACTTGGAGGCTGAGGAACCCTATTCAAGGTTTGCCCCAGAAAAGAGAGATTTAACATGAGGGTCTGTAACTGTGTGGAGTATACTTCCTCTGGGGACATAGGTTCACATTGCAGCAGGTTGCTTCCTGAACCCAGCTGGCATCTGAGTCAGCTCGAAGGCATTATTTACAAACAGGCACATGCATCCAGCTAGGATTTTGCGAGTCCTTAATTGAGATTATTAAGGAATCGCAATTAAGGACTCGCAAAAGCCTATGCATGTAGGAATCGCTATAAAAATAGCGATTCTTCACATTCCTTATTTGTGAACTGCAAATTGCGATTCGCAAATAAGGAATGGTAAATGGTAAATCATTTATTTGTACATGATTAATTAAAATCTTTACAAAACTTTAAAACATTACTAAAAATTATTTAAAAAGTTCATTTGTGCGATCTCCTCAAATTGAAAATTTGATTAATTTCAGTTCATCATTGTCCATAAAATCTTTCAATGGTCATCAAGTGCTCTTGTATCTTTTTTCTGCTAAATCAAAAAACTTTACGACCTGGCAGTTTAATTTGGTATTGCTGGGGTTAAAACACAGTTTAACAGCCTGCCTGCATGTCCGAACGCCATGTAATTTAAAAAAGGACTGTAATAAATTGGACCTTAAATCCTTTAGTTTGGGACAAATACATATCACATGGACAATGTCTTCCTGGTCAGTTAGGCAAAGGCGGCACTGCTGTGGAAAGTTTTTTCTTCCCCAGGGTGGTAAATGTGGGATTACTGGAATTACGCCGAGGCGTAATGTTAAAAACTTTTCTTTCGTTTTTAGGCTCTTGGCAATGTTGAGATATGCTTGTGGTTGCGTTCTTCCGTAGTCACTGACCGTGATCCAGCCATGCGCTCTTTTCGTTAATGCCTCCTTGTCCTCAATAGATGAAATAATACGTGCTGATTTTTTTGCAACTTTTTTGAAAGATAAGAGGTCTGTTGGTGTGTCCCAGACGTCAGACAGACCTAGGACTTGAAGTGAGTCAAGTAGGTAGTCTCTGGTTGAGGATTTAAGATGTCGGAGCAGCTCTTCCCATACGTTGGAGTTTAGAGAGCCAACCTCAGCACTGCGATTCTTATGCCAGCTGGTAACATACGCACTCCGCCTATCTAGTGTTTGTTTAAGAATACAGAATTCTAGCCGGATCTGTGCAGGCGAGACATATCTTAGCAGGTTGAAGATAGCCCTGTATGAGTTAGCTATAACTATATCCAGTAATGTGGCGTCCTTCCCTTGAAGGGATTCACTCCCATATGCAAGAATCGGCTGTAACTTTGCACGCAGGATCTGGAGGAGAGGGTTGAGCGTTAGATCAGGGAGTTTGGCCTTTAAAGATTTTATAGCCAGGTAGGTCATGGTTCCCTTTCCTCTTAAGGAGTCCAATTGAGGTTTAAACGAGTTCTCGGAGTCCAGAATTATACCCAAGTACTTATAGGTAGTTACCAGGTCCAGTCCTTCTCCATTTATGTGCCAATTAATTTTTCTTTTTTTTTGTTGTAATTCACTGCCATGATTTTTTGAAATTTATTTGCAGGGCATTCTTTACTGAAAAGGAGTGGGCTACATTCAGGAGATGCTGGAGGCCCATAGTTGTCCGGCTTATCAGCACCAAGTCGTCCGCATATAGCAGATTGGACAGGGGAATTTTCCCTAGTTTCGGTGCATGACTAAGGCATTTATCGAGTTCCCCTGGTAGGTCAGCAAGGAAAAGATTGAATAAAATTGGTGCTAGCACACACCCCTGTTTTAACCCTTTTGTTGTCGGAATGGGTTTAAAGAGGTGTGTGCCCGCTCCTAGTTTAACTTTAATCCAGGTGTTTGAGGGGAGTAGTATCAGCACGTCTAGAAGATGTTTAGGTATTCCCCAGTTATCCAGTTTCTGCCAAAGTTTGTTTCGATCCACGTGGTCGAATGCGGCAGTATAGTCAATAAAGGAGAGGTATAGGTTTTTTTTTCATCTCTTTTGCTGCTTCCATCAGCAGGGTCAGTGCCATGATGTTAGTTGTGGTCCCTTGGCCCCTGCAGAACCCTGTTTGGTTGATCGTAATTACTGAGTTTTCAGATTCCCATGACGTTAACTCCTCCAGCATGGTTCTTGCGAAATACTTAGCCTCCATGTCTATGAGGGCGATAAGCCGATAATTGTTTGGATGTTTCATGTTGCCATGTTTAAAAATTGGGCCGATAACTGACCCATGCCAGGACTCGGGAAGAGTCTGGGTGTTCTTTATGCTGTTAAATATTGGTGTTAGCGCTGCACTCCAAAATTCCGCGTCTGATTTATACAGCATTGGTGGAATGCCGTTTGGCCCCGGGGCTCCTTTTGGTCTACCCCTTGCTATTTGCCTTTTGTCGGCTGGCACAGTGGTCAGTGGTCCAAACTCGGTGTGGAAAGAAGAACTTGGTTCAGGCATTAGTTTATCCGTTCGATGTGGGAGCATGACCCCATTCAAGCGTGTTTCTTGGGTCCTGGTTGCTGTGTAGCAATTGTCTGTTTTTTCCCTCAGAGCTTCTTTACTGAGTATTTTTGTCAGCACCTCTCAAGGCTGTCCTCATTGTTAAAGTGCTTGAATAGGTATTTTTTCCATACTTCCTCCAATATGTTTGAATTTAGGCCGAGATATTCTGGGTTCTTTTTTCTTTTGCTTCAAGGATGTGGGATGTGCACAGACCGCAAATTTTCCCTAAATTAACCGTGCTCCGTGGGTATCACTCTCCTCCCTGAGTGTACTGAATAATCCAATGGTCGCAGGACTATTACGACATAGTCCTCTCACCCCGGGCACAGGACAGTTGCTGGGTCTCCAGCTATGTTTAATATAAAAACGTGGCTTCAACGTAATTGTTTATCTGTGAATTTATTCCATCTTCATAATTCACATTAATCACAAAGTTAACCGCTTGTATTGGCTCCTTGCTGCATTTTCTAATGATTAGAAAATGCAGCAAGGAGCCAATACAAGCGGTTAACTTCGTGAATCAGATCTCCCTGATGAAGGTGCTAGATGCACCGAAATGCATTGGACATGACTAATTTGGGAACCAAATACATGATGTTTAAAGAAGCATTTGACATATAAATCTTTGTGATTAATGTGAATTATGAAGATGGAATAAATTCACAGATAAACAATTACGTTGAAGCCACGTTTTTATATTAAACATAGCTGGAGACCCAGCAACTGTCCTGTGCCCGGGGTGAGAGGACTATGTCGTAATAGTCCTGCGACCATTGGATTCTTTTTTCTTTTGATCATTTGCCAGAATCTTGAGCTATTTTTCCGTTTTACTTCATAAAGAAGTTTTGCCCATAGGTCGTCATTTTTTTGTTTCTGTTTTTCCCATTTCTTCTGTTTTAACAGTTTTTTCGCTTTCCATAGGACAGTTTGCAAGTCACGATTTGTTGGATCTTTTCGCATCTGTCTCAATGTTCGGTTTATTAACCGTTTTTGCGTTTTCATTGCTGGGGTAGATTGTAATTTGTTTGAAGTTCCCTTTCCTTGACGTAAACAATTTGACGAACTTTTTAACAATTTCTCACTGATGTTTTGAATGAAGTTTTGCCAAGCTTCTGACAACTTAGTTGTGGAGCTTGCCGTTTGAGTGAAATGAGTTTTCGCTGCAAGGCGTATGGAGTCGATGTTATCGGGATTACACCGAAGCCGCCTTAGATTTGAAGTCACTTCAATGTCAATACCTATGTGTGGATCAATTTCCGGTAGTGAGTTGACTTTTATTGTGACTTCTTGGGCAGGTGATCACTAAGGTTGCTCGTCCCTATTTTGAACGCTGTTACCCAGCCAAGCATATTTAGAGATGTGGACGGGTAGTCTAGGTGGGAGGATTGTTTGTTAGAATAAAAAGTTGCGACAGGTGGATCGCCTTCGACATAGCGCCCGTTCAAGGCTCCTAAATTATGGTGTTCTAGTTGTCGAAGTAGATTTTTTTAACACTTCGTTGGTTTGTTAATTTTTGCGGAGCCTTGTCTTGGCACTTCCCATGCAGCATTCAGTTCTTGGTTGAGGTCGTCATCTGGATCTGAACTAACGAGAAACATGTTGAAGTCTCCTGCCAAGATGATTAAATCGGAGTCCTCTTCTTACATTATTTTTTCCAAGGCTTTTATCAGATCGTTGGCCGCTTGTTGTTTCTGTTTAGGGTGGATATAAGTATTGATTATTATTACATCTTGAGGCTGTTTATGTAACCAGAGTGAAATCTTTACCACCTGTATTGCACTAGGAGGAGCTATATGAGATTCTATTGTCAATCTCGCCTATTGCTGCTATTGAGGCAAAAATCATTAGGCCCCCCGATCTGGGACCAAAGGTGGAATTTTTGTTTGCTGGAAGGCAAAGATGTAAACCCTTGCAGCTCAAATGCCTTTTCATCCCAGGTTTCTTGGAGCAGAAGCAGGTCAAATGAGTTTAGATATAGTAGAAACTCTGGGTCGTTGCTTTTGCTGGCTAGGCCATTGATGTTCCAAGAGCATGCGCTGATTTCCCTGGTCTTTTCTAAGGGATCATCAAAGTTTTTCCCCTTTGACAATTTGTATCATTAGTTGTGTAGATTGTTAGTTGAATTGACTTCCAATTGAGAAGAGTGACTGGCGAAACGTGACCACAATGTCTTGGTTCTTGACCAGAAAAAAGTGTTTTTGTATCTTGGGAGTACGCCCTTGGAGAATTGCTCCTAGCTGCTTTTAGTATTGAGTTGGTATTTTTTCGCGCCGATAACCTGATAAGGGGTAAAAAAGGTGTCGGATAGCGAGGTTGCTTTACAAGTCTCAGATTAATCCCCCATTGTTGGAACGTTGCTTCTTCTTCCAAAATTTTCTTAGCTGTCTCGATGGGAGTTCCAGGTTGCTTTTGTTGTTTCTGAGCGTTGTGAATCGTTGCTTAACAGAAACTCTATTTGAAGAAGGTCAGAGGAGCTGATGTTTTCTAGGTTTGTAACTGAGTGTAAAAGTCTTAATATGTTTCCCCTGTTCAGTATGTCGTCCCTACCTCGGGACGTGTATTCAGGAGTGAAGAGGATGGTTGTCGGACTGTCCTGATGATGCACTGTTGTTGGCTTTGTTGGTGGTCCCTCATGGCCATGGTGGCCGGACTGGGAGGGACGGCTTGGGCTGCCAATGTGTAGGCAATTTGGTTGCTCACTTTGATGGTTATCTGTCCTCAGTACTCTTGTGTTGCTATTCGATCTTCGTATTGGTTGCTGGGATAGCTCTATGTTGTTAGTCGTAGCAGTGTCCTGAGTTTCTATTGTTAGAATGTGTTCAGGGGTTGTTGGGTCAATATTATGTGCTGGTTGGGTTGTTTTTGCTTGGGAAAGCTCCCGCTTGCTTTCGCTAGTTCGAGATTTCTGGATGGCACTGCCAGTTGATTTTGTCAAAGCTGCTGGAGGAATGACAGTGGCCGATGGTAGAAGACTCTCTAGATCCTCGTGCAAGGATTAGAGTAGCAGTTGTTCCATGTCTTTGGGTTTCCGACCACAAGTCGTTACTACTGAGGATGAATTTTGTTGTATTTCTGTGCAGGATCTTGCGTCAGTTAGGGACCGGTTTCTTCCTTTCCTTTTTTTCTTTCTACGAGTCTTGCTGGGGGCTTGAGCGTTGACTGGTGCCGATTCAACTTGAGTTGCGGTGTGGTTCGTAGGTTCAGTTTCTGTGTCCCCTGACAATGATAGTAAAGCTTCTCTACCATCTGGGGGTGGATTGGCAGTTGCAGTCTGTTCGGCTGGCGGCTCGATCACTAACGTTGCTTCGTTGCTTATGTTGCAGGGTGTTCTGTGCGAAGATCAGAAATTTGTGGGACTGCTGATTTTAGGTCGCATTTCAGGTCCCCTAACATGGATGGTAGAGTTGATAGTTTGTCTAAGATCGGTTCCCAGGGGCATGGTGGTGGTGTCATTTGAACTGTGTGAGCCGCATCTTGGCCCTTCTTTATGAGACCATTTAATTCTGAGATTTTCCAGTCAATTCCTGAAATAGAGTCAGCCATTGTCTGTAAGACGGAGAGCTGCAAGTCCATTTTATGTGATTGAAATTCTAGAGCTGTGGCTGAGTTTTGCAAAGTATTTAGAATTGTAGTCAATACAGATTCAGGGAACAAATTTCCAATATTGTTGCTTTTATCCAGTCTTGGCTTCCCATTCATCCCTATGGGCCTACAGGCATATAGGAATGAATGGGAAATTACGTGCGCAATTTGCGAGTACCAATAGGTCCTCGCAAATTGCGCATGCAATTTCAAGCGTGCAAGGGTGTCAAAAAGACAGCCTGTTGCACCCCTGAAGTTGATATGTGCACAAATGTTGCGCACACATGTCCCAAGGACATGTGTGTGTGTAACCTACAACTTTGAAAAATGCCCTTTAGTGCATTTTTCAAAGTTTTTGCAAATTACCATGACGTTCAACTTCATGGCAATTTGCGACCCCTAGTAGCGAAATCGCTACTTCAAAGTGCTTCTTGCATTGTATTAAAGGAACCGCAAAATGCAATTCCTTAAATGCACTCGCAATTTGAGAACTCGCAATTAATTGCGAATTCTCAAATTGCGAGGGCCTTGACCCTTGATGCATCGCAAAAGCTAAGTTTGCGATCACAAACGGCCGATTCTTGCGATCCGCACCGTTTGCGATCGCATAAAGCTTTGATGCATGTGCCTGAAAGTGTTTCAGTGCAAGGCGCATGGCTCCAGAGAAATGCTGACATAATCGTTGTTTTTTAATGACATTGGTCAATTCTGTCAATGATCACACTCCCTTTCATAACCATCTTGCGGTCAGAAGAGAGGCTAATGTGGTGATCAGCAGCTCCCAGAAAGCATGAAGATAACTGTATTGAAAAAGAAGGGTATTCTAAATTACTCCTTCACAGCGCCCAGTCTTCAAATGTTTTTCAAGAAAATATATGCGGGATCCTGAAGGAGCAGACACTAATGCCCCACACTGGTGTTAGAGACACCCCCTCATTCTCCACAAGCACAATTACACTTGTGCACAAGCTGACTGGCCCAAGTGATCAGTTTCTCTTTATCAATCCGAAATAAATAGACTTAAAGACATTAATGTTTAGTCAACAGTTCCTAATTTTCATCTCTGGGGCATTTCTGTTGCAGGTTTTAGAGAAGGTAGTAGACTCCTTTGACATTCACTGTCTCAGTGCATGACTTCATGAGCCCATAAATCTTTACTGCTACAAAGAGGGATGAGGTAACAATAACAGAAATGGATATTACTTTGATGCCCAAGGCTTCTAGACATGATGAAGGCAGCTAAGAATGGTTCACTCTGTCCTGAACATAGAGTGAGGTAGACCCACCCAGCCACGTTGAGGCACCTTAAAACTTGGACCCTGGAAGCAACAAATTCTCTCTGAAGCTCATCAGACGATATACAGTAGACGTTCAGTATGCAATGTAAGTGCAGTGTCTCTGTCATTAACATCTTACTCATAACACGGGTGTTAGTGCAGTGACTCTGCCATTAACATCATACTCATAACACTGGTGTTGAAGTGGCAATTCAAGACTTATATGGGGAATAACCAGATGCAGCAAGAACAGCTAACTAGGCAGACCAACTAGGAGTCAACTTCAGCAAAATTGAAAACCTGAATATGAAAGTCACAGAATTAAATTAGATGGTACAAGAGACCAAGAAAGGAATTACGGTGTTCAACACGAAAACAGGGTAAAAAAAAACAAAGTTCAAAGGTTTTTCATCCTGGTAGATCAATGACTGATCCATAACATGTTTGGATCATTAACAGATAATGTGCACAAGTATTTAAAACAAGCTAATTATGCAGTGCGGTGGGATATGACTCACTATTTTAGAGCACAGCTCTCCAAATTCTTCCAGAAAGCCTTCAACAGAAATCTCGCCACGCATGTATTTGAACCAGGGTCCACTTTCGCCTCCAGACAGCATTGCTTGTATGATAGTGTCAGGTGGAACTTGATGCTGTGCCTCCCACTCTACATGTTGGATGATAATGAATAAACATAACAAGTAGGTACCAGGTTAAATATATATCCCTACTCAAGAAAATGAAAGATAAAAGATTTACATTTTATATTTTAAATGCCAGAAAAATATAAATCTTTGTAAACATTTCGGCCAACTCAAACAATGCATGACTGCAGAGTTAAGAAAGAGATTTATTATACGGTTATTGGTCACAGAAGATTTTGGAATGTTCACTTGTTACACATCAAGTCTTCAGGTAACGGGCATAATCTGTAATGAATGGATACCGATAGAAATCATTTACTTTTTATTAAGGGCACACCACAAACTGATCTCTGGTCATTTCAGGTATGGTTGTTACGCGTGACACTGGCTTCAATTCCTGTTGGCCAACGGGATAGATAAATTATCTTTACTTTTCATGTGTGTACACGCAGTACATTGTTAAGGAAACACTGCACTCACAGTTCTACACCTTACACCCCAGGTGATTGGAAATTCTCAAACACAACAGATGTGCACACGAACAAGACGACTATATTTTTAATAGGAATTACTTTCTCAGGGTAAAATTAATTGACCTTGAATTGACATTTAATGGATTCGTTTCACACTTTGGTACTGCGTAAATAACTGCACACAGAACTGACAACAAAGATGGAAAATATTGAAGGTACTCAGACTGGTAGAATGAAAATTGGAAGACCTTGACAGTAGAGTGAAAAATGTTGGACCGGAATTACAGAAACCAGTGCAGAATGAGCACAACTTCGGGGAATGACAGGGCATGACCAAGTCCAACGTTCAGGAACTGGTGACTTTCTGTGATAGCGCTATTGATGCCATCATTACCCAAGTACAAGGAGAAAAATTCCTACCACAAATTGCTTGCTACACCGTATCATATGGATGTAACACTTCAAGATTGTTTTAAGGCTTCTCATGGGCCAATCTTAGAAGTAAAGGCATATGTAGATTGGCTCATGAGTTCTATTGGCTCTGTTGACCACACACAGGAAATTCAATTGAATTTGTCCATATGTGGCAGCCAGTGAAAACTGTGCTAGTCTGAGATATATTCTCTGTTAGTTCAGATAAGCTAAACAAAAGCATTGTGACTTTGAACAACTTATGGAAGGTCCTAGGGCTTCCTCTCACATTCAAGAAGAGGCACGGGTAAGGAAGGTATTCGATGTGAGCGGTGTTGGGGTATGGCACTGAGTGTGGGAGGCAGCTAGCGGGGAAAGCATTTAGCACTCCCTACAAGGCATTCAAAGATAAAATAGAGATGGAAGGAACTGTGATGGATGGGTTATTGTCAAACATGACAGATATCCCATCCACCATTTTACAACTGCATTATAGCTAATGGTATTTGTAATAAGGGGGACGTTTTTCACAGAGTATCCCATCTGCCCAAAATTAAATATGGGCAAAAGTCTTAATGGTGGCAACATGACATTAATAGAAATAAGAAAAAAGTTACCAGCTAAAAATGAGGGTGTGAATTTGTGGGCTTAATAGCCAAAATAAAGTTTGAAAAATGGGTATGGCACGTTTGTGTAGGTGGACTCTGTAAGAGGGGTTTTAGAGGGTTTCTTGGTGGGGGTACATGTAAATGTGAGCTTCATCATGTTCATCCAAGGTTGTCCTCTGGGAGTGTTGATGACCTAGGGTTTAACTCCTCGGGGAGAAGAGGAGCAACTTGTGGAATTATCAATTTTAGTGATAATGATGACCTGAACAGTTCTTGCTTTGTTGCTCTGCTTCCTCTTTTACCCCTAGGTAGAAGAGGACAATACTGTGTAAACAAGATGTTTCAAAATGTTTTCCCATTGATTTAGAATTATGTGGGAAGTGCTAGTATTTCTTTAACTATTGGGTTCCTGGGAATCTGTCTTCCTGTGGTGCTTTTAATAAAAAAACTATTTAAAAGCAAGAAAGGAGACTTGGGGGCATTTCAACATTAAACAGCAGTGTCCGCATTGATGTTTTTCTACAGGTAAAATATCCAATAAGAGTTATAAAAATACGTTTGATTACTCACCTGTTGCCATTTTGTATGGTGATGGAAGAAGAACTCCTCCCATGTCAAAAATGACAGCTTTATACCCAGAAGAAGCTGCCCGACTCCAGCATAAAGTACTTCCGACGGCATATTTTTGGTGGTGCAAATTTGCAGACCCTCTACGAAGTTGCAAATACGAAGCTCGGAAAATTCTTGCGGCATACATTTTGCACAACTGTGTGGAAAATACACAAAGGAACAATTTAAAAAATGCTCCGTTCACATAGATTATCGATATAAATGATTCAATACGTCATGCTTTATGGATGCACTCCCACGATATCCAAAGGTTACACCATCTAAATAGCATATATTGAATAAAGTAGTTGGCCAAAAGCATTGCAAATTGTATTTCCTTTTACTATCACATGCTAATTACAGGTAAACCCCAGTGTATGAACATGTTGACATAAGACTGTGTGGTCCCAGAGTGTACGTATATGATATCAAGTTAACATCTGAGAAGGGCAGAGGGTGCAGGCTCAGCTGTTCATAGACTGGGGCAAGCGTAAATGAAGTCAGAGTGTGGTCCGCCTTAGGGCAATATGTCTCCCTGCTTAGAGCGTGGCCTAGGATAGACTTCGTTGCAAACTAGAGAATGCAGCACTGCATTAAGCCGTACTTAAATGCCAGCTGGGGGTGCTAGGAAATGTCAAATGAGCAGACAGGAAATGCTTCATCATATTGTACCACCGATCTATGAATAAAAAAGAGAAAACGAAAATGAAAGACAGTCAGACCACCACTAGAACGACTGGAGATAAATAGCTCTCTTTATAAAACGATTTCACCTTTTCAGTCTCGGAGGCCATATTGCCACTAACCTTTTTGGATTTTCAAATAACTGGTAAATATCCAACTGATATTAATTTTACTAGGGAACCATTCCAAAGAGTTTAGCGTAGCACTGGAAGTAAAATGCCTCCAACAATTTGCTAGCTGGACTGCAGCATTTCAAGATTGTTCTAAGGCTTCTCGTGGGTCAATTGTAGAAGTTGAGGCATATGTTGATGGGGTCAGCATGTTTACTGGCTTGTAGAACACACACAGAAACTTCAATTTAATTCTACCCTATTTGGCAGAAAGTGGAGAATGTGCTAGGTTGCAGGATATCACCTCTTAATTCAGTTCTCACTTAGAATAGAACAATTATTTATCTTTGGTCTGAGCGATCACATAGTAGCCTAAGCAGGTAGCAATTCAGAGCCAGAATTTTTAGAACCCAAGTAAGACAGATGGTGTGTTTCTTCAAGCCGATGATGGTGGCCTGTTAAAAGACAGGCGACAATGTTGTAGTAAATTGAGTTACCGCCCCAAGAAGTCTGATTCATCAGGGGAGAGACGAACACATTTTGAGGTTGTCTGCCCTAGGAAACTTGGATCCACCATAAAGGTGGTGCTTCAATGCACTTTCATCCTCTGGCCCCTTCCACTGGCACCATCTGACTAGTAAGGCAGCAAACATAGCTGAGCTCACATGCAGGTTAAAAACCTATTGGCTCACCACTGGGGGGTTCACCTTAATAAATGAAATTTGTCAGAGTTCTGGGGGTGGTGGACAAGCAGGGAAAAGAGATACTAATGATTATCACTCCTCCCTGTATGGAAAAAAACAACCATAATGTCTACCCTAACGTTTTAAAGGACTTTGCACTGTAAAAAAGAAATAGAAACATGTAAAATAATATGGTCATATTACAATAACAAAATGTTGAGCCACTTTTTAAACAACATCCAGCTAAGTATATCATAGATTAATTAGCACATTAAAGATGTTAGCCCTTCATGGGAGACAGGTAGAGGACAGAAAAGACTGAGAGAAGACAAAAAGATGAGGGAGAATGGTACAGTTCAATAAAAGAAAATTAGAAGGAACTAGTAGGGAGAGAGAGAGAGACAAAAGTGGAGAGGAAGAAGACGTCAAAGAGAGAGGGAGAAGTATATTAAAAAGTGAAGTAGAGAGGGTGTCAGGAGTTTCTTTGTAAGAACAAGGAAGGGTGGCTAGTGCATCACATACACTATCTTGGAGTCTTTGCGGTTTAGCAGTATACGGCCCGCATTTAGAGCTGGGTAGTATTGAAGAATACAATGATTCCTGGGGGAAGTGTCATTCCTAGAGATTAATTCACCAGTGGCATGTCCTTCACCATACTGAAGTATCCTCAAGTTCGAGCATTTTCTCCTGAAATAGGAACATTTGAACAGTAATACCTTCCTCTAAATAAGACGCTAGGCCTGCACACTGCCAGAGGTGAGACAAAGCCCCTTCTCTTCCTATGCTCACCATTGGTAGCAAGCGTTTTTGAAGGCACTGACAGCATATGAGCAAGGAGCCCTTGAAAGGCTTTGGGGATGGTCCACATTTGCAAATGCTGGAGTCCACTACAGTTGGCAGCCACTCACTATTGTTGTGCATGTTTATTTTAGACCGGCCATGACTGTCCTCCACTACCCGTTATTGTCCAAAATCCTTCATCATCACAGGGGTCAGAGGTATAGAGTAGGAAGAATGTAGGAACCAACGCACAAGGTGACCACTGTCATTTTAAGTAAGAGACACCTTAGTCACCTAACATAATCAGCTCAGGTGCACATCGGCTGTTTCAAGGATGTTTGTAGACCATTAGATTCCAAAAAAAGGGGACATTTCTGATATTCATCTCATTACATGGACATCACTGCAGTGTTGAAGTCACTACAAAGTGTCCCTCAAAGGTCACACAAAAATGTATGAAATCCCATGTAAACACAGTAAAAACGTAAAAATATGAACATAAGTAAACTGAAAATGATACGGCCGATAGTTCCAGGCTTAAAAGACTAATTCACTCGTAGGTGTCAGATTGATTTCTCGCCACACATGTAATATAGAGTGGCCAAACATGTGATATCAGGCGCCAGGCTACACCGAACAGCTAGCATGGCATTTGTTGCAACGGTACTTATTAGAGAGAAAGAAGTGTTTGGAAAGATGTTAATCACCAATGCCTTTCCAGTAGAATGTACATTCAAAATATCATTGAACTTTCTAAAAGGAGACAGGACTACAACATATGGGAACAGATCAAAAGTGAAAGAAAGGGGAAACATCCCATTTTCAAACATCACAATACATCTCCCCCTTGAAAGACAACAAATAGGGCAGGGGCTGGATGAGACAAATAACAAGACAGCAAAAGAATGGTGTATGCGTCACTACTCATGCAAATCACTAAACCATCTTGGAGGACTTTGTTGCCTATCAGAACTCATCAATGTTTGACAGCGGTTTTGGAAGAGTTGCCATTACAAGGAGGATAATCCTAGCCTTCAGTTATTTTGAGAACTCTGCATAATCTCTCCATTGTGAGAAGTTGGCCTGGTATATGATGTTCACTATTCTAGTGAATACCTTGCACCAGTCCAAACAACCCTTATGGTGATGGTTGTAAGTCAACCTTATAGACCAGCTACCCTAGCGGTAGCATGGACAGAACAGTCCTAGGCTAAAAGACTCTTGAGGGCGTGTAAAGCCAGCTGCTTTACCATATGTAACCCCTTGAATATCAAATGAAAGGACACCACACAGGATATATATAAAATATATATGTCAAAGTCAAAACAAACTTTATTTCGATTGAATTTACAATCATAAAAGTTCATTGTAATAAAATTTTCCAACAATTAAAAGAAAAAAGAAGAAACACTGTTAATTGCTATATACAAAGATATAAAATTAGCATTTCCAAACGTCATCTGTACATTTGGAACCTCTGGGATCCCTGTAAGAGTTTATACACACAGTCAACATAAATATTTTACGATGCAGAAACAGCAGATAGAGAGCGAATTTTCAAGCAGGCCTTTAAGAAACAGGCTATGGATTTGGCAACATATGGAGTGTCTAAAAACTGTAATGCCAAAAGGGCAGGTCTGCATCTTCTCAGCCCAAACTGACGTAGTAGTGGAACCAGCCAGCGTTTACGCGGGGTCTCATACAAGCTGCAAAATAATGTTATGTGCAGGGTGGACTGGACAGAACAATCGTCACAAGGACATCTGGATAGTTCACGGGACCAGTCTAGAGGCACAGGGAATGACACAAGACGATAAAAGCTATCAAAGCTAAATCTGGCTAGAACATATCTATCGTAATTTGATAAATAAAAAGACAGATATGGTTGCATACCAAAGGAGGATTGTACCATCATTAAATGGGTATTAGTATGTTTACCGATTTCAGAAGACATACGTAAAGCTCTTAAATGGGTGACACATAAGTTCTTCAGAGACTTTCTTGGAATAAACGTTAATGAGACAGGGTTTGTGAAAAACGCTGGGCAATTCAGATCATTCAGGAAATTAAAAACATACAAAAGCCAAGGGATCCTTTTCCAGTGAGCCAGTGTCAGGCAGTCAGTGATTAACAACCGAGTGAGGAGACATTGCTCCTTAGTCCAAATACGATGCCAGAGGAGGATCGGTTGGTATCTGATGGTATCAGTGATATAATCCCAGCCGAGCTCAACATGGCTGCCGTAGTTGGGGGCACTGCGGGGGAGAGCTAGTACATATTTTAAGAAGTCATTTTCAATAACTTGGAGCTCATTAACGGGAGCATAGCCCCATACACCCGCTCCGTAAGTGGCCACACTCAGGCATTTGGCTTGGTATATTTTCATAAGTACAGCAGGGGCAGGTTTACCCAATTTCCTAGAAAATGAAGACAGCGCCGTTGTAGTGCGTTGGAATTGCAGTGTCTTACTAGAGGTGGCAGGTTTCCACGACAACCGGTCATCGATGAGAATCCCTAGATATGGATATTTTCTGGCAAATTCTAACCTAGTACTGTCGATATAGAGAGGCTTACATTTAGAGGCTTTTTTGCCAGATTGCATAACGAAGGTCTTGGTTTTGTTGACTTTTAGGCCTAGCGAAAGCATATACTGACAGTACTTATCCAGTTGGAGCTGGAGTTGGATCGGTGTTCTCGCTAGGATGACTGAATCGTCGGCGTACAGTAACGCGGGGATTGGGCGGGAATTTATGCATGGAAGGTCTTTACTGTCCACCAGCATCGCTTGCTCCAGTCCATTTGTATAGATATTAAATAGGAATGGAGCAAGGACGCACCCCTGCCTGACGCCCTTTGTGATGTTAAAAGTATCCGATAGCTCACCGTTGATGCCATACCTCACGCGAGCGTTGGCATCCGAATAAAGCTCACGTAGGAATTTGAGTAGTGGGGGATCAATACCAAGGTTGTGCAGGATCTCCCATAATTTAGAGTGGATAACGCAGTCAAAGGCGGAGCTTAGGTCCACATAGACCAAATAAAGCTTACCGCCTTTGGCCCAAGCATATTTGCCCAGGAGTAGAGTCAGGTTGAGGGCCTGCTCAACAGTGCCCAGTCCCTCTTGGAACCCGAACTGTAAGTCAGTTAGGATCTTCTTCTCCGTAGCCCAATCCTGGAGGCGTTCCAGGATTAGTCTCCCGGCGACCTTACCCAGCGAGTCCAAGAGGGAAATGGGCCTGTAACAGGCCGGGTTGTCACGATCACCCTTTTTAAAAATAGGCAAAAGCACTGAGGAAGACCAAGAATCGATAAGACCAACCTGCTGTGCTGCTAACATCACTTGCGTGACAATAGGAGCCCATAAGTCTAGGTTGCTCACAAAGATGTCAAGAGGGACTCCGTCCGGGCCGGGAGCTTTCCCGGTCTTTGAGGAAGTCAGCGCGGTAGTCACCTCCACTAAATCGAAAATGATGTCGATAGGGTAGATATTATCCTTGGTGATGTCTAACTCCTCAGAACTTGTGGTGTCAGATATTAAAAGGGAGTCCCCAAAGATCTCTGAATAATGAGCAACCCATTTTTCAGCGGGAATCGCCATGTCCAGGTGGCGGGTGGCTGAGTCATTCGCTAAAAAGGGAGACTTAACTGTGCGCCAAAACAAAGTGGAATCCTTGTTCCCAGCACTCACATGCAATTGCGCCCAAAGATTATTATTATTTTTTTTAATTTTTTTTTTTAAACCTTTATTGTACAGAAGGCGCGCACAGATACGGGCCTACAACCCACCGGGCCGGCCACCACAATAAAGAAACATACGAGGCAATACAGGAGAGACAACAGGATTTCTAAAAAGCTCATATGAAAGGCAAAGGCAACAAGTCTTTGAGTCGCCATCACGGACAGGATAAAAGTAGGTTAATTTTATAATAGAAAAAAGGGTGTCACAGGATAATGTCAATCTGTAAAGTCCAGAGGGCCGTGGTGGGCCGTGAGCAAGCCGAAGTCTCGAATACAGGAAAAGACCAACAGAACAATACATTTTGGCAAAGGCAGAACGTGAGTCCCACATCAAGAACAATCACAATCGCTGCTCAGCACCCACCCACCACTATCAGGGCACATAATAATAAAACACCGAAAAATACGTTTACAAAACTAAAAGCCCTCCGTTACAACAACCCAAGGGAGGAAAAGAAAATGGGGTGGGGAAAAGGAAAAAAGGGGAGGAAGAGGACATCAAAAAAAGGGGAGGGGGAAAGTGAGGGCGCAGCGTCAGTGCACGCCCCCCACGGCTAACAAAGCACCCAATACTAATTCGGCACATGGAACTAGTGGCAACAGGAGAAATGAATGCGTAGTAAACCGTGACAGCAGACATACCAAAAGGGCCATGCCAGCACAAACACCCCGGGGGGCTACGTGCCGACACCGCGCCACGAAATTAGGGGATACATAAGAGCCATAGAACCAAAAAGAGGAACAGGGAAAGATACAATAAACAGACCCCCCCACCACCCCGCACAGCCCACCCTGCACCCCTGCAGAAGGCTATGGCCTACCCCCCAGCAGCGTGCCTGTCGCCCTAATTAGAACCCGAAATATAGAGAAATATAAGAAAGAAAGAATCACTTAGATGAAAAAGGGGGGGGAAGGGGAAACAGGGAAAAAACAGCGGGAGAGGAGCCACATAATCAAAACCCCTTCAGCTCCCACCCCCCGCCCGAAAATACTCAGAGCCCACGGGAAGATAATAAACACACGGATAAGCTCCAGGAACGTAAAGACGTATCAAACATAATCATACAATTATGAACGGATCACCCAACCATACCACAAAATAACAGTCCACAGAGGCAAGATCAGCTCAACCCTGTCCTCGTTTTTCGCAAACTGTAATCGTCCAGCGCACCAGGAACCAGATCACATAAAACAGGAGGTGAATAACAGGGAGTCGAATCAAAAATACACTCAAGTTGTAGCGATCGTGACCCGGATGATCCAGAAAGTACAGTAACCACTTCAGGCAAAACAGGCAAAGTTCCGATGAGAATACGGAGAAAGCCGGTCCAGCGGCACCGTCACAGGATCTTCGTACGGCCATGTGAGGCAAAAGAGGAAAAGGAGACCCATCGAGGTCGGTCCAGACGGGATCCAGCCGGGGAACCTCCGGAACAGAAGGAGGCACAGGACGAAGAAGGGCAGCGGACCCCCGCACATCCACACCATCAGCAGCCTCCAGGTCCACGACCCCAAGGAAAGTTCCAGCAGCACACAACAGAGATGAAGCCGCACAAACCGAGGGGGGTCCGGCAGGCCCAACAAAGGGACCTCCCTCCAGGATAGCGGTCGGTGCGGTCATGGGTGCCCCCCAGGAGCACAGGGCGGCGAGGATGTCGCGGAGCGTAGGCTCACCTTTACAGTATTCAGCAAACGTGCCGCTCGGCGGACTCGCATAGCCGGTCCCCGCAAGGCCGAGAATCATGGGGCCGGCCGCCATCTTAGAAGCCCGGCGGGGCCGCTGCAAACACCGACCCCCGCCCGGATATCAGCGGGGCAAAACAGGACACCGGCAACCACCAGCGGAAGTGCCACCAGGGCAGGAAGGGGAGCCACCAGAAGAAGGCGATGCACCGGCACCCCACACGCCGCCGGCACCGTTCTCCGAGTCCGGGCGGAGGAACTCAAAATGGCCGGGCCGGAGAACAAAGGGGAGACGAGCCAGATGTACGGTTAACCCCGTCCACGGAAGTCAGCTCCCCAACACCAGGCCGCAGGACCGCCGGACCAGGCCCGGGAGGCCGCAATCGGTCTAGTAGCACATCGGCCCCTCCGACCGACTCCACACCACCACCAAGGGCCGGCCACCGCGCCCCGTCCAGCCCGGGCGCCGCCAAGGAGTGCCAGGCCCGGCCGCTCCGGAGGCCCCGAAGCAGACAGGGGCGTAACTCAGGATCCGTGACACCCAGGAATCACCGGAGCAAACGGTAAGTGCCTGTGAGTTATCGTCGTTCCACTGCACATCGTGGAATACTTCCCGGGGCAGGATAAAGTACAGGATATTTGTTGCAGACAGGAGAGTGATCGGAGCCGAGCTAAAACGCGGCCATCTCGGACGCGAGCTTGGCTCCTCCCCCCCAAAGATTATTTTGTAGTTCCTGTTTGCGTGTTTTTTGAGCCAGCTTATATTTCTTTCTTAAAGAAGCTATTAGTATCAGGTCTCTATCTTGGCTATGTAATGCACGTTTAAGTGCACTGAGGGCTTTACGACAGTGAGAGTCAAACCACCCCCGCGAGTCCTTATCGAATTTCTTGTGCTGGCAGGTAAGCTCCAGTCGAATAGCTTCTAGGATGTTCGCAAAACTGGAAAGAATCAACTGAGGAGAAGAGGACTCCGCCAAACAGTTAGCGATTGATGGCGAGGTTTTTTGGATGATATTACGGGTAACCTCGATGGGATTAATTTTTGACCATTTTACTGCAAAACCGTTAGTTTTACTCATCTCCAAGGAACGCTGCGTTAGTAGACTATCCTTGTGGTGAGAAGACGGAGCTGAGTTGAATGTAATAGTGATACTATTAGAATAATGATCACTAGAAGGGTCAGTTCCAGTTGCAAAATTTTTTAAACGGGAATTAAAAGTTTGGGAACAGAGAATAAAATCAATAGTGGTAGTAAGACCTCTGCCATGGAAGGTCGGCTTGAATTCAACGATAGGATTCACTAGTTCGCTAGCGAATTCAAGGGCTAATGAAAATAGACAGTTGTTGAAACCGATCCCAGTGCTAGAATGGGAAAAATGGGTAATGGGAAGATCATGCTCATCTAGGAGCCCACAAATACCTTTTTTATAGTCACTGCACAGATGAACATTGAAATCCCCTCCCCACACAACATAACTTTGCAAATGTGGGTTCTTAGTCATCTGATCTTGCAGGTATGAAGAGATTTCGATCAGTGACTTTACACAATCATTGGGGGGAGAGTTGTTGTACATGTTAACAAAGTAATAATTGGAACTTTTGTCAGGGGCAAGCATGAGAATTTGGCAGGTTGGGGACACCATGGGTACTACATTAATCGAAAGTGAGATTTGATTGGAGACATAGACAGCTAAGCCTCCCTTGGGTCTTCCATGGATAGACGGGGTGGCAGCAGTATGAAAAGTTTTGAAACCCAAGATGTGAATTGGGTCGATTGCCCAGGTTTCCTGGAAGCAAGCTAGTTTATGACTGTTAACCACGTCTATCCAGGACTGGAGAGGAATCTTAGTTCTAAGCCCCGCAATATTCCAGAAGATTACTGGGAGATCCCAGGTTGTTAATAGAGTAGAGTTTGCACCTTGAGAGTGAACAGGGGGTGGTAAGTCATCGGACTGGATAGTTGGAAGGGAGGTAGAGGAAATAAGGTTGGAGTCAAAAAGGGTAGGAGAGGGATGTTGATATCTAATAGCTGGCTCCTCAGAGTGGGTTGAGTGAGCCTGGCGAAGATCTTGCGACCGAGAGGCTATTAGGTGGAAAGGTAAGCTTGGCGAGGGGGTACAGAGGTTACTAAGTAAGCCGGGTGATAGTGTCGGAATATGCTTTGACGGCATAACTTCATTGGTATTAGATTTATGAGGTCTCTGGGTATTAGGAGTAGCTTTGATGATTGGGGTGATTGAAGAGGAGACTGGTGGTCAGTCGACCATCTCTAAGCAATCGTATCTATTGGATAGTAATGGACCATTCCAGTTGGAGAAGTTTCCAGGGGCTGAGTTGTTAAATCCATAGCCTGGCCATTGACCACGATCTCTATTTCTGTCCCAATTTCCCGCTCTTGACCAGCTCCATAGCGGGCCGGGATTGAGTCGTGGCACCGGGGGGGTAGAAATAGGACAGGTCATGTGTAGCTATCCCATCTGTGGATGTGTGATCACTCCAGGAGCAAATATGCTCAACTGTATTTGGGTCGGCAAAGTTCACAATGACGCAGTCGCCCTTAAGAGATTTTGGTGTGGTACCCAACCAGGGCACTCTGCGCACTGTGGTAACTCTGTTGTCCATAAAGTTGGGTAAGGGTCTATTATTGGACAACCAATATATAACTTTGTTTTTTAGTGACCATACCGATTCATTCTGGTTAGGGGGGAGTACCGGAACACCTGTCATGATAACCACGAAAGGTGATGCTTCAGGCGGGAGATGGATAGGGTGGCCCCTTCTCCTTCGGTTACTCGGGACGTTGTTAAACCCATCGGAGGTATTGGGAAGGGTAGGGGCCGGGAACTGGAGAGCAGATGAAGGTTTTGATTGAGTGGACGACTGGGACTTAGAGGTAATTAGCGGCTGGGGTACTACCGGATTAGGTAAGATGGGTGGTGCTTGAGACTTGGTGGAAGTTGTGGGTTGGTGATTCTGAGTAGATATCTGCGAAACCTTTTGAATACTAGTGGCGGGAGTGGGAGCAGTCAGACCACTATTGGGTTTTTTAGTGGTGGTAAGGGGGGGTCTCTCCGCGACTGGCTTAGGGTCGTTAGTGGTGCTCTTGATGGAGTTCAGGGCCGATATATATGTATTTATTTACTAACACACTCCTCTGAACTCTTTATGAGATCAGAGGCCAAAGCACATAACAAGACACTTAGTTAAAATACGTTAAGTTGCACAATTTACGGTAAGGCCCTAGGGGCGAAGCAAACCATATATTAAGAAAGTAGTATAAGTACCACATCACGAGAAAAGGAAAGGCCTGGGGCCTAGGGAATCGCTGGGGCTACACTATCTGAACCTTAGTTTAGAAGTAGGAGGCCCACAGGCGGCGCGTGCAGTGTCTTTACACACACGTGTGAGCCAATGCAAAGTCAATGGGAACTTAGAAGTATTTAGGACACTTCCGTTTTAACTAGGAGGAAACAACTAAAAACCTAGACACTTGGATAGTCAATACCCTTGGGAGCACCGAAGTACTCGCGTTACCTCACCCACGGACGGCGGGTGCATAGGTGTGAAGATGTGTCGGGTTTCGCCGTTGAGTCCTATGGAGCCTTTGAAGAAAGATGCTGCAGGCGACCAGGAGGAAGATGTCCGGGTGGATGCAAGGGTGGATCCAAGATGAAGAGGACCTGAAAGCAGAGGAGACAGAGTCTGGGTCACTCGCCAGTGACCGGGTGGAACCAGGAAGGAACCAGACGACGTCGCGGAGCAATCAGGTGCTGTCTTGAAGCTGGTCTCTTCAGCCACGCGGACCAGGAGGCGTCGAGGACGACCAGGAGCTGGAGGCGAGCTGTCCCACGCAGGATTTCGCGGATGGAGGAGTCGACTTCCGGATTGGAGTTAACAAGCCTTGGCAAAGGCAACCCACGCAGGATTCAAAGAAGGCTTCTGGTGCAGACCAGCAAGGTCTGAGGTGCCTCACCTTTGCAGGGAGGCATGGGCCAGTCTGCAGCAATCAGACCAGCGATGTGATTCAAAAGGATTGTCGTCACAGAGGCTACTAGCCAACGGGCCAGCAACCGGGCAACGCGTCGAGCAGAACACAAGCAGAAGGGCCCCACGCAGAACTCGTGGAGTGTGGAGGGCTGATCTTCGGTGCAGGTGGAGCTCGGGTTCGGGGTTTCTCAGTCCCCAGTGCACAGCTTCGAGGATGCCTCAGGAGCTGCACAGTTAGCAAGTTGCAGGCTGTCCAAGATGTCCGGTCCCACGTGTCTCGTCGCCTCCACGGATCTCAGCTGTGCTGCAGTCGTGAAGAGAGGGTCAGAGAGGTCTGGAAGTCTGGGTCTTGTCAGGCTCTGTGCTTGGGTTCCGGCGGGAACGTCGACAAAGCAAGCCGTTGATTTGCTGGATGGTGCCTGGTTGCCCATGGTGGTCACTCCTTGGCCACAAGGGAGATTCTTCAGTCTTCAGCTTCAGCAGAATGTAGAAGGTCCAGAGTTTCGTGCCAAGTTTCGGTTCAGGATTAATCTAAAGTCTCAGTACTCAGCTCCTACCTTTATACAACTAAAAGGGGCTGGATTACTTTCTAGGTCCCTCCTATGGGTGGGACCAGGAAGGGGGGTGGTTACACCCCCTTTCCTTTGTCCAGTTTCGCGCCAGAGCTGGGGCTGGATTGCCACAGCAACCGGTCTGAACTGGTTTATGCATGGAGCACCTAGGGTGCTCCAGGCAGTGTCTCATTCTATTCAGCCCTCCCTGTCCCAATACACAAAGTCCTGTCTGGGGTGGTGCTCGCACCTTCCCAGGCAGGAAACCTATTGTCCAAGCCTCCCTGACTGGAAGGACTCCCAGGAGCAGGAGGTCAGACTTGTGTCTGTTGCAGCAGCATCCTTTTTGTGATGCTGGGGCTCTGGTTAACTTTAACTGGGTACAGTAGTTTCAACATGTCTTCTCCCTCTAGAAGGGTGGAATGCTACCCCCGTCGCCAGAATTGGCGAGGGGGTAGTATTCCAAAGTGTATGACACCTTACAGGACATGTTTGGATAAAGCCAAGCCAAAGTTAGCATTAACCGCGAGGATTATAATGCCCTTAAGAGTATATGGTATGGCAATATCATAGAACAGCTATAAGGACATGGTTCCGAAAGCTGAAGACAGGCTCAGCTCATGCTAGAGCACCATCTCACACATAACCAAGCACTCTGCCTCCAGGATTGTTAAGGCCTGCCATAGGAGTGACTTATAGGTCACTATGTGTCTATATATAAGGTAGGTATAGGGATACTATACCTAAGCAAGGGGTGATTACATGACCAGCTGAGTGATCAGCCAGTTGTGTCAATTCAGGTGTCCAGCCAGGGGTGGCATAATATATGCTGCAGCCCCTGTTAGGCCTTGGGTGCACCGATGCCCTGGGTACCTATGGTACACTATACAGGGACTCACAAAGGTGACCCAATATCCAATTTGGTATGTACCTACAGTACATGGAGTCCATTTTACAGAGAGAGCAGATAGCCTGGGGTCCTGAATAGCAGGATCCCAGGCCAACTAAGTCGAAAACCAGCTAAACACTAGGCAAAAAGTTGGGGGTAACCACAGTCAGGTATCCACCTTCCTACATCCATTCTCCAAGTTCGTCTGTTGTCCAGCCGTATCATATTGGTAAGACGATTTAAAGTTCTATAAGGTGAGCAAAACATAGGTACCACTATCAGAAACTTATCAATGCCATATTTCACATCACATTGTTCACTGCTCGTTTCCTGTTGCATCTTTTCTTGTATCTCTCCAGGGTGGTTTTCATGGTCTCCATGACTGACTTGCTTTCAAGTCACACAAAACATCCTTCATTTAACCACATCGGAGTCATCTAAGTACCTGATAGCCTGTCACTGAGAGAATCAAAAGAAACACAAGTCACATTGTTAGGTGTGGTACGATGAGACAACAACACCTTAAGTGCTTTCTTATAAGCATTATTAGAAAATTCACGTTCATCGCTCCACAAGACTATTTGCTCTAGGGAAGTAAAGAGCTCTCCTAAAATAAGTTATTAAGGTCTCCCACAGAAATATTCTACTGCTGCCTGAAATAAACTGTACTCATCGTCAGGCACTAGCATTTCAGGAACTCCCACACTCTTGAAAGTATCTCATGAGACAGGGAATAAATCAAACTTTGAAGGACTTTGAGGCACTCTCATTCTTCAAAATAATTTTAGAATGGCAGCTTTTGAGATGGCCTAACTTACAAGAAAACACTTACGAAAATTCTATACATAAATATGTCTTACTAAATGTCCTTTTCACAAGTACACACAAGACACAGGTCTTCATAAATGAGACTAACTTAGAGCTGCAATTTTTCAGGTGTTTCGAACTAATAGATTCAAGCCTCCTGGGAATAGAGGGGGGACGAGATATGCTGATTGGTCCCATGTTACAGACCTACAATGTCCAGAGTAATATTGTAGAGGGCAATAAATGAAAATGTATGCGCAGCTTAATGGCAACATTATAAACACATAAAATATATGTAACTATATGACTAACTGTATCACCAACAGTAATTATATTCTTAATATGATTAAAGAACAATACTGTTTTATTCCTGGATGAATCAATCACAGAAAACACTGTGGATATTTAAATGTATTCCCTCCTATTCTGGTACATTTTCCCCCGTCACCCAAAAAGACATACTGGTGTTTATAGCGAAAGGCTTGTGAGAACAGAATGGAGATAATTAGATAGAGGCTTAAAACAGAAAGGTGTTTAGAGACTTATGGATGGTGAGGTGGTCAACACAGAGTCTAAAGGGCACACCCCAAGATATAAAAAAAAAACCATGGAAACAGCAAATAAGCACAGAGAAGCCGAGCGCAAGAAATAAGAGGGACAGTAACGAACACAGTTGGATTGAAGATAAGTTGGATACTCACAATGAAAAACTTGATGAACAAGGTAGAACGATTTGAAAAGTATCTGTTTAGGGACTGAGAGCCAGTAGAGTGAAGAGATAAAGGGAGAGAGATGGGCTTGACTGAGAAGCTGAAGATGAGATGGACTACTTGGGCAAGAGCATACGCAGCGCGGCCAGGTTAGATTCAGTTGCAGTATTCCATGTGAGAGAGAATCCCCACCTAGTCCCTTTAGGGTGAGCCTTCAGAGGTGGACCCTGAGTAAGAAACACAGGTGAAAGAAAAATAAGAATGAAATGTTGCTGATCTGAGTAGACAGTAAAAAAGACTGGTCAAAGATAAACCTAGGTTATGGAGACTGGGATAGCAGGAGCACCCGACATTAGTCCTGCCTGAGGGTTTTCAACCAACAACCGGATCTGAGTTTTGTCCATGTTCATTTTTCATATTATAAGACAGCTCTGAAAATTGATGTGAATGCCGAATGCTCTGCCATTCAGCTGAATCAGAATTTGCATGTCCTAGGCATACAAGATTAGAAAGGAACTAAAAGAGTGAATCAGTTCAAGGACACTGAGCAGGACTTTCTAAAGGCAGAGCAAAAAGTTGGAAGATGGATGGCGTGGAAGTGGTCAATAGATAATAATTGAGTGCAAAGGATTGTCTCAGACACAGACATGAGATAGATATGAGAACAAGATAGTCTGAGTTAAACGCTGCAGCAAGTCAAGCAGACACGAGGCTCAGGCGTCTCCTTCGTTCAGAAATAGCATAAGAGCACTGAGAATGGGGACAAGAGCACTTACCATGCTGTGTAATAAGTGCAATCTGGATGGAGTAAAATCGAAAATATGATTAGTTTTCGAAAGGGTGCACAACTGAGAACTGATTTCATTTTCCAGAATTTTAATCAGTTACGAGCTAGAGATATGGCACTAAATTTGCTTAAGATGGTTAGCTGTATCGAGGAGTTAGAAATATAGAGATTGCAGGGATTGATTAGCAAGGGTCCACCCCCTGTAGTGTAGGACACGAATATAATGGAGCGCCAGACTTGATAGGAGACATAATCTGAGTAGCTAGTCGAGAGAAGTGTGAGAGACAGGAAGTGGAATCCATGTGAGCGACAGAAAAATTGGGGAAGAAAGAGCTCAGAAGAGCTGGAGGGTGAAAGATTGCTACACATCTTGACGACATGATCATGAAAGAAGGCGGAAATTTCGTCACAGAAATGTTAAACGGTTGAATCGCAATATTACAGTCAAAGATGTAACAATTTAAAAAGAAATTAACCACTCTCCTAAAACATCTGCTAAAAGAGTAATAGAAGACCGGACCCTCAAATATAAATACTGAGATGATGCCTACCCACCTCAGAGATGCAGGGCAGATAGCAGAAGTAGCATCCATTTACTGAGCCTACTCCTTCTAATCACAATGGACTTCGCTGATAAAGGAAGGCATATCTCAATGGACTCCCTCCTCCGATTAAGAGCTTCACTACTGAAAGGAGGACCAATAAGAGGATAAGCAGTAGACACACTGAGTCTCCAACACTGTAAGCATAAGACATTGGTGCTTAAAGGAAGAAGGAAATGCACATTAGTGTCAACAGTTAAAATGCTAACACAATGCAGGACAGTTGAGGTTGCTGTCACATCACTGCAGAGCAGAGGACAGAAGGAGTGAGGAGAAAAATGACTGGATCTCTAAGATGTAAAGAAAATACATTATAGGCACAAGGAAGTTTAGTGCATCATCTTGTCATTAATCAGAGTAGTGCAAACTGCAGAACATAGAAGCAGAGTGGCAAATGTGTCACATCGTCAGACTAATACCATGGTAGGTGATGTCGGCCAATGGTGCTCCAATTTACTTGAAGGTACAGTAGCCGGCACAATCAGTGGAATTGTTCGAGGTTTGATAAAATATAAACATCACAGGCAGTGACAGAGGAAGTTGTGCCCTGCACAGGTAACACACTCATGCCAGTATTGTAAAAATACCCATTTGAGGGAAATAAGTATTTGGGAAACACGTTTATTAATCTCAATCACCAAATACTGGTCACTTAGAAAAGTGCCTCAAGAGTGACAATTCAGTGAAATGTACATGCAAAAGATGATGCAAAAGGAAAGGGAAAAGACCATGAGCTCCGGAGAGAGGAAATATTAAAAAAATGTTTTAAAATCATGACAGGATTTCTCCTCAGGGAGGACTACAACTCAGCTTCTCAGTTAAAGCAAGATTATCCTACAACTAGTATGCCCGTCTCAGCTATCTGACAAGAATGTTTCATTGGCACTACAAATTATTGGCAAATGCAGGCTGGGGAGATCTGCCAGGACCACAAACAAATACTAAGCTCAATTGAGCATGGACTCTAGGAGATCTTAAGAAAGTTTTTTTAGCATCCAGCAGAGTAGATAAGTTGACAAAAAGAAGATATCTACATGTAGAATTCAAACTGCATAAAGGGCTCAGAAAATGAAGCTCAAAGAGCGTTGCTATGACATATAAAAACATTGACAAACATATGAGCTGAAACAGAGATCAGAAAACATCGACATGATTAACACAGCAACCCAAAGACTTATTTTAAGGTTTGAGTTTTTCATATGTTGAAAATACAGCATAGTTCAAATTGAAATGTAGAACAGGAGATACTGTTTTGCCACAAGGAGCAGGCAAACTATGTCCAGTTTTGATCATTAAGTTAAGATAAACAAAAGGCTACGATTAGAGATTCTCACACCACCAGCTTTTGCCTCCATACAACCTTGCCTTTCCACCTACTATGGAGTGAGCCTTCAGGTGACGGGCAGTGCATCGCAATAGATGTCAAAGCCATTATCAGTGCAACGTCTAAAAGTGTGTTGGCAGCTTTTTTGGCTTTTGGGTAGGGATAGAGACCAAATAAGCATATCTCAGCTGAGACTGCTGCTGTTTAACATTCTTTCCATATAGGCTGTGACCCCTAGTCAGGAGTAAACTATGGTGAGACAACTCCAGACTATGTGAATAAAGTCAGAATCTACTTGCGGACATTTAGGAGACTTCTGGTGTTTGGGCCACCACAATGTTGATCACTTTGTAAGGTGTAAGGTAGGTGTTGTGCAAAAAATGTGATCGCTTTCATTTGAAATCTAATGCTCCTAGAAACCTTATGCGGGTATTCCAAAATGGTTTTCATTTCTTCGTCTCCTAGATCCCTGCCAAACCTCCCTTCCAAGTCCCTCCAAGATTCCCAGATATTTCACTTGGAATACGGACAGACATAAATGAGCATATCATAGCCCACATTTTTGCCGGTACATGTATACTGCCTGAAGAGGTGGAAGCTATTCAACTTAAAAGGCTTATATACATGAATTGGTCTGGAGAGCAGCAACACGCCTCTCTTCCATTATGTTTTCATATTCCTTGTTCCAAAGACTTCAGTAATATTGTGCATATACATGTTCTTACTTCAAAACATTTCTGTATTGCATCTTGTGTATGTTTGAAGGTGCGCCATGGTGATAGAACCTGGTGTACTGATCTCACTGTTCATCTATGACAGTTGCATCTGACACTGGCTGCTGGATGGATGGGACTTTATAACTGCATTAAACTTGTTCTACATTTCAACTACTCGGAGCCTCTCTACTTTAATTTTATCTAAATCTTACACTGGCGACGAGGAGCGGTCTCAATCCATGGAACAAGAACTTGGTTTCAACATCCAACAACAATATCTACTTTACTTCAACACTGGACAAATTTCTCTTGGTGCGAGTACACTCTCTACTCTCTTTGAGACTTTAAACTTGACATTTATTTTAGAGTATTCACCACACGTCTCACCTCAAATATTTTTTCTTTTTTTTTGTTGTTGGGAGACTTCGGTGCGGGCCCTAGCTTTTTGATAACAAATTTCTGCGTGATGAGTGCTGCTGAGTGAATTCTCATTGACTCTTTTCATTAATAAGTGATTTTTCATCCTGTTTTTTTTCAAGTGCTAACTGGAATGCCTCCAAGTCTTAAAACTCTGAAGCGCTGGTGTGAACTTTACTAAGGTTCTGAGGCCATTGGATAACGGTGATATACCTTAGACATTGTTTATCAATTAGCGATCTATCACCTTCTTTATTTCCACAAAGTAATGATTGAATGCCTCTAATCACCAAGTGTATAGTTCGTGTGCGTTTCTGACAGTGACAGCTGCTTAAACAGTGAAGATGCATCTGATAATTTGCTCACCACTCACCAAGGCGTTTTGAAAGGATAAAAGGAGTGGCATTAGCGTGTTGGGATGTTTGAACAGTGGCACTACATCTTTTGATTTTCACAGCATAAGCGTGTCTCTGACATTAATGGATGAATTTACTCACGCACTCACAGAGGCGTTTTAAAAGGAGAAAAGGAGCGGCATTAGCGCGTTGGGATGTTTAAGCTGTGGCTCTACATGTTTTGTTTTTCACAGCATTAGCGCGTCTCTGACATTGATGGATGTGTGAACTGGGGAGTTGCATCAATTGAATTTCAACCGGCGCTGCAATTTTTTTGATGTACATAGCATTAGAGCGGGTCAGACAGTAATGGATGTTTGAAAAGGGAAGTTGTATCTATCAAACTTCAACCGCATTCTCTAACAAATGCATTAATTCTCGTATCCTTACCTTGTATCCTGGACACACAAACATTCCTGAGCTGCTTCCTTCGTCAAAAGGAGCTGCCTTCTAATTACCTCAGCACGCCAGGTCATGTAGGTTACGTTACACACGTATCGTGACAGCCATTTTAATTCATTACAAGTGTTTATGTGAAAGTTCATTTCACGAAGGATCTTGTAATTTTTCTTCTCTCTATGGTGTTTAGAGTGTGCATGCTGCGTTGCGGTTTTCAAAACTCGTAATCTCAACATGTTAAAGTAGGTGTTTGTTGTAGTGTTCTCCGACGCAGGTAGCGGTGCAGTCTACCCGCGTCGGAGGTGAAACGCCAAGATTTATCATGGTTGATCTTGAGGCCAGAGGCCCTCTCATAAAGACAGAGCACCCCGTGCAGGGCCGGAGAGACTCCAGCGGACGCGTAAGAGTAAGTATCAGGTCGTCTGCAAACAATGCCACTTTATTGTCCCGTCCACCGTGCACGACCCCATGGACGACCCCATGGATGCCCGGCTCCTGGCGTATCATCTCCGTTAGGGGCTCTACTGCGAGAGCAAACAGCAGGGGTGAGAGGGGGCACTCGTGCCCCTGTGGATAGGCAGCGATGGTGTTAGGTGGCCATTGACCCGGATCCTGGCCTGGGGCCCTACATATGGGGCCATGATCCTTGTAATCATCTTCGGGCCCAGTCCAAATTTATGAAGTACTGCCTTGAGGAAGGTCCAGTCCACCCGGTCGAATGCCTTCTCCGCATCCAACGATAGGAGACAGGCCGGGATTTTCCAGTGGTGTACCTTCCCCGCGAAATGCGCAAGCCTGCGCACGTTATCCGCACCCTGTCGGTTACGAATGAACCCGGCCTGATCAGGGTCCACAAGCCCCGGCATATAAGGGTCGAGGCGTTTAGCGAGGAGTTTGGTATATATTTTAAGGTCAGATTTCAGTAGAGCTATAGGACGATAAGATGCACACTGTGCGGGGTCCTTCCCAGGTTTCTGTATCAATGCGATCTCCACAATACCCATGTCGGGGGACGGTCCCTCACTGTCCGTAAGAGAGTTGAACAGTCTCAGAAGGTAGGGTCTAAGTTGGGCCTGGAAGGTGCGATAGAAAGACACGGGTAGGCCATCCGGTCCCGGCGTTTTCCCCAGGGGGAGGTCTCTAATGGCCGTCGTGACTTCCTCCTCGGTTATAGATTCCTCCAGCTCCGCCCCACACCCCGAATGCAGCGGGGTCCCTTCTTAGTTGTCAAGGACAGCCGCGATTGCGTCTGCCGGGACGGTCTCCTTCCGGTACAGGGCGGTATAGTAGTCCATGAAGGCTTCCTGCTTACCCCTCTCCGAGACAACCCTGGACCCATCCGGAAGCTGGATAGTTGCTATGTGGGCCTTAGCCGCACGTGCTCGCATCCTCCCCGCCAGCAGGCGCCCCACCTTGTCCCCTCCCTCAAAATACCTCTGCTTCAGTGCCAGCAAAGAGTGCTCGGCCTTGTTGGTGCGTAGAAGCCTGAGCTGTCCCCTGAGGTTGGCCAGCCTCCTCCTGGACTCCAGCATCGGACGCTCCCGATTCCGTAACTCAGCATTCTTAATGTCCTTCGACAGGTCAGCCTCCAACTTGCAGGCTTCGCGCCTCCGTGCTATTGTTAGGGAAGTGACGTGCCCCCGGATCGTGGCCTTGAAGGCATCCCATACCACTGGGAAGGGCGTCTCCGGGATGTCGTTGTAGAGAAAGTAAGAATCTATAGCCTCCCTGATGATTTCAACATCCGCAGTGTCTCGAAGGATGCTCAGTGGCAGAGACCAACGCGTCTCTCGGGTGGGGGAAGCAGCCGGGTCCTGCAAGAGCAGCTCGACATGAGCATGATCAGACAGTGATATATCCGATATGGAGGCCCCCAGTGTATCCCGCACCAGATCGAGCGAAGCAAACAGGAAGTCTATGCGGGAGTATGAGCGGTGGGCATGTGAGTAAAAGGAATAATCCCACAGCTCCGGGCAATGGTAACGCCACACATCAATTAACCCTAGCTCTGCAATCTGCGTGCGGAGTGCAGAATACATTGCTCCGGTGCTGCTGAAGGAAGCATCGCTACGGTCCATGTCCGGGTCACAGACTAGATTAAAGTCCACTCCCAATATCAAGGACGGGTCCCCACATGAAATCTGCTCCTGCAGAAGCGTCTGGAGGTACCTGTCCTGCATCTGGTTAGGCGCGTATATGTTACAGAGGGTAAACTGACGCCTCCCCAAATGCACCTGGATTTTAAGAAAACGCCCATCACCGCCCCGGGAGGGCTTTGCGCCCCCCCGCCTGAAGCCAGCCCTACATAATATGGCCACTCCCACTGTTTTAGTGTCAGCAGCAACCCAAAACTGAAGAGGGTACTTAGGATGTGCCATGCGCTGCGTGTCTGCCTGCAGAAGGTGGGTTTCCTGGAGAAATACGATGTCTACGTGTTGCTGGAGAAGGTAGCGCCATACCTGCCTACGCTGATTGGGGGAGTTCAAGCCCTTAACATTAAGTGCTAGGACTTTCAAAGGCCTGGGGGTGTTCACAGCCATATCGTGCAGCAATCAGGGCCCAGCCACGCTTCCCACTCCCACCATTGTGAGGAAAAGGGTATAGGAGCAGCAGCCCCCTTCCCCGCTTGCCCAGAAGATTGCAGCCGCCCAGTCCCCACCCCGTCGCTCCCGAGAAGGAGAAGAGAGAGAAGAGAGAGTGCCAGAAAGGAGATAGAAAAGGAGGAGAGGAATAGAAGTTCCAGAGGCGGCCAAGCAGGCCTGTCAACAAAAGAGGCCAACATAGGCCAACAGGGCCACAGCATACTGTCCCAGTCACGGGGCGTCCTCTACCCAAGGGTTCAGACGCACTCAGAGATGTCACTCCCTAGGGAACAGTTTGGGGGGTACCTTCAGGAATTATTGAAGCTAAGGACCTCAGAGCCCCAGCACCCCAACCGCCCTGACCGGGGCTAGGGTGTACTATGCGTATGGTCAGGCATGATTTACATATCCTCATGAACAGGAGGGCCACAAGAATTCCATCATGGAGCATTCCTAACTCAGAGTCTCTGCGGAGCACAGGGGACGCTTGGTGGCCGTATGAGGAAGGACATCCCAGTGGCCACTGCAACGTGGAAGAGGTCCTGTCGTGTTGTCCACAGGAGCAGCAGAGGACGTTCATTGGTTGTGTGGGAAAGGGCTTATCGTTAGACTCTGCAGAGTTGTTGAGGTCCACTTAACGAGGAAACCTAAAATCTAGCACTCCACCCCACATATGGAGTTGGAGCATGTCAGCCTCACAGAAGTCAGGTGGACAGCCGATCACCCCCCACAGATCCGGGGGACCCGGTACATCGTCCGCAGCAGCGCAGACATCTAGGCGTATTCCATCGCGAAGCACCAGGTTACGGGGTGGACAGCTGAGGTGGCGAACTCTCGCGCTCCCCTTCCAGGGATTTGATGTGTGCTATGATATCTTGTTTATTTTTTAATGACAACAAAGGTCCTTAGGACAACCAAGATAAACACAAGAAAATGAATTTATAGACCACAATCGGTACTACAACCAGACTTCCACACCCAGCCGGGTGAGGAATATTTAATTTATGGATAAAGAGCAATAAGGTGACCAGCCTGTGGTCAATTATACACACTTTTGATAGGGTACAGTCCTGTACCTATCTTTACAAGGAAAGAAACAAAGTTAGCAGGCAAGTAGTTTTGGAGCCAAAATGTCGCTTGTAGATTAGTGATCAATACATACAAGTTCTGACATACAGTATGTACAGATTAGCATACAAATGAATTTGTCTGAACTACTGTTTTAACCGTCAACGTTTCGATCCCCTGGCTCCTAATGAACCGGGATCATCATCAGGACTATTACAATCATTTGCCTGTGTTCTAAGAACGCCTGTAGAAATAAGGGAAACAAGAGAGAAGGGGTAGAGAACATAAGAATCTCATATACAGTAGGAAAACTTATTCACACATGTTTTTACAGTTTGCGTAGCGAGAATTACTTACATTGTACATGCTTGCATTCTTGGTCTCAGGGGTGGTGATTGGGTTCGCAGGGAGATAGCCGTGCCGTGATGTGAGGGCAACTAAGTGGTCAACCATGTCACAAAAATGATTCTGTCAAAAAATCAGCTAGTGAGTGGATTTGGTGCTGTCCAAATCATGCTAATGTGCTCTAATGTGGACTCGTGGTTTGCGCATACCGTGACTGGCGTGGGGGCTTGGTCATTCAACCACGTTTTGATAAAACAGAGGTCCGTGAATTTAGGTGACACGCACTTTTAATTAAACGTGTGCCCGCGATCAATTGATACATGCACGACGGAATATCCGGTGGAGTGAGGGTGAGATGAACGTGCCGATGTGGGCGAGCTGACTAGGAATAGGGTGAACCCACCTGCCAGGTAATCATTAAATTACACTGTAATACTTTAACAAATTGTAATACCAGTAATGTTGTATACCTCATCCAGTGTCCATGCCAAAAAGTATATGTGGGTCAAACATCACAAAAAATCAAGACACGCATTTGCCAGCACAGAAGTCGCATTAGATGCAAGACCGCAAATGCACCATTGGTGGAGCACTTTGTTGAGGCAAACCATAACGAGGATGATATTCGCTGGACAATACTTAAGGCACTGAAGTTACCCCCACGAGGAGGAAGTATGACCAGTCTCCTTAATAAAGAAGAACTGAAATGTATAATACTTTTGGACTCAATTAAGAATGGCCTAAATCGGATGGAGGACTGGACATCCCTCCTTTGATCTCATGACCATTAAGACTCTCCAGCACTCTGAACTTTCTATTTTCAATATAGAGCTCACATGATTCAATATACTATCGCTGAGCAAATGATAAGTGCAAAATGTTTCCCAAATGTGTTTGAAATCGCTCTCTAAAAACAATTCGTGAAGCAACTATAATATCACGTTGCACCAATGTAATTTAAATGAATGGTATGGTAATTTTTAATTGTAAATTCAATTAATCGTCGTGTATAATTGGATTTTTACCCTTGGTCAGGGGTCACTCTGGGAGCATGTGGCACTATCACAAATATTGTCAATCCGTCTCTTCACAATTTCTCACCAGTACACCATGGCTGAGCCATAAGTCTCCCCTCGGATCACCGGACTAGCGTGCACACTAGTCCTTCCACCATTACAATACCCCTCCCCATTCCAAGATGGCGACCGTTTGGAACGCGGCACATTTGTCCATTCTCGGTTTCCATTACCATAGTGTGATGCTATAGTCTGGCGGCACTCAACACACTCGGTCAGCGGATTCACGCTGCCGAGACACGGAGAGAGACCACTGCGTCTCGCCGTCCCCCCGCCTCATCTCCCGCGGTATCCCAAAGGTAAGGACCTCCCTTCCGGTGCGGTTTCATTGTTGGAGGGTCAATTTCAGTCTGGCCCCCTCTGATGGTTTATTGCCTTTATTCTTCTTCCAGCGGCTTGGGCGTTACACTGGCCTCATCCCACCCTTAAGACGTTGCTTACTCGGCTGAGTAAATACATTGCAGAAATACGTGACCTCTAGAGCACGCGCCACTAAGGCTCCATAACCGCGCCTTGAGATAAGGTAAACCGCGCCGCGAGTCCGCCTTCCGTGATACACGGGCAATTTATGCCACATAAATAACGTTGGTTTTCTCCTCCATAGGCACCGGCACCATTCGGCTGCCTTGTTCCACCCCTCCAAGACCTGACCAGAATTAAGCGAATTGATTACCTGGCAGGTGGGTTCACCCTATTCCTAGTCAGCTCGCCCACATCGGCACGTTCATCTCACCCTCACTCCACCGGATATTCCGTCGTGCATGTATCAATTGATCGCGGGCACACGTTTAATTAAAACTGCGTGTCACCTAAATTCACGGACCTCTGTTTTATCAAAACGTGGTTGAATGACCAAGCCCCCACGCCACTCACGGTATGCGCAAACCACGAGTCCACATTAGAGCACATTAGCATGATTTGGACAGCACCAAATCCACTCACTAGCTGATTTTTTGACGGAATCATTTTTGTGACATGGTTGACCACTTAGTTGCCCTCACATCACGGCACGGCTATCTCCCTGCGAACCCAATCACCACCCCTGAGACCAAGAATGCAAGCATGTACAATGTAAGTAATTCTCGCTACGCAAACTGTAAAAACATGTGTGAATAAGTTTTCCTACTGTATATGAGATTCTTATGTTCTCTACCCCTTCTCTCTTGTTTCCCTTATTTCTACAGGCGTTCTTAGAACACAGGCAAATGATTGTAATAGTCCTGATGATGATCCCGGTTCATTAGGAGCCAGGGGATCGAAACGTTGACGGTTAAAACAGTAGTTCAGACAAATTCATTTGTATGCTAATCTGTACATACTGTATGTCGGAACTTGTATGTATTGATCACTAATCTACAAGCGACATTTTGGCTCCAAAACTACTTGCCTGCTAACTTTGTTTCTTTCCTTGTAAAGATAGGTACAGGACTGTACCCTATCAAAAGTGTGTATAATTGACCACAGGCTGGTCACCTTATTGCTCTTTATCCATAAATTAAATATTCCTCACCCGGCTGGGTGTGGAAGTCTGGTTGTAGTACCGATTGTGGTCTATAAATTCATTTTCTTGTGTTTATCTTGGTTGTCCTAAGGACCTTTGTTGTCTTTAAAAGTTAGTTACCCATGGTCCATAGGTATTCTTTGGGTTCCCTTGTTGAATTATAAATGATATCTTGTTTAGCCTGCGAGGAGGACCTCTCATCCAGCGGGGGGGGAGCGACGGCGGTGGTGCACAGTATTCCAAGCCGGCCGGGCCGGGACTCTCTCCTGGCGCTGCGGGCGAGTAGGGCTATGTGCCGGCGATTCCCGCAGTTTAAGCAGTTGTGCCGCTTCCCGAAAGGACCGTACTACCCTGCGTTTATCCTCCCAGCGAAAGATGAGGGCGAATGGATGGCCCAATTGGTAGGGGATGCTGAGGGCCCGCAGTCTCTCCATCAGAGGTCGGAAAGCCCTCCTTCTGCGCAGGGTGTTGGGCGCCAAGTCTTGAAAGATTTGGATTTTGTGGCCATCGTAGCTGAGATCCGGTTTGTCTCTCGCCGCCTTCATGATAGCCTCCTTCTCAGTGAAGAAGTGTACTCGCGTCAGAATGTCCGGGAGGAGGCCCGACCTTCTCGCGGGCCTGGACACCCGATGAGCGCGGTCCAAAGCCGGCGGAGAGGCGTCCTCATCTCCCCAAACCTCGTGAAGGAGTTGCGCCACGTAAGTCATTAGATCCTTCCCCTCCGCTTCGAGAGGAACCCCCCGGATGAGGAGGTTATTCTGGCGGCTCCTGTTTTCAAGGTCCTCCTGCTTGACTTGCAACTCTATATTTTGTTCCTCCAGCGCCGCCAGATGTTGCCACAGTTGCTCTTGGTCCCCGGTAAGAGCATCCACTATTTTCTAGAGTCCATCGACCCGGTCTCCCAAATCTGGCTATATAATTTAGAACTTTCTGTTTATAAAAGGCGGGGCCTAAAGAAACAAATTTGGGGCCAAAAAATGTGGTCCCCAATCACTAATTGACTAGCCGCGACTGTATAGCTTCAGAGGCTCCCTTTTTCTTAAATCACGTACTTAAATTGTGCACCTTCTTAATTTTGGGAATCATAACCTTCTTTTTCCCAAAATGTTCCCAAAGACAAAAGGATTACCAGATTACCTTTGAAATTTGATGATTATCCTATGTAATGAGTTTTTGTCATGATTTAGGCTCATTAACTGGAAAACTACGTTTCCCAGAATGCTCAACTAGGAGGTCTGTCTTTCCTTTCCACTACTCTGCTCCTGTGTTCTATATCTATTCCTTCTGACCATGCATCCGGTGCTTGTCACCTGTAGTGTGATCTAGTTTGCTTCGTGTTTTGTCTAAAGAGGATCGTTGCTGTTTTCAGAGTAAGCTGAAGCGACTGTGCCGATATTGTCGAGCAAGGCGTGCTGTGAACTTTGACCCCTTCCTTGGAGCCGCGCTGAGACGGAGCCGCGCTGAGAAGGAGCCGCGTCTTTTCCTTTGGATCTTTAATTTAATTTAATTGCGGGTTTATATAGCGCTAGGAATCGACTCCCGGAGGAGTATCTCCACGCTTCGACCGCTGGGGAACCCGTCCTGGCTCACCCTGAGAGATGGTCCCTGATGGGTATCTCTAAGGTGCGACCAAGCATCCCCGGCGGTCTGGGGGGGCCATTGTGAAGATGAGGAAAGCTGATGCCCAGAGTTGCCGAGTGTGGTTTCTGACTAGAGTAGGCACCGAGGCGAGAATTATCGAGTCCGCTGACCCTGGTCCACGACCCTGCCGCGTCGGGAATCGAACCCTGGTCCCGGGCCGTTCTCTGCTTACGGGTCTGCCGCCTCTAACCAGTGAGCCACACTTCTCCAAAAACACTTTGTTGGATTAATTTAGCACTTGGAGTGCCTTGAGGTATCGTGAGAAGGAATCGAAATAAGAAGAAAAGCGGGTGAGAGACGCTATCTCTCAAGACACTTCTCTTCTAAAAAATCGGTACGTTGTGTTTGGATTACGGAACGGAGGTTCCTGTCGAGCACTGTGTTGTGCATTCACGCTGATTGAACTGTTATAACGTGAGAGTCACGAAGCAAGAGTTATTGCTTTTATATCACGTATTGGATTTACCAACCTGAACTGAATTGCAAGCGGGAAGGACTATGATTTGAAAGCCAGTTGGCTACTACTCAAATGACTAGTTACCTGTGAATGGCTATACTTCATAGCCCACCAGAACTTTAATTCATGGGTATTCTTTGGCTTTCTTTTTTCTTGCTTTATTTTTATCTTTTTTCACATGACTTTTTCTTGGATATTAGTGGCAGTCAATGCAAGTAAGTGAAATAGAACACACACATATATTACCTCACTAGTTACAGAAGATAGGGGTTGGTTGAATTGATGAGTGTTGCTTATGTCTTTTCTGCAGGAAACTTAATACAGATCTACGGAAGGTGCCTAGTTTGTCATCCCTTGCTGTAGATGGTTTCTGGCTGTCAGCCTTTATATTTTATTTCTCCACTTTTCCCCTTCCCTGTGTGAGGTCCTCATAGGGGAGTGTTGTTATTTATACTCACTAGAGGTTCCGCATTCAGGGTTGGACGAATAGAGCATCGACATCGCTCCTGCTGTATCTGGATTGCAAGGTTAGTCAATCAGCCTTGCATTGTGACAGTTTTCTTGTTCTGTTTGTATATAGGGAGAAGGTGTGTAACATTGTGCATATACATGTTCTTACTTCAACACATTTCTGTATTGCATCTCATCTGACACTGGCTTCTGGATGGATGGGACTTTATTACTGCATTAAACTTGTTCTACATTTCAACTACTTGGAGTCTCTCTACTTTAATTTTATCTGAATCTTACAACTTCATTACCATGGATGCACAGAATTAATATAAGTTACTTTATCTAATATAGCAACAAAAAAAAATTCTAGGACAATCTCTACCTGGAGCCATTTCAGATCTATTTTAGTTTCATCAGCAACACATGCTATCTGTTGAATACTTTCCATACTAGCCTTGAGAAAGTCCAGTGGGACGAAACAGGTGTTGGGTGTATGGATGAAGTGTTTCAGTTATTTTGTTGCATTAATTCAAAAGTTTTAAACAGGAAGAACGTGTGAACTTTAAACTTTGTTCAATACAACATAAGAGTGCTCCGTTGTTACAACTGCTTATCTCCCTTCTAAGTCTGTTTTTAGGCTCATCAGGCTACATTAATTCAGTCCTCTAATCATATGCCCCGAAAGAGGTACCAGCCATCACAGGTTCTTTGGCTTTTCACTATTCCATAACCACAGTTGTTACATTCTGGGCAAACTTACCTCTTACTATAAAGACTTTTGTCTTCATAGTAAGCACCTTATGGTGCTCCTCTCACACACATAACCATTTGATTTTTCTTGGGGAAACTATCCATTAGTTGTGTCTTGTTCACAAAAAGATGTTATAAAAAAAGGGGGTGGTCGATTACAAAACAGTTAAACAAATCATTACTTAAACATAAAGGTACATCCACCAAGTAAGTGTCATTTAAATTGCATTTAATCCAAGTATTCGCAATGATTTGCTGCAGTTACACATATACTATATTTCATATTCATACAATACATGGTAAATTGAGTATAATTCTTCAATTAGTGCTCGGTGATTGTCAGATAAGAAAGGGATTTTAAAGGAGGGTAGGGTGTGTTTGGAAAAGAATGAGGGACAAAGAAAAGGAATTGTGTCCTATAAACAATTCTGTCTTATTCACAGAACATTTCCAGTCATATTACAGATCACAGTTGTTCCCAAGAGATACATTATACACAGGAGCTGAGTTTAGCAAGTTTTCGGTAGGGCGTGTATGTGTTGATGATGTTGTCGACGTTTCGACCCCCAAGTTAAGGGCGGATGAGTCCTCAGTTTGGGGTCTTCCTCAGGACAATTAAAAACAGTGACATTGAGCACCTAGGGAAACAGAAATGTGTATCACTAGATGGAATCAATTAGAATCTAAAAAACAGGGCAAAATTCAAGGTGTACCTACATGCGCAGGCGTTCGAGTGGTATCCCTTCTGAGTTGGGACTCGCGCCTGTGGAGTTGTTCTCTGGAGGAAATAGATTACGGTTAGGAAGGATAATGTGGGCAGGTCATGGTAAGTTAGACCAAGCAAGAAAAACATGACTTACTGAGTTCGTCCGTTCTTTGAAGAGCAATTGGTCTCTTACAAACGTCGTGGATGACGATACTGGGACCGGTCTATCCGTGGGTGAGGCAAGCGTCCTACATCCAACGGGCGGTAGAGTTCAACGTGTAGATAAGTTACACCATCTGGAAGAACACAGAGATACTGTATTCCTTCGCATAACAACTCTACGTTGTAGACAAAATTCAATAGGGGTATGATGGAGGTTCTCAGTCCGTCCATAATATGGGGGGACCAGAGACCCTACCGGTCGCTCTCATGACCACATCAGACTATGGAGGACCGCTATCCCATGTGATTTATAACAAAATCGGAGCTTATGGCAAACAATCATCCATAATTAAAACAGTGGGTGGGCCAGCAACAATACTGGTCGAAATCCGACTATGGAGGACAAACGGGGAGCCCAATCTCTAAAAAGCGTGCTGTCCCATGCTTATTGAGAGAAACGACGATTTAGGAGGTTCTCGCAACATTTCTTACATAACTAGAAAAGTCGCGCTGCCTGAGTTAGCCAGGACCGTAAGCGCTTCTCCTCGGTATCTGGTTAATCTGACCTAGTAATTTCGCAAAACAGCGCGGAGCGAACATACCTGCGTGACTGCTGCCGATTGATTCACAGTGACAGCTCGCAGGCGCACGTCAACCCATACAAGTAACAGGCGTATCTAGGGAGCGTCTCTAAGGGGCGTGTCCCGGCACCTCGCGGTGCTGCCGCTGGCTGCTGCGCGGCTGGAGGACTGCGTGGGGCGCATGCGCCGGACTTGAGACACTGTTCCCCCTCCGGACTCGGGAGGTCTATCTGAATTGCTGTATTATATACCAAAGACTATCTGAAGACCAAGATAGTTGCGAGCGTTATTAATCTACTCTTTACACATCGGTGTCTAGGCCAACAAGCGGCAGAAACGGAAATGCTGCCAAACTGCTCCTATAGTGAGAGACAAAGTTGTGGTTCCGGAATACCTCTTGTCACATCTGTGTGTGTACAAACGGAACCACGTACATTGGCTAAACGCAGTCAATGAGCCGGTGGTAGAGATTAATGTGTCGGTAACATCGCATGCAACGGGGTTCCATGGGCATGGGTACTGAGGAGCAAGATGGCATTTGCACATGTATTTAGGGACCCATGATGATATTATACCATATAGTAGTGTTAGTGCACATGTCCATGTCAAACCTCAACAAGGGAGATATTAATTGGAAGATCTAACACAATATTCTCTAAGTATAGATCGCTCATATATTTACACATCCAGCATCGCTTTATCGTCAACATATTGATACAACTGTGCAGTTCAAAACAGAGTCCCTGTCCTGGATATTACACACATTATGTTTTAACATCTTACTGGTCGGGTACAAGTCCAGCTAATTGCGAGTAAGTCGCATCAAGTTCATTGAGGCCATTGTCAACAGTGTCCAAAGTGTACATCCATTTACACTCCCTAACGTTTAGTAGTGAATTCAAATTGCCACCCCTGGGTCCCACCGTGATTTTTTCAATCACCAGCCATTTGAAGGATTCAGGGGTGTGTGATTTAGACATGAAGTGTTCAACCAAAGGGGAGCCCGGTGTTTGGCACCTTATCCTGCTGCAATGTTGTAAGATCCGCTTTTTGACATGTTGTTTGGTTTGTCCGATGTATACCAGATCACAAGGACATATGATGGCGTAGATAACGTCACTTGTGTTGCAGTTAGTCATTGTTTTCAAAGTAACTGTCTTGTTACGATAGTTCCAAACCTTGGTTTCCATTGCCTGTGGGCACGCTTTGCACTTCGTACATTTGAAATGTCCGACCACTTGGGGAAGGTTCCATATGCTTTGCAGAGTGGGGGGGGCCGGGGTTCCTAGGTAGGAAGAGACCACTTTGTCCCTGATGTTTTTAGCTTTCTTAAACGCATGCATCGGCAGTTGTTCATGGTTGATCACATCCGATACCATAGTCCAGTGTTTGTTAACCGTCTTCTTAATCAGGTTACTCTTCGTGCAGAAAGTGGTAACGCAGATAATCCTTTCGGGATCCACGAGACGCTCTCTGGGCTTCAGCAGGTCCTCCCTCGGGCTGTACCAAGCTCTCTTTCTTGCTCTTGTAACCAGTCGTCTTGGGTAACCTCTTTCCATTAGTCTCCTGATCAAGAGATCCGATTCTAGGAAGTAGTCTTCTTTGAGTGAACAGTTCCTCCTTATCCGGAGAAACTGGCCAAACGGTAGATTGTCCCGTAGGCTTCTTGTATGGTGACTCGTGTATCGTAGAAGGCTGTTCCGTTCGGTGGGTTTTCGAAAGAGGGTGGTGTGGAGGTGACCATTCTGGACCTTGATGGTGATGTCTAAGAAGTCAATGGAGGTCTTACTCATGCTCATGGTGAACTGAATGTCCTTAGACTGGTTATTCAGCCATGTGAAGAATCCGTTGAGTTCCACTTCACTTCCAGTCCATAGCATCAGCACATCATCAATATACCTGCGCCACATCCAAATGTTGGTTTCATATGGATTACTCACGGTAAGGATATGGTCCCGTTCGAATTCCGCCATATACAGTATAGCTAGGTCAGGAGCAAAGGCTGCCCCCATCGCTACTCCCTTGCTCTGGAGGAAGAATTCATCCTGAAAGATGAAGAAATTCTGCTTCATTGCCACCTCCAGGAGTTGAATGATGAAATCCGTTGGTACCTGGGTTGGTTGGGTTCTTCTGTCCAATGCCTTTCTCATGGTTTCCAGAGCAGGGTCCTGGGGAATACTCGTGTATAATGAGACTATGTCTAGTGTCACCATTACTTGTTTATCCTGATCAAAGGCAATTTCATCTACTTGGTTAATGATCTGCATGGTGTCTCTGACATAGGTAGGGGTCCCAGTTGCTAGGGGTTTCAAAAAAGTATCTATGTATTTACATAGCGGTTCCAAAAGGGAACCACAGCCCGATACAATGGGGCGTCCCGGTGGTTTTGTCATATCCTTATGTATCTTGGGTAACGTGTAAATCGTAGGTGTTCTTGGTTGTGCGACGTTCAAGTACTCATATTCTTTCTGGCTCAGGAAGCCCTCATCACGGCCTTTCCCTGTGATCTCTTGTATCAATCTCCTAATCTCCCTTGTAGGGTCGGCGTTGGTTGCGGTATAGCTCACACCATCCCGAAGTTGTGTATAGATCTCATCCTTGTAGTTCTGGACATCTTGGAGGACTATCGCCCCTCCTTTATCCGCAGGTTTGATCACCAGTAGCTTGTTCTTACTTAAATTATCCAGGGCTTGTCTTTCACCTTGTGTGATGTTGTGTTTAACATAGGTACGTGTGGTACAAATGTCCATCACTTCTCGCATCACCATGTTTTCATACGCAAGGATCCGATGTGGTGTCTGGTGAGTTCTGGGAGTGAAGGTTGAGGGAGGTCGTAGTCCAGTTGCTGAGTTTGTAGTTGGAGTGGGAGAGTGCAGGAAGAAGTGCTTCAGCCTGATTTTCCGAAAGAAACGGGTCAGTTCCGATCTTATGTTAAAGTGGTTCGGGTAGGATGTAGGCACAAAGGATAGTCCTTTATTCAGCACGCTAGATTCCTCCGGAGTGAGAACATGTTGAGAGAGATTGACAATTGGGCTTGATTGACTTACCACCTGTAAGTCTTGCGTCTCGTGCTGATCTCTCCGTGGGGCTCTGGTTGGAAGCGGACTTGTTTCTGTGGGTTCTCTGGACGCTGGGTAGTTCCCCCTCTGGCTCGGGTTGGCCAGGATTGGCCTCTGCCTCTGTTCTGGTAGTTTCCTCGTCCACGGGGCGGTCGCCATTGATTCCCCCCTAAAAAAGGGTGCCAGTCTGGTTGTGGTTGATACCATTGATCCTGATAACTGTCGTAGGTTGAGGGGCCGGGGGCTCCTGAGTCACTGCCTGAGCTGTAGGACGAGTCTGAAAAATTGGTGAACTTCCGTCTGCCCCTGTAGCCACCTCTGCCCCTGTTAGTGAACCTGCCTTGGGTGTCTTGATTATAATAATCTTCCGCTAGATAAGGGTAGGTCTTCTTTTTATCGTAGTTAGCGATGTCTTTGCTGAGTTTATCCAACTTCTTGGATTGGGCTTCGATGTCAAATGTATCCAGAGTTTTCTCAAGTTTCTCTAGAGTGTCTCTCGCGTTAGCAAACGCACTATGACTCTTGATCTCGGCCTTGAGTGTGTCAATTTCCTTCATGAGAATTTCAACCTGTGTCTTGGCTGTCTCAATGCCCAGCACCATCCAGTGGCGCGAGCATGTGTTGGCAACGAAGCTAAATCCCTCCTTGAACTTGGGATCGTCCACAAATATTGCCGGTTCGTTTTTAACTTGGAGTCCAGTGGGTATAATATTAGCTTGTAGATATTGAGTCAGTGCATATCCGTGCAGTCTGGTGCGGACCAATTTCTTCTCAAGTCTTTCTAGTTTGACAATCTTCTCATTGAGTGATTGGTCTAGCAGTGTGGTCTTGTTTGATAGAAATGCCTGCCCCGTTTCTCCTTCCAGAAGGTTTTGAATATACTCTTCAGTATACGTTAGGGTTTCACGGTCACTCATGATATACCCTAATTCATTAATTTACAGATTGGAACCCTCGCAGATGGATATCTGCTCTAAAGAGTGGTAGGTAATAATGGGGTAAACCCTTACCTCATCGACCTGGGTCAGTACAATGTTATAAAAAAAGGGGGTGGTCGATTACAAAACAGTTAAACAAATCATTACTTAAACATAAAGGTACATCCACCAAGTAAGTGTCATTTAAATTGCATTTAATCCAAGTATTCGCAATGATTTGCTGCAGTTACACATATACTATATTTCATATTCATACAATACATGGTAAATTGAGTATAATTCTTCAATTAGTGCTCGGTGATTGTCAGATAAGAAAGGGATTTTAAAGGAGGGTAGGGTGTGTTTGGAAAAGAATGAGGGACAAAGAAAAGGAATTGTGTCCTATAAACAATTCTGTCTTATTCACAGAACATTTCCAGTCATATTACAGATCACAGTTGTTCCCAAGAGATACATTATACACAGGAGCTGAGTTTAGCAAGTTTTCGGTAGGGCGTGTATGTGTTGATGATGTTGTCGACGTTTCGACCCCCAAGTTAAGGGCGGATGAGTCCTCAGTTTGGGGTCTTCCTCAGGACAATTAAAAACAGTGACATTGAGCACCTAGGGAAACAGAAATGTGTATCACTAGATGGAATCAATTAGAATCTAAAAAACAGGGCAAAATTCAAGGTGTACCTACATGCGCAGGCGTTCGAGTGGTATCCCTTCTGAGTTGGGACTCGCGCCTGTGGAGTTGTTCTCTGGAGGAAATAGATTACGGTTAGGAAGGATAATGTGGGCAGGTCATGGTAAGTTAGACCAAGCAAGAAAAACATGACTTACTGAGTTCGTCCGTTCTTTGAAGAGCAATTGGTCTCTTACAAACGTCGTGGATGACGATACTGGGACCGGTCTATCCGTGGGTGAGGCAAGCGTCCTACATCCAACGGGCGGTAGAGTTCAACGTGTAGATAAGTTACACCATCTGGAAGAACACAGAGATACTGTATTCCTTCGCATAACAACTCTACGTTGTAGACAAAATTCAATAGGGGTATGATGGAGGTTCTCAGTCCGTCCATAATATGGGGGGACCAGAGACCCTACCGGTCGCTCTCATGACCACATCAGACTATGGAGGACCGCTATCCCATGTGATTTATAACAAAATCGGAGCTTATGGCAAACAATCATCCATAATTAAAACAGTGGGTGGGCCAGCAACAATCTTGGTCGAAATCCGACTATGGAGGACAAACGGGGAGCCCAATCTCTAAAAAGCGTGCTGTCCCATGCTTATTGAGAGAAACGACGATTTAGGAGGTTCTCGCAACATTTCTTACATAACTAGAAAAGTCGCGCTGCCTGAGTTAGCCAGGACCGTAAGCGCTTCTCCTCGGTATCTGGTTAATCTGACCTAGTAATTTCGCAAAACAGCCCGGAGCGAACATACCTGCGTGACTGCTGCCGATTGATTCACAGTGACAGCTCGCAGGCGCACGTCAACCCATACAAGTAACAGGCGTATCTAGGGAGCGTCTCTAAGGGGCGTGTCCCGGCACCTTCACAAAAAGAGGCACAAACTTTGTGTAGTATTCCGTAAGGTCATGAAACAAACCCAAAGTCTTCCTTATTCACTGGAGTTCTATCATCCTCAATACCCTCACCAAGTTCTCTTTAGCTTCAATCCATTTACTGGATATATATCATCTCAGGTAATCAATCTATTGCTCTTTGAAGTACTGTTTTTCCGTTCGGGCAGTTGACTCTGCTTCCATGTGATTAACACCTCACAAATAACCCAATTGTGCTCCGTTACACTCTCCCCATAAAACAACTCACCAACTTGGAAAGAGAGGAGTGGTGCTCCAAAATACCAAATGCATAGCCTTTGGGATTACAGCGGATGCCAAAACGAATCCAAAAGGTATCCTTTTAATCAAGGTTGCCCGGTCTATTGTAATGAGTATGAACAAATTATTCTGGTTTTTGCACACAACCACCCAATAACACCCAGATGCTCCAGGGTGCAATACATTTGTGCAGTGTATTAACTCATGTATGTTTATGAGGGTGTTGTAATCCAATCACAGGTCAATACACATGAAATGCCATGCACAGGAGCCAATGTACGATAAGAGAGGCAAGCAGAAACAGCAGAATAGTGGTTCGAGAGCCTGTCTAACAAAACTGCAAGGCAAAAAGGGCAGCAGGATGAGATGGTGTGGCTCCTATGTATATGGCTATCTTGCACTGACAGGACTGCAAGATGCAACAGGGCAGAATAGGGAACAGGGTCACTGGCACCTGTGAGCATTTACACAACCCACATTTCTGCAAAACTGCTGGGCTTATAATTCTTTATCGATAAGTAGTCTGAGTGACAGGCTTCAACTATGAAAGAAGAATTTGTTTCCCCAGAAGCTAATGGACTGTGCAGCCATATGGTCAGAACAGCTGCTTTGCGGAGTCTGGAGCACAGCATCTGTAGGTGCCATCTCAGCGAGTTGCCACCTGCATAGATCCTAAGAGACTTGGAATGCCCTTGCCACAATGGACCAAGATTCTGAAAAAAATACTCAACCCTAAAAGACAGTTTCATCCCTCGATGATTAATCTCCAAGATTAATCACTATGATTAATATTTAGGTGATGTGAGATGCACCTACGGTTTCTATTTTATACATTACTTTTTCAAAAATTTCAGCTTCTTTAAATTAAAAATTCCCACCTGAAGCTCCAAATTTCACAATTTAGATTAATTGTAGGGGGTGATTCAGCACCCTCACTACCATTTTCACTATTTCTTGTTACTCACAAGTCCAAATATTTTCGTGGAGCCTTAATTTGTTTTTATCCTCATCCCTTCTCCTAACAATATGATATACCCCTTTTGTATAATAATAATATTTTAATAAAGGGCATTTGTAAAGCGCACAGCTACCTCGAGCGAGGAGTCCCAGCGCTAGTGCAGAGGACAGCAGAGAAAAAGACTGGGCCGCTAATCTCCTAGCTTAAAGAGCCAGGTGTTCTGTGTCTTTCTGAACTCCTGCTCAGAGTTCAGCATTTGTAAGTGGGGAGGTAAGTCATTCCACAGTTTGGTGGTCCCCACAGAGAATGTCCTATCCCCCTGCCTAGCTTTGGAGAAGCGGGGGACAGTGAAGTAGCGGGGGTCACTGGTTCTTAAGGACCGCTCTTGGTGGTAAGGGCGAAGTCTATTCCTCAGGTAGCAAGGGCCCCTTGCCCAGGTTGGCGTGAAACACAATCGTCAGGGCCTTGTATTCAATCCTCCTGGCAACTGGGAGTCAATGGAGTTGTTTGAGGTTCGGGTAGATGTGATGGCACAATGGGACCTTGCGGACAAGCCTTGCTGCAGCCTTCTGCACCATGTGCATCCTTCTGATCAGACACCTAGGCAAGCCCATGTACAGGCCGTTAGCATAGTCCAGATGAGAGCTCACAAGGGCATGGACAGTGATCCTTCGGCTTTCTTCCGGTAGGAAGTCCAGGAATTTTCTGATGGTTCTCATCTTTCCAAAACAGGCAGCCAAGACTTGTTGAACTTGGGCTGAAAGGGTCAGATATTTTTGCCTCACCTGATACCTAGGTTTTTGACCGACTCTTTAGGCACAAGAGGGACGCGGAGTTCTCCAGCGGGCGGGGGGAGGCTTGGATAAAAACATAAGACCTCCGTTTAATCGTCGTTAGGTTTTAAGAAGTTTCCTTTCATCCAGATCGCTGTGTCTTTGTCTTGCTTCGCCCTCAAAAAATACCACTCCCACACGATGGCCCAAAAATGACGAAGCAGGAGACTTATAACACAACAACACCTAGAAAGGGGTTTCACTTTATAAAATGAAACACATCAAAGACTCTCTTTTCAGAATAAGACTTGGGGTTTTATGTATACAATGCTCTCTAACAGAAAGGCTTTCCCAGACGCCAAATTAACAACATTCAAATGTATATAGAGATATATATTTATATGTAAGCAATAATAACACTTGGCAAATGTAACTGTTGAATGCATGAATAATAATAATAAAACATCCTAACACGCACGACTAAGGTATCCAGAAACAAACGTTTCAGCCTAATCAGTTTTTACATGTTAACCAATTCTTCCACAGAGAAGATGCAGAATGCCCGAGCTGTAGAGAGAGAGGGGCGACCTATATCCATATGGTTTGGCAATGCCAGGCCCTGACACAATACTGGCAAGAAGTAACAAGGGAGATGGGTAGGGTAACAGAACGAAAGTCCAGTGCACACCAGAACATGTCCTACTTAGCCTATTTCTCAAGACGGCTAAGACTAGGGTCACTGAAGATTACTAGTAGATGGAAGGCTCCGGAGGGCCCAAGCATACATAGATGGAAGAGAGAATTAGAGAAATGGGCAGGATGTGAGGGCAGAATCTTGCTCAGAAATGCGAGAAGGGGTTTGGGAAAACTGAATAGGGTGCAGGATGGGAGGTACTGATGGAGGAGCTGAAGGACAAGGACTCTGGATCTGAAGCCACCACCCCTAAAAGACCCCCACTGCAGGGAAGTCCCCAGAGACTGAGTCAGGAGGGGAGGGGTGAGCAAGCACCAGGAGTGGAGGACCTGTAGGAGCCAATCCACCAAGGGGGTTTTGAGCTGGATTAGGGTGACTAAGTGATAAAGATGCACACAACGAGAAATAAGAGAAGTGATCACAGGGAGACCTCCTGTAGTTATAGGAGACAGCAGTGCAGGGGGTAGAGTTTAAGGTTAAGGGTTAGGGGGAAGGAGGGGAGGGGGCCTGAAGGCCTCTTAGACTTGGATTTGTGTTGCAGAACCAGAGACAATCATAAAGCAACAGACGAGAGCAGGTGGTGTTTCTGTGGTCACCGGGTGGCCAGAAGCGAGTGGTGCCTTGTCCTTCTTTAGACCACCCCCACGACGTTCGCTTAATCGATGTTGTAGGCGAAGGTCCAGGCTGATCAAGTCCTCGCAATGCACTGGTTGTGGGTCGATCTGTGCTATCACGTCCTTCAGCTCTTCACTCAATCCCTGGTGGAATAGCACTGTTTGTTTTGCTGGTGGCTATTTGGTTTACGCGACGAGGCGCCTGAATGCGTTCAAATATTTGTCCCAGAACAAAGTTATCCAAAGAATTCTTGACAAAATGATAAAAGGTTGGCAGAGGAAAGAAGCCTAGACCACATTTGTTAACTTTCTACGAAATAGTAGATTAAATGTCTGAGGTTGAAGGTTCATTGTTCTGAGGTGATAAGCGTATTCCTGACAAGTTAAGATATAAAATAATAGACACTACCCACAGTGGCCACCCTGGTTGTACTTTGACAAAGAATAGAGTGAGAGAACCGCACTGCTGCCCAATATGGATTTAGAAGTAAAGAAATTGATAGAGGAGTGTGTATGTTGCATGCAAACATTAAAAAATATGTTCACCTCCAAAAGGAGCAGTGGCTACACCTAAAAGAGTTTGGCAACAAGTTGGTTTAGACTTTTTGGGTCCCTTCTTAATTTTTCCTGCTCAGAGCTACATTGTAGCCCTAGTTCATCATCTCTTTCTGTGGGTTGAGGTGAAATTACTTTGAGAACCCACAGTGGACACGATCCGAAATTTTCTATGTGAATCATTTGTTAAAAGAATGTGTGCCTGAAGTCATATTAATAATAATAATAATAATAATATTAAACAGTTTATAAAGCGCCTGGTAACACCTTCACGGTGTGTCCCCGCGCTAGAACTATATTAATGGTGGTCAATTAAACTCACAAATAATATGCGATTTGCATTTGAGAACATCTCTACACAGACCTCAGAGTAATGGACTGGTTGTACGTTTCAGCAAAGTACTGGAAGAGTGTGTACAGAATGCTTATCGTTCTGGTCAAGAGGTTTGTTATGCTCTAAGATCATGTTTTGGACCTAGAGCACAAATCCTCATGTTCCTACTAGGATATTTTCTTTCGAATAAGTGCAAGGAAGGAAAGTTTGTTCAGAACTCTGACCCAACTGGATCATCAAAACGAGTACAAAGGATATGATTCCCCCTCTCACAAAGATGACTCTGCGAATACAAGATAATCTTTGGCTCACATTTAAATAAACGCCATTTGTTAAAAATTAGTACAAATGTTGGTTGCAGTCTAAAGGTGGGAGATCCGGTCACGATCAAGGAACCCTTAATCTGAAAAAAGGAATTTCGACATTTTGTGATCCTGTACATATCCTAGAGATAAGGGGTAATGCTGCTAAAGTAGAAGCCGGACAATAGCGGCATATTGGGAGACTAGCCAACGTCATATCTGAGAAGCCATTTATAAACTAATATGATAATCCTTGCAATACTCAGCGTTCTAGTAATAAACAGGTTAGCTAACCATCCGTTTTTTTTTATTGTGACAAAGTATTGCAATACCTTAGTTTGAGATATGGCCCTAACGAATCTCTCTTTATCGCAGTACAAGGATAAACAAGCATTGGCATAGCCAATTGGTCTCGCTTTTGGGACCTTATAAGTATTTAGTTATGCAGCACAATATCCTTGGTGCAACAACATTAACTGTTGCATGGTTAAACACTTATAATGTCCCAAAGGCGAGACCTATTGGCTATGCCAATGCTTGTTGTGCATGAAAATAGTGCTAGGTGAGTGGGTACCAGTACGTTTCACACCACTAAAGATAGGCAAGTGAAAAGGCATTAAAAAGGCAACTCACAGACAATATTCCATATATCCTTTATGCAGTGCTGTATCCCTAAAGATCAGCATAATTCTGAAGTTGCTCGAACGTTGCATTATTAAAGGGTCAATGTGCAAAACATCGAGTGTTGCCCTGAGTACTTGTTTCAAAACCAGAAGGGTGGCGGGGGCACCATTCAAGCTTACGCACTCGGAAGGCAGTCTGTGAAAGGTTACTGTTTCACAAGCAAAGTTACACTGCAAGGGATTAAACTGATGGCAAAACAGCAACTGCCTGCTATAGCAATCGATACCTTGAAACTTCTCACAAGGGAGGGGTAAAGGGTAACTGGGAAGAGCTGGTTACACATTCATATGCCAGAGGACGCCGCTCAAACTCATCCTGCCCAGGATTTCCAAACAAAGGCTACAATTACGTAAGCTTTGGGGGCTTCTTAAATATTTGGACATCATCTAGCAATTCCACTTTAAAAACGAGAGGTAGTAGGTGAAACTCAAGTTGCAGTGTTACTCTCACAGTCTATGTTCCCACAAGGGACTGTGTGTTGGCGTCATTTGTTGCTCGCTCTCGATGGCTTTGTGCTGGGGTGTAGAGGATTAAAGTGTGCTCTGACACCGCAGTCTGGTCGGAGCATACAATACTAAAAGATAAGGTAGCCATAAAGTGTGCAACGTAAGCAAACAGTAACATGAGCGGAGTCCATGGAACCAATGAAAACAGGAACACGCACCAGAAATATCTACTGTCTGAGGCGGCATTGGCTTAGTCGGAAGTGAATTGCTCCTTGAAGAATTCACATCAGATGTTTCCGAAGTTAAGAATAAAAAGCTAGGGAGAAGGGAGGGGGTAGTGAGAGCAGACAGCAAGGGGGTGGAGGAGGCTTAATGAGCCATGGCAGGAAGGCACATGGTGGCTGCGCGCGTGCACGCTCATGTGCACGTAAGCTTTAGGCCACCAAAAGCCTCTGGTGGCACTTTTAAAAGCCACTTACTAAATGTCTCGAAGTGCCCTCATAAATTTTATGCTTGAAGCATTATTTGCTCATGCATTTCATTTAAATTCTAGTTGTTGTGCTTAGGTACGATATGACACATATTATGTTTTATTATAGCCTTTTGAAGACTAAGTAGTGTAATATTAAGGTTCTATTTGTTATTTGTGTTATTTTTATTCCTTTATTCTCACTGCATTGCCACTTTGCTTCTTTTATTTTTTTATTACTGTTAATGTAAAATTGTGTAAAGGGAGATATGTGGTGACTGGTAGGTTGTATGAGATTTATCTATAGCAGAATCCTCCCAAGTCACCCAGGGTCTGTCATGTAATTGATGGTAGTCTTAGGATGACAGGGAATGGAAGTGATGGGGCTGTCAGGCTATAAGGTGGTCATCATGCCTTTAATAAAGCATCTCTTCTTCAACCATAATGCCTGCTCACTTCTTTGACTACATAGCAGACCACCACTACACATACACTGAAAGGGAGAACAGCTGACGTACCAACGTACATTGCCTTATTCAGACCATACCCAATACTTGCCCCACTTCTAAATTTCTCAGAGGCTTCTCGCAGAATTGATGCTGGTCATAAAGGGTCATGGTGGCTTAGTGGACTAATGCATCCACTGCAGAGGCCTGTGTTCGACCTCATGATCACAGGTTAAAATCCTGGCGGGTCCACTCAGCCTTTCATCCATCTGAGGTCGATAAAATGAGTACCATTGAGTTGGGTAACAATAAACATCTGTTATTCAGCGCCTTGAGACCCATGGGTAATAAGTGAGCTTTAGAAATACACGTGTTATGTTTTTGTGATATGTTTATGACCTACTCTGGGGACATTTCTACAAAGAAGGAAGAGTAACTTCCATCATAAAATGTAAACAGGTTTTAAAAAAATCTTTATTTAGTATTCAAGTAGTATTTAACAGATACTAACAGTAAACTGGGTGCAGGCGGCTGCATAAACCTTTATATCAGCTAGCACAGCTCGTGGGAAGGACCTCTTTAAGAGAATGGACCAAAGAACCCTTCCGATGTGCTGTAGGCTACACCCAGCCTCTTCGGCAACAGCAGGAGCTCATCACAGCCCCAGGGTGAAGCAGCAAAGACCATTGCGGCTGGCCTCCCTCCCGCCCTTCCACTCACCAGGTCCTCACTGCAGCTGCACCCCAGGCTCTTCAACTACGCTGTTTGCATCCATGGGTGCCACACACTCATAAGATGGCGAGGTCCACATCACAGCTATTCCCTCGAGGTGGGGTCGGGGGGCAGGGCCTAGGGACCCCCAACCCCTCTCACTGACAGCTGGGGTCCACACCACCAGGCTGCCCCACTGATACGGTGCAAGAGCACGGCCCAGCCCTCAAGTTCTCCAGCATCCCCTGTTACTGAGGGGCCTCCGAGGGACTGCACTGCTTCTGTCGATGCCCCAACATCCTTCAGCTGCCAAGGCCGCCCAGTCGCCTACTTAGCTTTTGCAGTGACTCCTCCCTGCAAGACAAACCGGCATCCGGCAATCAGGGCCCTAGGGAGACATGTGGACTGCAAATGTCTCCTATCAAGAGTCTGAAGAGAAGGGAGCACCGCAAAAAGGCAGCCATGCTCAGTGAGTGCAGGCCACTCTCCTAATTGTAAATTGAGCGTTAAGACCTTATAGATGGAAAGGCTCCAATACATCCAATTGCACACATGGACATCACCCTACTGTCAAAGAGCCTTTAGAGAGTTTTCAAAAATATTGCCCGTTACAAATGCATGAAAAAAATTATCTTTTTCTTTAAATAAAACATTTGAGGATAATTTAGGACCTCTTGTTACAATATTTAACGAAATGGGGGGAATCATGGTCTCAGATCTGCACTAAAGTCACTAGGAAATGCCTATAGTTTGTGTAATATGGTATGTCACCCTCTTAACGCCTTAACCGCGGCGGCAATTCCGCCGCGGTGCGGGTCTTCTAATGAGTGGGCGGGGCTGCGTCGGCCGTTGGCCGTGCGCAGCACTGGGGAGGGAGTGCTCCCGTCGGCCAACGGCCGACTAGAGCACGGAAGGGGTTAAGACTTAGGGCCTGATTATGACTTTGCCGGTCCTACAGGAGACGATGGCCCAGGGGTATCAAAACTTTGCTGGAGATACACTGGCAGTTGCTCACAATGTCTCACATCTGATGGAACTTTCCCAAGGCTCAAATGTTCTGGAAGGAGGTTCTCTTAAGAGCCAAAGAAGTCACAAATGTAACTTTTTTGCAAAATCACTTGATATGTCTTAAGGAAGAAGTTGCCTTCAGTGCAAGAAATTGGATTATTTCCCATCTCCTTGCATATTAAAATGAGAACTCTGCTATTTTGGTACAGGCTTTCATCCATCCCTGAGCTGGAACCCTATAGATGACATATCCAAGAACTAATAAGCCCGAGGGGCCATTTAAGAATCCCATGGTTAGCTGTTGAAAGTTGGGCCGAAACCGTCAACATTATCGGCGCCCTCTTGCTCTCCTTAAGCCTTTTGTGCGCGTAAAACAGCCGCCATTTTGAACACCATGGCTTCCCTGCTCTCGCCGAGAGCCAGCGCGCCTCTCTCCCCCTCCTAGCTTCGCTGGCATCCCCCGCATACTGACAACCCCCCCTGCCTGCACCTGCCTCGAATCATAAAACCCCTCTTCAGCGCTGCTCTGCCCCAGACCCTCGTCCTGTTCCCAGCGCAACACCTCCCTTCTTCCCATTTATGATCCCCGGCCCTTTGATGCAAACCCCCCTTTTCCCCGTGTGCCCGTTTGTCTTCCTCGTTCCCAGGCCGACACCCAGCTCTGCCGATACTGTTCCTTGCCCCTCCCCGTACAATAGAAAGTTTCCCCCCAGCAAGGGATCCCCGGGTTGATCAAAGCCCCCCGCCCTACAAGATCCGATCGAACCCCACCCACTCTGTGAATCGGCGGAATATCCAGCTGCGCGATGATCATCACCTGTTGTGAACGGGGCGGGGACTTCCACTGTAACCTTGCGTGGGAACGGGCTGGGAAGGGGGGATTCTGAGGATGTCTTTCCGTACATCAAAGTATCGACGAGAATGTGTTACATGCAATAAAGAGATAAACTTGTGTATAAGAGGCCAGGCCTCAGGGATGCAGTTAGAGCACCTCAGAACGATACCTACTGTCAGTTTTGCTGTGTTCTCCTCCGGAGAGAATAAAAACCTTGTTTCCTGCCTTCCAGTCTCCAGCGCCTGCCTCTTCAATAGTTTAACTTCTTTGTGGGTTCAAGAGACGACACCGCCGGGCAATACTTAAGGATCTTATATTCTGGTTGGTAGTGTCACCCTTTTAACAATTGGCGTCCCAAGCGTGGGGCCCATCAGCGACCCGTGGATCCAGTGGGAGAGGTCCTGACGACAGAGTGAACGACTGCAACGATCGGGAACGCGTCTGTCCGATAGACCCTCGTCTGACAGCCGATCATCCGAACTTCACTGGTTCCGAACAGACCTCTCTCGAGTGATCTACGGTCCTGACTGGGAACCATCAGGAGTGCCGCGGGGAAAACGGAGAAGAGAGGACGATCGGGCGCTGGATTCGGAAGACAAGAAACTGTCCATGCGGTCCGGGTAAGGTCGTGTAAACACGACAAGTTGCGAAATGATTGCTTGATTGCTTGATTGTTTAAAAAAAAAAAAATACTAGTATTGCTCTTATTTATTTATTTGGAGATTCGCTGTCTGCAAACGGAGAAACAACGGGCTCTCTCTTTGCAAACAGTGGAGGATAGGTAGGGCAGCAGCCGTGCTTATTTTTTCTCCCCCACTCAATAATTACTTGAAACTGAACTGTTGTTCGCAAACTATTGTTTTCTGGAGATTCTCTGTCTGCAAACAGGGAAGAGACCACCCTTTTTGCAGATAGTGAAAAGGGTAGGTAACGCAGATCTTTGCGGACCTACTCATTCTTCCCATTGATATTTATTGGTCTTTTGTTATTTTGATCCATGAGGTATTCACTGCCTGCAAACAACGTAGAATAGAAATATTCTGTCCAGTCTTTGCACCTAGTGATAAGATAGGCAGTGCTGACTTTTTAGTCCCTCGTTACGAGCCGTCATGTCTGTCTTCTCCCCACTGATTAGTAGCCTGTTTAGCCCGGACCGCTTATTAGAGATGGACCATCCAGCCCCACTGGAAGGCACCCCTAATAAGGACATGTTCATGAAGCATGGATTGACCGCTATAGCCTATAGTAAACTATGGCATAAATATACGAAAAAGGGTCAAGAAAGTCAGTGGCCCCTGATAGGATCCTTCGATGATGATAAAATAAAAACGCTAGAAACTGCCCTGGGTAAAACAAGACAACACCCACTATGCTTGACAGTTTCGGCATGTGGCGAAAAGAAACTGAACAACGTAAAAAGAAAACTGAGAGTAGGTTGGAAAAAGAGCTGCGAAAAGCAGCCCACCTAGCTGCACAGAAACTAGAAAAAGAGATAAAGGAAAGAGAGAAAGCTAAACAGAAACTAGAAATGGAAACACCAAGCCAGTGTCCGGTTAGAACTCCCTCCATGCTCTACCCTGACTTACCCTCGAAAACAACGAGCCAACGAGGATCTGCTGTTAGGTCCGCCTATCATCTACATGCCCCCTCCATATGCCCCTTCCCAACCCTTGGCGCAGCACGCGCCACCCCCAGGTACAAACGAAGGTACCGCCACAGCTTCGGCCCCAACGGCCTCTGTGCCAGCCGAACCCCTTGTATTAAAAACCACATCAACAACAACGTTAGACGACCATGAGACCCGAGGGGCTGGTCCTGCAAGAACAAGCAGACTAAGCAAAGATGAGCGAGCGGGGATCGACAAAATAGCAAGGACACTGGTAGAAAGGAAGGATGATGCAACTAGACCAAGTCCAGTTACCCGACGGAGTGGTGTTGGTACAATATGTCGATGACATCCTTTTGGCAGCCGACGCCACCCCTCTAGCGGTTACCGCCACCATTCAACTCTTGCACTTCCTTGCGGAAAATGGCCACAAGGTCTCCAAGAAGAAGTTGCAATTCTGCCTACCCCAGGTCACTTACCTAGGCCACCTTTTGTCCAAAGATGGAAGAAAACTCACCCCTGATCGAATCCAAACCATTCTAGATACCCCTGTCCCTAAGACCCAGAAGCAGGTTCGCTCCCTATTAGGCCTCACCTCCTTCTGCCGACAATGGTTACCAAACTTCAGCCTCGTTGTAAAACCACTGCTTTCTCTGCTAAACAAAGACGTCCCTTCCCCACTCCCTTGGACCCCTGAGTGTCAAACTTCCTTCACAGAACTGCGAGATGCCCTTTGCTAGGCCCCTGTCCTAGGTACCCCTGATTACAAAAAGCCCTTCTCCCTTTACACTCACGAAAGGGAGGGGTGCGCTTTATCTGTCCTGACCCAGGCCATCGGCCCTAAGCAACGACCATGCGCTTACTTCTCTGCCACTCTTGACCCTGTCGCCAGAGCCTTGCCTGCCTGCCTTCGAGCCGTAGCTGCTGCTGCGATCTCTATCCGACAGAGTGAGGGGATCGTGCTTTCGAATTCCCTCACGGTACTGGTACCCCATGCAGTCGACACCCTCCTGAACCAAACCAAGACGCAACATCTGACGAGTGCACGACTGACTGGATACGAACTGACCTTACTTGCCCCCCATATCACCCTGAAAAGATGCACCACACTGAACCCAGCAACTCTGTTACCCTTGCCAGAGAACGATCCCAATGTGCACCCCGTGCATGACTGCGTGATCCTTACGGACGAACAGACCAGGAGTAGGGTTGACCTCAGAGACACGGCTTTCCCTGACCCCGACGGGGAGCTGTGGGTGGACGGTTCTTGCATCAAACTCTCCGACGGTACCACTTCCGCTGCCTATGCAGTCACCACGGCTCGAACCGTAGTAGAAACAGCCCGCATCACCCAGCGATCTGCCCAGGCAGCGGAACTGATTGCTTTGACGCGAGCCTGCATCCTGGCGACAGGAACCACAGCGAACATTTACACTGACAGCCAGTATGCCTTCGGGGTGGTTCACCATTTTGGGCTCCTATGGAGGGAAAGGGGATTCTTGACCTCACACGGCACACCCATTTTGCACGGGGATCTAGTCTCCGCCTTAATCGAAGCTGTCCTCCTCCCCAACAAACTTGCCGTCATCAAATGCCAGGCACACAAGAAGGTGACAGACATTATTGGACAGGGAAATGCACTAGCCGACATCACCGCCCGAACAACAGCTGAAAATAGGACGACAACACATATGTACGTGACCAGATCACAAGCGGAAAAATGGGCTGACGTTGGAGACACTATCAGGGACATTCAAACGGCTAGCACACAACACGAGTTGACTGAATGGACACGGGTGGGATTGAAAGACGATGAAGGCTGCTGGCGGACAAAAGACACGAACAAATGGTTGCTACCTGATTCATACTTGATTCCCATACTGACCATGGCCCACTCCCCTGCCCACATGGGATCAGCCCCCATGATCGAACTTGTCTCCAGGGTTTGGCACAATGATAAGATCCCAGACTCCGCCAAACGCCTGGTCCAACAATGCTTAATATGCCTGCAACACAACCCCGGGAAAGGAACTGTAGTACCCCGGGGGGGATTTGGGGTCCCAAACCACCCATTTGAAGTCCTGCAGATGGACTATATCCAGCTAGACAGATGCCAAGGCCTGAAATATGTACTTGTTGTGGTGTGCGCATTTAGCAAGTGGGTGGAAGCATATCCAACCCGTGACAACACCGCTATGGCCACTGCAAAGGTTCTGTTAAAGGAGTTTTTCCCCCGTTATGGCCTCTGTCGTGTTTTATGGAGTGATAATGGCCCCCACTTCGTAGCCAAAGTTATCCAGCTCATCCTAAATGGGCTGGGTATTAAACAGAAATTCCACGCAGTCTTCCACCCTCAATCTGCTGGGCTTGTCGAACGACACAATGCCACACTAAAGCTTAAACTGGCCAAAATAGTGGCTACCACGGGCCTGAAATGGCCAGACGCCCTCCCATTGGCATTGCTATCGATGCGCTCTACCCCCACCTGACATCACTTAACCCCTTATGAAGTTGTCTTCGGTCGACCCATGAGCGTCTGGTCTGCCCCGAAACCAGACACTGGCTGCACGCTCATCACTGCAAAAAGGTCTCTCCAGCCCTGGCCACGACAGACACCGTCAACACCCAAGAAGAGCTCCTGAACCAGGACCGACCATCGTTGAACTGCTATCCTGACACAGAGACACTTGAACTTTCAAACATCCTGACCCCACTGTGCCATCTCGAGAAGGGTATTTCCTGCGTCGAAAGGAGGGAGCTTCGGCTAAGTAGGCCACGGACTAGGTTAAAGGATCTCAGAACGGTGACCCAAACTACCAAGGGTTACCTGGAGAGAAGCTAAAACTAAGTCTGTGGTCCTGCCCACTACCGAGCACCTTGAAGACGAAGATGATGGAAGCGCCAGATAAGAAGATGATGGAAGCGCCAAATAAGAAGCCGACGGAGACAGCAGGAAATACCCACCACAAAAATCCGAGAACAGACAGACTCCATAGCTCAAAGACAATTGCACTCTTCATCGTAATCCTCCTCTGCTTTCTCCTCATGACTACGCTCTGGATTATGGAATAACACGCACCTGCTCACGAAACATTCCTAACCACTGCCCAGCCTACCACCATGAAGGAACATTATCTGATTTCGCTCTCCCCTCAACTAAGAGAGAGGCGAAAGGAGTTTTGGAATAACTCTTTCGTGCAGCTGCTTCACCAACACAATCTTGCCACCAATGCCACCAACTGCTGGATCTGTGGGTTGCTACCCCATGCCACTGGACATTCAATACCATTCATCCCTTCACCCTTCTCTGTTCACGGCTCCTGCCTTGCTTGGCTGATCCTCCTGCAAGAAAGCTATAAGGACAATACCACCTCCGGTAGAACCGTAACGCATTTCTCCCACGGGGTCCGGCGAAACAAAACGAAGACACACTTCTGCCCACAGACCTCCAACGATTCAATCCAAATGGACATCCCGGCTAAAGAACGGATCGAAATGCAGGTGTTCAACAATCCAACCAGATCCACCTTCTCCTATCTGCGGAAACGAACGGCTGCCACTCTGACTGTGGCCTTGTCGGTCATCAACGTCACAGGCCACATGTGTGTAGAAGGACTTGGGACACAGCTGGTGGGTCGCAGCGCTTGCCGCTTTACCAGAACTTTGGATTCCACGGATCCACCTTCCTTTGTGTCATCCCCAAACATGTATTTCATCTGCGGCACGAAGGCCTACACCTGGCTCCCCAAAGGCTGGGGGGGCACTTGCTACATCTCCTTCGTCCTTCCTCCGACTTATGTAGCCCCAGCGAATCACCACAGGCAAAGACGAGCCAAAGACATTGAACAAGCCGACTCAACAGGGGCGCAGTTCCTCGATGCTATGAAAGGACTCGTCCCCCTCTGGGGCCCGATGGCAAACAGCCGTGCCATCCGACATTTGACTCAGGCAGTTGAGACAACCATGAACATCACAGCGGGCATCTTTGCCAACAACACTGCCGAGCTCCAAGCGGTCCGTTTGGTGGCTCTTCAGAACCGCCTCGTTCTAGATGTGGTTCTAGCGGACCGTGGAGGAGCATGCCGCATTATTGGGTCCAGCTGTTGTACATACATACCGGACAACTCACCCTCAGTGTACAAAGCCATCGAACATCTTCACAGACTCTCTTCGGAAGTTCACCAAGAACAAGAAGAATGGTCGCTTGGTGGTTGGTTCTGGGACACCGTCAAAAGCTGGGGCTGGAGACTGCTCACCATTATCCTGGTTCCCGTAGTTGTAATATGTGGCCTATGCTTAGGAATTCAATGTCTGCCACCTATGTGTTCTTTATGTGCGAGTTGTATTTTTCCCAAAACTGTGGACTTTGGAAGCGAACACATGAGAGCATTGTATGATACCGAAGTTAGGAATTTGATGAAAATTGACATTGAGTAAAGCAAGTTGGCTAGATATGTTGAAAAGGGAGGACTGTTGAAAGTTGGGCCGAAACCGTCAACATTATCGGCGCCCTCTTGCTCTCCTTAAGCCTTTTGTGCGCGTAAAACAGCCGCCATTTTGAACACCATGGCTTCCCTGCTCTCGCCGAGAGCCAGCGCGCCTCTCTCCCCCTCCTAGCTTCGCTGGCATCCCCCGCATACTGACAACCCCCCCTGCCTGCACCTGCCTCGAATCATAAAACCCCTCTTCAGCGCTGCTCTGCCCCAGACCCTCGTCCTGTTCCCAGCGCAACACCTCCCTTCTTCCCATTTATGATCCCCGGCCCTTTGATGCAAACCCCCCTTTTCCCCGTGTGCCCGTTTGTCTTCCTCGTTCCCAGGCCGACACCCAGCTCTGCCGATACTGTTCCTTGCCCCTCCCCGTACAATAGAAAGTTTCCCCCCAGCAAGGGATCCCCGGGTTGATCAAAGCCCCCCGCCCTACAAGATCCGATCGAACCCCACCCACTCCGTGAATCGGCGGAATATCCAGCTGCGCGATGATCATCACCTGTTGTGAACGGGGCGGGGACTTCCACTGTAACCTTGCGTGGGAACGGGCTGGGAAGGGGGGATTCTGAGGATGTCTTTCCGTACATCAAAGTATCGACGAGAATGTGTTACATGCAATAAAGAGATAAACTTGTGTATAAGAGGCCAGGCCTCAGGGATGCAGTTAGAGCACCTCAGAACGATACCTACTGTCAGTTTTGCTGTGTTCTCCTCCGGAGAGAATAAAAACCTTGTTTCCTGCCTTCCAGTCTCCAGCGCCTGCCTCTTCAATAGTTTAACTTCTTTGTGGGTTCAAGAGACGACACCGCCGGGCAATACTTAAGGATCTTATATTCTGGTTGGTAGTGTCACCCTTTTAACATAGCTGATATAAAGTACATGCTTTACCATCTTGGTCTTGAGTCCCTTTGGGCCAACCTGGAAGAAGCCACTGAGCTATCCAGACAACAAATAAAAGATAAGTCCAGATATTTTCTCTGGTGAGAACTGCAAGCCAGAAATTCTGACTAACCAATTCTTAGATCACAAGAATTTCCCATTTTATTAACCTCTTGCGTGCTCCCTAGTTTTGCCGTCGGCCAACGGCCGATGGAGCCCCGCACACCGTTTACAACGCCCGCACCGCGGCGGAAAAACCGCTGCAGTTAAGGCGTTAAACATCTTTTGAAGCAATACAAGGATCTCAAGCCAGACAATTTTATCCAAAATTCAGGTATGGCAGGCTACCATCCCTTGGATTTTAACTCAAGGTGGAGCGATGGAACAATTCTAGTGACATTTGTAGTGCATGCTCCCAATCATCTGAATCAATTTCTTATTCTTTTGCCCAGCCTATAGGGCCCCTCGCAAAAGATGGATATTTCCAGCGTACCATCTCATGGAGGTGAGATGTGAGAATGCACTTTGTATTCTGAAATTTGACACAAGGGATGTCTCTCATACACCGCTGTCCACCCACTGTATTTACACCCTGTATTTCATTGTCTCCCATACACCGCTGTCCACCCACTGTATTTACACCCTGTATTTCATTGTCTCTCATACACCACTGTCCACCCACTGTATTTACACCCTGTATTTCATTGTCTCTCCTACACCGCTGTTTACCCACTGTACTTACACACTGTATGTCATTGTCTCTCATACACCACTGTCCACCCACTGTATTTACACCCTTTTGTATTTCATTGTCTCTCATGCACCACTGTCCACCTACTGTATTTACACTCTTTCATATTTCATTGTCTCTCATACACCACTGTCCACCCACTGTATTTACACCCTGTATTTTATTGTCTCATACACAGCTGTCCACCCACTGTATTTACACCCTTTATTTCATGGTCTCTCATACACCTCTGTCCACCCACTGTATTTACACCCTGTAGTATTTCATTGTCTCTCATAAACCACTGTCCACCCACTGTATTTACACCCTGCGTTTCATTGTCCCTCATACACCGCTGTCCACCCACCTGTATATACACCCTTTTGTATTTCATTGTCTCTCATACACCACTGCCCACCTACAGTATTTACACCCAGTATTTCATTGTCTCCCATACACTGCTGTCCATCCTCTGTATTTACACCCTTTTGTATTTCATTGTCTCTCATACACCACTGTCCACCTACAGTATTTACACTTTCATATTTCCTTGTCTCTAATACACCACTGTCCACCCACTGTATTTTCACCCTTTCGTATATCATTGTCTCTCATACACCACTGTCCACCTACTGTATTTACACCCATTAGTATTTCATTGTCTCTTATTCACCACTGTCCACCTACAGTATTTACACCCTGCATTTCCTTGTCTCTTATTCACCACTGTCCACCCACTGTATTTACACCCTTTAGTATTTCATTGTCTCTCATACACCACTGTCCACCTACTGTATTTACATGCTATTGTATTTTATTGTCTCTCATACACCACTGTCCACCTACTGTATTTACATGCTATTGTATTTTATTGTCTCTCATACACCACTGTCCACCCACTGTATTTACACTCTGTATTTCATGGTCTCTCATACACCGCTGTCCACCTACTGTATTTACACCCTGTATTTCAATGTCTCTCATACACCGCTGTCCACCCACTGTATTTACACCTTGTATTTCATTATCTCTCATACACCACTGTCCACCCCTGTATTTACACCCTTTCATATTTCATTGTCTCTCATACACCACTGCCCACCTACTGTATTTACAGCCTTTAGTACTTCATGCTCTCTCATATACCACTGTCCACCCACTGTATTTACAGCCTTTAGTATTTCATTCTCTCTCATATACCACTGTCCACCCACTGTATTTACACCCTTTATTTCATTGTCTCTCATACACCTCTGCCCACCCACTGTATTTACACCCTGTAGTATTTCATTGTCTCTCATAAACCACTGTCCACCCACTGTATTTACACCCTGCGTTTCATTGTCCCTCATACTCCGCTGTCCACCCACCTGTATATACACCCTGTATGTCATTGTCTCTCATACACCACTGTCCACCTACTTCATGTATTTACACCCTGTATTTCATTGTCTCTCATACACCACTGTCCATCCTCTGTATTTACACCCTTTTGTATTTCATTGTCTCTCATACACCACTGTCCACCTACAGTATTTACACTTTCATATTTCCTTGTCTCTAATACACCACTGTCCACCCACTGTATTTTCACCCTTTCGTATATCATTGTCTCTCATACACCACTGTCCACCTACTGTATGTACACCCATTAGTATTTCATTGTCTCTTATTCACCACTGTCCACCTACAGTACTTACACCCTGCATTTCCTTGTCTCCTATTCACCACTGTCCACCCACTGTATTTACACCCTTTAGTATTTCATTGTCTCTCATACACCTCTGTCCACCTACTGTATTTACATGCTTTTGTATTTTATTGTCTCTCATACACCACTGTCCACCCACTGTATTTACACTCTGTATTTCATGGTCTCTCATACACCGCTGTCCACCTACTGTATTTACACCCTGTATTTCAATGTCTCTCATACACCGCTGTCCATCCACTGTATTTACACCTTGTATTTCATTATCTCTCATACACCACTGTCCACCCCTGTATTTACACCCTTTCATATTTCATTGTCTCTCATACACCACTGTCCACCCACTGTATTTAAATCCTTTTGTATTTCATTGTCTCTCATACACCACTGTCCACCTACTGTATTTACAGCCTTTAATATTTCATTCTCTCTCATATACCACTGTCCACCCACTGTATTTACAGCCTTTAGTATTTCATTCTCTCTCATATACCACTGTCCACCCACTGTATTTACACCCTGTATTTCATTCTCTTATTCACCACTGTCCACCTACTGTATTTACACGCTTTAGTATTTCATGGTCTCTTATTCGGTTGTATGATTGAACAACTACTCCCTAAACCACGAATTCCTGAACCACGAAGGTTTAACAACGAGCAATGCCAAACAATGACATTGATAACAACGAGTTCCTAAACCACAAATTTGATTAGTTTATACAAACTAGATTCAAGTGACCTACAGTTTTATTTGGTTTAATTCTGTGCACTTTTATGAACCCATTTGTGGATATCTATTCTAATGCATGCTTGAATATTGTCCTTCATTTCAATACTCGCAACTTCATTTTTAAAACGGTTATATTCCAGCTACCATAATGAATTATTTAAGATTTGAATCGTAACTCACATGCGCCATCTAGTGGCATGTCGACATGGTGCACAGACATAATATCGACTCCACAATATCGAATGGACAAAATATCGAGTTTTAAATATCGTTTGGAGAAAATATCGACAGGACAGAATATCGACAGCCAAAATATCGTTTTTAAGGTAAGTGAAGTAATATCGACTGTAAATAATATCGAAAGTAAAAAATATCTTTTTTTATATAATATGTAATTATTTATAGTGTTTTTATGTTATAATATGGGTGAAAAGTGTCATTTTATGTTATAATTATTTTTAATTAATGATTTTTAAAAAATTATTGTGTAATTTTATTCTGTAGCGGGTTGTGGGTTTATAGGGGAATAGGGTGGGAAGTAATTTAATTATAATTATTTAAATATGTAAATGTATTAATTGGTAGTAATAATTAATTAATTGGTAATTAAATATTATATGTTAATTATTTAAAATTTAATTGGTAATTAATTTAATTTAATTGATTAATTGCTAATTATGTAAATTAAAATAATGTATTTCCTGTAGCGGGTTGTGGGTTTATAGGGGAATAGGGTGGGAAGTAATTTAATTTTTATTTATTAAATATGTAAATGTATTAATTGGTAGTAATATTTAATTAACTGGTAATTAAATAATATTTGTTAATTAATAAAATGTAATTGGTAATTAATTTAATTTAATTGATTAATTGCTAATTATGTTAAATTAAAGGGGTATTTTTAGGGTTCAGGGTCAGTTTTTAGTTTTTGGGTAAAGGGGTATTTTTAGGGTTCAGGGTCAGTTTTTAGTTTTTGGGTACAGGGGTATTTTTAGGGTTCAGGGTCAGTTTTTAGTTTTTGGGTAAAGGGGTATTTTTAGGGTTCAGGGTCAGTTTTTAGTTTTTGGGTAAAGGGGTATTTTTAGGGTTCTGGGTCAGTTTTTAGGTTTTTGGGTAAAGGGGTATTTTAAGGGTTCAGGGTCAGTTTTTAGTTTTTGGGTAAAGGGGTATTTTTAGGGTTCAGGGTCAGTTTTTAGTTTTTGGGTAAAGGGGTATTTTTAGGGTTCAGGGTCAGTTTTTAGTTTTTGGGTAAAGGGGTATTTTTAGGGTTCAGGGTCAGTTTTGGGTTTTTGGGTAAAGGGTTTTTTAGGGTTCAGGGCCAGTTTTGGGGTACAGGGGTACAGTGTAAAAATAAAGTAAAATTAAATTTACATTAATTTAATTTAATGAAATTAAATTAAATTAAAATATATTTAAATAATTTTAAATAATTTAAATTAAAAAAAAATATTATATACTTACCAATACTTACGTTGTAATGGTAGTGCGTTGTAAAAGTTGCGTTGTAACGTCATATATCCACTGTTGCACTCTTTGCAGTGGGAATAGAAATTTTTACTCTTTTGTATTTGTACGTTAATAATATTGGCTATTATTTAATTAAATTTTGTTACTATATATATATATGTTTTAAGAAATATGATTAAAAAAATATTATTTTTTTACTTTCATTAATTATTTAATTATTAAGTTATTTTAAGTATTGTTAATTATATTTTAGTAATTAATTTTTTATATTAATGTAATTAAACATTGTTTTTATTAAAGTCGATATTTTTTACAACTATATTTTTGTTAACGATATTTTGTACTTACCTGTTTGTACATACAAACTCGATATTTTGGTTGTAGATATTTTCTCGTCGATATTTTGGGTAGTCGATATTATTTCAGTGATCCGTCGACTGTTCTTGAGCTACATTTCATCTTACATAAAAAAATGATTTGTCAACATTTTACTGAAAGTTGAGATCGTAGATGAAGAACCGAGAACCTTGTTATTATTTATTTTTTATAGAAACAATGTGTGTCTTTCAAATAAAAATTGAGGACCAAGCACGTAAGAGTATTTGGTTAAAAAAGACAGCGAATGACTAAAATATCTATCACTTTTTTATGATGCAAAACTACCAAATTGAACAAAGTTGCTTTGGTTTATTAATCGTTTTAATCTGCATGACATGTAATCGCTTTTCTACACAAAATAAGTATGTGATTTTTACAATAATGTAGAACAAAAGTTATTTTTCATAACGATAACTTTTTTTCTTTGCGATCTGTTTCCATACTTTGCCGTGTAGTATTTCTTGTTTTACTCTGCATTTAATTATGCAGGGCTATTTCCCCCCGGTTTTCACTCTAATACATTGCAGATAATTAAGTGTTGCTGGTTTCCGAAAACCAATTCCAATTGTCAATGAGGGGTGGGGGGCGGACAGGAGTGACGTGCCACGCATTGTTCCAGGGGGCGAAGTGTATGCAATGTCATGCCTTGGAAGTCCTCTGCACTGCCAAAAGAATCATTCCAAGGGTCGATGAGGGGTGGGGGGAGGAGAGGAGTGACGTGCAATGTCACTTTCCTTTCCTCGGTGTTTGGGCTTCGTTGTTCAAGAAAAGTCGTGGTTTAGGAAAGTAGTTGTTCTGGCTTCGTTGTTCAGGTAAGTCGTGGTTAAAACGTCGTTGTTAAGGATGTTTCCCCTCTTATTCACCACTGCCCACCTACAGTATTTACACCCTGAATTTCATTGTCTCTCATACACCGCGGTCCACCCACTGTATTTACACCCTGTAGTATTTCATTGTCTCACATACATCACTGTCCACCTACTGTATTTACGCCCTGTATTTCATTGTCTCTCATATACCACTGTCCACCTACTGAATTTACACCCTGTAGTATTTAATTATCTCTCATACACCACTGTCCACCTATAGTATTTACACCCTGTATTTCATTGTCTCTCATACACCACTGTCCACCCACTCTATTTACACCCTTTAGTATTTCAATGATTTCTTCATGTCTTTCTTTTCTCAGCCTCCATTAGCCATCTTGGAACAATAAAGTCATAATAAACTACAGCAAAAGAAACATACTTTGGTACAGCCAATAGTTCTGCAACCAACGTCAGACCTATTGGTTTTGCTAACGCCTATTAGATATGACATCTTACATGAATTCTCCCCTTCCGACACACAATGTCCTTCCCTTCTTATTTGTTTCCTACTCTCTCCCATATGACTCTGTTGGTAGTTTGCTACTCTCCAGTCCAATTTATTTCCCTGAATATATCTCTATTATTTTTGGCATTTTGTTGCTATTCTGGGGGCTCATTCTATGCTTCATAAGACTTTAATTACCAATTTATAACATGCTCTTTATTGGATTCTTCAATAAAAAATATTGCCAATGTGAATAACATGAAATAGAATTCATAGAAAAACAAACATAAAATTTAAAGTGCACAGAATGGGCGGAAACTGAATACCTAAAATGTATTTAAAAAAAAGAAAATGAATGTTCTGTGTGTGGAACCTGGGAAGGACTTTCCCTAACTCTATAGTACTCCGGAGGACCCTAAAATGTGAGTTTTTCCAGTTAAGCTTGAGTCAGTTAGTAGCACGAGCCTCACGCACCCTCATTTAAGGAGGTGAAAATGGCCCCCTGGCTCCTGGTTGGGTAGTGAAAGACAGCTATAGTCAGTGTGCCCCTCCCATTCCTAGTCCCCGATGCCACTGCACATGCTGCACCATTGGTACGTACGCCCATGGCTAGAGTCTAAAAGTAAATAATTGACACCAAAAGCATCAAATATTACCAATGTATTCCAAGGAGGGAGTAAACAAATAAAAACATAGAATTTTGCTGAAGACTCCAGATAGTTTTGCACTTGGTCTCAAATGTTGCTAAAAAATGTGCAACCTTCTTTTGCAACTGGAAAGACCACTGATACAAATTAAATTTGGCATAACAGCCAGAGATGCTGGCTTTAGAACTGGGGGGGATCATGCTCGAGTCTTCGTGTTGGTTCAACATCCTGTGATTCTGGGAAAATCACTTAACTTCCCTGTGCTTAAAAAATAAGTGTGGCCTTGTGTAATGTAACTGGTGCTCATGTAAAGCGCTCTTGTACCTTGGGGGCGAGCTTGCGCTATATTGAACTATTAAAAAAAGTACTCTCTGTCATTTTCTACACATACATCCATTTTCAAACATTCTTTTTTTTTTTTTTAAACGGATTTTATTTGTCGCATGATAGGAACACATCAAGTAATCCTCTGACACCCAGAAGCAATCACTAGAACAAGTTATCACGGGCTTTGACATGCAGACATTTCCATATGCAATAGGCAGACGAGTTAAGAAACAGAGAAATGCAGTATTGTACAACCCCCCCGCCCTCCCCCACCTACCCTCAACTCCCCCCCTCCCTCCCACCCGTGCCGCTGCTCACTCCGTCCGTGTCGTGCAAGGCGCATTACAACCTCTGCCACACCATAGGCCATTCGGCTGTTAGAGCAGTTGTGATACAACCTCCCCTGGAGGCGGGTCCAGGTCCAGGCCCCGATAAGTCCGCCCACCGCTTCCATATTTTGTAGTGTTTGAGCGGGCACCCCCTTGCTACATACACAGGCTGTTCCAGGCCCATGCAAAAGTCCAGGCCGTTCTGCCAAGTAATGAAAGAAGGGGCACGGGGCGCCTTCCAAGATCTCGCAATGTCCCTTTTGGCCAAGGTCAGCCCCAACAGCAGCAAGTGGCGCTTATATCGATTACCCCCCACTCCAGCCAGCACATGAAGGAGAGCCAATTTAGGGTCTTTCTGTAATTCCCAGGCCAGAACCTCATCAAACATCGAAACACTCTGTCCCAGAACCTCTGGAGAACCCTGCAGTCCCATACCGTGTGCAATAGCGTCCCCACCTCTGTGCTGAATCTAATACAATCGGGAGATGCTATCAATCCCGCCCTCCACAAGCGCTGTCTAGTGTAGTAGGTGCGATGAAGGTACCTGAATTGTATCAGTCGCAAGCGCGTGGAGATGGCCGCTCCCCTGGGTCCCTCCAACGCCTCCACCCAATCCTCCTCGTCTAGCTCCCCGACATCCTGCTCCCACTGGGTCCTGAGACGGGCAAGGTCTGAAACACTGTGTCGCACAAGGGTTTGGTATATGCGAGATATCTTTTTATCTGGCAGTGCTCCCATAAAGACTTTGGCTTCAATAGGACTAAATTCCGGTATGTCTTCCACTCCCTGGAGATACGGGGCCAGAGCGTGACGGAATTGGAGGTATCTATAGAATTGAGTGTGTGGCATTTCAAACTCCTCCCGCAACATGGCAAAGGACTTGAGCACACCCCCCGATATGACATCACCCAGTGTGGAGATGCCTATCGCATCCCAACCCCGGAAGCCCACCAGGGTCGCTAGTTGAGGTAACCTACCATTTTGCCACAAGGGGGTCTCCAGCGTCAGGACATTCCACCAACCTACCCTGTGCAGTGCCCGTCGCCATATCTGAAAGACCACCTGCGTGACGGATGGCAGGGCTCTCCGAAGAGATGCGGAGTATAACAGCATGTGTAAGGAAGCAGAGCCCATGAGGGCTCGTTCTACCGCATAAGCAGGATCTCCCCTGTCCGCGTACCACCAGTCGTTTAGTACCAGAAGGTGGGATGCCTGGTAGTACGACAATAGGTCCGACGTAGCAAGGCCTCCGGTATAAGTGGAGCGAAAGCAGGTCCGCAGCGCGACCCGCACCGCGCCCCCCTCCCACAGAAAGCCACTCAATGCCGCGTTCAGGCGCCGGAACCAAGATTGTGGAACCAACGCCGGGTGATTCTGTAATTTATATAACAGGCGCGGGAGCGCGACCATCTTAAAAATGGCAGAGCGGCCCTGAATGGAGAGCGGCATCCTGGCCCATGCTTTAAAAACTTCTCGTGTGCGTTCCCAGACAGGGGCAATATTACGCTCCATGGCCACGGATGCATCCTCCGTGAGGTACACCCCCAGATATTTCACTCCATCTACAGCCACTGGAATCCCGGCGGCCCACTCACCAATGGGTTGCGGGCCCCCCAGAGTCCAGAGGGTGGACTTCCCGGGGTTCATGTAAAGCCCAGATGTTTCTCAAAAAATTTGGAGGATCCGCAGAATGCGAGGCCCCGATCGATCCAAGTCGGTGAGAAAAAATAGCACATCATCGGCGTATAGGGCTATCCTATCCACCACACCAGTCGACCACTGAAAACCCCTCAATTGGGCATCGATCCGCACCCATGCCGCGAGGGGTTCCATTGCGAGTGCAAAAAGGTACGGGGAGAGGGGGCACCCCTGCCTAGTTCCCGGCTGAATACTAAAAGAACGGGAGATTCCTCCGCCCACACGTACCGCTGCTGTTAGATCCGTGTACAGGAGCCGTATATATGCCAGGAAGCGGGGGCCCAAGTTCAGACGGCCCAAAAGGGCGAAAAAATACGTCCAGCTGAAAGAGTCGAACGCCCTATCCATGTCCGCCAGCAGTAGCGCAGCTCGTTCCTCTAGACCCCGCCATGCTGAAATCGCAACTTGAGCTCGCCTAATGTTATGCCGAGTGGCTCGCTGGGGCATAAAGCCGGCCTGGTCAGGGTGGACCAGGTCCGTGATATGGGGCTTGAGTCGGTTGGCGAGGGCCTTCGCCAGTATCTTGGCCTCGGTATTAAGCAGCAAAATAGGTCGGTAGGACTCGTGTCTCTCCAGAGGCCGCCCTGGCTTAAAAAGACTACCACCTCCGCATGTCTCCAGTCCGGAGGCAGCTTACCCCTCTCGCGTGCCTCTTCGATAACTGGTCGAAAGTGTGATGTCAACTGTGTCGCATATTGCCGAAAGAATTCGCTCGGAAACCCGTTCGGACCCGGTGCCTTGCCCGGGTTTAGTTCGCCCAGGGCCGTGGCCAGCTCGTCGTCCGTCAGCAGCCGGTCCAGTATATCGCAAACCTCATCCGTAACGGCCCTCGGCGGAAGATCATCTATGAACCGTTGTACCATGTCGGCATCCAGGCACTCCCGGGGCGCATACAAATTCTCATAGTAGGAGGCAAAGCTACCTGCTATCGCACTGGGTTCCAACAGCGACTCCCCGTCCGGGGCAACAATCTGGGGTAATGGCTGTGCGTGCATAACGCCCTGGCACAGGCGATGAAGCATTTTACAGGACTTGTCGCCCCATTGGTATATGCGGCTTCGCGTGGCTAGCCAAGCCTGGCGGGCCTCGTCCAGCAGTATCGAGGTATATTGCTGTTGCGCCAACACTAGCTGGCGTCTTTCTCGTTCGCCGTCCGCCCCCCAACTCCTACGCTCAAGATCCACCAGTTCCGCCTCCCGCCGCACCAGGTCTCTACGCTTCTCCCTTCGAGCCGCTGAGCACCACGAAATATCAATGCCCCGCATAGTGGGCTTCATGGCCTCCCACAGTACTGCCGGGGATGCCACCGAACCCACATTAGTGGACAGGAAGTGCGCGAGTTCGCATGTAATGTGGGCGCGATAGGAGGGCTGCATTAACTGCCAAGGCGACAGGCGCCACCTAAATGGCTGCCTGGAGCGCCCCATGTCGATCAAGACAGAGATCGGAGAGTGGTCCGACAGCGCCCAGGGCAAGATCTCCGCTGACATGATCCTATTGGCCATTGCCCGCGGAAGGAAGATGTAGTCCAGGCGCGAGAACGAGTCTCGCGCAGAGGAAAAATAAGTGAATTCCCTGCTCGCCCCTCGTTTGTATCTCCAGGAGTCAATCCAATCCCATGACCATAGCCTTCAGTCGAGACACCTGCCCCTCCCTCCCAGTCGCCTCGCCTGTAGCGCTCCGCCATCTATCACTCGATACGTCCATGACGTCATTCCAGTCCCCCCCCCACAATAGATAAAGCTGTAGGCATATCCACCCATAGGGACATCAGCTTCTCCACTAGGGCCCATTGCAGTGGGGGCGGCGCATATACACTACCTATGATTACCACCACACCTCCAATCTCACCCTGCACAAACACATACCTGCCCTGCGCATCCAGCCACGTACGTCTATGAGTAAAGGGGACTCTACGATGGATCAGAATGGCCGCCCCTCGCGACCCCCATTGCGATGAAGGCATAAGGCCCTAGTGCCCAACAGGTGGGTTTCCTGAAGTAGTAGTATGTCAGTTCCCCTTCTCTTAGCCCAGGCAAAAACAGCCCCTCTCTTCACCTTGTCCAACATTCCTCGTACATTCCAGCTCAGTCATTTTCAAACATTCTTGAGCCATTTTTTTAATCTCTTCTGTGGAGACCTGGGAACATTTCCATGTTCACTATCAGCATCGGGGACACTGCAGGCCACTGAGGAAACACTCCAGGGAGACGCTCCAGCTCAAACAAATGCGAGGCCAATTGCATTTCCAATGCTTGCTAACCATACCAGCAGAGTCCTGTTCCTGGAGGGAGCTGCAAACATTCTCCTGCCCTGTCATCTCTCCTCTGTGCTGCCTCATCCATTCTCAGAGAATTATCTCTCTGGGGTCCCCACCCCCATCCTTTTTCCGGGCCTGGCTCGTGGCTTTGACTGAAGAGAAACAATGTAACAAACAATGTAACTTGTTACTTTGTTTCTCTTTAGTCCGGGTCAGTGTGAGGAGCAGGCTGCAGACTGCAGACTGCAACTGTTATCCAGAGCAAGCCTTTCTCTCACAGCTCTTTACCGAAGAGCTGAGTGGCCTCCCTTCAAATACCGGAAACTGGGGGCCCCTCGCACCGCGGGGGCTGCAGGGGTGTTTGTTACGCCCCTGAGTCTAGCCTGTGCAGCATGCCATAAAGTAACTGTATGTTTCGCTGGTCCTATTAGCAGCTTGACGTGTGTCTTGTCATAGAGGGCGGCTAACATATTCCCTGGTCCCAGTATCGATCTGTAGAAAAACATGAGGAGCCAATATAGGAGAGGTAAGTGAGAGGTCTTTATTTCCAACTCTCTTGGGATAGAACACAATATTTTTATGGCGTGACAAGTCTTTCCTTGCTTCAGGGTAAACTGCAGGGCGTCCTGGATCCTTCCTTCTTCCCAGAGGTCAGGTGAGGATAGCCGGCGTGGAGAGCAAAGCAATAAAGAAAAAAAGAAAAGAAATTGGCGGTTACGATTGCATTCTGGGCACCGAACTCGAAGGGGATAGGGGGTGAGGGAGTGACACCGGGACCGCCACCGTAGTGAAAACGTGCACTGGGGTACTTTAGCGCGTCTCTAAACCCGTCCCTCCTTCTTAGGGCCTAGCGTCCGCTTCCACTTTCTTCCACCACCCCCTGATTCGGGCCCATACCTCAGGGAGCCACACTCCTCCTCCTGGAGTGTGGCTGGCGCGTTGGCGGTACCGGATGGGGTCCGGCTCCCTTCCGCTGGCGTCAGGATGGTCCCTGGAGTCGGATGCTGGTCCTGCCGTATCGGAGTCTCTTCCGGGATTCGTGCCGAGGTCTTCTTTCTGCGGTCCGGTTCTGGCTTCACTGGATGTCAGGCAGCCCTGGTTCCAGAAGTAATCAACACTCTGCTGTGCCGTTGGGCTGCTTATACGGCGTTCTTCCTCCTCCTTCGGCCTACCAATCGGGTCATGTGATCCAGTCACATGGACGGGGAAGTTGCTGAATTAAAGGGACCGCTACAGTCCGGACTCATTAGACCCCATGGCGACTGCAAGTAAAAAACAGGGGAGATGTAAGGGGGCATTATTCACAGTTTTCTCCCTCCTCGAGGGCAGGTTCAGGCACTTTGTGACACAATCTATCTGCTTTAAATGCTGGGTCCGCCTGGGGGGGGGGCGTGTATCCACTGATTGACTACTTTTAATTGTGCCGCCCACTAATATAACTGTATATTCGGGAGCGCTATCCCCCCCGTCATACCACCCGCGAACCAGCTTGGCTTGCGCAATGCATGCCGGTTTTTGTCCCCATAACAGGCTGGAAACCTGGGCCGCTATGGCTTTAAAATAGCCAGGGGGCACTGGGAACGGCATATTTTCCAGTGCATACACAAAACGAGGTAGCGCCATCATTGTAAACAGCGCCGCCTTACCCAACAGCATCAGCGGTAATGTCCCCCAGTGTGTCGCATCCAGTTTAAGACGCTCCAGCGGTGGTAACAGTTTTTTTTTAAAGGGTTAGGTGTGATGTGGATCCCTAAATATTTAAATCCATCGCTTGTGATCACGAGTGGTCAGTCTTTGGGTAGCAGCGGTGGTGGGCCGTGTAGGACATAAAGTAACGATTTGGACCAGTTGATAGTATAACCTGACGCCCGCCCAAAAAGTTCACATATGTTCAGGAGGACCAGTATAGAACGCCTGGGAAGTGCCAAAGGCTCAAGCACCAGCGCAAAAAGCAGTGGGGACAGGCGACAGCCTTGGCGGGTGCCCCATGACAAAGGAAAGTCGTCGGAGATGTGCCCATTAGCCGCTACATGAGCTACCGGTTTGGTGTATAAGAGACGGACCCATGTGCATAATTTAGGGCCAAAGCCCAAGTGCTGACGCACTGCGAACAAGAACGGCCACTCGACCATATCAAATGCCATTTTTGCGTCCAGAGAAACTACGACCGCCGGCTCCTGAAAGTATGGGATACGTGCCATCACGCCGTGCAGGCGCCTCAAGTTCAGTGCAGTATTCCTGCCTGGCATAAAGCCGAACTGATCCGGATGGATCAGGGTCGTTAGGTGTGGTGTCAGTCTGATCGCCAGCAATTTAGCGAGAATTTTGGCCTCTGCGTTAATCAAAGATATTGGCGATATAAAGTGCGCTCTTCAACTGGCTTTCCTGGCTTGGGTATCACCACTATTGTGGCCATTCACTGATCCAGTGGCAACTCGCCATGCTCTAAACAGTCAGTATACATGTGCAGTAGATGTCAGGCAATAGACCCCGCCGTTTTCTTATAGAGTTCAACAGGGATGCCGTTAGGTCCCGTCGCCTTGCCCGATTGTAGTGTCCTGATTGCCACCTGCAGCTCCTCTATCGTAAGGTCCGCCTCAAGTGTGAGGGCTGCATCAGGGGTGAGCCTGGGCATGTTAATATCTTTTATGTAGAACAGGGCCTCTTCTACTGTCATCCCGGAGGACGACGTATATACCTGTTTGAAATGTTGTGCCAGTGTGTGTACTATTGTGTGCAGGTCTGTTGTAATGTGACCATCCTTTGTCTGAATCCTTGGTATCCACCTATTACTCTGCTCCCGTTTATCTAACCACGCCAGAAGCTTCCCTGCTTTGTCCCCGTTTCATATATCTTGTGCTGGGTGGCCGTCAATCGCGACCTGACCAGGTCTTCAAGAAATGGCCTATGCTGTTGCTGCGCAAGACACAATTTCTGGGACGCACACGGCGTTGGGTCTTCAGAATGTTGGGCTTCAGCTTCTTGTACAACTAGTTCTAGATCATGCAATTCCCGCTGTTTCTCCAGTTTGTGCCCGCAATAGAGACAATGGCTTGCTCCCTGAGGACCGTTTTGTACGCTTCCCACAAAGTGGTTGGGGAATCGACTGACATATCATGTTCTTGGAAGTAGTGTTTTGTCGCGGAGATATTGACTTTTTTGATTTGTGGGACCTGTAAGTAGCCAGGGAAGATACGTCGCCTGGTCGTGTGGCGGTATGTGTACTGCAGTACCACCGGGGAGTGGTCAGAGATACCTCTGGGTTTTATCTCTATAGTGTCAATATTCTTTAAACAATCCGCTGAAGCAAGGAAGTAGTCTATCCTGGATAAACTATTGTGCACCCCAGAGTGGAAGGTAAATTGTCGCGTCGTGGGGTGATACCATCTCCATATATCAGGTAGCCCAAGCGCTTCCATGAAGCCCCCAAGGCGGGATACGCCGGATGCATGAGCCTTCACAGGGTGCCGGTCCAGGGTGCCGGTCCAGGGTACCATCCACAGTTGCATTAAAGTACCCCCCAATTAACAGTTTCCCCTCCGGGAGATCGAGTAGGAACTCACTGAGAGCTGGAAGCGTTATTCCATGCAGTGCGGGAGCAATGTAGACGGAGACTATTTTTATAGGATGCCCTTCCCATTGACCCATTAGGGCCACGAAGCGACCGTGGTCATCCGTTTTTGTATTAAGCACTATCAATGGGGATTGCTTCTTAACTAAGATACCTACGCCCCTTGAGCCTGAAGAGAATTCCGAGTGTACTATCAATTTAAACCCGCATCTGTCCAACGCCTTGCATGCATTACCAGTAAGATGTGTCTCTTGCTGTAGGGCCACTGTCGGGGAGCACCGCTTTAAATTCTGTAAAACTAATCCCCTCTTTATTTTGTCACCCAGTCTGTGCACGTTCCAGGTGAGCATAGTAAGGGGGGTCATCTGGGCTGTGGGCATTTTCCGGAGTCAGGGGTTACTTGAGGTCGCGCTGTCATATTCTATAATGAGTGTTGCTAGCGTTGGGGATTCCCGTGCGTACTGTGGTTGCTGGATCATGTGGGATAATGCAACATGTCTGTAGAAACTAACATAAAAAACAAACTAGACCAAAAAAAAAAACTCATCCCCTCCTCCCCGACCCCCACCCCCCAACAGTTGGAGAAGACCCTCTCCACTTTCCTGTCCTATCCAACTCCCGAACCCCAAACCTTTCTGTATTAAAGAACAGGCTACAAAGAAGAGTTCCGTTAGGTATTGCTTCCGATATCTCTTAGGGAAGTCATTGGTCCCAGGGGATAAATGCAACTGAAACATCCCACACAGTACCAAGTGGGGACAATTCCTCCTCCGTTGGACTTGCATCTGTTCAATGAACACATATTGGGTAACCCATTTAATGTACATAAAACCATATAGTACAAAAAAATTAGAACTTTCCCCTCAGCCACCCCCCTCCCTGCCAGACGGACCCCCAACTATCCGCCACCCCAACTTAGCAGAGTGCTTTGATCCCAACAACAGTACTTGCGTGTAAGGGGGGGGGGTCGAAGTCCGTGGAGTTCCGTAGGTCATCCCCACCTCAAAGACCAATTGGTGTCCAGGGCCTGCTGCAGTTCAGTGCACTGTCTCGCTGCGCCAGACCTTGGCCTAGCACCCTTGAGCGTGAGGGGCGCAGGAGCTGCATCGTTGTCACAACTGACCATTCCCCTCCCGACTGCGATCAAACCGTGTAGCCGTCTTTCTGATTTGGCCCACGTATGTGGTGCAACGACGCTGTTCTCTAGTCATCACTTCCGCTCCGTTGCGTATCAGCTTCTCTTGGCCCTCGCCTGCGGTCTGTTAAATCTCCAGCCTCTTGGCGCCGTCAGTCCTCCGTGTCCTTCCGCCGTGCGCCATCCTCCTCCTGACCTCCTCATCTGAGGTCTGCTGCGTCTTCTATTTCCCGGCGTTGCTGTCCTCTCCCCGTCCGCCAGGATCCCTCGACACGCCGCCATCCCTTGAGCCAGTTGTGCGCTTCCTCTGGGGACTCGAAGAACCAGGTCTTTCCGTCCGCCACCACGCGCAGTCTTGCCGGAAACAACATGGAGTATGGAAGCTCTTTGTGTCTTAGTTCGTTCTTTACTTCAAGGAAACTTTTGCGACGTTTAGACACTGCCGCTGTATAGTCTGGGAAGAAAGACACCACCGAGTTTTGAATATGGAGTGGTGGGGCCACCCTAGCTATTTGCAATATAGCATCTCTGTCACGGAAATTAAAAATACGGGCCAGGACTGGTCTGGGGAGCGCCCCAGGTTTAGGCTTACCCCCGGGCACTCTATGCACCCTTTCCATAGAGAAAAAGTTGGAGAGTACTCTGGGCTGGATTCTGGATTTTTTTTAAGCTCCTCAACAAAGAGGCCCATGGCCGGGTTCCCTTCACTTTCTGGAATACCCGTGATTCTCACGTTATTTCGTCGGGAGCACCCTTCCTGGTCGTCCAGCTTTTCGGCCAGGAGTTTATTTTCTACCTCCAGACGGCTGACCCTATTAAGCAACATGGTGGTGTCTTTTGATAAAGATGTTGTCACTTGCTTAACCGCTGTGACTCGAGCTGTCATTTTTTGAAAATCCGCCCGCAAAAACGAGACATCAGTGGATATGTCCCCACCCTCGACTGAACATTAGTGAGGGCCAACATGATATCTTCTAGTGTCACTTTCTTCGCCCCTTCCTGGTCGGAGACTTTGTCAGGGGTAACCGTCCGTTTGGGTAGCGCCGGAAAGTCTTTATTGTAAGCGTATTTATCCAGTTTGACTTGGGATTGCGGGCGAGGGCCCCTACCACCCCCATCTCTGTCCGTTGTACGCTGCTCCGGCTGGTAATCGCCGCCGCTTGCCGAGGGACCCCACTCCACGCGCGGCCTGTCGGTTTTTCCGCCGTGCCGCTAACTTCAAATTCGTGAGGCCCTGGACCGTTGTTCGTGCGTTCACACCGGTGCAGTGCAGTACACAATGCACTCCTCCACTCAGCGTGCCCTTCTTCAGTCTCCGGGGGCCACCAGCCAACGAGTCAAATGACAACCACAGCCCACTCCTTGGGATATGGCAGCGTCTTATCCAGTATGCACAGCCGTACCGCTCTATTGGGCCAGCAGGGCTCTGGGGCACATTATGTCCTCATTGTAGTAGTGAGTTGTCACAGCCCCGGGCAGCCAGGTCTCTCTTCACCGTGCTGTGCCCCGCGGGCCATATGGGCGCAAGGAAACTCTGTAGTATGTCTCCTGCAGGTAGCAGGCGACTGCTCCTTAGTTGCAGATTGGCAGAAAGCCCGTGCCTAGGGCAAAAAACACTGTCCCTCCTTCCCTGTCACACAGGCCCAGTAGTCGCTGCGGCTGTTATAAGGGGCACATTCATCAGCCATAGTGAACATTGTTTTTCTTAACGGAGGTGTTCGTACCTCCCGGTTGCTGCCTCAGGGCCCGCTCTCTTTTGCCACCATTTTCCCACCTCAATGCGCTGCTCCTGTGGTCGGGGTCCGCACTCCTACCGCCAGGGTCCCACGAGGCTCGCTCACCTCAGCTTCTTAATGGCCAGAAGGAAACACAGCGGGGTCTCACGGCCCAGGAAGCACGGTGTGCGCCCCTCCCCAGTGGGCTGAACAGACGGTCGCTGCGTGTCCCGCCACCTCCCAGTCCGCACTTATCCTCGACAGCCGATGTCCGTCGGGCGCACTCTCCAGTCAGCATGGAGCTCCTGCCCAGCAAACAAATGGTGTGTTTGATGCCCCTCAAATTCCGGTTGCAGTGGGTGTCTTTGAGGTTCACAACATTCGTCGGATTAGTGCCGGATTTTACGGGGAGCCCACTAGTCTCCACAGAGCTCCTCTAGAATGCGGCCATGTTGATCGGCTGTTGGCCACGCCCCCATGTATTCATTTTTAGCAACTTATATCAACAGGAGAGGAAAGGAAAGAGATACACACTCCTACTCCCCTCGAGATAAATAAAAAAATCAACAAAGGAGTGTTTCTTCAACAGGGATGAAAGAAGAGCAAGCATGTAATTATCATTCACAGTTATGAGGTTTCCTGTGAAGAGAACCAATTAAGGTTTTTTAAGGTTTTTTAGAAGGCCCTCACTCACCAAGCTAGTTGGTGACATGCTTCATCAGGCCCCACCAGGAGTGGTCGAATGCCACCCTAGTGTGATGCGACACCAGTTTACTGCGGTGCTGGTGAAGTGTTTGGTGAATTTAGTGAGTTAAAAATGTCCATATTGTGTCAAAAAGAAGTATTTTATTAGTTTTGCCAATCAGACATGGGTAAAAACGAAGTGTAGGATAAAAAACTGAATTAGAAGTCCAGTTTTATTCCAGGGGTGTGGTCAACATGTTCCTGCCTATGAGTGAGCATTTAGTCAGGCTTTCATCAGGACCAAGAAGTGTAGTGGTGAACCTCGGCGGTATGGGCGCGCTAAGGCCCACCCTCACCTGGGGTTACTAGTGTTAAAAATAGTATTAAAAAACACAGAGTACGGATTCCTTCAGCGTTAGAGAGGAACCGAGTTTATTCTGGTTTGAAAAAGGACAAACAGTCATATAAAAACAAAAAGAGACAAAAAGACAATTTAGGTATGCTCCTTTTAGTTGTCATCTTCCAAATAATCATGCTGGAGTGCTCTTCGCAGTGCACTTGTAACACTAACAAGGACACGAGTGCCACTAATTGTGATCTTGTGCACATACAGTACTATCAGCAGAATCCTCGTGAACCAGGACAAAGGACAACCGTCCCCTGTCTCACCTAAATATCCACAGTCAACAATACACAACAGAAATATGTTGGTCAGCAGAAGGTCGGTGAAAAGGGAATATATAATAAAGAAAACAGAGACACTGGATGTCACCACGTTGTTGGGCGCTGATATCCACCAAGTCATAGTGGCTGTCTAAAGACAAGACTAAGTCGGATGTGGTGTTGATTGTTCAGTCAAACCCCCACATGACGTTAACACCAGCAAACAGCTGGGCTGATGGGTTTGGTTTATAGCCTATGCTCTCTCAACAGCTTCTGCTCACGCATGCATTCGCTTGATTTACACGCACTTCCATGGTTAGACACCACCCTTTGACCTGGTCTGCTCTGTTGTGTGTTTTGTAATTTGTCAGCAGGGGAAGGAGCAGACAGGTCGTTTAAACTTTCCCCAGGACCCTCCACATACCCTTCTGTTTTTTAGTATTAAGAGCAACTTTTTAGTTGCGGGTCCTTCGTTTTGGATACAAACGTTTTGTACCCTTATAGCTCACTCAACCTAATTGTGCAGGCTGCCCCTTCGCCCATCATGCTTTACCCCCACTATAATAACGTTGAGACATCCTGTGGTATTAACTATGATAACTATTAGGTTAATCTCGGTTATTCACAGCGAGTCCATTTCACTTAGTGCTCTTGAATGATCTTTCCCATTCCATGGTAGATTTCGGCAAACAGCCACTACATCCCCGTTGTGTCTCCATGTAAGCAGCTGGTGTGAAGCCATTCCGATGCTGATTTTTCAGAATAGCTATCTGGTATGTGTTTAGATGTACCGTCATGATGAATGGCTTTACCGGGACTATAGTGTTATTTAATTTGGAATCAGACACTGAGCCCGTTTTGAAGCACTCTTTCGTGCGCATGCGTTTGGGATCAGTGTTCTCCCCTCTAGGCATGCGTGCGTCTTCATATTCACGGTACTCTTGTTCCGTGTACTTTACTTCCTGCATCAAAATCGCTTTGCAAATAAAACCCTCTACATTTCCGGCTACAATCCGGTTTGCTTATTAGTTGGAAGTATCTCCTTAATAATGAAGGCGTAATGTGCCAATTCCTTATTCCCAGTTTTATCACACATGCGCGGAGGAACAGTGTTCTTCATCGCGCGGATCTTTTCATTTTGTATGTATTGAAGAACCACCCCCAACGACTTGTGAACCAACTGTCGTTTGGTATTTAAAGAGGGTCGGGTACACACAATGAGTTCCTCCCCTTCCGCTCGATGTAGACTCAGGGGTACCGACGGACAGGTGAGTTTACCTGTAAAACTGTCTGCTTCGCCTATACTCCATATAATGGAGAGATAATCAGAAGGAGTCTAGTTGACCCTTCAATCTTATAGACTTTGTGGGTTGGACCCTGTATAGTTATGACATGCAATTGATTTAACACATATTGCAGTTATTTCTCATGCAGTGCCTTAGAAATACTTGGGAGTGGGTAATCCTTAGTTTAGACGGATGGGTTTCCAACACACGTTTGTTGAGTTAAATGTGTAAGATAATTAGTGTGGACACAGCAAAGTTGAGTACTAACTGTGCCCCTTTCTTTACACTGTAGAGCGGGGCCTCATACTCCCGAGCGGTTGCCGGGTGAGGTGAGGTCTTCACCCACATAAAGCTGGGTGAGTATCACTTGAGGAAATGCCTCCTTGTGATATAGCTAATATGCTTCCTTTTACAAAGCAGAATACATATTATTCATGCAAGTGTCGTTCCATGTGCTGTCTATGTATTCATGCGACGGTTTGTGTGTAACTTATTGCTGTTGCAAACATAAAATGTGTTGTTGTTTGTTTTTTTGTCAGGAAGAAGACACTACGTTTTTCCTCCCAGTGGACTCATAATTATTCCAGTTCCTGGTAGATATGTAACTTTTTCTCAACACATTTTGTGATTTTCCACCATACACATTATGTGTAGATGCAGTAGCCATTATATATATTCAAGGTCCTGAAGAAAGCCAGGGAAATTCCCTAATTGGCTGAAACATGTCGACCAGTTTGCACAGCGCCAGTAGGTAGTTTTTCCACTTTGGCGTGTTTTTAATCTTTGACACACAGAGTTTCATTCGAACTTATGTCCTAGTCTGAGTAGTCAATTTTAACCTTCACTATCACTTAAAGCACTGCACTGTATCATTATTGCTCTGAGATGAGCTTCATAGCTATAACACTGACATTCATCCATACACCGGCATGACTAAGTCGGATGTGGTGTTGATTGTTCAGTCAAACCCCCACATGACGTTAACACCAGCAAACAGCTGGGCTGATGGGTTTGGTTTATAGCCTATGCTCTCTCAACAGCTTCTGCTCACGCATGCATTCGCTTGATTTACACGCACTTCCATGGTTAGACACCACCCTTTGACCTGGTCTGCTCTGTTGTGTGTTTTGTTATTCATTTTGCTTGCCTTAATGCTAGTTGTTTTCATTGTAAGGGTGGAACGGACATGGCCCAGATAGTTCTGAACTGCAACGTTTCTAGGGAGGCACCAAAAAATAATCTCTATGGGTTTGCAGTTTCGAATTTATGACTGGCCACAATAGATACGTTTAGGGAACCCCTTGGGCCTACTCCGAGTTAAACAGAGTAGGGGATATGGAGAGTCTTCAAAATATATGCTTGTCTGAATAAATTGAACTTCAGTCATACTATTTTGTGAAGAAAAATCTGAAAGTCCAAATATCCTGTAGGTGTGGCACAGGGAAGTGTTTCGCCATTTTGCAAACTTGCTGTTGAAAATGACCTGCCCAAACGTTAATGTGGGCATGAGTTTGTGTCAAATTACTCACATAAAGAGGCTCAGCAACGGATTAGATAACTTCCCAATTAGTCATAGAAAATAAGTATTTAGTGTAATTGACAGTTTTCATGGCTGCCAATTGACCCTTTGCCCCTCCCAGCCACCCCTCTATCCATCCAGCAGAAGCCTATTTATGTCCATTAGTATTTTCCTCGTTATTCTGATTTGGTTGCCAATGTTCTTCCTTGTAGATATTGCACCCAAAAACTACCATTTTTGTCTAGTTGTTATTAAGTTTCAGATTAAGTTATGCACAATATTAGTTTATTTAATTTCCTTTGTAGGCTGATTGCTGTTCTTTTAAAATTACTGTCTCATCTGCCTATTGTAAATTCTTGAGTGGCTGGTCAAGTAGTTTGGGAGGAAAGGAGAGTGCTTTCCCAAGAGCTTCTCCTAAATCGGCTACATAGAAATTGAATATAGAGCCTAACATGCAGTTTTGTTTCAGAACTGTGCAAGCTATATCTTCGTATATGGTAATCGTATCAGGCTAATCTGACCTTGATCCAAGTATAAACTAAAATCTGCAATAAGCCTGCAGGAATATAACAGGTAGATAATTATGCTTACAATATGGAGCGGTTCATAGACTTGAAGGCAGATTTAAAGTTAATAAAGGCTGCCTAGAGAAAATTGACCGTTCCATTGATGGTTTGCTGGATGAGCACTGAGAGCACCTTTAAGCTGTCCTCAATCCTAACTAGCTTTTTTAAAACCTGTTTGGTAGCCGAGGATCCAGCGAGGGGTGAGTGTCTGAAACGTTTCAGCGCTCCGTCCATGATCTACTTGTGTTTGCTTTGTTTGCCCTAAGTTGGCAGGGTATACCCAGATGAGGGTCCCTTGCCCACTGGATTCAAGCTAGCCTGGCTGATGAGGGCTGGTAGCCCGAAATCTGTCCGAGGGTGCTTGTTTCCGGTCCGGTCCAGAGAAGACATGGCTTGGCAGTTCGGGCTGGACTGTTCCCATGAGGCACAGGGTCAAGACTGATTTGCATATAACTATGTCTGAACTGGGGTGGCAAAGTGAGCTAAAGAACAATGATGGATTCAACCTAGATCTGTGACTGGGGTGTGTGTCTGAAAAGTTCCAGCACTCCGTCCATCATCTCCTTGTATTTGCTTTAAATAAAATCTAAGCATTGTGACAATATTGACGTATAAAGAAGATAAGGGACGCGCTTGCTGTAAGGTATCATTATGGGCTTTGATGTACGCCGATCTAGGGCGCCATCGCGTTTTTTAAAATTCTAATTCCTGTGTTTTGAAATTGAAAACCACTTGGTAACTTTTACCTTACTGGATGCTGAATTAACCTGCGCACTTGTACCGCTACTGTTGGCTCCATAGTCCCCGGTCCACCGCCAAGCATTTGGTTTGTTGTGGAGGTACTAGGGAGGAGATTTCTGGGCCCGGAAGTGATTCACTACTTCCAGGCCCATTCGCCTTCTAGACACTCCCACTGGGTCAGCCCCAACCCCACTAGCTATAAATTAGCAGCCCATAAGCTGCACGGTGGACGCGCTTGCTGTAAGGTATCATTTTGGGCTTTGATGTACGCCGATCTAGGACGCCATCGTGTTTTTTAAAATTGTAATTCCTGTGTTTTAAAATTGAAAACCACTTGGTATACCTTACTGGATGCTGAATTAACCTGCACACTTGTACCGCTACTGTTGGCTCCATAGTCCACCGCCAAGCATTTGGTTTGTTGAGGAGGGACTAGGGAGGAGATTTCTGGCCCCGGAAGTGATTCACTACTTCCGGGCCCATTCGCCTTCTAGACACTCCCACTGGGTCAGCCCCAACCCCACTGGCTTCATTTGCCAATCAAACATCCCCCACAGACACACCCACTGGCCACCTAATCACTATTAAACAGATGCAACACAAGTTGCGCAGTGGACGCGTGCAGCGGGCGCGCCGCCAGCGCGCTGAAGGCGCGCCTAAGGCAAGCCCGTCTGCGCCCGTCCGCGGCTGACCGGGGCCTAGGGCCCTACCCCCTGCCCAACTCGGCCCTGTTTACACCTCTGCAGAGCTCAGGACTTTCCAGGGCGTCTGGCCCATCAGTATGTACTTTATAATAGATCAGGTATGACCGGGATTCTCCCCTTGTCCCCTGTGGCCCCCTCCGCAACCTCCATGGAACTGTTCCTTCCCACTTCCCCTGCTCTCTTGAGCGCCCCTTCCGCCCCTTCTCACCTCTACCACCTTCCCTAAATCCACTCCTACCAAGCTCTCCATCTGGTACCTTAATACCCGGTCACTAACCAGACACCAGGTCGAGATTTTCCACCTGCTCGACACTCTCTGCCCTGACATTCTGTTTCTTTCTGAAATCTGGCTCTCATCTGAGTCCACGCCGGACATTCTGGCTGCCCTCCCTAGCAACTATTACATTCTCCAGGCCAACCGGCCCGATGGAAAGGCTGGGGGGGAGGAGGTGTTGCTGCCATCATCGCTCACCCACACCTTTTCACCTCCCTCACTATACCCCCCACTCCCCTGGCTGATATACTTGCAGTCACGTTGCACTCCAATCATTTCCCGTTGGCATGTGTTATATGTTACCGCCCACCTAACCCCTCCTCAAACTTTGTCCAATTCTTTAGCAACCTGGTTGCAGAACTGGTAATCACCCACGCTAAGTTCCTTATCATTGGTGACTTCAACTATTGGCCACATGACCCACTTCAGAACCCCCACTCCAAACAATTTACGGATCTACTTTTGGGGCTAAACTTCCTTGAACACATCAAAGTAGCCACCCATATCAAAGGGCATACCCTGGATCAGGCTTGGACCCTTAATCTGGACATACTTGACCTCTGCGTGTCTCCCTGTGCCTGGTCCGATCATCACTCTGTCTCCTTCTCCATTAGCCTTCCGCAAACCACCTCCTCTCGTGCGGCCGCCCCCACCATGGTCAGAAATTGGAAACATGCTGACATCCCCACCATCTGCAACCACCTCACTTCCTCCCTTCCCACCTTCCCCGACCTCTTAGACTCTCAATGTTCACCTTACAGACAGGCTGAAGCTCTCTCTTCCTGGATGACCCAGGCGAGAGATAATTTTGCTCCTCTCAAGGCCTTAAAAACTAAGAGACCCCACGACGCTCAACTCTGGTTTTCCAACGACCTCAGGGACAGGAAGCTCGCTCTGCGCCAATTAGAGCGTAAGTGGAGGCTTCACTACTGCCCCCTCAAAAAAACGCTGTTCCTGAAGGCCCTACAAGAGTACAAAGTGGCCATCGTAGCGGCCAAAGCCGCACACTTCTCCGCAAAAATACTTAGTTCCAGCTGCAAATCGAAAACCATTTTTTCCATTGTGGATGAGCTGGTCAAACCTGACCGTGTCACCACTAAAACCCCTCCCTCGCAAGTCCTCTGCGACTCCCTCAATAACTACTTTATTGAAAAAATTACAACCATCAAAACCAGTATCCCTGCTGCTGTTACTATACCACATTCCACTACGGTCCTCCCCAACCCCGACCACTATCTCACGTTCCCCACACTTACGGAAGACACTTTATTTTCTCTCCTCGGGAAAGTCAAATCGGGCTCCCCCTGGATAGTTGTCCCCCTCACATTAGTCGCGAAATCTACCGCAATATTCCTACGCCCCCTCTTTCCCTTCTAAATCACTCCCTCGCTTCTGGGGTGGTCCCCCTTTCCTTTAAAACTGCGGCGGTCTCGCCCATTTTGAAGAAACCTGGAGCATACCCTGACATCCTCTCCAATTTCCGCCCAATTTCCCTTCTTCCCTTCTTGGGTAAAGTCTTGGAAGCCTATGCGGTCGACTGCCTGAGCACCTTCATCGAATCCACCCACTTCCTCGACCCTCACCAGGCTGGCTTCAGGCCTCACCATTCTACTGAGTCTATCGCCCTGGCTGTCCATGAGGAGTTAAGAAGGGGGGCGGACCAGAACCTTTCCCAGGCTTTGGTGCTCCTGGATTTGTCGGCGGCGTTCGACACCGTAGCCCATGCCATCTTACTCGAACGTGTCGAGCACGCCGGCATCTGGGGGCCACCATTAAAGTGGATTACCTCTTTTCTCCAGGACCGCACCCAGGCAGTGTCTCTCCCACCTTTCTCTTCAGCTGGAAAGCATCTGGTCTGCGGAGTCCCGCAGGGCTCAGCGCTTTCACCACTTCTCTTCAATCTTTACATCCGTCCCCTCATCTCGGAACTTCAACAAAAGTCTGTTACCATCTTCAATTACGCGGACAATCTTCAGTTAATTTTCCACATTGACCCTTCCTCTTCTTCTGCACAAAACGTCCACTCTGTTATGAATTTCGTCAGCTCCTGGATGAACCTTAATCAGCTCAAACTCAACCCTGATAAAACTGAGTTAGTCCTTACTGACCCCCACAGCAACCCTTGGAATTCTTCCTTCTGGCCACCCTCACTCGGTCCCTCTCCTTCCCCCGTCGACACAGTCAGGAGCCTTGGCATCACCATCTCCACGGACCTCTCTATCAGGGCACAAATTAATTCTGTTGTATCCATTTGCTTCTACAACTTACGTCGTATCCGCAAAATCAGCAGACTTCTTTCCCATGAAGCTCTAGTGCAGGTCACCCTGGCGCTCATCATCTCTCGCATTGACTATGCGAACTCCCTATATGTGGACATACCTGCATATCAACTCAAACTCCTTCAACTTATTCAGAATCAGGCAGCTAGGCTGGTCTACGGTCTGCCAAGATCTACCCACACCGAGTCTCTCTTAAGGAACCTTCATTGGCTCCCAGTTGCTCAACGCAGCCTCTTCAAGCTCGGCTGCCTGATTCACAAAGCTCTTTCTTCCCAGGGACCCTCTTTCATCTCCTCTCTTTTGCACCGGTATGCTCCCCAGCGTGATCTCCGCTCTTCCAATCACAACCTTCTTACCCCGGGCTTCTTCAGGCGAAAAAAACACGGTGGTTTACGATTCTTCACTCAGGCCCCCCTCCTCTGGAACTCCCTACCCCTTGCACTCCGCCTCTTACCATCCTATGTCCATTTTAGAAAGTCTTTGAAAACTTGGCTCTTCTCGTCAGCCTACAATTAGCTCACCGGATCTGTACTGGACAGCCCTCCTACCCCAGCGCCAAGAAACCGTAGGTGTATGTGCGCTTTACAAATTTTATTTATCATATCATTTATCATATCATAAGGATACTTCTGGTTGTTCACAAAGTTTGGTATCCAAAACATTTCAACATTTACTCCTTCAAGGTATGCAACAAGGTCTGGTAAAAAAACACAAAAGTCCTGACTGCAACAATGTATCACAATTGCTTAGCAAGGTTGCTTTAGATCACAAGGAAAAGTATACTTGATATTTACAAAGTGGCTATGGCATTTCAAAACATTGGGGAGTTCTGTGGCTTCATGTGGTCTTCTGAATTTCCCTTGAGGCACCTATGTGTGTAGTGTGTCGTGAAAGGCAAAACATTTTGCCAAGCGGAGCCAGTATTCAGAGTGCTTCACCAGTTTTTCCTTCCCTGGAATGAGTGGCACAAGTCAAAAGGTAAATCTGTACCTCAGGTAATTATACCAGACCATTTCAAAGGGAAAGACTTATTTAGCCAGTACAGTAAGTAGCACTTTGAAATTATGTTGCTAAAAAATAGGGCAGTAACCTGATTTGCATCTATTCCTAATACACATTATGCACCTAGGTCATATTGGCTAGAGGCAATATATTTTTCTGTTGACTTGTTTAAATGCTTTAAACAGGTTTAAAAAAAGGGGTGTGAGTTATAGCAGGGCATTGAGCTGGGCAGAAGTGTTCCCTGTGTACTTCATGCCAGCTGTTCCAATCTGGGGCAAATACCCCATCATCAGTGAACACTGAAGCCTTTAGCTGGTGCTTATGCTCAGTGAGGAGATGAGGTTCTTTCTTATTCATTGAGGACTACTCAAGATGCCGCAATGAAGTACCGGCTGGAGAAACATGCAGTGGATTAGGGGAGTGAGGAGGCCATCCCTGCTGGCACACCAGTTCAGCAACCGAAGACTCTGAGCTGAAGATCCTGAGCCTGGAAATCTAACCAAGTCATTCCTGAGCTCATTGTGAGGAGCTCCTAAACCCTAAAAGGTACACGAACACCGGAGTAATGCATTTAAATGTATAAAGTCACAAAGCCTCTGTGGGACTATTGACAGCTGGGATGGTTTGGAGGAACAAGTGACTGTCTTGTAGCCAGTGAAGGAAGCATTATTCTAAGAGCCCTCTGGATGACTTTAGAATAGTTATTGGCATACCCAAAGGAAATTTGAACACCAAGACCTCCTGAAATCCTGCAGACTATGGGCAGAGGCACTAGATGTAATTGACTTCCTGTTGCTTGGATGCATCCTGAATGGTAATTGGAGCTCAACACTTCCTTCCCAGGGTGAAGTTAAATACATGGTTATTGCTGTCCAAAGCGATCATATGGGAATTAGACAATCTCCTCTCAAATACCATCAAATAGGAACCCACAGTGGGGCTTGCTGTGCTATCAGTCATTAATGGTATCAGAGCAGACTCAATGAAATGAGACATGCTCATTCTTAAAGGAATCTACTGGAGTCCTCACTGGGACTGATGGAATTGGAAGGCTGGGAAACTTTAAAAGAGAACAACAAGATGAACTCGGTCAGGCACAATGGATTAGTACACTGGAGCTGAGAAATGACTTACGTACTAAGATGGAACCCCTCAGATATGACATTGGCTCAACTGAAAGAAAGACAATGGATCAGAAACAAAAGTTATTTAACTAGAGACAATGCAACTTCTAAAACAGTCTAAACAACTGAATGCTACAGGCCAAGATAAAAGTTGCACTCATGGAATATCAGGAGTCGAAAAAACACTCCAGAAAATAAATATACAAATCTTAGGCCAAAAAGAAAAAAGAAAAATACACAGACATAGCTGCACTTGTTATGGGTATGTTCTCTTCTTAACTGGGAGAGGGAAACATGGTTGTAAGCCAGGATAGAGACCACAAATGTCCAGATGATTTTATTTTTGATTTTTTTTTTTATCAAGAGACATTCTGATGAAATGTCATGTAGAAAGAAGTAGTGAGAGCTGCCAGAACAGCTGGCAAGATCTCCATCCAAGGATGTGCATGCTGGATTTTCCAGAAATTTCCCCAGTGAACTTTGAAAGAAGATTCACCTTCAAGCTCATCACAGACGCACAGAGAGAAAATGATCAAATATAGATGTACATTTGCCTATTTGATCACATTTGAGAAAGATAATCAATAATACTATGTATTGGCTCAAGAAAGTAATGGCAATGCTACTACGGCTATGTTATGTTAGGTGCTTATATATAGAGCAACAATTACCCAGAAGCATCCAGGTGCTGCAAGGATAAGAAGAAGTTGCCCTTAAAGGTTAAAAAACAAGTTTAAAGAGCCTTTCTAAAGGTCAATAGGTCTGGGAGTGACTTAATGTGCAGGGTCAGGGAGTTCCAACATTTCAAGACCCCTATTGCAAAACTTCATCCACCCTAAGCGGAAAGCCTAAACTTAGGGACAACAACATTCATAGCAGTACTAGAACGCAGTGACGTCTCGGGCTGGTACGATCCGTGGCTGTTTTTTGAGGAATTTAGGGCCAAATTCATGTAAGGCCCTAATGGTGATACATAAGGCCTTTACGCTCACAAGGTTTTACCGGGAGCCAATGATGCTTCCATAATGCAGGTTTGGTTGAATCAGGTAGCAGCATTTTGGAGAGCCTGGAGCGTGTTGGCATACTGCAGACACAAATTGAAATATAGACCATTGCAGTAGGCAAGTTTTGCTAGGACTAGGGCAGTTACTACGGTTGTTTGTAGAGTAGAGGGAATATAAGGCGAGATCTTATTTATCTTACGAGTGTAGAAAGATGCTGATATGGTCGCATTAACTTGGTCCCTGAATGCAAGTTTTTTTCCATCAGGATACCCTGATTATTAACCTTGCTGGTTGGCGATGGTAGGGTTCTTAACTTCAAAGGCCAACAAGATGGCATCCAGATGGAGATATCCTTCCCAAAGAGAAGAACCTACGTCTTGCTGGAATTTATTTTAAGACAGTTACGATCCATCCAGTCACCTGATAGCTGTAGAGTGAAGGAGGTTCTGGCAGAGGTTGAGCGGATCGGAGAAGGATACAACAATTTGTGTATCATCAGCGTAAGATGTTAATGAAAAGCAGACGATAGTCCACCTGTGAAAGGCAGAGTACAAGATGGGATACACCATTTAGTGCCCCAGAACAGAATAGAGCATCTGGATAGAAGAACGTGAGATCACACAGGAACAGATGCCCAAGGAGGATAGGAGGGTAAACTGTTGTCCATTTAAGGGCTGGACTATTTCCAAGGATAGATCAAAGGGGTAAGATATGCTTCTAAGTAGGCACACCCCAGACACAATTGTGGTCAGGGAGGAGTTTTTTTTTTTCATTCCAACTAATATGACAATGAAGTGACAAGTGAGATTAGGAGGAGGGGTTTGAGTCCCCTCGGTTGTTTCTAGCCTGCCCCCCGCCCACAGTGGCCCCTAATTCCTTTCTGTAAAATCCTACCACCATCGCTCGTACCCCTCCCTGGTTATTCCCCCTTCCCCCTACCACTGGGTTTCCAAGTTGATTGATGGAGGCCCGGATCGTTATTTCCCTGCGAGTCCCTCACATCCTACCAGGAAATACAGAGAACATTAGGCCAAGGCACAGCACCACATGGATTTACGCAACTCAATGAATCAACATTTTCAGCTTATAAGGGCCATTACACTTCTCACCAGCCCATGTATAATGCATAAACTAAAAATATCTTTCCAATGTTATTTGCCATTTTGCTCTTTATTTCCATTCTGAGCACCAAACAATTGTAGTGCATGATCCTTTGTTATTTTTCTATTTACAATGAAATGTATCTGTCGGGTGTTATTTGCTTTCCTCACTAATTTGCTGTAACTGTCAAGATCTACATCTTAAAAACCCATTAAAATCGTTGAAATCCGCTTTGTATAGAATAAGAATGCTTGTTAAGGTAACAGTCGGTGGCATAAGGGTGTGGGAATACTTTTCAGCCTAAGAAATTCAATGGCGTAGAAGGCTATCAAATATGATGGGACCACTATTCTTCTAAAGTGTTTTCCACACTAAGGGAATGTCCATTATGGCTCCTGTGTTTCTAAAACAATGTTTGGCCTAAGGAGTCATATTTGGGGGAAGAGAGGTTTTTCTGAAATAAGGGCGCTTGCGAGAAGTACTGAGGCACCAGCGAATTCTATATTCTGGCCAACGTAGCATACCAAGTAGTAGGGTTTTCTGGGGGAGGGGGGCTGCAGGGGGTGGGAGGCAAGGTCTCGCCGGCTGCAAGATGGCCGTACCTTGAGTGAGCTTTGCCGGCCGAGTGAAATATCCATCATAACACTGGTGCAATAGGGCAACTTGCTGACATGAAAGCACAAGCGCAAGATAGCTGGTGTAGCCGGGAAACAACTGAAACCTTTTTGGTCTTCCCGGCCTGCTGCCGCGTCCACATATCTGCTTGAGGCCTATCCAGCCTGAGCTGCAAGAATAGAGCCGCGGGCATAGCTGGGGGCAGTTGCAGGTCCCTTATGCTCTCCTTTACCTGGCCAAAACACGCATCATATGTGGGGACAAACCACAATTCTTCAGTGACCCCCAAGGCTCTGCTTCCATATGCAAAACTGATCAGCAAAGAAAGGAAGCGAGCTTTGGCCACATCTGATCAACGGGAGGGAGGGGGATCCAACAATAATGATGAAAACAAGGACCCACGATGCAAATACAGAGATGCAGCAAAATGTGACTAGGGAAGAAGAAATCAAACCACACTGCACTGACACCGTGCTGACCCAGTGGGGCGACAGACATGTGACATTACCACTCTGGTCTTATTCGCATAACTCACAGCAACACTCGGCCACTGTGACGCTAGGTCAGGGGTGTCGCCTGGAGCGACCATGCCCTCACAGGATAATTCCCCTGCCATTTGGCATTGCTTCCAGCTGGGATCTTCATATGGGGGCGGGTCAAGATCTCAACCTGTTTGGGGGGTTGGATGGGTGGAGAGGGAGAGGGGGTTTCAGTTCGGCACTCCCCGAGTGTAGGAGAGTAGGGTCTGCTATCCTATGGTCACCCCATTTTTTGCTTTTTGCTTCACTGGTTTTCGACTTAATGTGGCTGTGGGCCTGCTAATCAGACCCACAGCCCTGCTGTTCTCTCTCTAAATTTCACACCATGTACTTTAGGTCCATTGCCAATTGGGATTTGGGTCACTCGTATGAGTCCCTGTACAGTGTACTATAGGTACCCAGGGCATAGGTGCATCCAAGGCCTACCAGGGGCTGCAGCATATCTTTTGCCACCCCTGGCTGGCCATCCAAACTGACACAACTGGCTGATCACTCAGCTGGGGCAAGGTCGTGTAATCACCCCTTGCTTAGATATAGTATTCCTATGTCTAACCTTAAATCTGGACATATTTGCACCTGTCACTCCAAAGGCAGGCCTTAACAATCCTGAAGGCAGAGTGCTTGGGTTTATGTGAGATGGTGCTCTAGCATCAGCTGAGCCGGTCTGCAGCTTTCGGAAACATGTCCTTATAGCTGTTCTAGGATATAGCCATACCATATACTCTTAAGTGCATTATAATCCTCGCGGTTATTGCTAACTTTGGTTTGGCTTCATCAAAACATGTCGTATTTGGTGTCATACGCTTTGGAATACTACCCCCTCGCCAGTTCTGGCGACGGGGGTAGCATTCCACCCTTCTAGAGGGAGAAGACATGTTACTTCCATTAATCCCGGTTAAAGTTAACCAGAGCCTCAGCATCACAAAATGGATGCTGCTGCCACAGACACAAGTCTGACCTCCTGCTGCTGGGAGTCCTTCCAGCGAGGGAGGCTTGGACAATAGGTTTCCTGTCACAGGGAGGTGCTAGCACCACCCCAGACAGGAGATAGTGGACTGGGGCAGGGAGGGCTGAATGAAATGAGACACTGCCTGGGGCACACAAGGTGTCCCATGCATAGTCCAGTTCAAATCGGTGCTGGGGCACTCCAGCCCCAGCACTGGCACGAAACTGGACAAAGGGAAAGGGGTGTAACCACCCCCTTCCTGGGTCCCACCCATAGGAGGGACCTAGCAGGTAATCCAGCCCCTTAATTTGGAATAAAGGTAGGAGCTGTGTCCTTAGACTTTAGATCATCCGGACTGAAACTCTGATACGAAACTCTGGACCCTTCGACATCATACTCGACGTAGAAGACTGAAGAATCTCCCTTGTGGTCAAGGAGTGACCACCCTGTGCAAGCAGGCACCATCAAGCGCTCAACTGTTTGCTTTGTCGTTGCTCCCGCCAGAGCTTGAACACAGAGCCTGACAAGACTTCCAGACTTCCTTCGACCCGATCCACAGCAAAGCTGAGACCCGTGGAGGCGACGCGAGACGTGGGACCGGCCATCTTGGAAAGCCAGCGAATTGCTTTCCGTGCAACTTCTGAGGCACCCTCGAAGTTGTGCATGGGGATTGAGAAGCCCCAGCCCCGAGCACCAACTGCACTGAAGATCACCTCTCCACACCCACCGAGTGCTGCGTGGGGCCCTTTTGCATTTTCCTGCTCGACGCGTCTGTCCGGTCACTTGCCCGTTGGCTAGTGGCCTCTGTGATGACAAAATCTACAATCTACACCACTGGTCTGGTTGCTCCAGACTGGCCCTTGCTCCCCTGAAAAGGAGCAGCCCATCAGACCTTGCTGGTCTGATCCAGAAGCCATATTCGATTCCTGCGTGGGTTGCATATGCCAAGGCCTGTTGACTCAGAATCGAGATCCGACACCGCCAACAGCGAGAGCCTTCGTGGGACAGTCTGTATCCAGCTCCTGGTCGTCGTCGACACCTCCTGGTCCTCGTGGCTGCAGAGACAAGCTTCACGACATCACCTTATTGCTTCCCGACATCGCCTGGTTCCTTCCTGGTTCTTTCCTGGTCTCTGGCTAGTGACCCAGACTCTGTCCCCTCTGCTTTCAGGTACTCTTCATCCTTGATCCACCCTTGGATCCAACCGGACTCTTCTCTCCTGGTCGCCTGCCGCATCTTTTCTCCAAGGCTCCATAGAACTCCACGACGAAACCCGACACACTTTGACACCTATGCACCCTCTTCCTGTGGGTGAGGTAACGCGAGTACTGCGGTGCTCCTGTAGAGATTAACTCTCCTAGTATCCTAGTTTCAACTGGTTTAGTTCTCGTCCAGTCGGAAGACTCCTAACTCTTTAACTTTCTAACTTTACGCACCCATTGACTTCAATAGGTGCACGCGTGTGCATTTAGACACTGCACCCGCATCCTGTGGGCCTCCTGCTCCCTAACTATTGTTAGTACAGTGTAGCCCCAGCGATTCCCAAGGCCCTAGGCCTTACCACTGTTCGTGACGTGGTACTTATACCACTATTTTAGTATATGGTTTAACGGGCCACCAGGGCCTATCCATATTGTGCAACTTATTGTATGTTATATTAAGTACCTTGTTATACGCTTGTGCTTCTGTGCTCATAAAGAGTAGAGGGGGTTGTTTAGAAATAAATACATATATATTTTGAATATATAAACCTGTGTGGTGTCCTTTCATTTGGTATTAAAAGGTTTGCATATGGTAAAATAGCTGGCTTCACATGCCCTCTTGAGTTTAGCCTAAGACTGCTTTTGTCCATGCTACCACTAGGATAGCTGGTCTATAAGGTTGACTTTACAACCATCACCATAAGGGTTGTTTGGACTGGTGCTCACTAGAATAGTGAACATCATATACCAGGCCAACTTCTAACACCGAGAAGCTCAGATTAAAGTAGAGCAGCATCTGGGAGAGGGAAGCGACACACATTGGGGTATGTCTCATAAATGTTTTTTGTGTTTAGTTAAAACTGTTGCACTAGACTCTCGTCTTCCCTGGCCTCCTCAGTGCCTGATCTTACCGGCCTCTCCCTTGATTCACAGACTGATGCCATCTCCACCTGGCTTTCTTTCTCCTGTGATCAGGTCGCCCCACTTAAAAAGGTCAAATCCGTCCGCCCCCATGATGCACATAAATGGTTTACTAGGGAGCTCAAAGACCTTAAACTCGATCTCAGGCGTTCGGAATGCCATTGGAAACGAAACTATTGCCCCACTCTCCGGACTAAATACAAATTTCTTCTCACCAACTATAAAAAAGCGATCTTGACGGCCAAAACCAACTACTTTACGGAGAGAGTTGCCCTCTCTGCCAACAAATCCCGAGAAATTTTTTCCCTCGTCCATCATCTCGCCACCTCCGATCGCACGAGCACCAGTCCTGCCCCCACTCAGTCCCTTTGTTCCTCACTCAATGAGTATTTCATTGACAAGATTGCCAACATAAAAGCTAACATTCCCGTGGTTCGCCAACCCTGTGCTCTCCTTCCCCTTCCTCTGCCCCCTTCTTCATTGGACCACTTTCCTTCTATTTCTACTGACTGTTTTCTTAACTTGCTTTCAAAAGTCAAGTCCGGTTCTCCGGCTGACTGTGCTCCGGCACGGATTCTCAAAGCACTCTTCACCAGTTGTCCTGCTCCCCCCCTCGCTTTGCTCAACACCTCTCTGGCTCTGGGTTCTGTCCCTACTTCTTTTAAAACCGCTATGGTTCTCCCTATTCTTAAAAAACCCGGACTCAACCCTTCTCTTCCCTCTAACTTCAGGCCTATTTCTCTTCTCCCTTACTTGGGGAAGATCCTTGAAAGCCATGTAACATCTTGCCTGTCTTCGTACGTCGAGGAAAATTGCCTCCTGGCCCCCCATCAGGCGGGCTTTCGTCCAGGACACTCCATGGAGACTGTGATCATCGCTGTTCTGGACGAACTTAAGGGAAAAGCTGACATCAATCTTCCCCAAGCTCTGGTGCTCCTCGACCTGTCCGCTGCGTTTGACACGGTCGACCACGCCATCCTTCTCGACCGTGTCAGCGCAGCGGGCATCAGGGGCGCAGCGCACTCTTGGCTAGCGTGCTTGCTCCTAAGCAGGTCCCAAGCGGTCCATCTTTCGGGCTTTTCCGCTCCCCCCCGCTCAGTCATGTGCGGGGTGCCCCAAGGTTCTTCTCTCTCCCCTCTCCTCTTTAATCTTTATATCTACCCTCTTATTCTTTCCCTCCGCGAGCAGGGGGTCTCCGTGTATAATTACGCGGATGACCTCCAGCTCGTCTTTGACCTTTCCACTTCTTTGGATTCCCCTCTTTTTCTTAGTTCTACTTTAGTTTTCATTTCTGAATGGATGAGCACTAACCATCTAAAGCTCAATCCGGATAAGACGGAGTTTGTTCTCACGGGTGGCCCCTCCAATCCTTGGTCCCCGATTCATTGGCCCCCTTCCTTTGGTCCCCCTCCTTCACCGGTCTCCTCCGTCCGAACCTTGGGCATCAAGGTCAGTCATGACCTCACCATGAATGCCCAAGTCAGCTCCGTCGTATCTTCTTGTTTTTTATCCCTCCGCCTCATCCGGAAAATCTCCCGGTATTTCTCCACGGATGCCCTTAAATCCATAGTCATGGCCCTTATCACCTCCCGCCTTGATTATCGGAACGGCCTATACGTGGGCATACCTGCTTACGAAACCCGACGTCTACAGGCCATCCAAAATCAGGCAGCCCGCCTTATTCTTCGTCTCCCAAAATTCTCCCACATCACGCCCGTACTCAAGTCCCTCCATTGGCTCCACGTGCATTTCAGATCCTTCTTTAAATTGGCTTGCCTGGCCTTTCGGGCCTACACCCACTCAGCTCCCCTCTTCATTATTTCCTTGATCACTCCATACACTCCGACCCGCACCCTTCGCTCCTCTTCTCTCTTTCTCCTTAAAGTTCCCCGCTTCCGTAAATCCAGAACAGGGGGCACCGGCTTTTCGGTTCTTGCTCCCCAGTTCTGGAATAGTCTTCCTCTCTCTATCCGTTCTATTCCCATCTATACTCTCTTCCGTAAAGCCTTAAAGACGCATCTGTTTTCCCAGGCTTTCCCTTGTTAGTCCCTTGGATTCTTTGTAGAGTCAGGCTCAGTTCTCAGCGCCAGGAAGCCGCTTGGCCGCAGTGCGCTTTAGCAAGTTTCTTTTTTCATTTCTTTTTTTCATTTCATTTCATGCAGGACGGCAAACACACCACTCTCAGGCAGACGATGAAAGCGGATTCCACAGATTTACAGCACTGAGCACTATGGAATGACAGTACTATCCCTTACCCGTTAACATGACAACTGTGACGTGTTTAACCTGGAACATACGGGGCCTAAATGATCACTAAAAATCCAGACTAGTACGCGCATACTTAGTCTGACATGGGGTTTACGTATGCTTCCTCCAAGAGAAACACCTGGTCACAGAAGATACTGGCCGTCGACGGGCCAGATGTTGCGTAGCTCGTTACTACTCAGTTAACTCAAATTATGCTCGTGGGGTAACCATCCTGCTAAAAAGGGCCTCCTGTGGCACACACTGTGCTCGGTCATTGACAAGGCAGGGAGATACATTATACTGGTGGGAAGGCTGTACGTGCAAAAGCTGATGTTGGTGGCCGCCTATGGCGCAAACATGGACGACCCAGACTTTTTTCTCAATATCTGGCAGCAAGTCTTAGACTGCAGCTCCCAACTGATACTGTGGAGCGGGGACTTCAATGTGGCACTTCAGAGGGCCCTCGACCACTCAAGCGATAGGCTACACCACTTGGGCTCAGCGGAATTCCTCAACACACTTATCGCCAATAATGCACCAACAGATATATGGCGCCACACACACTTCACTGCGCGACGGTACATGCGTCTCCTCCGTGCATGCCTCATGGTACCGCATTGATTACTGGCTGGTGTTGAGGGACGTCTTCACTTGGGCTAAAGTGGTAGAACACTTGCCACGCACATTATCCGACCACTCGCTGGTCTGGCTGATACTACAGACCCCACAGACTTTTCCCCCGGTGTTCCTATGGAGGCTGCCCCCGCGAGCCCTGCGTGATAAGGTGTTAGCGGCAGAGATCGAGTTAGCCATCACGGAGTTCTTTGACTTGAACAAAGGGTCTGTCTCCTCACCATCCATATTGTGGGAGGCCTTTAAGGTGACCATTAGAGGAACCCGCTTTACTAAGCAAGCGGGTGTCCTGAAAGTGATAAGAGGATCTTTAACGAAACTGGAGTCCGAAATACCGGATCTGGAAGATACCTATAGTCGTGATCCTAGACTGGAGATGCTGGCTGGCATCCAAGCCACCTTATCAGAATATTAGGCAGAGGTTGACTGTGAAGTCAATTATCTTGGGCGAGAGGCACAGGCACGCTGATATGGTGAGGGGGATCACCCTGGCAAGACCTTAGCTGGGTTGCTGCGCAAACCACATGCCTCTGAAAACGTTTGAGCTGCGAGACTGTGGAGGATGCCTGATTACATCCCCCGAAAAACTCCCATCAGTCATGTCCTCTTTTCTTGCCCGGCTTTACTCCGCAGGGAAGACAAGCGACATGGAGTCACTGTAGAGCTACCTGGAGTCCATTGAACTGCTCTGGCTGGACCCAGTTCACTGAGAGTACATGGACACCCTGATTATGCCGGAGGAGGTAGCACAAGTTATATCTGGCTTCCCGGGTGATAAAGCGCCTGGCTCTGACAAGCTAAATTCCACATTCTATAAAGAATACGTAACAATACTTATTCCTCATCTCATGGAGATGTATCACGAATCAGTGTCAACAGGCAAGCTTCTCCCACCCTGCGCAAAGCCCTCATTATCACGATACTGAAACCAGACAAACCACCAGAACTCTGCAATTCCTACAGACCCCTCTCTCTCATTAATTTAGTTAACAAAATCTACGCAAAACTCCTAGCCAATCGCTTACACCCCCTAATGCCACTACTAGTGAGGCCTGATCAGTCTGGGTTGATACCGGGGAGAGCCACATCTCACAATCATCGCACTATCTTCTCGGTCATGCACCACCTTAGCGGCTCTCTGCTGGCAGTGGCTGCCCTGTTAGACCCCATAAAGGCATTGGACTCCCTTGAGTGGTCCTTTCCCTTTTCCCTGTTGGGGCATCTGGGAATCAGCTCCAGTTTCATACAAATAATTCAGATATTATATCACCTCCTCTCAGCGAGAGTGTGGCTTAATGGACAAACATTGGATCACTTTGCTATTATGCGCGGAGCTAGTACGCAGAGGCTATGGAACCGCTTGAGGCTAGGTTACGCCAACACCATGCTCAGAGAGGAATTGGCTTCACCACGCACTGGTGGTATCAATGTATGCGGACGATATTTCCCTAAATATCCGCGATCTGCGTGAAAACCTCTCACCAATGACGTGGGAGGTGATTCACTTTGGTGGCCACTCGGGCATGCAGGTGAACTGGAGTAAATCTATACTATTCCCACTCACAGACAAGACACTCCCGTTCCAGATGGAGTACCCATATAAGTGGGCCTCAGAACAGACTTGATACTTGGGAGTGTGGCTGAGCAGAGACCCGGAGGAGCTGTGGAAAGCAAACTATGGGAAAGCAATGGATTGGCTTGAAGCACGGATTCCAATATGGAACAAATTACCGTTATCTATCACCGGATGCATAGTTATTATAAAGATGTTCATCCTGCCGAAACCGCTTTATCTATTTGTCAACGTCCCACTCCCCTGACGACGCAATTTTTCCAACGCTTGCATTCTAATCTGATCACTCTGATTTGGGAGGGCCGCCAACCTAGGATAGCATTTGAAATTCTCACATTACCCCAGTTGCGGAGAGGGCTGGGGTCAGTAGACCTTCAGCTATACGCATACTGCGCCCAAGCGAGGTACTTACACTTTTGGCTACACCCGACACCGTTTCAACCGCATGTGGCCAGCGGAGTGTGACCGCGCGGCTCCGTAGCCACTGAAAACCACACTGTTCCAACCCTATACAGCACCCAAAGGGAAAAACAAACAGAATGCGTGCGAAGGGCGTGGGATGGCATTCATAGGCGACCGGAGTAGAGGCCTTATATGCACCATCTCGGTGGCAGTGGCGGAGATCCCAGCCCTGCCCCCTCTGCAGGACAAAGGGGTGGAGCACCGTGCAGATACCTTGGAGATATGCACATTTGTTGACCAAAAACCGCAGATCTATTTCTCCCTCCATTTACCGGTACAGAAGAGAGGTCAATAGCCTACTCCTATACATTATTATACCATCAGCTTTTGCGACCTGCAAAGATTTGCATAGCACCTTCCAGCCTCCGCCCCGATCAACACTGCACTTGAATACACACACACACATCCACGTCACCGGGAAGGCTCATAACGCGCCTTTACTCTATGTCCAAAGCTGCTTCCCAGCTGGACACTTCGCGAGCGTGCAGGGCCTGGGAGACGGACATAGGTCAGGAAATATCGGAGGAGGACTGGCTTTACCAAGTCAAATCAAATCAAATTTATTTATTTGTATAGTTAATAAAAACCATTACAAAGGATAAGATGCCGTAGTATTAAAAGACCGGAATAAAAAGCAAGTCTGGAGATACATACATAATTAAAAGTTAAAAATCATTAACAAGAATGTCCTTTGAGCTTCAAAAGGGTAGAGACAGTTACGGGGAGAATGATTGCACAAGTATTGAAAGTTCAGGGTATGGATTGGATCTTTGCCGAAGTTCTTCTCTTTTCCTCAAAGTTGATAATAAATGTAACTGCTCTACTGATGAACCGAGGGTCTGCAGAGCACAGAACTTGTATAATCGCAGAACGACATGTGCGAATACCATATTGTTTGAATTTCGCTTTTAGACTATTCTGGCGTTCCTGGTCCAATGCGGGACAAATGCAGATCAGGTGAATGAGATCTTGCTTTGCTGCACCACATAGGTCGCACTCCTTGATGTCCGGGGTCCTCCATTTAGGTTGATCGGCATTGGTCGGCAGGTTTCCCAACCTTAGGCAAAGGTATTTGTGTTTAACGTGTGATGAAAAAGCGAGATCCAAGTAGGCTGCCGGCGTGGACTTTTTGTATGATTCTATAGTCATCCAGGCATGTGAGCGATGGCTCATGGTTAATTTGTCGTTGAACAGTGAGTGCCTGTTGGCTGCCTTCTTTACCGCCTGTTTGAACGTTGGGACTGGAAGCTTGGTTTCCCAAAGCGCTACTAGTTTAGTGGTTTCAAGGGATTGTTGTAGGTATTCGACGTACTGGAAATTCGGACTATTATGAATTGCTTCCCACATGGCACGATAGATCTCATTGTCTTGGTTCATCCAAATGCCATACCAGAATTTAACAGTCTCATATTTTTTCAACAGACTGGCTTTACTGTTGCGGACAGACTGAATGTGAGAGAGAGAGAAAGAAAGAACGTGAGAGAGAGAGAAAGAAAGAACAGATATGAAGAAAGACGAGGGGAGGAAGGATCATAATGCATGAGAGGGGGCAAGACCAGAAAAGAGCAGTGTGTTGCGAGATCAAGGGGCGATAAAGACCTGAAGGAGGAGGAAATACTGCTTCAAGCCAGGAAGGTGAGAACCCAATCTCAGCGGATACCCCAAAGAACGGCTGTGCCCACCGAAGATGAAACCAGAATCACAGAAGCCAACTTTGGGTACTACAACAGTGAGGACTGATGATTACCTGGTTCCTCGGAGAGTCAGAGAACTCAGATTTGCTAGTGTGTGGTCTGAGGACAGGCCACACAAGTAACAGATGGGAAACAAGGCTTCCTTTTTAAACTTTGGGAAAGAGAATCAGGGTTAAGATAAGAAACAGTAAACCATTTTCTTCTGTTATTTAACTATAAAGTGTGAGGTACGGCAACCACTGACCTACTAGTTTAGATTTTTCCCCATAAGGTGCTCAAGCTCTAAAGAAAAGAAAATAGTAGGGTATAATACTAAGGGAAAAAGAGAAGAAAGAAAAGAAACAATTGTGAGATTCTCAGTGGGCAAAACAAGTCGTGAAATTAAAAGAAACAAGCAAAGTGATCTAGCAACCAAAGATAAGAGTGAAGAAAATAAAAAAGGAAAGAGACAATGGCAAATTATATATTTGTTTCCTTCATTCACTTACCTGTGTTTTTTTACTTATGTTTTGCTGAGGGAGAATTTACTCCTGACTCACAAGGGTTCCAAACCTATCCCTGGATAGTCACTGGAAAAATTAAAAGGAGAGGACAGGAAAACATTTGTGAGCAAAGAAACACCAAAATGATTTATAATTATTTTGTTTGAACTGTCTTTAAGAACCATATACAAACAGTAATCCTGCAAGAATCTCTGGAAAGAGTCCTGAGCCGCCTCCTGACCACATACAAGTGGCCAGAGGATTGCACAGATTATCCACCATCTTCCTAATTTCCTAATGCCCTAACCCGGCTTGTGCTGCAGAAGTCAGGGATACAGAGTATGGGGAAACAGGGATGGTTTAGGGTAGGCAAAGAAAACTATTTTGGTACACTCACTGGGTTAAATAAGGTAGGAGCACACAACTTCCACCATAAGTCCTGATGGCAATCTGAACCAGTTGGAAGCTGGAGATTGGCTTCCACTGGTAAGGTTGCAGGAATAATTGGAGAGGTCAAAACAGCAAGCAATTACAGAAGACATTGAGTGTCAACGGGCTTCTTGCTGTGGTGGCTCCAACACAAATAGGATACACTTTGGAGTAAATTATACCATAGGTGAAATCCTCATAGACAACCATTGGCAAAGCCAATAGGTCTTGCCTATGAGAGCAATAGAAATTACTATCAAAGTTTGCAATGCTCATGCTGTACAGCATGGAAAAAATCCAAAGGCAGAACCAATAGTCTCAAAGGCAAGACTAATTGGCTTTGCCAATGCTTGTTAGATCTTGGAACAACACCCCTGTAATTCTTAGCAAATCAGTTAATCTGTCCATGTGCACAAAAGAAAAAAAATATGGTATTTGGCAAAAACATTCTGTCACACAAAGAAAGCATTTGAGCACATGTCCATGCCTTAGTGAAAACACATTTGGAAGGAGTAGTTTCTGTCCTGTAACTCCAGTTCTGTAGTAGGGGTATCTCTGTTATAGTCATAATCTAGTGAATAGTCCCGCCCATGTGCGTGGACCCCGGAGCAATCAAAAATAATCTCTTACAGTGTCAAAAAATGCAGAAATGCATAGACACTTAAGAGAGAATTTAAAGACAGATAATGCAGCCTAAAAAGGCTACACTGTCCAGTACTTCAACTAGAAATTCCACCACAAAATCCACAAAACAGCAAAAGCCTGTACAGATTTCCATTGCTTTAACAGCAAACTCCCTCAGGAATGATAGAGAGAAGAACCTGGACAGACAAGCCCCATAGGCTGCCATTATGTGGCTCAAACGTGGCCTCGACGTCGACTTCTTCTGCGCCAGAGACCTCTTCCGCCTCGACGGCGACCTTGTCCGCTTCGACGGCGGCCTCGACGACGAGGATCCCCTCGACGACGACGATATCCTCGCCTTCGACGGCGAACGGCGGTGTCGCCTCGACGGCGAGCGCCGACGCCGGGTCCTCCGATGCCTTCCACTCGACGCCGACGGCGACGACGAAGAAATCGACACCGGGTTCGACGGCGGCCTGTGTAAGTCCCTCGACGTCGACGGGCGACGTTTTCTCGACCCAGAGCCCTGGGGAGACCGGGAACTGGCCGTGGACCTTCCTCTCGACGTCGTGGTCAGAGCAACCGACCCAGACGGAGACCTTGGACGTTTGCTGGACTTCCTGCCCCTGGGGAGCCCCCCAGAGGCCTCAGCATGGGCAGTAGAAGCCCCTCCAGACCCACCTTGATCCTTCAGTCTTCTTTCTTCAAGGCCCTGAAGTCTGATCTTCCTCCTGTCCTTCAGGGTCCTGCCAGAGAAGCCTCTACAGATCCCACACTCCTCTGGGATGTGGGAAGAGGGAAGGCAGAGGATACACACCTCATGGGGATCTGACTTGGCCTTCTTCCTGGAGCACTCCGGGCATTTGTCAAATAATGCAGGCATTATTGACAACAAAAGGGTGCAGAAAACCAAGAAGAAAGTCACCAGAGTACTTTAAAAGTACACAAAATCGAATTTCAGTGAAAAAACACCACAAAACCCCTGAAAAGGGATAGCTCAATGCTCCAGGGTCCTGCTTGCAGGAGCTGGAAAAAAGAACTGAAAGTAAGTTGGACCTGCTATGCATTCTGGGATACTGGGAGAAGGTTCTGGAAGATTCTCTTAAAGGCACAGTATCCTGTTTTGAGCCACATAATGGCAGCCTATGGGGCTTGTCTGTCCAGGTTCTTCTCTCTATCATTCCAGAGGGAGTTTGCTGTTAAAGCAATGGAAATCTGTACAGGCTTTTGCTGTTTTGTGGATTTTGTGGTGGAATTTCTAGTTGAAGTACTGGACAGTGTAGCCTTTTTAGGCTGCATTATCTGTCTTTAAATTCTCTCTTAAGTGTCTATGCATTTCTGCATTTTTTGACACTGTAAGAGATTATTTTTGATTGCTCTGGGGTCCACGCACATGGGCGGGACTATTTACTAGATTATGACTATACACAGAGATCCCCTACTACAGAAGCATCTGTTGTCACAATAAAAGAAGACAACATCTGTTGTCACAATAAACATCTATTTCATTGGAGAGAGAAAAGGGCTTCTTTGAAGTCTGTGCGGCATAGTTAAACAAAGCTACACACAGCAAGAGGTTCAATAAAGAATACAGGAAAGAAAAAAATAATTTTAAGTAGTGCCTCACTCAAAACGTGATCAGGAGAAAGACAGCAATCAAGATGAAGCAATCAGTACTTCGTCCATGCTCAAGCCAAAAGAAGGGGATGTGAAGCCAGCATGAACTGGCCAATTAGAAGGCAGCAAATAAGAGTGACAATTAAGCCAAAGCATGTTAAGCAACGGGCAACCTGCTACCCCTTGTTGTATACAGCATTTCTTGCCAACAAGAGCACATGCACTGTCGCAGGAGAGATCTAAAAAAATAATGAAAAAATTGACAGTATAAATGTGCAATGCCTATGAACGGTTGCACTTGTTTGATTGTGGTAGAAACAGGCCATTGTTCTACTACTAGTGCTTTGTCAGAATCAATTGCAATACCAATGGGAGATGACATATTGTAGGAACACCAGACATGCATTTCTCCAACTTAGCATATGAAGATTGGATTTGAAGTTGATGAATGACATAAAAGCTTCTTCTGCTCCTCGAGTTACTGATATGACAGGTTTTCTGCATACAGCATCACAAAACAGGAGGTTCATCCAGGACGGATGTACGTCATGACAACACGGGCTTTTACACCGCGCTGCCATTACGACGCATCCATTACAACGCAAGTCGTTACAACGACTTGCGCTGTAGGCGCTGGATTTTGGAATAGTATGATTTACTATTTCAACTCCAGCCTACGCAACAGTAGGGAAACTATTGGAATAGTACATCTACTATTCCTTAGTATCTAGCGCCATCCAGCGCAAGCCGTAACGACTTGCGTTGTGATGGCAGCGTCGTAATGGCAGCGCGGTGTAAAGCCCGCGTTGTCATGGCTGTCTCCCATCCAAGACCAGTCAACTTTCAGAAATGAACCCCCACCACAGCTGTTCTTGAACGTGTATGTGTGGGCCAAAGGGCATCACGAAGCCTACCAACAGATAACAAATGCACTTGGACAGACATCATGATGACAACAGCATATACAACCTGAATATAGCTTGCTTAGAGCAGGCCCAATTATGGTCTGTAATGCAATTGTCTATTCTAGTGGTTACATGTTGCCCTCTATGGAAGCGATTAGCAGGAAGTTGCATATCCATGCATAGTCTCACCCATTGCAAAACTGTTTCCTTTCTTTTCTGACTACTATTGGAGATAACCCAGTTCAAGGGCCTCATACTTACTAAATTTGTACTGCATCTAGTGTTTCCAGTTGTTTCTCAGATGGTACCACAGAGCCACTGGCTGTGCCATATTTGTAAATGAACAGCTTCACCTCCTTGTTGATTAAACAGCCGATGTTGCTGACAATACCTTTGTGCTCCTCCAGGATGCCCGGTAGTTCAAGTGTTATTATTATGTTAAGTTAGCACAGCTCTAGTGCAGAATCTGACATTAGAATGGCATGTACACACTTGGTGTAAAGTGCATGAACTGCAATTCTCCAGCAGTGCTGCAGCGGAGTAGTGTCCATTCTGGCTTCTTCAGTCTAGTGATACCCCCGCATTTCTCAATAATGCTCCAGCTTTTCAAAAATGCCCTCTCGTTTGTAAGCATACATTTGGAGATGTGGTTTTAATATCCTGGACTGTGAACATGGAATGTCGGGTATTTTAATGCTTATACTGTAATTCAGGTGGACAGTGTCTTTTCAGCTACTTTCCAGCCAGGGAAATTTAAATATTTGTTCATGCTCGCTGTCATCGATATTATAGAACACTTAACACACATGCCTTGATGAAGGCAAAACATTGCCTCTATTTTGAAATCCTCATTCATTTCTGCAAGCTTTTACCTACCTAAATGCTAAATATTTGAACAACTTAAGAGGCAGTGTATCTGTCAATGGTTGCGCTCTGACTTCTCTCCCCGCAAACACTGCCTTTCAAATATATTCCTTGCCACAAATTTAGCCACTGTGTAAGTGAGTTCTCGGTTAATATTAACCCCTGCAAATATAGTTTCCCTGTGGTCAGTGCAGACATTTGAAATCTATGACACCTCACTAGCTCCATCATGGCTTTAAGTGATATTTCTGGTTGCCTCAAGATGAGGCCAGAGAGCTTGGCAGTCGGGAACACATATTACTTAGGCCCCTTCACCTTATCCACCAGGTCTACCAATGTGCAGCTTGGGAATGTTTTTTGAATTTTTTTTGCATACTAGACTTTTGTCAGGAGTCCTCTGACAGTCGGGCTCCATTATTGTGGTTAATCTGTTCCCCTTCAAAGTGCTCGACTCTGCTAGAGAGGGGGCTTCACCCAAAGTGTTCCTTCTTTCGACATGGGGTGGTTGCCATCCCCATGTCGAGGCCATGACATTACTGCTAATTGGAAGCAGTTGATCTATAGCTACGGTGTAAAGGTATTTTTACAAAGACTCCAAAGTGGAGACTAACCCCCAGATGCATTAAGCATCCATTTTGCGATTCCTTATTAGTGAAAAATAAGGATTCGCTAATAAGGAATAGCAAAATGCTATGCATGAAGAAATCCCAAAAAAAATTGCGATTTCTTAATATTCCTTAATTGGGACTCGCAAATTGCGAGTCGCAATTAAGGAATACCTCCCCATTCATTCCAATGGGCCTAGAGGCCCATAGGAATGAATGGGAAGACATTCTCAATTTGCGATTAGCAATTAGCGAATCGCAAATTGAGAATGCAATTTCAAGGGTGCAGGGGTGTCCAAAGGACACCCTGTTGAACCCCTGAAATTAATCTGTGCACATATGTTGCGCACACACATGCCCTAAGGGCATGTGTGTGCGCAACATGAAACTTTGAAAATGCACAAAAGTGAATTTTTCAAAGTTTTTGCAAATTACCATGAAGCTCAACTTCATGGTAATTTGCTCCCCCTATTAGCGAAATCGCTAATTTTTTTACTTTGTTGCATTGCATTTAAGGAATCTCAATTTGGGATTCCTTAAATGCAATCGCAATTTAAGGAATCTCAATTTAGAGATTCCTTAAATTGCGATTTTTGCATTTGGGATGATGCATCCCAAATGCAAAAATGCCGGTCGCAAAGGGGCAGATTCTGAGAATCTGCCCCTTTGCGACCAGATTTTCCTTTCATGCATCTGGGCCGAAGTCTTCTGATCCTCTCTTTAATTGTTCTATTAATGATGAATGAGACCCTTTACATTTTCTCAAGAGGGAAATGTGAGCGTATTTTGCTTGCACAGGAGGGGTTAAAGTAACCCTGGCTTTTGATAACCAAGTAAGTCTATAGACCCATGTTTGTGGGTTTACATTAGGGCACCTACACACCTTGCGGATAGCTATTTTTGCTTAGTTCCACTGCACGCTCCTTGAGGGCTCCTTCCTCTCACTAGTCCCTACGCATGCTTCTGTAGCCTAGATTGTAGTATAGCTGGTCGAGATTAACAAATATTTCAATTGAAGTGTGAGGGTATCTTTTTTCTCCCCCTCGCCGGACTGAGCCAGGTTGAGCAGATTTGCCTATGACGTGCAAAAGAGAATGCCTCCACAAAAGTAAAGCAAAGATACAGCCACTGCTCAAGCCTGAACAAAGGGATGTGCTACCTGCCAATTCTCTGCCTCTTCTATTCTGCTCTCACAAGAGTAACAAAGTCCCAGAAAGAGCATCAGTTTGGTGGTTGAAGGGCTGTCTGCCATCATGAGATGGCTGCCATTAACATGGAAACAGAGAAACTGAGCAGGATAATTCTGGGTCTGTTCTGTGCGGGAAACAGCGTATGTTGCCGATCCAGGGCACACCCCCCAAATTCTCCCGACATAACAGTCTCCAAAAGCCCGCATGTGCAGATCTCCACTGTCTGGACCATGCATTGTCCGGAACCTCGCGCAGCCACAAGCTGCAATATCTCTAAGTACCAACAATGTTTCTACCACGTAGTCGCCTATTCACCTAAATGCTCATCCCATGAAGGCAGCAAGCAGACAGCAGCAGTCCTACACAGTCCATTGTGACAAGCAGGGAGGGACACGCTTCTCGCACAAGACTAAAACAAAGACTATGACCCTCAAAAACACCCCCTCAACCCAGCACACATTGCCTCCATGTCGCGGCGCATGTGCTGCTCTGCCATGTATTGGACTTTTGGAATCAATACGATTCCAGCGTGCATGCGAGGAGACAAATAGGAGAAAAGATGTGCACGCGGGTATTGGCCCCTTTACTGGAGGCTTGATACACTGGGGACTTTTTTTTCTAGCCAGTCCCCGTGTGAACATCTTCTGTCCGTCCCATGACGGGCCGCTACTTTGATTGATGGTGTGATCCTCGACACTGATAACCTAATCACAGCCATCCAGGGAGATCACGACGCTTTGGAGTCTCCAGACTCGGGCATTACATGGGAGCAGGAAAGAAAAGGGGCGGGCGGAGATCTTTCACTCAGGGTATCGTGATCCTGTTGACACTGTCTGGACCATGCATTATCCGGAACCTGGCGCAGCCACAAGCTGCAATATCTCTAAGTACCAACAAAGTATCTACCACGTAGTCACCTAAATGCTACTGGACCAGGCTAGTCAATTTCTTCCTCAGTCAAGGATCCCTCCCAATTGTCCTCAAAACAGGACAGGTTACCCCCTTCTAAAAGAAACCTCTGCAGATGCAAATGACCTCAATAACTTCCGCCCCATCACCAATCTCCCTTTTCTTTCAAAGATCACAGAAAAATGTGTTGAAAAACAACTCTCCCAACACATTACGGAATTCCTCCTCTTATCTAGCTCTCTCTCTCTGCCTCGTGTTCAATCCTGGATGGATCAATCAAATCTACTCAACAGTAAATCCATCATTGTGGACTGCGCTAAATCCTTAGGTGTCATACTTGACAAAAGACTCAACCGAATCTCACACATCAACTCCATGGCCAAGAGCGCACGTTATAAACTGCGCCTTTTATGGGGGATTCGTCGGTTCTTCCCAGAGAATGACCTAAAAACCTTGGTCCAATCGCTAGTTCTCTCTAGACTGGATTATTGCAGTTCTCTTCTGACTGGCCTTCCCAAATTTCACCTCTCCCCCCTCAAATCCGTCCTCCATTCAGCAGCTCACTTCATTACAGGGTCCAAACGTAGTGACCACATCAGTCCTATCCTGTCTTCCCTCCGATGGCTTCCCATCGAGGCTAGAGCTATCTACAAAACAGCGTGCATCACCCACAAAGCTTTGCACTCTTCCTCCCATCGCTATCTGGCGCTTAAACTCAAACTGTCTGGAGGCTCAAGACCTTCTCGGAATGCGGAAAAGTTCCTTCTTGAACCCCCCTCCTTCAAAAGGGAAAAATTGTGGGCACAATCGTTCTCAGGTAATGCGGTGAGAATCTGGAACTCGCTTCCTCCTTCGCTTCGTGCCATCAACTCCATCCAGATCTTCAAAGCGGACCTCAAATCGCTTTTATTCCAAAGACACTTTCAGAATGAATTCCCTCCCTCTCAGACCCCACCAGGAAGTTCTTTAGTCATTGTAAATTTGTCACAAATATTTTTATTTTTGTTTGTACATCCTGTGCTTGCTGCGTTTTATATTGTGATTCCTTTTGCCTGTGCTGTTTTGATTCTATGGCCTGCTATTGTTCGCCAGGAAGTTCTTTAGTCATTGTCAAATTTGTCATATTTATTCTTACTTTTGCTTGTACAGTCTGTTCATGCTATTTTTGTTTGTTCTATTCCTGCAACAGTTCTCTCATGTAACGTAACTGGTTCTATTGTACAGTGCTCTGACACCTTCGGGTAAAGTCGCGCTTTATAAAAATGCATTAAATAAATAAATAAAAATAAATAAATCCCATGAAGGCCGCAAGCAGACAGCACCAGTATTACACATTCCATCGTGACAAGCAGGGAGGGACACACTTCTCGCACAAGACTAAAACAAAGACTACGACCCTCAAAAATATCCCCTCAACCCAGCACACATTGCCTCCATGTCGCAGCCTTATCAAGAACGTGCTGCACTGCAAAGAAGGAAAACGATCCAACGCCAATTCCTCTGGACATATCGGAGGTCACCAACACTGTGTCCAAGACGCACAGTCAATGCTGTGGTCGAGACGATATACCAAAACTTTATTTTTTGGGGTGTCTTGTGGCAACTCTAAACGACTCCAGCCGCTTCGGAATTGTGCCAACCCCTTGCCTCTGGGCGGCTCTCCCCGATGTGCAGATGGAGCAACCCCCCTCCGCCCCCACAGACTAGATTTGATGGAACGCCCAATCGCTTATGGCCAGCCCCCACCCTGTTCTCCTTATTTGAAATATTCATTCTCCTGAACAACCTCGCCCCCCCCATGCCCTAACTGTGTCCCTCATGAGGCACCTCGATGGTATTGTGAAGCCTCCCCTAACTGCCAATCTCCTTTAATAGTACTCCCCAGGACGGTGAAGTCTTTATCCGGGTACTAACGGGAGGTTGTCCGTCTGTGCCCATGTGATTCCTGGACTATTGCCGGTACCCCCCCCCCACACCCCCATGGCGCACCCCATGTGTTGCTGCGCCCTATGGTGCCTGGCGCGCAACTCTCCTGTCCCCCCCCCCCCCCAAAGATGGCGGGGGGAGGGTTATGGTCAGACTCTATTGTTCTTATCTTGCAAAAAACTTACTCCTGGGCAGCCTTGTAATTAGACCCCTAACCACCCTGTCTTAAGCTGGCAAAAGAAGGGCCCCCATGCTCCCCCCTTACCCCCGCTCCCCCCATTCCTTCGCCCCATCTCCTTGCAACCCGCCCCGACCTCAAGTAAAGTGTCTGGTGCTGCCCATGCTGCGTCACCCCTGAACCAACACCTGAACTGCCCACGATCACAGGATGTTGGGCCACTCCAATATTCGAACTCCACTCCCCTGCTCCAAAGCAGGCAGGTTCGAGCCTCGGGCCCCTTCACTACCCCTTCCACCCTGCCATCCCCCGCTATTGTCCTGCACCCACCTACAACATGAACTCCCCCCAAAATGGGCCTCCTGCATGCCCTCTCGCTGCTCCCCACTCTGGGTCAGTACATAACCCCCAGGCCAAAAACCTCCCCCGTGGTAGCCAGAGGACATTGACCCATTTGCCCAGGATCACCGCATGTCAAGCCGACTTCCAGTCAGCCGCCCTGCCCATAGGGCCACATCGCTCCCCCTTTGGTCTCTGCCACTGCCCCCTGTGGTCCAGTGGGCCCCACAACCACATGCACACCTACACCGAGCTTCTAGCATCCCAAGAGGCCAGCCTCTCGCACGAGCGCCACCCCTACCCCCAAGCCTCTCCCCCAGCCCCCCGCCGCACTGAGCAACGCACATTGCCCACCCCTCCCCCTTATCCACATTGGTTCCCCCCCATGTTGCCATCCATGGCCCTTCACCTCCCTGCAACATTCTCATCCCTGCCCCACCGTATAGCCCGCATGTCGCTGCACGTTGGCAGACAAAGCCCCCGCACCCATCCTTCGCCAACGAATGGCCCCGAATCCCTGCTGTGCCACTCCCCCACCCGCAACCCTACCCGCCCCCCAGAACAACACACATTCCCATCCAATTCCCTGATTTGACTCCTAACCAGGCGTGGGACACTGCTGCCTAGTGTAATGAAGCCCTCATTTTCACTTATACTTCCGCCAGTATCTGCAGTGCCATAAAGTCCTTTTTTTTTGTACAGGTACATACACATTGTGGTATACTTTAGTACTTTAATTGTACATTAAACACAGTAAGCGTGTCATCCAGTTATTTCTACTGGTTATGTTTGCCACTGTCTGTGTGTATTTACGTTCCTTGCCTGCGGGATGTTGTGTGCAGAGGCGGCGTGAGGTGGAGAGCTGCTTGCCTTCTCCCTGAACTTTGGTGGATATCGTGCTGCCTCCAATTGACTACACCCCCCACGGTGCATCTCTTCTCACTCACCTAGTGAGACGTGGTGGGAGGCGCTCTGAACACGCACAAAAGCGCTGTAATCCTTCTAATGGTGTGGGCGGCAGTAAATTGAAAGCGGCGTGGTCCCCTGCGGGATGTTGTGTGCAGAGGCGGCGTGAGGTGGAGAGCTGCTTGCCTTCTCCCTGAACTTTGGTGGATATCGTGATGCCTCCAACGGACTACACCCCCCACGGTGCATCTCTGCTCATTCACCTGGTGAGACGCGGTGGGAGGTGCTCTGAACGCGCACAGAAGCCACTCCTCTCCTACAGCGGCGCGGGACGAAGCCGGGACTAAGGCCGGGACCAAGGGCGGGCCTGTTTGTGCCTGTTCATGACAGGCAGTGACTGGACCGGGCCATATTATTCTGGTACTTAACATTTTAATCAGTCAAAGCTAGGTTTTATGTGTTAGTATTTTATTATAGATTATCGACTTTGCGGATTGAGGGTGTTCTCACCTCCAAGTGAACAGTTCAAGCTCCTCCTTTACTCTGATTATCATCTCTTACAGTATTGTTACGTTATTACGTTGAAGGATTAAGACACTCTTAAGTCGTAACATGGGTAAAACCAATCCACCAAGCTCCCGCCCATTGACACGGCAAAAAGCAGCATTATCAGTTCCCGTCCATAGTGTGACAGCGATTGATAAAATGCTACAAAAAGCTATTGAGGTGGTTTCATCGGCCATAGTTAATACAGAAAGACGACTCTCTCTTACACCTGCTATGGCTTCCCCCTCGCTACCTGGGAACATATCAATACCTATTTCCAACTCGCCTGGTTATACGTTAGAGCAGGGGTCTTCAAACTGTGGGGCGCGACCCCCAGGGGGGCCGTGGAGCGATGCAAAGGGGGTCGCGCTCCCAGTCACACTTCTGCTCAGGCCCAAGGGCTTCAGCCCCCCTCTTTCCCTGTGTCTCAGCCCGGGCTGCTGCAGTGTAACTCGAGCTGCTGGGGCCTCAGCTGGGCAGCGTCTGGAGTCTTATCTCCAGCACGCCCATCAGAGTTTTTCACAGGTCTTTAAAGACCATTTACATATTTACATGCCTTTGTAAACTGGTTGCTTAGGGGCAGATTTACAATAACTGGCGCATCCCCAGGGATGCGCCAGTTATTATGCGCCGCTGCTCCGCCACCCATGGTGCGTCGCATTTACAATGCGGCGCACCATGGGGCAAAAACGGCACAGACGCGTGACGCATCTGTGCCGTAAAGGCGGCACATTGCTGGAGTTGCGTCGCAAGCGCGACACAGCTCCAGCAATGCTCTGGGGGGCCCTATCTGTCCAATGCTGCGTCAAGCCTTACACCTGCTTCAAGCAGGCGCAGGGTTTTGACGCAGCATTGGCCTAAAAGTGACTTAGTGAAATCTTGTAGATTTCACTCATCCACTTTTAAGAGGCGCAGGAAGATGCCCCCCCTGCACCGGAACGCCTCCTTATGGCGCAGGGCTTTGCAACCTGACGCATCTCCCAGATGCGTCACATTGTACATACCCCGCACCATGGCGCATCTTTTGCGCCACCACTGCGTCACAAAAGTGACGCAACGGCGGCGTAAAAGAGGCGCAAGGGGCTTGTAAATCTGCCCCTTAGTGTCTTTTTTCCTGATTCCAGTACCCCCTGGGACCCACTCTGCCTATTCCTTACATTTGTATTTTACATTTACTGATGTAGTGTGAGAATGCATTTCATGAAAAGGAATATAAAGTAGGGTTGCCAAAAGTAAAATGCCTGTGTGTGTTGTTTAAAGAGCCTGCAGAGACCTCCTCTTGACACTAAACAGATATATAAATAAAAAAGTATGTATTCATTCATTATGTGACTTTTCTGTGTTTGTTCTTTTTAATTATCAGTCATGGATCATTGAGGCAGTCCTAGAACACAATTAAAAGTGTGTGTATGCACATATAAGTGCTTAAAATACAGCTTTAGGTGACTGCTTATTTTTGTACCAACTGGGCCATCAAAATAATCTACTGGCAACCGTATCCATAAGACTGGAAGTTTGTTGCATGATCAGCACATTATTTATTTCCTCCACCCTGCCATAATAGCAATAGATCTTAAACCCTACGCCGCCGTCAATAACATGCTGGGTAACTTCAACTTCAAGTGTCTGGGAATGGACCCTGCATTCAGACAACTCACTCCTCCTTCATGCCCTTCACTTTCATGCTCACCCTGTCCTCATAGCGATCACAGTGCACTCACACTGATCACCCTGCACTCACAATGATTACTCTGCACTCATTATCACTTGCGCTGTTCACCCTATACCTCATCCTGCAGTCATACAAGCACACTACTCATCCTGCACTCATGTGACACTTCACTCACCTGTCCCCCTCACTGCTGAATATACAACTCACTCAAACAATCCCAGCAGTAATCATACATTCATTCATCCCATTCTGAACTTGCATCCGCACCCAAATTCGTACGCCACCTCACTCATCCAGCAGTCACTCCTCTCCCCCTACTCTCACACTGTTGCTTCGCTCACCGTGCACTCACATGGGCACTCCAGCCACCCACACAGCGCAGAGGGTTAATGTGCCTGCTACAAAGAATATGTACCACGCAGATCACAGAAATGAGTGTGAGTAAACTATGAGTAGGGCTATAAAAAATGAAATGTTTGTCAGAAAGGTGTTATAGAGAGATGAGGTGCATTGTTGGTGAGTGGTAGTGAGGGAATTCATGGAGAAGGAGGAAACGGGGGTGGGGCACCAAAAAAGACTGTTGCACCGGGTGCAACCAGTGTTAGGGCCAGCCCTGGCTGGGAGTGTTAGTACCCCTCCCCCAGAATTTCTGGTCTAGTGGCTCCCCTGCTTCTGCAGATTATTATTATTTACATTTGTACTGCGTTACTGTTACCAAAAGAAGCCCTGGGGCTAATAACCATCTGCTGCCTGAAGGCAAATGAGAAACACACAGAAGGAGATGGATAACCAGCCAAATGGGGTAACCTACAGAGCATAGAGAAAGGTTTTTATATCTTCCTTAAGGATAATCGATGATTTTTGGTGGAGTGAAACAAAGGAGGGTGCAAGTCCCATAACTGCGCAGCCTGCACAAAAACAGCGAGATAGACAACTCATGCCTTCTTGAATTAGGGAACAATAAGCAGAGTGGCACAGGCTGAGAGGAGCATACAGGTCCGACCCGTATGCTTGGTGAGGAGAGATGAGAGGATGAGAGAGGACAGCAAGAGATTGAGAGAATTTGATTGAAGAGGTCAGGGATGAGGAGAAATGTAAATTGCAGAAGGGTAGTGTGGACACGCTAGAAGTGAGTGTGAGCCAAAGGTGAGGGCTTCTGTTAGAACAAAGGGGAGATGTGAAAGTTGAATGGGGGGACTGGAGAGGTGTAAGATACAAATAGACAATAAGTTGAATTGAGAGGCGAGGTGAATGAGAAGTGCTGAGGGGAACGGGTGGTGACGGGGCCAGAGAGGCCATGAGATAAATGCGAGAGACTGTTAGAGATGAGGGCAGTAAAAAGACAGAATGGCAAGAGGTGATTAAAGGTGAAGTGAGAGGTTGAATGGGGAGAGTTCAGAAGTTGTAAAAAGGGGTGAAATAAAATGGCCTGCAAAGTGAGAGAGGGATCCGGGGTTGGGAGAGGAGAGGAGAGAGGGAGGGAAGGGAGGGAGTGAGAGGAAAACTGCATTGGTAAACTGCTTAACTCTGCAGAAAACCGCCAGGGTTTTAAGGGACCCCTGATTCTCCCGGCCAGGGACAGGTGAGCTTCTAATGTGGCAGCATGTATTCCTGTGGTGTGGAGGGCCCTTCACAAAGGTTGACTAGAAATCTTTCTGATGTTAATTTCTGTATTTTGGTTATAAACAGGTACTGATGGGTTGAAACCTTTCCTCAGTGTTACTGTGTGTAAAAAATTAATTTCAAAATAATGTAGCAAGGCTATCCCAAAATACACTGTGTCACGTAACATCATTTACATTTTCTTCCCACACAATTTAGTCAAGCCTGTTGCGTAATTTGGTCCTCAACTGCCTCATAATTCCAGTAGCCCTGCCTACAGGTTTAGACATTTTTGTCAGGAGGGGGTACGTACACCTCAAAATGTTGACAGGGGGGTCTCGGCATCCAAAAGTTTGAAGACCTCTGCGTTAGAGTCTCCTGTAGGTGAGCTTCCATGTGCTCAGATTGTACCGGATGTTTGTTCTCCCATTAATCTTGCACCTTCTATAGCTCCCCAGGTGGTTAAAAAGGCACCCAAGTGTTGTTCTAGAAATAGGAAATTGAAATTACATAAAAAACCTGCTAAGGCAATTACATCTGCCCCAGTTACCCCCCAGGCAGAGCCAGGCCCTGCTAACGTCACTCTAGCCCCTCCGGTATGGGCTACTCATTTACTAATAGACTTCCAAACACAAATGGAGCAACTTATCAAATCTCATTTTAAAATCTTGATGAGCAGAATTGATAAAGTTGTTTCATTGATAAATAACAAGGGTGGGGGAGGAGGACAGTTACCTGTCTTTACTGGGAGAAACACGGAGGAGGCAGACCTAGGTAATATTAATCAGGCTAACCTTGGACTAAGTATAGTTAATGACCCCTAATGTAAAAATCTGGCACCTGGATTGGAACGGATGAATACGCTTAAACTAATTTCTAGTACCACTCCTTCCGGTTCTGTTATTCCCTGTAAAGTGCCTTTAGATATAGCCACTTCTGCCCCCCAAGACCCAAATCTAATTCCACAAGTTAACAGTAGGAACCAGTTAGATCAGGTTTTGGCCCCCTACAAGCCTGTCCCGAGATCTCCTAGCAAGGATATTCAACAAACGTTACCTTGCCCACAGTTACCTCCTGCTGCTTCTCCGTATGTGGTGATATTAACTGGAGTTCCTCTGTTGTCTGGTGACCGAGGTGAGACATTCCCGGAGCTGAAGAATAAAAATCATTTTCTAGTTGAATAAAAACAGACCCTTAATGGGTATGGGGCAGGATGAAATTTTATGTGCTAGAAGAGTCGGCTGGTTGGGGACCAAACCCAAGGATATAGAAGGGGATTGTGTGATTGTTAACTTTAGGGATCCTGGAGTGGTTAAACACATTCTTGATTGGGGAGGTCCTAGACTATCGGGTACAATCATTCCACTCCCTCTGGGGTATTTTTACTCCCGAGAAATAGTCCCTGGTGGGTTTGGACCACACCCCCCCCCCCCCCCCCCCCCCATCAGGCGTGCAGGCGGTAGAATACAACCTTCCTGTAGTAAATAGATTCAGTGTCCTGAATTATGTAGATTGACTATATCAGTCACTATGTCCTACTGAAACTGATTCTAACGCAGCTGGGTTTCCTGTGGAGGAGCGCCAGAGGGGTGAGGGTGGGACCCCCCAGACGGACTCCGGGGTACGGGTAGATGGAACATTAATAATTCCATCTAGCACAATTTCAAGCCCCCCAGGATATGGAACTCAGCCGGATAATCTGGCAAGAACGCCCCCTTTTAATGTGTTTGCAACTTCTCCAGTTACTCCTTTAAGGGAAGAATCCCATAACACACTGATTGGGTCGTGGAATCTAGCGAGTATTGGTTCTAAGCTAGCCCATCCAGAATGGGGAGAGTTGGTGGACCAGTACGATCTGTGCCTGTTCCAAGAAACATGGATGTTGACTGCTCCCATAAGGGTGGGCTTTGCGACTTTTTATACACCTGCTGTACAGGGACCTAGAGGGAGACCCTCCAGGGGACTTTGTATTTAGGTAGCTACGCACTTGGGCTGTTCAGTGAAGGTGATAGAATCCCACTCTCCGGATATTCTTTGTATTGTTCTTAAATATTTGGATGGCACGAATGTGGCGGTTTTTAATGTTTATTTGCGACCCACTCCCCATACGGTGGGTTCCTCTATGTTAAATGTTTTAGATGAGCTCCTCACATTATTTCCCTCACCGACACGTAGAATTATGGGAGGTGACTTTAATTGTCACTTTGAACCCTTGGCCGGGATCCCTTCTGTAACTCAAGATAAGGATTCCACTTGGTTCATCCAGGAATGCTCTATGTGCCCGGCAAAGCGCTGGTCGCTAATGGCTCTGCAGATTACCACGCTCCTATTAATTCACTCCCTTAGAGCTTGTAATGGCAGGCTCCTTCCTGATGTCCCAGGTAAGATTACCTATAATAGAATAGAGAAAGGTACAACCATTGACTATATCATGGTCAATGTAGAATTTTGGTCTCAAATCAGGGCCTTCAGCGTTATCCCAAGGGTAGACAGTGATCATTATCTTCTGTCACTAGAATTAAAACACACATTGGGTTACCAATATAGACTGGGCGAGCTGGAGACCCATGCAGATACGAATCTAATTACAGTTGCGGGTGGCAGACGCATAAGATGGGCCCAGTTTGTGCTAGCTCCTGAAAGAATAGCTGATCTATACCAACACATTGCCTGCTCCCTAGTGGAGGCCTATGAACTTCCAGTTGAAAACTTTGACTCTTCCTATTTTCACGCGTTTGGGACCATCCACTCCAATGTAATCACTACTTTGGCATCCTATTTTTACCCCACTGTTAACAAGAGGCCGTGGCCAAACAACCCGGCCCAATGGTACACCAAACCCTGTAGGTTGGCTAAATGTGCCCTTGTTAGGGAAGTCAAAAATGGATCTGGTGAGAGCATTAGAGCAGCTAGACTCTCTTACAAGAGTATAATTGCTGAATCGAAGTCAGAATGGGAGGTAATAAGATGGGCAAAAATAAAGGAAGATTTGGATGGACGTGATTACAGGGCTTTCTGGAATCTAGTTAGAACGGGTACGGTTGAAGGTTCCTCTGCATTTGTACCTAACTTGAGTGAAGAGGTTTGGATATCGCACTTTAAGTCTTTGTTTAGCATAGCGATACCCCAACTGCTGTAGATTTACTTCCCCTACCGAAGGGAATACTCAACTCAGGAGCACTGGATGCAAAAGATAATGATTATTCACCTTGTACTATGTTGGAAATTCAGGCGGCCCTGAGGAGCTTGTCTTCTGGGAAGGCTGGGAAGGGATTGGATAGAATCCCTGGAGATCTATTTCTAAGTGAGCAGAAGGTCTGGGTCCCTTATATTTGGTTATATTTTAATGCCATCCTCCACGGTATGGAAATCCCCCACACATGGTTGGGTGCAGAGATCATCCCCATTTATAACAAGTTTAAGCTATTGGCATTGTAAATGACGATGCATTTTATTTTAAAAACCAAAACATGAATAAAAGGCATTGTCATTTCCAATGCCAATAGCTCAAACTCGCGTAAATGCGAGACCAAGTGCATTGCAAATGCTTGTTTTACCAACCCTTGTGATGTTCAACATATAAAATTGCTAATTTCTAAGAGCAGGATAGCTTCTGCCAGGGCTTCTCCCGCTTTTTTCCCCAACAAGTGGGAGAAATAGATTAAAGCTCGTTGATTGAGCATTTAGCTGTCAACTAAAAGGTCGTAGGGTAAAACCTTACTAGTCTAGAAGGTTTTACCTTAATTAAAGTGTCTGAGATGCATTCAGAAGATGTGGGGTAGAGTCCTTCAGGTCATATTAAAGACTAGAAGATTCTAACTTGTGCTGAAGCCTTTGAAGGCATTGGTCTTGTTATCCTAATTCTATAGTTTATAATTGATAGTGCTGGTGTGATTGGTATTATTATCGCAGATAGTATAATTTGGACTGGGATAGTTTGTGATAGGTTATTTTTTTTTCATCAGGTTATGTGAGTTTGAAATGTTTGGTGAGGAGGTTAGTGAAATTGCATATGAGAGGTGTAGGAAAAAATATAAGCTAAGCAAGGCAGACACGGCCATTGTGGCGGATAATGCTCCAAGGTGATGTTTTGTTATTTCTTGCAGGAATAGTTATTATGGCAAAAACCCTGATGTTGGTGGAAGCCCTCCAAGGGATATTACAACAAATATTATAGTAGTTGCTAGTGTTGGTGTTTTTAGTCATGAGGTTGAGAGTTTATTTACGCTCGTAGCATTTAAGATTATTAATATTATAAACATAGAGGAAGTTAAGGTGAGGTAAATTAGCAAGTTTAATAATGTCAGAATAGGGGCAAAAGAAATAACATCATGGACAACGGGCAGGAGGGCGGGCGGAGAAGGCATGGACAACGGGAGGGCGGGGGATTTTTAAGGCACGGACAACGGGAGGGAGGATGATAGAGGTGGGCAGAGAGACAGCACAGATGATGGAAGGGAGGGCGCGTGGGTGGGGAAGGCACGGACAATGGGAGGGAGAATGAGGGGGTATTTTGAAGGCACAGACAAGAGGAGAGAGGGTCGGGGAGGTGGCAGGAGAGACGACACAGAAAACAGGAGGGTGGTCGGGCAGAGAAGGCACGGACAACGGGTGGGGGTAGGGAGGAAGGTAGGCAGGTAGAGAGACGGCACGCACAGACAATGGTCGGATAGCGTAAACATGGCCCAGGCTATTAAAACGTTTTACACGAGAAGCAGAAGTTTTACTTTTAAGCATTTTTTGGTTTTTTTTTGGCATGGGTAGATTTTAGTGATTTGGGGCAGGGGCACTCACTCACAGCGTCCGTCCCGCCCGCCTGCCTGCCTCCCTCGGCTGTTTCTGCCTCGCGCACACGGAAAGAGATAAACGAAACCTAAGAGGCGCGCGACGTGAGCTGTCTCGGTAGAAGCTCACGCGCGCGACGCAATCCCAAGGCGCATGGCAGAGTCGTATTCCGACGCGCGCGACCCAATCCCAAGGCGCACGTCGGAATCCGACTCTGCCATGCGTCTCAAAGTGCGTGTGACCAGCTCCTGCCGCCCCTCATTTGTCGGCTGAGCCGACAGCTATAGTGCTCTCTGCGAGAGCGCGCTTTAGCGCGCTTTTCGCAGCGAGCCCTAAAAAGGCCTCCCCACTAGACCTGGCAAACTACCGCCCCATTAGCCTGATTGATGTCCTGCAGAAATTGTTTGCCCGCTTTTTATTAACAAGGCTACAGTGTTGGATTGATGAACACCACATCCTTACCTCTCTCCAAGTGGGCTTACGTGCTAAGGTCTCTACCATCGACCAACTGTTTAGACTTCAATTGGTCTACTGGAAGACGGTGACAATGGGAGCTGGCAGTCTGTATTTGATCTTTGTAGATCTCCGATCTGCCTTTGATTTGGTCCAGAGGGATAAGTTTTGGGCCATATTGTTAGAGATGGGTGCCCCAGTATATTTGTGTCAATTGTTTCAACGTTTACATCATGGCACCTTTGCGAGGGTGAGGTACGGGAGGAATGGGGAGCACTCTGCCCCCTTCCCTGTGGAAAAGGGCGTTAGACAGGTGTGTGTGTTGGCCCCCACTCTCTTCTCTTTGTTTCTCAATGATTTGATTGACCATTTTTTGGGTGCGAGGGATTTAGGTTCTCCAGGTTTAGCCACACGTAAGATACCGGCTCTGATGTTCGCTGATGATACGCTTTTGTTATCAAAATCTTCTATGGGTATCCAGCGAACTTTGGAGGCGTTCTGCTCCTCTGCAGAACTAGAAATTTGGAGATCAATCTTTCCACAACCAAATACATGGTCTTCCACGCTAAATCAACCAATGGCCCTCACCCCCATTTGGATAGCTCGGTGCTGGAAAGAGTCTCCACATTTGACTATTTGGGGGTAACATTGAATGATAGGATGGAGTGGGGGTCGCACACGGCCAAAGCAAACCTGAAGCTGGCTCAAGCCTCTGGTGGAATTTTAAAGGTGTATAACGAGTGCTCACTTAAAATCCTGGGACCACCAGTTGAAATCTATAGAGCCCAGGCGAGGGGTGGTGCGCTCTATGGAGAAGATTTGTGCTGTCACGTTAGTGCTACCTCACTGTACATCACTGAGAATAGCTTCATTAGGCGCTTACTGAGTCTTTTCCAGAGCACTCCTATGATTCCATTACGTTTAGATCTGGGTTTGGCCCCTATACAGGATGTCATAGCTAATCGTCCCCTGTTGTATTGGAGGCGACTCTGGACTACCCCAGAGCTGATAAGTTATAGAGAGGACTTGAGGGATCTATTGGCTAGAAGGGGAGTGGGGAAAATTCCCTGGTTAAAATACGTGAAGCATAAATCCTACCTAAGCTACGTAATGTTGATTTTAGCCGGCCCCAGGGTTGTAGGCCTGACAATGTACTTGATGGAGATGTCAATTTCATCTTGCAATTAAAAAAAAAATTTTTTTTAAAAATACGTGAAGCAGCTCTGTCACGAATTGGGTAGGAGTAGACATGTGGCTTTCCCCAGAGCAAACATGCCCTTTAATCTCTAAAAGGTTTTTGGCTAATGCACTTAAACAATATCGCATGGATCTCCTAGCACTTAATCCTGCTTTGGTTAAGTTGAGCAATAGATTACTGGAGGTCAAGATTAATTATCATTTTGAGCAATTCCTGGATGACATCCAGCCCTTACTTGCGAAGAAACTTTATGTCCAATTCAGACACGGAACACTCCCAGTTAGGGCAGTCACCAATAAGTGGTTGAATGTACCTCTTGCAGTTCGCATATGCCCAGGGTGTGAAAGTAGTGAGGAGACGGATCTGCATGTTCTGCTCTTTTGCCCTTTATATTCTAAGGCAAGAGCTAAATGGATTGTACAACTATGCAAGAATACGAGCCTCAGGGATTATAGGGAAGTATATAGAATCTTAAAATATGACTCTTCCCCCTTGATTGTGTTTGTGACCTCCAGATATCTTCTGTCTATGTGGTGTTCTAGAAGCGCGAAGATCAAAAATGCCAAACTGGGAGACCTTTGAAATTGTTATTGTTTATAACCCATTAGGAATCTTATAAAGAAGGGTGGGAGTCGACCTCCTAAATTTTATTGGGGGATTTTAATGTTTTTTACGCCATACCCTAAAATTCTTTTATGTGTACTGTTTTTATGATCATGTTTATATTGTACCTCTTTTAAATTGGCATATTTCGAGTATTTAAAAATTGTATATATGTGCTTTTATGGCTTTTTGCCCATAATAAAGCTTTTTGACCGATTGTTCCTTGCCTTCACATTTTGTTTTCAGTTTCAGCCAACGTTCGCAGTGACACCTTACCTTTTGCCCGTATCACCACATTAGCATCCTTACAAACCCAAATAAACTAGGTTGCTGTCTGCGTGTCCTTAATACTGGTGGTCCAACCACAAACCAACTGCAGGCTGCAGAATGCATCTCGCCTACTGTAGTGCATGAGCCACTTTAGTGGTCTGATGATCTTTGATGACCCTCGATCACCACCATTGTGTACTGACTTTAGTGTGCTATGTTACTTTAGCCTTAATGTAGGATGGTCTTGCATTAGAATAATCTTGCCAAAGAATAGAATGTATGGGATGTCAAGGTGCAGTGTTGTTGGTGATGGTGCACACAGGTGCTCATTAGTGGATACTGAGGGATTAAGTGCATAGTGTTATTTGAGTTAGGTGAATTATGACTTTAGCCTATTGGCTTTGACGTGGTATAATAGCATTCTGCTTTCCAAGTAGTAGAGGCCTATGCTTGAGCAACTCCATATTCTAAACTGCAGCCATCTTCTGAGCCTCTGTAGGTGAGAGGTGATATTTGAGATTACATGTGTTGTTCACCGGCAGTGAACCAGAACAGACCAGTTCTTATCAGGAGGAATGTGCCTTCTTCGCATTGGCGCCATAACAAAACGCTTGGCCAGCTGCTGTTGGGTGCTTGGTGTGGAAAGGTACAGGAATCTTGTGAGAAAGGTAGGCGGGTTCTTCCAGAAGCTTCGATAGAGGATAGAGTTCTATATTAGAGAAAGGGGGTCCGAGAGAGGGCGAGATTCAGAGAGGAAGAGATTCTGAGATGCTGAGAGCTGGAGAGATGCTGAGATGCTGGTCTGGTGTTTTGGCGGTCTGATGATACATCACGGTGCAGACGTGCAGTCGTGTTTGTGCAACAGAGAGTCCGGAACCAACCAGAGAGAGGGAAAGAGAGACGGACCCTTCTTCAGATGACAAGATGCCTAAGATTATGGTGAGGTGTTCCATGTATATCTAACTTTATCTAACTATGCTTTTATTTTCAGGCTCTATGTATATGTACTGTGATGTTTAGTTATTTCTTTCTTTTGTCATCCTATTATCATGTAATAAAGAAACCCTAGAGCATATCATTTGTTTGCATTCCTTGTGAGGGAAGGTCGGGACCCTTTTTTTTACCAAGTACTTACAGAGGGATGGGCGATTCCCCTCTAATGGGTAATTGTTGATACGGGAGGGAAATCGGCTCCCATCAGGGATGTCTAAATTACATTGCTAGGAGGAGCATGTGCTGTGTACCCTCTTAGATTAGGAGGTGTTGTGAATTTCTGCGTACCCTCTTGGATTGGGAGGTGTTGTGACTTGTTGTTATTTGCGAGCTCCTCAGCAATGGTCTTATATGTTGTCGGTGTTTCTTTCTTTTTTGGGTAAGTATTGTGAAATGTGGTGTCTTTCTGGAACCTGAGAAAGGATGTGGTAAGTAATGACCTGGTGACTGACAGAAGCACCAAAACATACAGAGAAGTAGGTCGTTACAAATTGGCGTAGTCGGCAGGATATGAACGTTGATTTAAAAGGGGAAATATTGGGGTTTTTTTGCAATTGAAAGCAGACTCTCAGATATCAGTTGATTTATTTGCATGGGGGTAGCCCATATGGTGTTCTGGCTCATGAGTGAGCTAATTGTGTTTGGTTGAACGAGAATTGCTGTGTGTTTAAATGTGTTTTGTATAAAGGGCTTGTGAATATCTTTTTTACGTTAGGCAGAAAGGGCGGGATCCCTTTACAGTGTTCAGTAAAAATAAAAATGTGTTTAAAATGTGCGCAGCTGCAATGTGAATGTAACATCTCAGAATATAACCCTGAAAGGTGGGATGATGTTTCAGACAGAGATAGTGGGATTATTTTTAATGTGTTGTTTAACGTGCACCCACAATTTGAGCATTTGCCAAAAGAGCTGAAGGAAATGTTAATTGATGCCCAGTGTGAAAATATTCCTTTGACAACGGACTTAAACATGCATGATTTACATGTGAAAAACGTTACAGAAAATCTAGTCAGGTTGCCAATTGCACAGGCTGTTTTAATTAATTCTTCCGAAGAAAGGAAAGATAAGAAGACTTGTGTTTTAGAATTAACGATCACTGGTTGTGGAGATAAATCAGACCTATCCGTGCACGATGCATTTTGCTTTAAAAGAAAAATGCAAGCATATGATTTTGAAAGGGTACAACAGCGAATTGAGTATGACTGGCTTTAAAAATGTATTTTGTGATTTTACCCAAAAGCAATGTGCCCATTTTAGCTACAGTGAAGTGCAGGGACTTTTCAATTCAGATGCTGAACAAATGCCCATGACTATGTGCTTTTGCACACTAAAAGATACTGGACAGACCAGCGTGAGGGAAAATGTGATTTGCTTATGGGAGGTCGCACTAGTGGTAAAATGGTGCATATAGACAGAATAGGAGTTGGGTAGGATTTCACAGAAGCAGGGCTGGTGACCCCAACAACTAATGTTTAAACTGATTTTATGTAGCTGGTGCGCAAATGTGATAATTATTTGCCCATGACAGTTGACTGTTACAAATTAAACAAACATAGACCTTCTTTGACTGATGCTACCCCAGATATTACAGAAATGTAATGTGATGTTGTTATGCGACTTTTTAAGGTTGTCAATGTTTTATACATGATAGGTTAAATTTGCCTGAATTAGCTAAACAGAAGAGCAGAGCATTTAGAAATAGAACGCAGGATTTTGATGGAAGTCAAAAAAGGTTGAGTCTGTTTTTTGTCTTAGACGAAAGTAAGGGTTTTTTGACATCATGCTGTTCCATTTAAGAATGGAAAATTTCGCAGCTTTTGTATTGTGAACGGCTGGGAACTAACATGCTTTGACCTTGAGGAGATAACATGCATTCAACAGAGCCTCCTCTTTCCCGGGTTCTTTGTAAGGGAGGGGGGCGACCGCAATAGCAATCTCCTCTCTGCTTGTTATGCGAGCACCCAAATTCTTTCCGCGGAGAATCTGTGTGAGGGTGGGGTAATTCCACTCCTCTGGTTAGAAAGCTTCCCTCAATTAGAAGCGTAAGGAGGCTTGCAGAGGTGCTACCTCCTTATGAGGAGAGAGACAGGGCAGACAGAAGTTGGCAGGCGCTTCGCTCTTGGAATGTGAGCTCTTCGAAGGGAGGGTTTGCGAGGCAGAGTAGTCTGTCTCGGTTATGGTTGAAACTGAGCCAGCTCTGGGACGCGGACATCTCTGGAAGGGAGGGGTATGTTAGCAAGGAGTGAGAAGAGCGTACAGTTGACTGCCCCAGCCCTTCTGGCTGTGCAAGAAAAAATTAGATTTTGCCCAAATAAACTTAGAGAATATAATGCAGGTAGCATTCTTAAGCTATTCCCCAGATCTAGAGGAGAGCTTTGCAGACAGAAATTAAAATATTGGACTTTGAGAGATGTAAAAAGAAAATTATGTGCTTTTGAATTGAAGTTTTTTTTGTAAGATGAGTGATACGTGTTTATCGTTTCAGGTTGCCAGATCATGCCGGGGTGCGTGTGGCCCTCCCCTTCTCCTTCCTTTTTGTTATTTTCGCTTGTTATTTTCGTGTGAGTGGGCCACCCCCAAACCCCCCCACCCCAAGCCTGGAGCCAGAACGGAGCGGACGGTGGTGTCTTATGGCTGATGGCAGACGGGAGCTGATGATCTATGGAGAACCAGATCCGATGGGGTTCTTCCTTGCTGAGGGGATACTGAGGAAGTTGGATGCCAGAGAGCTGTCATCTACATAGATGGACTGCTTCTTTCTAAGCGAAGAAGGGATCAGCAGAGTGTTCTGCAATTGGAACTGTCCCCTTCGAGTGAGGCTGACTTTGAAAGCGTGAGAGCTGTGTGTCTTTCGCACAGGAGAACTGCTTGTGCACCCTGACAAGAGACAGTGGTGTTTTTTGTTTTGCTTTTTTCACAGAAAAGAACACTTTTTTCCCCATAGAGACACTGTTCTGCACTTTGAGTAGATGTTTTCTGAGCTACAGTTGGCTGCCTTGGCAGTAGAATTTGCAGTTTCATTATTAGAGGTTCAAATGACACAAGATGAATTATTTTTAGATATTTCACCCGAGTTCTTGTTTTAGGTAATGCGGTAAGTTTAAAAAGTACGAAAAGAGAAGACCAGTTAATTATGATCTGCTTTGAATTGAATGTTTTTGAGTAGTCACTTCAGCACGAGAGTTGCTGGTTCAAAATATGCTTTTTAACAGTTGTGTTTTTGATTCTGAAATGCAGTTTTACACTTGTAGGTACTCTTTCAAATATGACCTACAGTCTTGCATGTTTCACTCTGAAAATTTCGTTTTTTACAGTTTTGCCTTTAAATGAGATATGTAATGTTTCAATGACACTCAAATCTTCGGTTAGGTTTTATTCAGTTGCTGGTTATTATGCATTGATACCGCTTTTATTGTTAACAAATACAGTGACCCAATGATGGTTTTGTTTTTCACTCATGATATTCAGTTGCTAGTTACTTTGCAATGATGCCAATTTTGCAGTTTTTTTTAAAAATTTCTTTATTTGCAATATAGGTCACTGCATATGTAACAAACATTCGTACAGTGTATCTCCGTATCGTGACATACATCTCAATATGCATTACAATATTAACCTTTTCCATTTTCTGAGAATAGTAACATCCCCAACTCCCTAACACCCTCCCCGTCCCCCCCCCCCCTCCCAGCACTTACTCTATCCACATATCGCCATTATGACGGTTGTGTTTCACAGGTCGCATTACAATCGGTATCCAATAGGGGTACCAGTCCCCGTTAGTACATCATACAAGTACAACATTCGGTCCCTCGTGGGTCTGCATCTCGGTTCTCGTGCATGGTCGGCCGTGTGTATGGTGTCCCCCTGTGATGGTTAATAGGCTCGTACTAGTCCCCTTGGTCTTGCACACCTTGCTCTAACTCTAGAAGTAGGGCATTCCACTCCATCGAGATGGGATGTTTCCTGAGGCCTCTGCGTTCTTCCCTACCCAGTTCCTGCCCCTCAGCCTTGCCCCACCTGATCACCTCCCCGCTCCAGGTCTCTACGTCTGGCGGCCTGGCCGATTTCCACCTCATCGCCACTGACCTCTTCGCCAGTAACAGCGCCAAATCTACAAATCTGGATACCACACTCCTTTTCTTCTCTTTGTGTCCTATACCCAGCATGCAATAAGAAGCGGATGTATAAGGCCTATCTGGCGCTATGTCATTCAAAATGTGGTGAATGGTACCCCAGTAGTGTCCCAGCCTAGGGCACTCCCAGAACATGTGCATCATACCTGCATCCTCCTGCTGGCACCTGGGACAATGATCAGCCGCAGCCGGGAACATTATGTGTATCTTGTGGGGAGTCAGATATGCCCTGTGTATAATCATCAATTGTATAAACTTAAACCTAGGGTTCCGAGACACCTTCCCAGGCAAACTCAGTACTCGTTCCCACTCCTTGTCGCTCAATGCCATCCCTAAATTCACCTCCCATCGCATTTTCAGGGGCTGTAGGGGGTCAGCCCTGCCCTCCCGTATCCCAGCAGTCAGCCATTTTGTCAAGTGACTACCCGTCCCCATGAGGTATTGCATAGTGATCAGTGCGTTGGTGGTAGGCTCCGCTCCACCCTCCAGCCAGTGGATGCCTATGTAGTGAGTCAGTTGTGCATGTTGCAAAAAGAGTGCCCTCGGCGTGTGATGGAGCCTGGCGAATTCCTCGTATGGCAGTAGCCTGTTATCCGAGAAAAAATCCCCGATTTGCGTGATTCCCGCTTCCTGCCACACCTGCAGCCTTTGTTCCGTCAACGGGCCTGTCCCCAGTGGGATGCCCAACAGTGGTATCGAGGGTGCATAATTTGAGCGTCTGTTTGTATATCTGATCGCTCTCTTCCAGTATGTAAGAGCCAGTTTGAGTAGGGATGGAGTCGTTGCCGGAGTTTTGGCCCCTGGCAGTAACAGTCGATGTATAACCCCCCGGTGTCTATGTAAATGTAAATGTAAATGTGGGATACTTGTAAAGCGCACTGTTACTCTACCCAAGTGTCCTGGCGCTGTAGACCGCTGGGGAACCCGTCCTGGTTTTCCCTGTGAGATGGTCCCTTTCTGGGTATCTCCAGGGTGAAACCAGGCATCCCCGGCGTCTGTGGGGGGCCGTTGTAGAGATGAGGCAAGCTTAACGCCCAGAGTTACAGAGTGTGTTCCCTGGTTAGAGTAGGCACTGAGGAGAGAATTATCGAGTCCGTTGACCCTGGTCCAAGACCCTGCCGCGTCGGGAATTGAACCCTGGTCCCGGGCCGTTCTCTGCTTACAGGTCTGCCGCCTCTGACCAGTGAGCCACACCTCTCCATGTGCAGCTCGTGTAAATTTCGGCCTGCTAGCCATTGCAATTGGCACGCACAGCCATACGTGAACAAATCAGGCACTCCCAAGCCGCCCCTATCCGTGGGTAGTTGCAATTTAGTCATGCTTATGCGTCTCCTGCCCTTCCCCCATATTAGTTCAAGTAGTAGAGTGTTCATTTTCTTAAAAAAGGGCATAGGGATAGAGACTGGTAGATTCGTAAAGAAGTACAACAAGCGCGGCAGTACCACCATTTTTGAAATAGCCACCCTTTCGGCCACCGATAGCGGCAGGGTAGCCCAGAATTGCACCCGTGTAGCTAGGTTAGTCAGGGCTCGCCCCAGATTCCCGTCCAGCAGGTCCTGTGGTTGTCGGTATATCTGGATACCCAGGTACTTAAATGTCACGGGTGCCACCTGGAAACAGTGCGGCGGAAACTGGACTTGTGTTCCCGCCACCGGGCCCTGGAAGCCAAACCCGTATGACTTTGTCTCATTGATGGCGAGGCCCGATGACTCGCGGAAGACCTCAAAGATCCGCGGCAGTGGTGTCACTGGGTTATTTATGTCTCTTAGGAACAGTAGTATGTCATCGGCATACGCCGATATGACATGGTGAGCGGTAAGCCTAGGTATCCCTACCGCAGCCGCTGTAGTTCGCACTTTCAGCATTAAGGGCTCCAGGGCGAATATAAATAGCAGGGGCGAAAGAGGGCATCCCTGCCTCGTACCTCTCGCTATCTCAATCCGATCAGAGATACATTTGTTGGTTCGAACCCGTGCCGTGGGTTTCCGGTATAGCAGGGACACCCAGGTTATAAATCCAGCAGGTAACCCAAATTTGGTCATGACCGCAAACATGTAGTCCCACCTGAGTGTATCGAATGCCTGTCGTAGGTCCAGTGAGATACAGCCCTCGGTGTCACTCCCCCCTGTGTTCGGAGACATTAGTTGGCTGAGTCTCCGTAAATTTAGCGCCGTGCTCCTACCCGGTACAAACCCACATTGGTCGGGGTGTACCATTTCTGGGATGTGCTGGGACAGACGTACCGCCAGTATCTTGCTGAGAATTTTGGAGTCAGTGTTCAGAAGTGACAGTGGTCTGTAGTTGTCTAGGCGCAAAGTGTCCCTCCCTGGCTTCAAAAGGGAGACAATCAGGGCTTGTAGTGTCGTGTCAGGCAGGCCATTGCTCTTCAATGCCTCGCTATATAACTCATGAAGGCGGGGGGCCAGTAGGTCTATGTATGTTAAGTAAAATTCCGCCGGGAGTCCGTCTGTCCCGGGCGCCTTGTTTCTAGGCAGAGCCCTAATGGCCATCCTAATTTCTGCAACCGTAATGGATTTCGCCAGTTCCTCACTGTGTGCCGCACTCAGTTGAGGAACACATACGTCGGAGAAGAATTCCTCCAATGCCGGTTCCGAGAGTGGAGCATGCAGGCCATATAAAGTAGCGTAGTAACGCCGGAATGTCGTGTTGATTTCCCGCTGCCCTTGAATTAATTCCCTGGAGGAATCCTGTATCTCCATGATAGGGGTGGCTGCCGGCGCGTCCCTAGTCAGGCGCGCCAAAAGCGCGCCCGCCCTGTCCGCCTGTGTGTGCTGTCGTGTGGTGTATTCCCTATGGTCCAGGACCCTTAGTTCTTCCAGGAGTTCCGCATACAGTATATTAGCCTCTTGTAGTTGCGTGAGGGCGCCGCCCGTGCCTGCGGCCTCGGTCTCCAGAGCCGCTAAAAAGTCCTCTACCTCTCGCAGTCTCATCAATACCTGATGTTTGATGCCTACTGTGGTGCCCATGGCCACACCGCGAATGGTAGCCTTGAAGGCGTCCCACTCGACCCGCCTGGAGCTCGCCGTACCCGTGTTCTCGGTAAAGTAGTGTGCGGTAGCGTCTGATAGCGTGGACTTAAAAACCGAGTCTTCTAAGAGGCCTGGGGACAGTCGCCACGTCGGTATAGGGGCGGGTAATCTTCCCCATTGCAGAGATAATTCCACCGGGTTGTGATCCGATAACGTCTTCCCCATATGTCCCACTTTCACAATCGACGGCGTGAGTGTCTTGGAGCAAAAGATGCGATCTATCCTGGTGTGGAGTTTGTGCGGCGGGGAGTAGAATGTGTATTCCCTGTGTGATGCATGAAGTGCCCGCCATGCGTCGACTAGGTCCCACCCCTCAGCCCATTGTGCCAACGCTTCCGCTTGCCTTCTACTCTCTGTTGCATGTAGAGGGGGGTGTGATCTGTCGAGCGTGAGATCTAGTACCACATTACAGTCCCCACCTATAACCCAATCGTATTCCACCCAATCCGCTAGTGCCCTACCTAGTTCCGCGAAAACCTGTGATTGTTCTACATTCGGGGCATACAAACAGCCTAGCACCACACACACCCCGTTTAGTAGTCCCCTAGCAAGCACATATCGGCCTTCCCTGTCTATTTTAGATTCAATGAGCTTAAACGGGACCGTGTTATTAATCCAAATGGCTGCCCCCCGGGAAAATGCAGAGTATTTGGTGGCGATTAACTGGCCCTTCCATTTCCGTAACATTTTGGCACCCTCTGATTCATTCAAGTGCGTCTCCTGGAGGTATGCTATGTGCACCCGCCGCCTATGCAGTTGGGCTAGAACTCTGTGTCGTTTGTGCACCGAGCCCAAACCCCGTACATTCCAAGTGCAGACCACATAATCATTAGGGGACGTCATTACCCCGGATACCCTCAATATAGTCCAAAACCGTTGTCCGTATCAACATGAACCACAAAATGGAAATTTTCAGTGCTGCATATGCGAACATTACCCCAACTTGTAGGTCCCCCTCTATAACCACAGAGGACCAGACAGTACCACCCAACATGGGTATATGAATTCTAGAACTGTGCCCAGGCTTGGGGGTGTGAGCCCAGACAAACTTTCACAACAGTTCGCTTCTGAAAGTCTCGTAACCATTGTCCCCTATGGTCATAAGTGTCCCAAGTTCCTGACCCCCTCACCCTCTCCAAGCAGAACAGAGCATCCGCTACACTACCAGACTGTCGCTGCAGGGATAAGGATCACATGTCCGCCGCCATCTGTGCTATAATTTGGGGAAACAACTGTATGCTGCCTTCCGTGTCAGAGGCCGCTGTATGGGAACTTGCCCGACTTGCCGATGGCGACCCAATGTGTGCATCATGTTCCGCCAGTGCGTTGGTGGTTAGCCGCGCTATTGCCGCCGAGCCGTCGTCTTCCTCCCGGTCCCGATGATCAACGCGGGGCCCCTCCGTTTCCAGGTGACCAGAGCGACCCCGAGCTTCCGTCCGACTGTCAGACCTCTGCGTTTCCGGCACCTCCTGTTCTTCGCGGGCGGAGTGCATCGGGGTGAGTGTAACCTCCATCCACTCCGAAGCTTCCTCTGGATTGTCGAAGAAGTAAGTTCTGTGATTGTGGATGACCCTAAGGCGCGCCGGGTAAAACAAGCCATACTTCATGTTGCGCTCCCTTAGCGTTCTCTTCACTCCCCAGAAAGACGCTCTGGCCCTCTGCACCGCTTGCGTGAAGTCTGGGTAAATGGATACCGAGTGGTTCTCATATTTAATGGGGCCTTTCTCCCTCACGGCCTTCAGGATGGCGTCTCTGTCCTTGAAGTGGAGGAGGCGTGCTATCAAGGGGCGAGGTGGAGCCCCCGGTTTCGGTGGCCTGGGAGGTACCCTGTGTGCTCTCTCCACGCTGTACATCTGGGTTAGGTCTGCCGGATCCACTACAGTCTTTAGCCATTCCTCCACAAAACGGGTCGGATCCGTCCCCTCACTGCGTTCCGGCACGCCCAAGATGCGTACATTGTTGCGTCTCGAGCGCCCTTCCGCGTCGTCGACCCTTTCTCTCAGGTTTCGCATTTGCTTCTCCAGATTTTCTAGTCTCGTGTATGGTTCCGTTTGTTGGGGTATCAAATCGGCAAGCGCCAGTTTCTGCTCCGACACTTTTTCGGCCAGTTTCTTATGGTCATCTTTGAGTAGTGACAGGCCTGTCGACATTGTATCCATCCGAATTTCAAGTGCCTCTCTGGATGCCCTGATCTCCGACAGAATGAGGTCCAGTTTAGCCTCTTGGGAGGTAGTTCCCGTGGGCGGAATCGCGTCTTCTGTAGAAGAGGCCAGGGGATCGTCCGAGCCAGAGGCCTGCGCGCCACCACGGGGGGGGGGGTCTATTCCTGCCCATCCTGTACCTCCGTAGCGTTCCCCGTGGGCGATATGCTGTTGTCCCGTCTACCCTCTACTGGTACCTCCGGTCAATCACCGTCGGGTCGAGCCAGTGATGTGTAGCGCCGCGCAACTGCGCACCCCGGGGGTGGTCCGATGCCTCGGTATTCTGCTTGGTCAGCGGTTCTATGCACGGCTACAGCCAGGACCGGTTTCTCTTCCTTCCCTCTAGTCAGGCCAGCAGCGGTGCCTTGACCTCGGCAATCGTAGACAATGGGTGGGCCCACGACGATCACCCGGTGCGATGGGTGAGTGGCGTAGAGCGCAAGGTGGCGGGCCCCTCGCGTCGGGGCGACCAGTCCGCAATCGGTCCGAGGCAGGCCTGCACAATGACCGGGCCGTGCTAGCAGCTGTCCGGCGAACGGCCCCCTTTGGCTATTCGCCGCGGCGTAGCTTTTTCTATGGCTCCGAGGCTCTGCTACAACTCTCAGCTCCCCTCAGGGGGAGCGCCTCTGTTTCAGTCCGCTCAGCGCCGCCTCTTCAAGCCTTGCGGAAAGGAAGCCTGGCACTCCGGTAAATGTCCCATACACTATAGTCCAGGCTCGGCCATGCAAACGTTCCCCGGGCGCGCTATTGGGAGCCCTGCCCTCACCAGGGTCTCTGTCAGCCACCCAACTCGAAGGGACCTCGTGGCTCCCCTCTAAGTGCCAGGCTCCATCTATGACGTTGCGCGCAGTCCCGCCAGGGCTCACCAGCGAGCCCGGCTCTCACCTCGATCAGGCCGTCCGCCTACAGGATGTGCCCCTCGGCAGTGCGCAGCAACGCGGGACGGGCTCTGTCCGCCGTCTCGATCGCCCTAGCCCGCGCCGTAGTCCTGGGCTCGGGCGCCAGACTTCCCGTAGTTCCGGCGGCGCTCCAGCAAGCTCCAATGTCCTTTATTCACCCCACGGGTGTAGCAGCAATAGAGGTGCCCGTGGCGCTGCTCCGGCGGTGTCAATTCGTGCAGGGCCGCTCCGCCGTGTAAAGTGGTCTGCACACAGCCGAGCGCGGGTCACTTCCGGGCCGCCCGCCAGCGTACTGTGGCCCGCGGTCTCCTCGTTACTGGTAGGCCTCCCTTCCTGTGTGTGGCGCCTGCATTCGGCGATGCTTGTCTGGGTGCCCCGTGTCGTTAATCAGTCATCGGTAGTGCGGAGCAGGACTCGATGAGCTGCAGGCGAGGGGTTAGGGGCCAAACCCCACTGCTACAGGATGTTTTCCAGGATGTTAGGGGAATCTTGGACGGAGCGACCCTAGCTCACGTCCATCATGTTCGGCTGTTGGCCACGCCCCTGCCAATTTTGCAGTTAAAAGATGCAGTCATAGCTGTGCCTTTAGTTCAGTGATTTTATTTTTGATATATGTGAATGGTGATGGTCAAGGGGTGTAATGTAGTGCATGAGCCACTTTAGTGGTCTGATGATCTTTGATGACCCTCGATCACCACCATTGTGTCCTGACTTTAGTGTGCTATGTTACTTTAGCTTTAATGTAGGATGGTCTTGCATTAGAATAATCTTGCCAAAGAATAGAAGGTATGGGATGTCAAGGTGCAGTGTTGTTGGTGATGGTGCACACAGGTGCTCCATAGTGGATAGAGGGATTAAGTGCATAGTGTTATTTGAGTTAGGTGAATTATGACTTTAGACGATTGGCTTTGACGTGGTATAATAGCATTCTGCTTTCCAAGTAGTAGAGGCCTATGCTTGAGCAACTCCATATTCTAAACTGCAGCCATCTTCTGAGCCTCTGTAGGTGAGAGGTGATATTTGAGATTACATGTGTTGTTCACCGGCAGTGAACCAGAGCAGACCAGTTCTTATCAGGAGGAATGTGCCTTCGCATTGGCGCCATAACAAAACGCTTGGCCAGCTGCTGTTGGGTGCTTGGTGTGGAAAGGTACAGGAATCTTGTGAGAAAGGTAGGCGGGTTCTTCCAGAAGCTTCGATAGAGGATAGAGTTCTATATTAGAGAAAGGGGGTCCGAGAGAGGGAGAGATTCAGAGAGGAAGAGATTCTGAGATGCTGAGAGCTGGAGAGATGCTGAGATGCTGGTCTGGTGTTTTGGCGGTCTGATGATACATCACGGTGCAGACGTGTTTGTGAAACAGAGAGTCCGGAACCAACCAGAGAGAGGGAAAGAGAGACGGACCCTTCTTCAGATGACAAGATGCCTAAGATTATGGTGAGGTGTTCCATGTATATCTAACTTTATCTAACTATGCTTTTATTTTCAGGCTCTATGTATGTATGTATATGTACTGTGATGTTTAGTTATTTCTTTCTTTTGTCATCCTATTATCATGTAATAAAGATACCCTAGAGCATATCATTTGTTTGCATTCCTTGTGAGGGAAGGTCGGGACCCTTTTTTTTACCAAGTACTTACAGAGGGATGGGCGATTCCCCTCTAATGGGTAATTGTTGATACGGGAGGGAAATCGGCTCCCATCAGGGATGTCTAAATTACATTGCTAGCTACCCTCTTAAATTGGGAGGTGTTGTGACTTGTTGTTATTTGCGAGCTCCTCAGCAATAGTCTTGTATGTTGTCAGTGTTTATTCCTTTCTTGGGTAAGTATTGTGAAATGTGGTGTCTTTCTGGAACCTGAGAAAGGATGTGGTAAGTAATGACCTGGTGACTGACAGAAGCACCAAAACATACAGAGAAGTAGGTCGTTACACCTACCCTTCTGTTTAACAGTACTTTCATCCCCCCAAAGCCCACTGCTCCCCCAATCCCCCCTCACCTCACACTCTGTAGAACCAGCACCTCTCTCCTCTGTAACATTCCCAGGAGAAAGAAACGCAACTTTGTTGTGACTTAGCTCCAACCTCCTAAAGCCATTAGATAGTGAAAAGGAAATAGCATCAAACATTACACATCAGGAAACACAAAATATTGGGAAAAGAAGAAACAGCCTTGATGGAAAAGAGAAAGAACAGGAACAAAATACTGATCCAGACTAGCTGCAGAGCAGCTTTAAAAGGCAGCTGCAAACCCTCTGCCAGGTCCTCAGGCCTTTTTTATACGTGTGTGAGTTTTCTCAGTGGCTGTAGTCATTGTGCCGAGGTACTGGGTTAGTTTAATATTCAGAACTTCAGAGTCCCTTTTGACTGCCAGGTCTATTGTGGATGGGTCTTTTTGCCCAAGGCCATGGTTTAAGTGCCTACCATCCACCTGTTGGAACATAAAGGCCTGGCTGTTCTTACAGAATTCAGTACATTACGTACCGAGGAAGGCACTAGCGGTATTGTGTGCATACTGTATCATAGTCTTAATATCTGGAAATAGCTGTTCAACCCAGTCTATTGAATGCTGTCTCCTAATGTCTGTGCTTGTACATGCAAACGCACACATGACAATAAGCTGGAAATGTCACGTATGATTTTCCAAAATGATGATGCACCTCGTTAATTTTAAGACTGCTCAGGGCAATTTTTAATGGCATATTTTGCCATCACATAGATTCCGGTGGACCGATTGTCAAAACATTTTTTTTATACATTTTATTATTTGACATCTACCAATGACGTATATTTCCAATGTGTGCACCATACTCTGCTGATTATACTCATGTGACTTGTAAAACTTTTGTGCACAATAAGCCTGTGCCAAAAGGACAAGTGCGAACAACATGACACGACTGTCATGTATTTATTTATCTTTCCAAGATGGCAGATGGACGCCTATCTAAGAATGCTGAATAAAAATAAATACAATGTGTGCAGAAGTGCAGAAAAATGTGGCCTGGCAGCAAATTGCAGCTTTCATACCTCCCAAATAAGAGAAAATTCAAACAAATTAGAGGGGGTGGAGGAGCAATGGTGGATCAGTGGGAAGAGGATGTAAATACCGCTGATCAATGTGAGCAGTAGGTGTTTGGGCAAGCAAGGAAGAGCGAGGGTTAAAAACATCTGGCGTGAGGAGCAACTCAGACAGTTGGAGGATGAATTCAAAGGCGGAAGAAGTACATAGGTGAGAGAGCAACAATATACCTTAGTCTCACAGACTGCTAGAAGAACAAGCATTGAAAATGCAATAGGTCTCGCCTTTGATTAAGTTAAAGCTATTGGCTTTGCTAATGGTATTGTAAAGCAAAGCAAATGGCTTTAACTTAATCAAAGCCGAGACCTATTGCATTTTTAATGCTTGTTTCACTTGCATCCCAGGACAGCAGAAATAGCCAAGGCCTACAATTAAGGCTCGGCGTTCGTGGCCATTCGGGGACAGGCGTGGCAGGCAGAGAAGGATAAGGACTCAGTGTATTCTCTGGGCAAGAAGGAAAAGACAAACAGTCTCCACTTCTGCTCTGCCTCTTCAGCTGCCCCCTCTTTCTTTCTAGCAGCTCCTCCTCACTTACTGAAAACCGTCACTTCAAGAAACGGATATTACTCCCTCTTTCCTCTCCTTTCGTTTATTTGTTGCCCTGTGAAATGGATCCAAAAAAACACTTTAGCTGTAAATGCCATCATTATCTGGCATTTTTCTATTCCAAAGTGCAGCCTCTGGAATAAAAGGTTCAAAATATGAACAATACATAAATAAATAACTAAATAAAGCAAGACAGAGTGGTCGCAAAGTGGCCAGATTGATTTTATTCACACCCAAACAAATTAGCGCCACTTTACAGAGTTTGCCAGTAAAGTGCTACTTTTGTTTTCTTGTCTTTCTTTGAAAAGCATTGTTTTCCCCTGGCAGGGTACTAGTGCACCAATCCTGGAGGTACTGCAATGCGTGGATTGGAAAACAAAATGTGTACAGCGGCTGGTGTTCAGGGATGTGTTTTTTTTAACAATACTGCTTACGTTCTGTAAGGGTATAAGCAATGGACATTGAAATGGGTCCATTCCGAGCCGTGTAATCACGTCCTTGAATTTTCAGGCAAAAGCACTCACTGATTACTAAATAGTGAGTGTAAAAGCGTTAAGGTAACCATGTTGTTCCTGCTTACATTTCACATGCTTAACTTAATTTTGATTTCCCTATGACTGTTTCCTTTTTCCAGGATGTTCCTTTTTTTGTATGCAGCATATTGCTCTTGTCTAGTGCATAATTTAAATTGAGCCGCATCCAGGTGTTTATGCGGGGCACAATTGGGGTGTAGTTGAAGGCAGTGCGAGTTTCTCTCAGTGAGGCAGTATGGTGTTCAGTAGGGGAGAGGTTGCGGGACTATGTTCAGAGCTGCTGAATTTGGAACTGGGAAACCAGGTTCAGCCTTCATGACCAGTCCACCAGACCACTCCTGAGGGAGCACATTCCCATGCTAGACCTTTAGAAGGCCTCACTAGACCTTAGAAGCCCTGGTGTCTCAGCACCAGCAGGTAGACCCTAGCAGTGGTAATTGTGGATTAACCTTGAAGACCTGTCCACCACAATCCATGCTGACGGTCATCTCCAGACTAGCAAACAGGCCTAGGAAGCAGCACACCCTTGACCAACAGTGACCGACACTGAGGTCACAGGATCTTTGAGAAGGGCCGGCTCTAGGGCAGTGCGATCGCACTGGGCTCTGACTTTGGGTGGGAGCATTGTGTTTGCAAGTATATTATGGTTTTAAAAACGCTTACTGCCTCCTTCCTGGCCTCCAGAAATTTTTGGCAACAATAAAAATGTCATGATCACTCTGGTGATTAATGTTCCCTGGAGTTTGTTTAGTTGGAGTTTGGAAAGGTAGTACAGCTGGTTAATATGCCTGCTGCAAAGAATATGTATGGTTGTCATGTGACTCCTACACCTTGTAGTCCTCAGTCTTATTTAAATTTTCTATACAGTGATTTACACATGTATAATTGATTGTCTCTGTGTAATGTAATGTGCTCTGACACCCTACACTGTTATGAGGGGCAATATAAATCAAATTATGCAGCAACAAAAAAAAAAAGTGCAGCGTAATGCAGGCTATTTACTGATATTTTATTATTTTGACATTTGTACACATGCTAACAGTCTTTGGAAAGATTTTGCCTTATTAGTACCAATGTAACATGCAAATGCAGCAGTGAGAAAGGTAATCAGTCAACCTTTGCAAAGGGCCGTCCACTTTGCAGCAACACAACGTTTGATCTGTTTGATCTACAAACAATTAATTAGTTAAAATTGTCAGATTATGCAGCAGATCTTGTACTATGTGGCAAATATGGCTGAGCCATAATTATATAGAAAACATTAGCAAACTAGGATATTTTGCCATTCATATTTGAACTCTTCTTGTGGAAAAAGGGAGAAGTGCTGATGACAGAAACTCCATGGCTCGGAGAGGAATGGCTTGTGCTTCCACTTTTAAATGTATTTGGGACATTCTGTGATTGGAAACATATCCCACTTTGTGAATTTATTTTAATGTCAATAACTCTTATTAAACCTTAAATAATCATGAGTATCCATTGGTTGAATTAAATAACACAATAAGCTGTAACTGAGCAGTGAAATGACAAACGAATAGTAACAAGCATTGGAAATGCAATAGGTCTCGCAATAACGCGAGTCTGAACTATTAGCATTGTAAATGATAATGCCCTTTATTTTTGCGTTATGGTTTTTGGAACATAAATAAAAGGCTTTGTCATTTACAAGGCCTATAGCTTAAATTTGCGTTAAAACGAGACCTATTGCATTGCAAATGCTTGTTTATTGAGTTTCATAATGAAAGAAAATACAAAGTGATGCAACCAAAGTGCATTGCCACAGTAAGGCATATTCCATTTTATGAAAGATTCATTGCATACTTTTCAAGAACAGGGTCTGTCGATAAGGCGCCAGAATTGGAAGCATTAACCTTTAAAGAGTTAGGGTTCATAGTAATTTCACCGGTGCTGATGTAAAGCGCTCCGATACTTTCAGGTCGAGCCCGCGCTATATAAAACTGCAAAAGAAAAAAAAAAAAAAGATGAACGGGATATGAGCGAGAGGGTTGAAGCCTAAGAGGGGGCGCCGTAAGGGAGAGGGAGGTGAGCTTTAGAGAAAGGAGCAAAGATCCTGAAGATCCCGAACAGTAGACCACGGAAGAAAGAGTTCAAGCGAGAGGGGGAGGTTAAGAAAGATGCGACGGCGCTGGAGAAGCCAGAGTAGAGAGAGGGTGAACGGAGGAGACATGGACACGAAAGAGCAGTGACAGGAGGCTAGACGTTGACAGCTGTTGAAAGGGAGAATAGATTTGATTTATTTTTTTATTTACTTTATGCGTTTTTATATAGCGCGGACTTTACCCGAAGGTGTCAAAGCGCTTCACAATGGGAACCGTAGCGTTACATGAGGAGAAAATTACAAGTGGACGTGTTACAAAAGCAAACGTTACATTGCATGAGGCAAAGATGACAATTGTGCATGTGCCAAAAGCAAACAAAATACAAGAGGTAGCAAGCGATACGTTACAAGAGGAAAAAGTCACATGTGTGCAATTACAAGTAGAGGTAAAAAAAAAAGGCAGATAACAAGACCAGGGAGACATGGACGAGAAGGAAGACACTGGAGAAGAGACGGAGCAAGAAAAGTCAAGGCAGGAGCTGTACGAGGTTGTTCTAAAAAAACAAATCTTCTGGTCGTGACGTGCGATCATTGGAGGGGGTGCAAGGGATGAGGGAACACGGCCTGGGGGAAGCTGGCTGGGGAGGGGGAGAAGAAATGCAAGGAAGTTAGGGGAGGAGAAGCCGAGAAGCCGCAGAGCGCACGCTGGGCGAAGCCCTTTGATGTGCTGTGCGGCAAATGGAGGGAGGCTGATGCGCGTTCATGTTTGAACACGTGGTTCACATGAACTGCATGAAAACGCCAGCAAAAAGCTGGTGGTTTCATGAGCATTTTGAGCACTTGAATTCTCGTTCCTCAATGCGCTTGCGCGCATTTAAGGTCACGAGACCTAAAAACTGGGATGTTTTGTGCATTCTGGCCACACCTCAGAATCTATTTCCGGCCAAGAAACCCAGAGGCGGAGAACGTCCAAATACGAGTAGATTCTAACCTTGCCCAGATATTGATGAGTGGCGGTGGATGAAATCACAGGGTATAAAAAGTAATAAACACCCTAAAAATATATGCCCACTGAACTACGGAAAGGCGTGAACAATATCCTCAATACGAGGTACTAACAAATTGGCCGTCTTAACGAAAGTGTAACTGAAGATAGGCTTCGAATCAAGAGGGCTAGTACAAAGAAGGCCCCTGATATGTGGAGAGACTAACCTAATTCATAGATGGAAGTCTGAAATACTGTTTCATAGTTAATACCCTCCACAAATCATTATAAGAGGATTAATCATATGAAGATTGGATGCGTTTTAATGTTCTGTCCTGAAGAAGGTGTTTATTTATTTATTTGTATGCTTATATAGCGCCAGACTCGACCCCCGAAGGGGTATCTCCGCGCTTGGTTCACCATAGATGCCTAAAAACTGAGTCAAAAGGTGCACAAAAGAGTTAAGCGGTCATAAATAAATGAGTTTTCAGTGATTTTCTGAAGGCCAGGTAGTTGGTATTTTGCCTTATAGTAAACGGGAGTGTGTTCCAGAGGGTGGGGCCCTTGTATGAGAGTGCTCGACCACCTTGTCTTGCCTTCCTGAGTAAGGGAATCTGAAGCAGCAGTTGATTACTAGACCGCAGGAGACGTCCAGGCTTATAGATATTAAATTTTTCAGCCAAGTATTTAGGACCCGAGCCAAAGAGGCTTTTATGTATAACACAACAGATTTTAAACTTAACCCACTGGCGAATGGGCAGCCAGTGAAGTTTCTTCAGTAGGGGACGTGAGGGTGATCTAGGCGGGGCATTGAGGACCAGTCTTGCCGCAGTATTTTGAGCCACTTGCAGTCTGCCAAGCTGATCTTCATTGGCAGATATAAGAAGGCCATTACAATAGTCCAACCGGCTGATTACAAGGGCCTGGACAAGAGTCTTTCTGTAACTGTCAGGCAGAAACGGAAACACGCGTCTCAGGAGTCCGATGGCCCGAAAACAGGACCCAGCCACCTGATTCGTGTATTCTTTTAACAATAGTGCCTGGTCCAGCTGCACGCCTAGATTCTTCACTGTCTGCGTAGGACATGGAACAGGTCCTAACTCCAATGGCCACCATTCCGGTGACCATAGAGGGGGGGGGCTTCCCCAAAAAGCATGACCTCGGTTTTGCCCACATTACATTGTAGGCAATTGGAGGCCATCCAGTCAGACATCGCTCTCATACCTTCGGCAAAGGAATGTTTAATTGCAGGAGTGAGGGTCTGGAATGGAAACAAAAGCTGAGTGTCGTCAGCATACGACACTGGAGTGAACCCATATGCTCTCACAATGTCAGCTAAGGGGGCCACATACACATTGAAAAGTGTGGGGCTTAAACATGAGCCTTGTGGGACCCCCTTGGTGAGCTCCCTAAAGATGGAATGATGGGAGCCCAATCTGACACTTTGTGAGCGGCCTGATAGAAAACTCTCAAGCCAGGACAGAGCCAAGCCTCCTATCCCCACCTTCTGCAGACGACCGAGAAGAATTTCATGCGATACCGTGTCAAAGGCAGCGGACAGATCTAACAGCACCAGAATCATAGAGCCTCCTCTATCCTGTGTCGTCCTGATGGTATCTGTCATGGAGAGGAGAGCTGATTCAGTGCTGTAATTGGGTCTAAACCCAGATTGAGTATAATCAAGACCCCCCGATGCCTCGATGAAATTAGACAGATGGGTATTCACATGCTTCTCGCTCATCTTGCTTAAATAAGGCAGAAGGGAAATGGGGCGGAGGTTGGATAGGTCTGTCCAGGGTAAGGCAGAGTTCTTACGAATGGGATTCACTACAGCTTTCTTCCAATCTTGGGGTACCTGTCCTTCCTTAAGGGAGAGAATTATCACTGTCTGAATCATGGGCCAAAGCAAGTTACCCAAGGAAGGAACCATTTTAGCAGGTAGAAAATCCATAGGGGACCCTGTTTTAATATGGCTGATCAGGGAACAAATGTCAGATTGGCTGACCTCCGGAAAAACAGTCAGTGTACCATTATTATGTATTGATGACAATAAAGGGGTACTAATGACGTTACTTTTAGGTCTAACAGCTTGTGTGATTTTTCCATAAATCAGCTCTATTTTGTTTTAAAAAAACAGAGAGCTGTCATCACACAAAGATTAGGAGACATCATCAGGGCTCTCACAGGCTACCGGTTTCATAAAAGTCTGAAGAATCCTATAGAGTTCTTTGGATGAGTTGCCCGCTTCTGCCAACTGTGAAATCAGACAGTTCTTCCTGGCCAACCTGATGCTTTTGTGATAGGTGGACAGGGCATCTGAGTACTTTATCCTACTCTCCTCATTGTGAGTTTTTCTCCAATTTTTTTCAAGTTGTCTACATCCCTGTTTCTCGAATCTGAGTTGTTCAGTATCCCACACCTACTGTTTGGAGGTGGAGTACTGTTTATGTAGTTTCATAGGAGCCAACAGTTCAACCACCTCTAAGAGGGCAGTGTTTAATAGATAGAGCAGACGCCACATTATCTGCAGACAGAATGGTGGGTTCTCTCCATACCCTCTGTAATTCGTCCAATGTCACCTTGTGCCATTGTCTGCGCCACAGAGAAGGGAGGAAGGACCTTTTGATTCGGTTTGTCCAAACAAAGAAGAGAAAATTCCACCATAAAGTGGTCTGACCAGCTTACTTGAGTCATAGGTCGACACTGTATTTTAGGACAATTAGAAAAGACTAAGTCTAAAGTGTGGCCTCCTATGTGTGTAGGGCCACTATTCTGTATTTCCAGCCCTAAGAGAGCGAGATCAGAAAGCAGGGACAGCGTATCGGGATGATCGGGAGTGTCTACATGAATGTTAAAATCCCCCAAAAGAATAAAGTCTTCTCTGGCTTTAAAATGCGGGGCCAGTAATTCGGTCAGGGATAGTGTAAAGCCCGTGCTAGGCCCGGGTGGGCGATAGACTAGTGCTCCCTTCCAGTGAGCTTTAGACGTCGAACTAATTTTAAAGATCATTATTTCCATCTGAGAACAACTTCTTTGATCAATGATGGAAATCTTCAGTCCTTCTTTATATACTATGGCAATGCCGCCACCAACTTTAAGCGGACGGTCAAGCTTTAGGATCTTATATCCCATAGGGACCCCTAAAGTAATAGCCGGGACCTATGGGGTTTTAACCAGGTTTCCGTTAAAAAACAGATGTCTGGTTTTACCGATGTGACAAGATCCCAGAATTCAAAGTGATGTTTAGGTAGGGAGCGAATATTCAGGAGAAAACTTTTCTCTGTGCAAGAAACAAAGACACCGAAACGTGTCAACAAAAGGACCACGTTTTTATTGTTGTATTATGTTGTGATTGATTTATGCATACTGTAATGAAATAATTCTTATGTAAAAAACTTTTTTATCTTTGTAACAGCATTTATATGTGAATGTTTTTAATAGAACCAAGCAGGAAGCTTGGGAATACTTCCGAATCTGTTTATAAGAAATAAAATAAGAATAAGATAAGTTTTCACGTGTTCTAGACTAATTTTTCTATATATTCCTAGACTACCAATGGCTGACTACATGATTTTCTAAGAACTGTATAATAATTGTAAAAACACAGAAAGGAAAAACGTTATTGATAACTTTGTAATACCCGGTCCTTTCTGGTTCACCTGGGGAAACTCTCTTTTTTTGGAGGTCACACCTCAGACTCCACCTACAGTTCCAAACCTTGGGTTATTCCGGTCCTCTGATTCTTCGCCCACAGTTCCCCTACTCCCCCGCCTCCACTGAGCATGATGAGATACTAATCAGTATAGGGCCGAGCAGTAGAACTAGAAAAATTAACCTGGGTTTACTTTATTCCCTTCAAATGTCTAGCACTATGTCTCAACCCTTTACCACTGCATACATGCCAGCATTTTAGGACAGGGAGGTGGGAGATTTAAAGTAAAAAAATCGGGAGAACGAAAATTCCTCATTGACTTCTATTGTAGAAAATGCAATTTCAGGCGGGAGACAGCTAAAATAAAGCCATTTTTGGCTTGAAAAATCGGTAGTCTCCCACCTGTATCGGGTCTGTTGACATGTATGCTGCTGAGAACTATACATCATGTAGTGAAAATGACCCAGCGAAGATCTATAGATTTGAGATCTGAAACTCTCCAACAAAGCAACAGGCAAAGCAACACGGCCAACTTAGCCAACATCTGTTTATTTGATAGATCTGTGTTTTTAAAGACAAGGTTCTAGAGATCTCAAAACTACAACAGCATCATACTGGGAGAAATAAGGTGGCCCAGGACGAATCATCCTGCAAATTCATTTTAGACGTCTTTAAAAGTTTTCTTAATAAGGGGTGTTCTCCCACGGAGCTTTTAAAAAAAATATTCTTGAGAAAAGAGAGAGCTCACCACACACCCTATAAGCGGCACTACAGGTGTTTCAATGTAAGGTGCACTGTCCAGTGCTTTAAATGGTACGGTACTTTCCGCTACTGAGAGTCAGCGCTTTTCTATTTTGAGAAGGAGGGTACCTGCACTCTTGTATTGTGTATTGTTTTGTAACATGCACACGTCACTTTTCCTCTTGTAATGTATCGTTTGCTACCTCTTGTATTTTGTTTGCTTTTGATACATGCACAATTGCCACCATTGCCTCATGTAATGTAACGTTTGTTCTTGTGTTTTGAGTATCTGCCATTTAATGCAGTATTATACCTCTACTTGTACTTTGTAACATACACACGTCACTCTTTTCTTCTAATAACGTATCATTTGCTACCTCTTGTATTTTGTTTGCTCTTGATACTTGCACAATTGTCACTATTGCCTCGTGTAACGTAACGTTTGCTTTTGTAACATGCTCACTTCTATTTATGTTTCCCCATGTACTGTTCCTATTGTGAAGCGCTCTGACACCTTCGGGTAAAGTCCGCGCTATATAAAAACGCATAAAATAAATAAAATAAATACAGAGTACCTACCTGCACTTCTATTTTTCAGGCACTGACTGTGTCTGAAAGGGAAATGTGAATATAGCATAATCAGTTCTTTAGAAGAAGTCGCAGCCTATTGGCATAAACACCCCAGCATAGTGTGGTATTCCATGACATGTCATGTAGAACCTATGATGTCAGTAGAATCTTTGTATGTGTTCTGAGCATTAATTCTAGGCGGCTGTTGGAAGAAGACGTACCTCTTCCTGTGGATGTTAAGCTGTTCTGCCATCCATTAAACCTACATGCTGGAACCCATCTACTCTCATGTGTTGATTTACAATACAATTACTGGCGACGATCGGGATCAACTATTCCGGATGTGTTTGGAAGCAGAATCACGGCGGAACAGCGTTCACGTGAAGCTACTACCTTCATAAGAAATTAACGGCTTTCCGCCGGTTTTGGTAACGTACTGCCACTCGACAAAATTTTTTTCTATTACTTGGCCTGCTTAGCGGAGTTTGTGAGTTTTCCCTCATACTGTTCACCCGCTCACCTGTTTGCCGTTCAGCCATTCAAATCGGCTGGGCGTTCCAGAGCGGCTCGAGGAAGTCTCTCAGCCCGTCATTGTTTGACGCGCACCTCTCTTCCCCGCAGCAACTAAACGCAAGGCATTGTGGGCCATCACCTTCAACCCCAGTGACGCGCTGACATCACAAGCGTACCGCCATCTTTGGATTCTTCGAATTTCATCGGAGTACAGAGAAATTCTCCAGACATCACAAATTTTGCCTATTTGTGCGTTTTACTCACAGTTCGAGTGAGCAGTTACTAAACGACAATTTGAAGGTATTAAATACACATCTATTTTGTTTACATATTTATGGAATCCATATCATAAATTTTATTTTTAGAAAAGGAAAAATGTCGAACATTGCTGCCCCCCCTCATTTTTTACAAACAGCAGGAGATCCCAACATCGAATGGGACTTGTGGTTTCCTATGTTCATGGCTTATGTAGATGTCCTGGAAAAAGAAGGGTGTTCTGCTAAACGCAAACTAGCTCTATTGCGACATTGTTTGGGAGGGGCAGGAATTAAAGAATTTGACAATCTTCCTCCAATTGAAGATGCTGGTGACATTGATGTTTTTGAAAAAGCAACTAGGCAAATGAAAATCCGTTTTGGCAGGAAAATAAACACTGTCATGGAGAGGTTTAAGTTTTACTCTCGCATTCAAAAACAAGATGAGTCCATAGAAGACTATGTTTCGGCACTACGCTCTTTAGCCTGTTATTGCTCATTCGAAACAATTTCCTGTGAACAGGTTCTTAGAGACCAGATCATGATGCGAACAAAGAGCAAGAAAATTCAGGAGAGACTTTGGCTTGGAACAGAAACCACGCTTAATGCGGTTATTATCATAGCCAAGGGTATAGAACAGTCGGAGTTGTTTGTATCAGAAATTAGAGGTGCAAATATCAAAACTTCGGTTCCCGAGCCTGAAGTTTCCTTGGTTAAAAACCAATCCAACTCTAATTTTTCTTCCAAGAACGTTTTGAGGAAAGAAAGCGAAAAAAAACCCAGTGAAGTCAAAACCTACCCAGATAACAGATTTGGCCAAAAGAAAATCATTTCATGCTACCGTTGTGGCAGTCCCAACCATGTTGGCAATTATAAAGGTTGCCCTGCCTGGGATAGAGTTTGTGTGAAGTGTAAACGTAAAGGTCATTTTGGAAATGTTTGTCGTTCAACACAAAGAGTGAATTATATTTCACAAGAAGAAGAGGAAGTTCTCAATAGTTTCAATTGCATCCTTTCTGTGGATGAGGTTGAACTAGATGAATTTCCCTCTTATCCCATTCTGGTTGATGGCATATCCATTGAGCTAATGATGGATTCGTGTTCACGATACTCCATCATTGGGTTAGATTTGTTTAAAAATTTCTGGGACAATAGGGAACTTTGTGTTCCGGACATTCATCCGGGAGGTTACTCAGGCAAGAAAATAGAATTGGAAGGGTACTTCTGGGCCAAACTTCAAGTTAAAAATCGTGTCACCAATGGGAAAGTGTATGTAGCCACTAAAGGAGTAGCTATTTTAGGATGGCCACACCAACGTGAATTAGGCATCAAACTAGATCCTAATGCCAACCCTCCTGTGTGTTTTATTGAGCCTGAGGTAAACTTACTTTCTGATATGAATAATTCTTGTTTCATAGGCAATGTTAAAAATAAGTTTCCAAATGTCTTTAAAGATACCCTTGGCAAGTACACAGATTTCAAACATAGAATTATCCTCAATGAGAATGCAGTGCCAGTTAGACACAGGGTAAGGAATGTCCCGTTAGCTTACAGGGACAAGCTCAAAGGAATTTTGGATGATCTTGTTTTAAAGCATATCATCGAACCTATTGAGTCTTCTCCTTGGGTTTCCCCCGTTGTACTATCCCTCAAGAGTTCTGGAGATCTCCGTCTCTGTGTGGACCTTCGTAGCCTGAACCAGGAAATATGGGTTGATAAACATCCCTTACCGAATATTCATGAATTGATTTCATCCTTGTCTGGTGCCACTGTGTTCTCTACGATAGACTTGGCGAGTGCATATCACCAAGTAGAGCTCCATGAAGATTCCAGGAAATTGACAGCATTTGTGACTCCAGAGGGTATGTTTCAATACTTGAGGATGCCCTTTGGACTGGCCAGTGCTGCTTCCGTCTTTCAAAGACTCATGCGAGATGTACTAAAGAACTGCAGTGGTGCAGTGGCTTTCCAAGATGATATTTTGATTTTTGGAAAAGATTGTGAAGAACATGATTTGAACTTGTATTCTGTTCTTAATTGTATTCAAAAGAAAGGTTTAACCTTAAAGTTTTCAAAATGTAAATTTAGGCAGTCTAAAGTCGAATACTTAGGTCATGAAATTTCAGAGAGCGGTATTAAGCCCAAACTCAGCCATGTTAAAAGTATTCTGTCTGCTCCTATCCCTACTTCCAAGGAACAGTTACTATCCTTTCTAGGTCTTACAGAATTTTATGGGAAATTTGTTCAGAATTACTCCACGTTAGTACACCCTTTACGCTCCTTACTCAAGAAACAAGCAAAATTTGAATGGGGAAAAGACCAGCAGGAGTCTTTTGATACTCTTAAAAGGAAAATTGTATGTGCTCCTTTTCTCAAACCTTATTCAGTTAATAAGGAATGTATACTTTGTGTGGATGCCAGTAATGTGGGCCTAGGCGCAGTTTTAATGCAAAAAGATAATTCAGGTGAATATGTTGTCTCCTATGCTTCAAGGTCTCTTCGTGGTTCTGAAGTCAATTATTCCACGATAGAGAGGGAGTTACTTGCATGTACCTGGGCCACCCAACATTTCCGTCAGTTTATTTGGGGTACCAGATTTTCACTAAGGACTGACCACAAGCCTCTGGTCACTATGCTATCGGCTGGAGGTGGAAGGACACTTACTGCTCGTTTAGCGAGGCTTGCCGCAAAGTTGCAGGAATATCGATGTGTTGTCACCTATGTTCCGGGTCGCCTTAATGTCCATGCAGATTGCATGTCTCGTTTTCCCGTTAAGGATAGTCCAGTTGTGGATCATTCTGAAGAGTGCGATGTGGCTTTTACCATGTGTGATATTAACATCATTGGTAATGACAATCAATCCAAACTGATTTCTCAGGCTGCTTGGACTAAAGCTTGGGATCAGGATGATGTTATCAAGGATGTAAGGTTGTTTTTAAACAAAGGTTGGCCTGAAGAGAGGAAACTTAGTGGTGAACTAGCTTCTTTCTTTAAGGTGAAGGATGAGTTGATGGATGATGGTGCTATGATTTTTAGGGATGATAAAATCATTCCTCCCTTGGGCATACGAAATACGATTTGTGATCTGGCTCATGAAGGTCATTTAGGGATGTCTTCCACAAAGAGAAGGATCAGAGAATGTTATTGGTGGCCTAGTATGGACAGCATGATTGATAAATGGGTAAGAAATTGTTCACCTTGTTCTTTGAGTGATAAATCCGTGAAACCCATTTCTGTGAGTCCTACTCCTGTTGAGTTTGTTCAAGGTCCGTGGCGCAAACTTGGTGTAGACATCATTGGCCCCTTTAGTTATCAGTCGGGCAAAGAGATGTTTGCCATTGTTCTGGTGGATTATTTCTCCAAGTGGCCGGAATTGAAAATTGTGGAGAAGGTAAGTTCTGATATTGTTGTCGACTTCCTTAATGAAGTTTTTTCCAGAGAAGGTCTGCCTGAAGAACTTGTTACTGATAATGGTCCACAATTTGTTAGCGAAAATTTTTCATCATTCCTCTCCAGTTGTGGTATCAAACATAAAAGAGTTTCCAACTATTTTCCTCAAGCCAACGGACAAGTGGAACGTTTTAATAGAGTAATTAAAGAATCTTGTCAGTTGGCTTTGCGTAGTGGTTTGAAGTGGAGGAAAGCCCTCCAAGCAACCTTATTGACATATCGTTTTTCCCCCAATACTGTGACTGGATTGTCACCTTTTGAAATGTTGCGCTGTAGAAAACCTGGTTCGAAGCTTATGCCTTGGTGGTTGCGTACTGAAAAAGGTGACTATCTAGAATTTGATTTGAAGGCTGTCAGAGAGAGAGTCAATAAATACCAGGCTAAGGTGTCTCGTGTCCCAGCACGTAATATGGGTTTACCCAAATTGAGTGTTGGTGACTTCGTGAGAGTGAAATTTGGTGGACAAGTCCGTAAAGGTTCCCCTAGATGGTCAGGTCCCCTCCGAATTATTGAACTCTTCAGCAAAGATGTTAGGGTGGAAGATGGGAAAATCTGGAATTTGAGACGCATATCTGTGTGTAGATATGATGACCTGAGAAACTTCTCTGAACATAGGTCCACTGATTCCAACTCTTCCTCTTCACATTCTAGCGTTTCTCCTTCTAACGACTCACATATTGTGAATGACAGTTCTGAGCTTTGTGGTACTCATGAAGCCTTTGATCATTTGTCTTTGAATAAGAATGTTAATGTTGACAATATTACCAATGATGATATCCTCAATGATTCTACTTTTTGTGAAGAAGCAACCAAGAATGTTTTTCCTGTGAATGTTGATCAGGATATTGTTGCAGACAACTTAGTTAATATGGACCTTTCTGATTGTGATCTTCCTGACTGTGATCAAAGACCAACTGGTTCACGTTGTAGTTCACGTGTCAGATGTTTTCCTATGAAATTTAAAGATTATGTTCGGTTCTAATTTTTTTTTCTTTTTCTTTTTCTTTTCTCCCTGTTTTTTTTGTTGTTTTTTTTGTTGTATTTTTCTTTTGTTTAGGTTTTTTTTTTTTTAAGGGGGGGAGGTGTGTGGTATTCCATGACATGTCATGTAGAACCTATGATGTCAGTAGAATCTTTGTATGTGTTCTGAGCATTAATTCTAGGCGGCTGTTGGAAGAAGACGTACCTCTTCCTGTGGATGTTAAGCTGTTCTGCCATCCATTAAACCTACATGCTGGAACCCATCTACTCTCATGTGTTGATTTATGAGAGAGCGCAAACTGATCTAAATGTATGAGTGCATCACACTTACCTGTAGTAAGCACAAATCATGAGGAGAAATGCCATGAGTGCTAATAGTATCTGAAATTATATTCTAAATGTATAGCTAATGTAGAGATTTAAGTAGAAGTGGAACTAATACAGAAATGTGTGACACTATATGATTTTATTAGACGTGATTATTTTTGAATCTATGTCGTGTAGCTGTTAAAATGTAAGATGGTCTGTGGTTAAACGCAGAATGTGGTAGGCCTCAGGGCCAGAGCTGGAGCTAAAAGGGAAGGTGTTTCTTTTCACGACACAGATTGTATTAATGTTTTGGTCATCGCATTAAATGGGCCATGAATTATGAAATGTTTATTGAATAATAGAATAAGAGTATTAACATGCTTTAATTAAATGAAGAAGTTGAATGCTATAATCATAATGAGAAATATTGTAGGCCTGAAATGTTTTAACGTTGATTTACACGTACATGTCTGGGCTGAGAAATGTTGCAAGCCTTTTTAGAAGTCTATGAGAGTTGGGTTCTTGGCGGCAGATATCTGTCTGCAACAGGAAAGGGGGGATCCAATTATAAATGAATGAATAGAGGTCTGTTCAGTAGACGGCCCAGACATGGAGGAGGGTTCTGGAATGTTTAAGGGGTATCAGCGGGCCGGAGAAGAGCCTGAGAAGCAAGGTCAACTCTAACGTTTGAGGCCCAATACAAAGCATCATGGAAAAAGCCTGAAGCTACACCACGTGAGAGGCGTTTCGCAAGGGGCGTCTCAAATGTTGTTGACTGTTTTGTATTAGGGACAGCACCCCTGGGTGGAGTTAGAGCAGATACCTGAGGACCCTTTAGAGAGCGGATGGGTAGGCAGAGAGGGGTCATGACTGGAGAACTATAGGTTTTCACCAAGAGACTTAGAGTGGGTGACTTCCCTTGGGGGTCATTCACTGCTGACACCTTTGTTAGGTTGGGATTTGGTTAAGTAGGGATACCATCTAGAGCAGGGTAGGGACAGCCTAACCTTTGCGTTTTCCTCCAACCTAAATGAAGGAGAGATATGCGTCTATGCTGATAGCTTTATTATTCTTAGAACTTGTGTTAGTGATTTCCGTTGCTCGTCTGAGGGCTTTCCGAGAGCACATGTATGTAATTGGACCTGTGTATCTCGTGAATCTCATTCTGAGATGTCTGTATTTGCAGCTTATCATTTCCTTACAATAAACTTTTGAAACCTAGAAGTTGTCCGTGATCTTTGAGAGCAGAGTCCTTTATTGGGTGAACTAACTTGGAAATGGATGTACCTTGTACCTTAATGACAGGCAATAAAGGTTCAGTCGACCAGATCGAGGTTTAGATCAATCGTGCTAAGGTATCGATCAAAATCTCGCCCTTTCAGTTGGTAGCTATAGAGGATGGTTGCCTTCTTGAGGACGGTAACCTAGGCCAGGTTAGCTTACCCCAAGGCCCTTAGAATTCGATGATTGGAAGAACAGCCCGCTGAAGAAGATCCGGATGACGTGAGACAGAAAAAGCAGCAGTATCGGTCGAGAGTGAGTATAAAGGGTTATGCGTGTTAGATTGCGGTGTTTTGTATTGTATCTATGTTGTAATGTTTGGCGGAGTTGAATGTCTGTAGAGTGACTGTGGAACAGGTTGTGAGCGCGCGCAACCGGTGGAAATCTTAAGTTCAAGAAGAGCTTAAGTGGTTCGGGTGTATCGGACACCCAGAGTAATTGTCAACTAGTGTGAAGGGGGTCATGAGGTACCATTGATCACCCGAAAGACCGAGATAGGGGGAACGTAAGAGTGAGTGCGTGAGTAACGGACGCTGGTCGGAAGTTACTGTGTGTGTAAGCAACCTATCAGAGAGACGATAGACATCTCGTCAGTTGTGTTGACAATTACAGATAGACTGTGGACGTACAGTCGAGAGAAGTGACCGCTTGGTCGGAAGTAGTCATTTTTCGGTGTATGAATGGGACGCATGCATAACCGGGAGACGAGTTGAGAAAGGAGGGGTGCTGCTGCGAAGCGGAGAAAAGTGACGTCAGAAAGTGTCGCGACGTGATTGGCCGCACGGAGAAAGACCGCGCTGCGATAGGCCAAGCTAGCAAAGCCGCGACAGGATTGGTGGATTGTCATCAGGAAGTGAACAGAGTAGCGAGGCTGGATTTTGTGTGCATAATTATGAAGTGTTTTAAATGGCTGAAAGCGGTGTTTAAGAAAGAGAAGCGGGGATCGTATGAAGGGGAAGAAGCCCCGCCGGAGGGTACGCCAGCTCGTTATATGGCAGTGAATGTTGGGCTGCATACGATCCTTTGGATATCAGAGTGGAGTAAGATTACTGAAGGAAATGAGGAACTGACGTTCCCGAAGTACGGGACGTTCAGATTAGAGGTGTTACATCGATTGAAATCAGTCATGACCTCAAAGAGACCCTTGCCTAGACCAACCCAGTTTGAAGCTCTAGATGCATGGATTAGGGCAGCGCATGAAAAGAATATGAACAGACGACAAGAAAGGGTGAAACGATCGGTAAGGGCAGTGCAGGATGCCAGGTGGGATGCGGATGCTAAAAGATGGAGAGTGCATAACATGGAAGTAAATAAACTGTACCCAGTGTTAGAGGCGCCAGTAAATAAAAGTCCCCTAGAAGAAGATGAAGAGAGCGAAACAGAGGACAGCCTGATAAACAGATTATTGACAGACAGGCCACCCCCGTATAATAGAGCAGGGGGAGAGGTCGAGAATACAGAAGGAGAAAAGGGGGGCATTGCAGGAGAGCATAGACCGCTTCCCAGTTCAGAGTGGGATCCTGAGCCAAAGAAAGAGCTGTCCCAGCCTAGTCAGGTGCAACAGGTAGTCGGTAGGTTTGTGGTCCAAAGAGCGCCGGAAACGGAGAGCGCCACATCCTACCCATTACCAGATGCACTACAGGTACCTGTTACCATAGGTCCTATAATATCGATATATGACCAAGAAAGAGCAAGAGGGGAAGAACGGAAACGGAAAGACAGAGAAAGAGCAGAGGAGGCAAGGAGGAACGATACCACTAATTCCCCAAGTCAGATGCCGATACCCAGAGAGTGGAGCACCCCGATGCACACAGCAGGGGACCCAGGAGGAGATCCTGGGGGCCCTAGATGGCCAATGGATCTGAGGGGATCTGGACGAAAATCCTTTCAAGAGCTAAATGAGTACATGAAGCAGTGGGATGAGGCAGTGAAGGCTCAAAAGTGCATCATAGCTGCGGAAGCTGAAAGGGAAAGTCAGGACAGCCGAGCTCGGACTCACTGCGGGGCTGGGGAGAGCAGCCCGGAGTGGGACTGTAGAGAGAGAGAGAGTAGGGGAGTCACCCATTGGGCCCGGAGTGGAGATAGAACAGATCTGGAAAACGGGGGCCCCGAGAGAGGAGGGGTGGCGCGCCCAATACTCAGTGAAGGGGAGAGGAGAGCACAAGAGTACAGAAACAGCTTTAAGTGTCCACACTGTGTGCCTGGCACCAGAGAGCTGAATGGGAGTTGTGAGAGGTCGCACCATAGACCCTGTGATGACGGAAATGAGCGCAGCCCAGGGAATATGGGGAACCAGGAAGGATCGTATCGGATACTTAGCGATACGAGGCAAAGGGAGAGTAGCGACCAGAGGGAAAATAACAGAGAGGTGTACGGTGAGAGGAGAGAAGAAGAAGAGAATGGGCAGAGCCAGAGTAGGGGTAACAGGCCCGTGTTCCATCACCTTCCAAGATCGGATGGCCGAGCATGGGACCTGGAGAGATGGGAGCAAGGGAGGGCACCCATTAACTCTCCCGAGCCCAAACGCAGAGCTCGAAGTTGGGATGGTAGGGAGACCAGTGAGCCCCCTTCGAAAGACATATTGCGAGCTGAGATAAAAGCCAAGAGACTTGATGTCTCCAGCTTAAGGTCAGATCTGGATGACATGGTAGATGGTACCCTGCCTTTAGAAAGAATGGAAATGTATGAACAGGATGAAATACTGTATATGGCAAAGGACATCACTCGAAAGGCGAGAGCAGTCCATGAGAAGTTAGTCGAACTAGCAGGCAAATATATGGTGGATCTGTCAAGAACCAAAGCATTACAGGGTAACCACAGGCTACATTACACAGATCGAGACCTAGATGAGAGGAGAACGATTGGGCTGAAAACGCACATAAGGGAACTGATTACTGGAATAAGGACATGGAGAGCACTAGATAAGTGGGAAGAGAGGTGGTCCAAGAAAGGGACCGGCAGGAGAAGCATGATTGGTATGACACCAGGACAGCAGGGAATAGAAGCTTACCCTTTGCGTGAAGTCGCAAATGGGAACTATGTACATGTCCCTTGGAGTAGGGGAGATTTAGCTGCTTTCACCACCTCCTTCCCCAAACTACGGGAAAACCCTGTGGAGTGGTACAAGCAAGTCGAGAGGTTTGTAAAAATCTCAAAGGTCCTATGGATAGATCTGAACACGCTATTTGACATTGTAGTACCAGGCGATCTGTGGACAGCATGCAAGGTTAGCGCTGAGTGGCCCACAACGGAGCCAGAGAGAGATGCTAAAACTAATGGGCCGTCCGAGATTGTGATGGCAAAATTCGAGAGAGTGATGACTTGGCTGAAAGAGAAGGTGCCAATGCAAGATATAGATTGGGTCAGAATAGACCGAACGAGACAGGAACCCAAAGAGACAGTTCACGAATATTACGAGAGATTGCTGAAGGCGTTTAAACAGTATAGCGGCTTGGATGTAATGGATCCAAAAGACATAGGGCAATTTGTGTCCAAGTTCGTCCTGGGACTGAGACCGGATATTAGTTTAATGATTCAGCAACACTCGATTTGTTGGCAAACTAAACCTCTAGACGAAATACTGAGATATGCCAGGTACTGCTGTGATGAGATAGACTCTAAGGCTAGGAAACTAAAAGAAAAATTGATGGTGGTACAGATGCAGGCAGCAGGGAAGGGGGGACAACAGCAACAGCAGCAGGGAACAGGTACAGGAGGAAAGAAGCAGTACAGTCAGAACAAGGGCAATGAGGAGAGTTCCACCTTTAGACCCAGGATAGATATAGCTGCCTTAAAGAAAACGACTAGGTGCCACCAGTGTAACGAGCTGGGGCATTGGAAACGCGAGTGCCCCTACAATGTAGAGATAGGAGAGCAAGAGATAGAGGAGGAAGAGGTTCAGAGCGCGCCTACAAGAGGGGTAACGCCATACCAAGGAAAGGTGCTCAAAGGGGGGGGGGCTCCTCCCCGAGCCCAGTTCCCGCAACCTCCTCGAGTAGGGAGTATGGGTAAGACATATAGACAAATGCCCCTGTTTGTGGAAGGGGAAGAGTGCTATTATGTGGACCCATTAACCGGACAGAGAGTGGAAAGAGAAGACTGCACCCTCGGGGCAGCCTTGGAGGTGGACCAGAGGGGACCCTATGTTGAAGCAGAAGTAGCAGGGTGCCCTACGACATTTCTGGTGGACACAGGAGCCACTAGATCCACGATCAGATCAGCTGCAGTTCCAGACCTGCCCATGTCTGGAGAGACCATACAAGTGGTAGGGGTCGCAAACAGGAGAATAACCAGCCAATTGACAGAACCGGTACAGGTGAAAATAGGGAAGTACAGCGATGAGCACCAGTTTGTGGTTTGCGATTCAAGCCCTGTGTGTCTGCTAGGAAGAGACCTGTTGTGTAAATTGAATTGTACTATATATTGTACACCTCAGGGAGTGGAGGTATTGACCAATGATGATGACGCAGATTTCAAAGTTGCAAACTCAAGAATATGCGTGGAGCTGTACCCTACTTTGACAGTAGATGAGCTCCCCTGGGACTTGAGAGAGACAGTGGCATCAGAAGTATGGGATTTCACTGGGGAAGAGATTGGATTGGTCAAAGGGGTGGACCCAGTGAAAATTGTAGTGAAACCGCATGCTGAGTTCCCAAGAACACCCCAATATAAATTGACTCCAGAAACGATTGCAGGCATAAAACCCGTGATCGAGTCCATGATTAAACAGGGAATACTGAAAGAAATCGTGGGTAGTCCATGCAACTCCCCGATTATGGGTCTGCAGAAACCAAATGGGAAGTTTCGGATAGTGCAGGACCTTCGAAAGATTAATAACATAGTCGTTTCGTGTTGTCCGGTGGTACCGAATCCATCAGTGATACTGTTTCAGATTCCATTCCAAGCAGAGTGGTTCACTGTGATCGATCTTTGCCAGGCTTTCTTTTCGATCCCTCTGGACGAGGAAAGCCATTTTCTTTTCGCATTTAAGCTGGAAAATCGCGTCCTAACATGGTGTCGTATCCCTCAGGGGTATACAGAGAGTCCATCGATCTTTAACCAGCTGTTGAAGAAAAATCTTGAAAGTCTAGTGCTGCCCCAGAAGTCAGTTCTGGTCCAGTACATAGACGACCTCCTCGTGGCGTCAGAAACAGAAGAAGCGTGCAGGGAGGACTCCATTGCTTTGTTAAATCACCTAGCTGCCAATGGGCACAAGGTGTCCCCGGGAAAATTGCAGTACTGCCTGACAGAAGTGCAGTACTTGGGACACAGAATAGAGAAAGGCAAACGAAAAGTGTCACCAGACAGGATAGAGGCGATCATGAAAATGAATGCGCCTAAGACACAGAGAGAGGTTAGGATGTTCCTAGGGATGGTGGGTTATTGCCGACAGTGGATCGCGAACTTTTCACTGAAAGCAAAACCCTTGCAAAAACTGACGCACAAGGAGGTGAGTGATCCGGTACCATGGGACAAAGACTGTTTGATGGCATTCTTACAGCTGCGAGAGGACCTGTGTCGTGCTCCGGCATTGGGAATGCCTGATTACAATAAACAATTCTTTCTTTACTGTTGTGAGAGAGAAGGTTGTGCGTTGTCTGTGTTGGTCCAAATCCATGGGAATGCCCGTAGACCAGTTGCTTATTTCTCGGCTACTTTAGACCCAGTAGCCGCAGCGTTGCCCGGATGTCTCAAATCCGTTGCTGCAACGGGTGTCAGCATTGAGAGATGTGAAAATATCGTCATGGGGCACCCGTTAGAGGTGTGCGTGCCCCATTCTGTTGAACTGTTGATGACCAGGACCAAAACACAGCATCTGACCAACAGCAGGCTCACGCGCTATGAGCAAGTTATTCTTGCTGCAGAGAACGTGACCCTCAAAAGATGCTCTGTTTTGAACCCTGCCACCTTGATGCCACTTCCAAATGATATCGATGATGATGATGAATGTACAGACCATGACTGTCTCGATGTGACTGAACTATGCACCAAACCCAGACCCGACATCGTAGATGAGCCACTGACTGACCCAGATGAAATTTTCTTTGTCGATGGCTCATGTGTAAGAGACGAAGTTGGGCAGTTGAGAGCGGCTTACGCTGTTTGTACAATTGCTGGAGTTGTGGAAGCTGGGTGCCTGGAAGGAGTACACTCCGCTCAGGTAGCCGAGATTATTGCCCTGACACGTGCTTGCTTAGCAAGCAATCAAATTCGAGTCACCATATACACCGACAGCCAATATGGTTATGGGGTAGTTCATGATTACGGGCAGTTATGGTCTCAAAGAGGGTTCATGACCTCTTCAGGCTCTCCCATTCGCAATGGAGAGTTTGTGCGCCTGTTGTTAGAAGCATTGCAATGCCCAGCAGGTATCGCAGTTGTAAAGTGCACCGCACATACCAGAAATGAGGACTTCGTTTCGAAAGGCAATAGATATGCAGATGAAGTTGCACGGTATTGCGCGGAACAAGGGTACTCTTTCACAGAGGTGGATGTGGGTGGAATAAATGTAAGAACTGAATTAGCCATGATACTGGAAACTGTTGATACTTGGGATGAACTGTCAACCATGCAAGAAAATGCTCCTGATTCTGAAAAAGAAACATGGGAAAAGGCAGGATGTGTAAGGGGTGAGACCCATTTTTGGGTCTCAGCAGACGGCAGAGCAGTGTTGCCCAATGAGATGGTGAGTCCAATGGCTAGACTCATACATGGTCCCGTACACTTAGGGAGAGATGCTATGCTGAGAGTGTTTAGACAGACTTGGTACAATCCTAAGTTTAGAATAGCAGCAGAAGCAGTGTGCCAGCGTTGTGTGACCTGTCAGCAGCTGAACGTAGGAAAAAGAACACCAGTTGCACTAAGTCACATAGGAAGGTCTGGAGGTCCATTCAATCGAATGCAGATAGATTTCATTGAAATGCCAAGGTGCAACCGCCTCCGCTATGTCCTGGTGGTTGTTTGTGTGTTCTCCAGATGGGTTGAGGCATACCCTACACGTAGGTGCGACACCCTCACAGTGGCCAAGTTACTGCTTAGAGAACTCATTCCTCGCTTCGGGGTGCCGGCCTTTTTGGAATCAGATAGGGGAACACATTTTAACAGCGAGCTTGTGAAGATGATTTGTGTTGCGCTAAATATTGACCAGAAGTTGCATTGCAGTTACCGACCAGAAGCCTCAGGGATTGTGGAGCAGATCAATGGCACGATCAAGAGCAGGATAGCAAAAGTGTGCTCCTCAACGACCCTGAGTTGGCCTGATGCCCTGCCATTGGTTCTCATGAGCCTTCGTAGTACCCCAGACAGAAGAACAGGGTTGTCACCACATGAGGTGTTAATGGGGAGAGCAATGAGGCTGCCATCTATCCCAGCTACTGCACTGTTAAATATCACAGATGATATGATCCTGGACTATTGTAAGGGGCTGTCTGACGCCATGCGTTCTGTGTCCCTTCAGGTGCAGGCTGCCGAGGTTCCAGCGTGCCAGGGCCCGTGCCATGACCTGTACCCTGGGGACTGGGTCCTGGTGAAGAAACATGTGAGAAGAAACTGCTTGGATATTCGTTGGCGTGGGCCCTTCCAGGTCATCCTGATCACGAACACAGCTGTAAAGGTGGGAGGCCTGCCCAATTGGATCCACGCGTCACATACGCGAAGGGTTCCAGCACCTCTGGAAACAGCTCCTCTCTCGGATAGACGTCCAGCTGAGGACCGAGAAGCCATAGAGGGGGCTAGCCAAGCTGTAGAGGTGCCAGCGGAAGCAGGGGACGAGTCTGACCAAGCTGAGGACGGTCAGTACAACAGTGAAACGGAAGACGCTACAGAAGGAGAAAGTAGCTGGGAGTACGAGTCAGACCCTGACAGGTCTGAGAGAGAGCGAGAACAGACAAGAAGAAGAAGGAGTAGAAGGGCACGTGGAGAAGCAAATTGGCCGCAAAGAAGGAGCTCGAGCCTGAGGTCAACTTCAGAAGTAACCCTTCCTCCAATATCAGAAGACTCAGATCCGGAAGAAGGTGCTCAGGGCGCTGAAGCACCAGACCGAAGAAGGTCAAGAAGAGTGCGTGTACCTAACAGAAGATACTCCACACCTGAGTGGACATATCTGGCGACAAATGTCTGTGAAACCGGAGACAGGGAGGATCCGAGCGGTGGTGGTGTCCAGTTCTGAGCCCATTATCACCGTGGAAATACGACTGTTGGTACCCGGTGTCGAACAAGAAAGGTCACTAACATTCATGCTCCCCAGACCTCCCCGCCTCAGCAAGTTAAAACACATGTTTCTTACAGAATTGCAATTCCCCGACTTTGGTACAACGATAACAGCACATGAAGAGCACAATCTTCGTTTGGAAATACTGAACTATGCTATTGAAGCTGCAACCACAAATCTGATAGTAGACTGTTAAAGGACTTTGTAAATAAAGCAAGCAGAAAAAAGAAGATTACCTAGCGCCCAGGAAGCAGAGAATTTTAGGGAACTTCCCTTGAGTTGATGGAGAAGGGCTAGGGTTGTCTTTTTGAACTGTTAAAGGACTTTTGCGAAGAAGGCTGTCAGCCTCCAGTTGTGTGGACTCTAAAGACAAAGGGATTGAAAAGAGACTGTAAAGGAACGAGAGGAAAAGAACTTTTTGCTAAAGATAAGAGAGAGCCATATAGTCTGACGAAATGGAGGCCGGCACCCCGAACCGCAGAGCTAAATGTATAATAGGTACACTAATAGTAGGAGTAATAATATTAATAGCTTTAGTGGTAACAATTTCTTATGTAAAGGGACATGAGGAAGAGGCAAAGGTAACTGATGTGAAATCTGTAGAAACGCTTACACCTACTGTTGCTGGTGAGAAAAGGGAAAACACTCAAGAGAAAGCGTTATTGGCTGCAGAAGCCCGCAGGTTACACGTAGACGAGTCCCAAGGAGACTTTAGGTCAAATGCTTATGCTAAACTCTTATATGAATACGTGGATGCCATGGAGGTTAAGGATTGCTACGTCTGCATGCAGTTGCCGGCGTCTGTAGATGAAGGAATTCGCTATCATCACCTCCCGCTGACATATGGCATTACATGTAGCTTATTGCTTAGTATATTTTATGAGAGAGATAGTTTTGAATACTATTTCTCTAATTATGATTCAGTGTTGCCAGAAGTCCCAAATTATAAGCAGATGAACAAATGGGATTACTGGAAGAGTGAAGACAGATTGGCCAAGTTCTTCATTCCTTGGATTACCTTAGATACTTCACATGCCCGTAGAAATAACCTGACATGCAAGGTGTCAGAAGTCGAGAAGAAGTTCATAGGGCAGGTGGATGATCGTTACAGGAGACAAAAGATTTTGAAAAAATCAGGACAAGGGAAAACAGATTGGACCGAGGAAGAGAAGTCACATCAGAGAAAGGGTAGTAGTGGTCCAATAGCTTTAGATAAAGCGCAGAGAGGAAAGCTATGTCTTCACAGAGCCAAAACGTATTATGAAAATGTATACGTTGGAGAAGTTGACTGTGAACATGCTTTTAATTTAGAGTACTACACTAAGGATTTCCTGAAGGGAATGCAAGTGATTCCAAATGTGTATTTTGTATGTGGAAGAAATGCTTACGTGAGACTACCTGACAACTGGTATGGATCATGTTACCTAGCAATTGTCTTCCCCAAAATATATCATGCACAAGACTTAGTGATCATTGAGGGCAAGACATCATCGAGGGGAAAGAGAGATATAGGCGATGCAGAAATGGTTGGAGATGTCTTTGGAGCTATGTTCCCTCTTTTGGGAGTAATCCTTAATGATGTTAAAATTAGACGACTGGCAACAGTTGTCGACAGGTTGTCTGCCAGCACTGCTCAGTCCTTAATGCTGGTAGAAGGAGAGATGCAATCGATAAGGGCTATGGTTCTTCAAAATCGTCTTGCATTAGATGTCCTACTAGCAAAAGAGGGCGGAGTCTGTAAGGCTTTGAAGGTCCAGGAATGTTGCACTTACATTCCAGACAATTCAAAACCCCTTGAGAAGGTTATTAGGAACATAACTGATATTCACAAGGAGATCGAAGACTTGAGTAGAGAAAATGTTTGGGAAAAGGTGGGCCACGGAATGAGTACAGTTGGAGGGTGGTTTTCCACCTTAGGCAAAAGCTTTGTTTGGTATATTCTAAAGCCTATCATCATAATATTGATCTGTGGGATTATATTGTGGGGATTGGTGAGGGTATTCAAATGGTACAGAGCAAGAAGGTCAGAAAGGGCCCAAAGAGAACAGCTGCAGAGATTGGCTGCCATACAAGATAATCAGTACAGGAGTCTGAGGGCTCTGGAAGCGCAGAGAATGCCAGCAATAACTGCAGTTTAAATGTTAGTGATGACCCCGAGAGGTCATCAAAGGGGGGAACTGAGAGAGCGCAAACTGATCTAAATGTATGAGTGCATCACACTTACCTGTAGTAAGCACAAATCATGAGGAGAAATGCCATGAGTGCTAATAGTATCTGAAATTATATTCTAAATGTATAGCTAATGTAGAGATTTAAGTAGAAGTGGAACTAATACAGAAATGTGTGACACTATATGATTTTATTAGACGTGATTATTTTTGAATCTATGTCGTGTAGCTGTTAAAATGTAAGATGGTCTGTGGTTAAACGCAGAATGTGGTAGGCCTCAGGGCCAGAGCTGGAGCTAAAAGGGAAGGTGTTTCTTTTCACGACACAGATTGTATTAATGTTTTGGTCATCGCATTAAATGGGCCATGAATTATGAAATGTTTATTGAATAATAGAATAAGAGTATTAACATGCTTTAATTAAATGAAGAAGTTGAATGCTATAATCATAATGAGAAATATTGTAGGCCTGAAATGTTTTAACGTTGATTTACACGTACATGTCTGGGCTGAGAAATGTTGCAAGCCTTTTTAGAAGTCTATGAGAGTTGGGTTCTTGGCGGCAGATATCTGTCTGCAACAGGAAAGGGGGGATCCAATTATAAATGAATGAATAGAGGTCTGTTCAGTAGACGGCCCAGACATGGAGGAGGGTTCTGGAATGTTTAAGGGGTATCAGCGGGCCGGAGAAGAGCCTGAGAAGCAAGGTCAACTCTAACGTTTGAGGCCCAATACAAAGCATCATGGAAAAAGCCTGAAGCTACACCACGTGAGAGGCGTTTCGCAAGGGGCGTCTCAAATGTTGTTGACTGTTTTGTATTAGGGACAGCACCCCTGGGTGGAGTTAGAGCAGATACCTGAGGACCCTTTAGAGAGCGGATGGGTAGGCAGAGAGGGGCCATGACTGGAGAACTATAGGTTTTCACCAAGAGACTTAGAGTGGGTGACTTCCCTTGGGGGTCATTCACTGCTGACACCTTTGTTAGGTTGGGATTTGGTTAAGTAGGGATACCATCTAGAGCAGGGTAGGGACAGCCTAACCTTTGCGTTTTCCTCCAACCTAAATGAAGGAGAGATATGCGTCTATGCTGATAGCTTTATTATTCTTAGAACTTGTGTTAGTGATTTCCGTTGCTCGTCTGAGGGCTTTCCGAGAGCACATGTATGTAATTGGACCTGTGTATCTCGTGAATCTCATTCTGAGATGTCTGTATTTGCAGCTTATCATTTCCTTACAATAAACTTTTGAAACCTAGAAGTTGTCCGTGATCTTTGAGAGCAGAGTCCTTTATTGGGTGAACTAACTTGGAAATGGATGTACCTTGTACCTTAATGACAGGCAATAAAGGTTCAGTCGACCAGATCGAGGTTTAGATCAATCGTGCTAAGGTATCGATCAAAATCTCGCCCTTTCATTTACAATACATAGCAAAAACCAACAACAACTCGTCTGCCCTCTCCAGAACATCCCATAAAACTGTCATTCTCCATCTCATCACCTCCCATCACCAGAGAACGCGAAGACATAAAAGAAAATTCACAACAATTGAATCAGCCTTAAAATATAACAGTACACGTCCTCTGTCAGTATGAGAGTTCAATCTCAAATCGTATCGTATAATAAAAAAAAATGAAGAGTTCGTTTATTACTTTGTTAAGTAACATGCGAGCAGCGTCCAGCAGCAGAGGGCAAAAAAACACACATTGGAGTTACCTCTAGGGGGGTTAGTCGTTGTCTCAGTACAGCTCCCCGAACTCCTACCACAGCGCGTGCGTGTGTCAACAAGGAAGCTGAACTTTAATCTACTATCGACCTCTGCCCTCGACATAGTCAAGGGACTACAATGGCACTTTACTCACGCTTGAGCCCAAAGGTTGAGTTGGGTATTATTAGGGTCACTCACACGTACCGGATAAGAAGCCTAATTATTTCAGTCACCAAATTAGGCTACCTTGTATATTCCATTGTGAAAAACTGTGACGGCAAATCCGGGACGCATCGTCACCCTACCGCCCCAACGTTGTTGCTCCTTATAGAACACAATAAATAAGTCAATAAAATACCACAATATAAAACCAACTGCAGCTTTATTCCAGGTATTCGCAATACTTACACCACCATTCAAGTTCCAAGGACACTTTCTATGCTTCGTCGTGCAGCTCAGCGTAAACGGCTCACCCACTTTTCGCTTACACCTAATATGGCCCTGGAGTAGACACGGAGAAATTCACCTTATGCTGTCTAGTGGTTGAATCCTCTGTTTGTGATTGGCTACGTCACGTGACAGGAGAAAACGTCATGGTTGAGACTGTAGCACGCGGGCGGAAGCGTAAAGCGCTGATAATAACAAACTGATCCTTAGGTCCGGGCCGTAGGCCTGTCTGTAGACGTTTACCCCCCTTATTCCCCCATGTCATAGTGGATTTAATTTTCAGTCTTTTTTCTGCTTGTTTATTCCTCTCGCTTTGTATTCGTGGTAGGCGTCCCTCGTCCTGTCTAACCTATGAGTGTTTCTTTGGTGGTGATCCGGCTGGAGCTCGCCGCACACTCTCCCTTCCCGGCAGGCTTCCAGTACTGCGCAGGTGAGTGCGCACCCAGAGAAGCGGCCCAAGAAAGGGGACGGACTATAGTATGTTAACTTCATACGAAGAAGATCGTATCTAGGGCTTGGGTTGAGAAGAATGACACATACGTGTTGGAATAAAAGGGAAGGAGCGAGGGAGGTCAGGCCTTTGGGGATTGTACAAGGGTATCGGTTGAGGCTGTTGATGAGGGGCCATAAATGTGAATAGAGTATCAAGACGAGAGAATTTGCGTTTTTTTACGAACCCTAAGCCTCATCAGATAGGGAATGGGCGTAAACCTGGCGAGGGACACTTATACGAATGGGGAAAACTGGATGTAAAGACCCTGGGAAATAGATAGCATAGAATGGCCTAAGTGTAACCACACTGAATGAAATATGTCTGGGGAGATTGCCTACCTGGGTTTACTGAAGAAGGTTTAGGAGGTGAGGCGTGTGTGGGGGCCAGTGCTGAAACTTGGTTACTCCGTAAACTCATAAACTGGGGATCAAAGTGACGAAGGGAACACTAAATCAGTCTGACAGTCAACTTATAAATTAATAAAAAAACTTTGCCACCAAGAAATTGGCCACAAGGACATACGTGATTGCAAATCTGTTCTGGCTTAATTGGCTGGAAATGCGGCATTTTAAAGTATCTTATGGGGTTAAGACCCCTATTGCTGAGCACTTTGCGTGCCTAATAAATCTAAGGAATAATAATGGCAAGTTAGCTCTGGTGGTTAATGCACTTGCTGGAAAGATCTGTTTTGTCTAATCAAAATTTGACTCCTAAAGTAGCATGAAGCGTTGATGTGTCTTCTGTAAAGCACATTGTGTAATATGCAAACAACAGATTTTTATTTAATGTAGATAGGTACATAACCTACCTTACGGTCTTGGCGTGGTGGGAAGCAGCTGTTATTTTAAGTAGCTAGGTACATAACCTACCTGACGGTCTTGGCGTGGTGGGAAGTAGCTGATAGATGATGTCAAAGGGAGGGAACTGGTTGGAATTATTGGAGCCTAAGGATATGTTGACACTGGCAGGAGATGGCAGGAGATAACTTTATGTGAAAGAAGAGAATTGCTGCCTTCATTGCTGTTACATTTGGGGGTTGGAAAGGTGGAGTTAACTTAACAAGATCACAGGAGTCACTTGTCTTTCAAATGCTGCGGCTCTTTTGGGTAAACAAAAAGAATCAGTATCATATTTCCAGAGGGACTTGTAGATTCCGAGTAAGCGGGGACAAGAGGACCAGAGTTAAGTGCCTTGAGACTGTGTAGTGTTCTCACATGATGTTATTTTCTCTACTTCATTTGCCAGTTTGGACATAGTAATGGTGGCAGTATAAAAAGAGCCTTGGTGTGGTCGAGCCTCGGCTGTGAACCATCATAGGAATTTCTTTTATCGAAAAATATCTTCCAAGTTAATGTCCCTACCTTCTCATTCATGGTAGCTATCTGCCTACTACCACTGCTAGCACCTCCAGGGATCCTCCGACCTTTTTACCAACAACCTGTCTAGAGCCCACTACTTATGCCATCTATCAATGTGATTGAAATATATCTTAAGTGGCAAAATACCCCCAGCATGAAATGGTGCCTTTTATTAAAGCAATTTATTTAAGAAAATCTTAAATATGGCCCTGCTAATTACGGGCTTATTTCCCTTAAGGAAACAGAATTAAATGTATTTACTAAGCTTGTCCTTATGAAATCAAAGGTATAGATATTAGAAGATTATTTAATCCTCATAGAGTAACCTAGTTTTCAACAGCATTGTTTCACAATGGATCAGTGTTATGATCTTGGAGCGGTGGCTAGTAGGCTGGTAAAGAAAACAGGTTCCTTGTTTAGTTGTTTTGCTGGTTTTGAAGCTGCTTTCAATTGTGTGGACTGTTTACTCTTATGGTAAATCTGAAATTTTGAAAAATTCCAACAGATTTATTGGCTCTAATTCAAATATTGCACAGTTAAATATGGATTCAGGCCCAACAGGCTAGTAGAATAATAGAGGGGCTTTTCCGTTTTTGCCTGCAAATTGGGACACAAGCCGGTAGCAGAGATGATAACTTTATATACATCAAAATGTTTATCTGTAGCTACCTTTGGGGCCGGAGTATGGGGTTATCATAAGAGCTACCAGATTCAGATTTTAGAAAATAAATAAAAAAAAAAAGATTATTAATGATTCCTAGTAGCTTACCAACGTTATTTTTCCCTTCTGAGGTGGGCCTGGAATATATGAAAGATAGGATAAATATTGGCTCACTCATCCTATGGGGAAAAATCAGTCCTCAGAAGACCTACTATTCTCTAGGAGTATACTTAGGGACTGTATGAACTTGGACAATGCAATGTCACTCCCTTGGCTATCATATGTTAAGAATACCTTCTGTAAGATTAGTTTAGAAGAATATTATAACCCAGAAATTATGCAGAACAACTGGAAAATGGTTATTAAAAATGCAATCCTTATTGAAACAAGTATGTCCAATCAGGATCGGGGAATGGGGGATGGCGGGATGCTAAATTATCAGCAATTTTACCTGTCTTTTACTTTGCATGTACAATCACGATTTATGATGACTAGACTAAGACTTGGCACATTGCACATTTTAGCGGCCTATCCCAAACAGGTTTGTTGGTGTGAGAGACTGAACCCCTGTCCTTGCAATAATTTGGCCAAACAGAGCACAATGCACTTTATGTTGTTCTGTTCATTGTATGTAGTCCCTAGAGCACGCTTTATAAAGTCCTTACTGAAAGCCATCCGGCCTTGTTCTTATATGGAGGGCTTTGATCATCTGAGATCATTATCTACGGATGCAATCTGCAGTGCAGTGCTCAGCTTTATTAGGATAGCACTTTCAATCCGAGAACGCTATGAACTGTGAAAGGAATAGAGATTTTATATTTATTGTAGGTCCTTTTATGAATTAATTAAATGTATAAACTGTGCTGTCGAAGGTTTGGATAATTCTAGAACTGATTGAGTTTTGCTGGTATATTAATAGTGATTGAAGAGAATATGTTCATCCTTAGAAATGTTTTTAAATGTATTTTTATATTTTGTATATATACAAACTTTTATGATTCACAAGAATTAAATATAATTATTTGAACTGAACCGATTCAGGTGAAGCTTCTAGTTAGTGGTCTCTTATCAAAGAAATTGTATGCATGGAACAGCCAATACCAACCTCCCTTCTTTTGTTAATTGATGATCTTCTTGCAACCATTGATAAATCCAGTTGTTAGTCACCAAAAGTGAGTAACTTCCTTGTAAGTTCTATGCTCTTTGCTCATGGTTTGAGCCTATTTGATCTAAAATCTACAGCGTAAAATTGATTGCTTCCAGAAATACTGTTTACTAAATAAGTTAGTATTCAACTAAGATTTTGGTATTCACAAAAGGGTATTTATTTGAAAAGTCGGAGCATTGAGGTGGTTAATAATTATCGATACGTGATAATGCTATTTACTATATCACTATCTAGATGGACCATCTAGAATGGCCAAACACTGAAGCTTTTTAGTCCTTATAGGCTTACATACATTTTTTTATGTTATGGTAGACTCTTGATGAGTCTGTTTATTAGAGGTACAATTATCCCAATAATATATGGGGCTGAGGTTGGACTTTTGGATGGAAGGACGGATTATTCCATTTTAGAGGGATTGTTTCTGAAGGGAAAAGTATACTTTCCGCGATCTGGTATGTTGCAGTCTCTTCGATAAGACGTCGATTGGTTCTGTTGGCAAGCTCGGACAGAACAAAGGTGTCTACATTTTGTGATAAATTTGAAAGATTCTGTTTTAAGTTATTATCTAAAATTGTAGTGATACTTTTATTTTTTAATCAAGATTGCTTCTCCAAAGTGCTCATTGGTAGCTTATGAAGCATTGGTGCTGTGGCAGGTTGGTTTGGCAATCGTGGGAAGAAAATGGACCCTAAAGTATTGTATGATTAAAAGTAAAGAGGTGGATACAAATTATTTGGAATCAACAGACTCTGTTTTAACGTGTGTCACTATGGAGAAGGAAGGTATTGCATGTTATTAAGTGCTCTGCCCTGACCCTAAAGTAAGAAAAATGTTGCTTCGATGGAGAATTGGTGTACACACATTCTTATACACAACATGGTCTTGGGCCATATTTGCTCAGTACAAAATATACGATGACTCATATATTTCCTGACGGTGTATGGTTATCATTTGGACGCAGTAATCTTTAACAGCTATTTCTAACATATGATGTTGAATGGCGTAGAGCTGCTATTGTTTTACTAAGTGAACTGCCAGACTTCGATGTGGCAATTGCGTTGGGTAAATACCCAGAATTTGCATTGGAGACTTTTAAAACATGCTTAGTGCTATGTGGAGCCTATCAGACAGCACAGGCTGTCTGGTGGAAACAGACCGATTTTCAGCTTACCAGATCTTACAGTGGGCTTAAAGCCTGCTCCCTGCTATCATTGGCTGTTGTTATTGTCACTTTCATGTACTTGCTTCTTATTTGATGGCTTGCCTTGTCCTTCCTGGAGGATAGCCTCTTTACTTGTGTTCTTCCACTGGTCTCTTATAGGAAACCACATTTTTGTTTTTCCGTAACCTCTCCACCATTACATGTGTTTTCCAGCTGTATCCCTTGTGTGCTTCTTTCCCCTCTCCTGTGTTGCTCTTGTTCGTCCTTGTGCTTTTCCCCCACACCCACTCTCCCTGTTAACTCTTGCTTACCTGTGATGTGTTCTCTCAGTTGTGCTCCCTTCCCTCAATGTGCTGCTTTTACAATCCTTCCCTGCCTGTTCCTCTGTTATCGGGAACATGTTGAATTCGCTGTGAGTGCCACCATATAGCCATACGACCCTCCTGACTCGCTCGGAAGCGGTCGCTCCCCACGCTCCCAAGGCTCCTGGTAACGTAGCGCTTTGTAGCTCATCACCACAGCTGATAATTGGCCTGCGCTTCGCTCGCTCTGCTGGCATTACCATTTGCGCTTTTGTTTGTTTGTTTGCGAGTTCGTAGCACTATAGTGCCATTACATTGCTCTCATCGCCTGCATTGCCATCTGAAGCTGCCTGATTAGCGTGAACCTAGATTCTATCGCAGTGCTCGGTTTGCTTTTAAATTGAATTGTGCCGATTGAGCCTCTGCCCATATCCTGAGACACCACAGTTTGTGCCCCAGTCTCGCCCTGTTTCGCTTTCTCTTTTGCGTCCATTTTGTTGTTGCTGTGCCTCATAGCCCGTCTCTCCACCCCGCTCCCGCCTCCCAGCTGCTCCGCCCTCGCCCCACCCCCCTCCACTACCCACTTATGACAGATGACTTTGCGGGCAGCGTTCACACGCAGCGGTCGCGCCGAAGGTGCGCCAAAGGTAAGCCCGTCTACGCCTGTCCGCGCCTGGACCGCGGCAAGCACATCTCCTTCAATCACACCTCAGCTCTCCACTGGACGGACCACAGCTGCGTTCACTTCAACTACAAAAAGATCACGACCCACAACCCCCCACAACCTATTCCCCGAAGAAACTGGAACAGAATTACTACCGACCAGCTCTTCACATCGCTTCACCAAAACCCTCCCGCCAAATCATCGGACCCAAACCAAGCAGCCACCAACCTCACTCAATGGATCACCCACAGCGCTGACGAACTAGCACCCTTGAAAAACCATCAAATCAAGCAAGGTAGCAAAAAAGCCCCCTGGTTCAACGATGACCTTAAGAAATCCAGAAAACCTGGAGAAAAAACCCAACCACTGACAACCTGGCCACCTTCAAGAACGCCACCCGCAAACACCACCAACTGATCCGATCCACCAAGAAATCAGCAATCAAGGATCGCCTTGACAACAACGCCCAAAACAACATCGTCAAAGAATTTACCAACCCCACCGCCGGCTCCAACGACATCACTCCCTCCCAAGACCTCTGCGACTCCCTGGCCTCATTCTTCCACAACAAAATCGCCGACATACATAACAGCTTTGGAATCCAGTCCGAAGACCAGCCCTCTCCACCCACCTCCGAACCAAAACCGCCCTCTAACAACCTTTGCGCCTGGATCCCAATCACCACTGAAGACACCGTCCGCCTGATGAACTCCATTCACTCGGGATCGCCAACCGACCCATGTCCCCATCATATATTCAACAAAGCAGACTCCATTATCGCACCCCATCTCCGTGACGTCATCAACTGCTCCTTCAACTCCGCTACCTTCCCGGAAAGCTGGAAACATGCCGAACTCAGCGCCCTTCTGAAGAAACCCACAGCAGACCCCACTGAACTTAAGAACTACCGCCCCATCTCGCTCCTCCCATTCCCTGCCAAAGTCATTGAGAAAGCCGTCAACAGTCAGCTTGCCGCCTTCCTCGAATCCAACAAATCCCTCGACCCCTCACAGTCCAGCTTCCGAGCCAAACACAGCACCGAAACCGCCCTCATCGCAGCAACAGACGACATTCGAACTCTACTGGACAACGGAGAAACAGCGGCCCTCATCCTACTGGACCTCTCCGCAGCATTCGACACAGTCTGTCATAGCACCCTCATACAACGCCTCAGCAACGTCGGAATACAAGGAAAAGCATTGGACTGGATCATCTCGTTTCTCGCCGGAAGAACCCAGAGAGTCCGCCTCCCCCCTTTCAGATCAGAGGCTACCGAAGTCATCTGCGGCGTACCACAAGGATCATCACTCAGTCCCACCCTCTTCAACATATACATGAGCCCCCTCGCATCCATCGCACGTCAACACAACCTCAACATCATCTCCTACGCAGACGACACCCAGCTGATCCTCTCCCTAACCAAAGACCCAAACACCGCCAAAACCAACTTACACGAAGGAATGAAAGAAGTAGCAGAGTGGATGAAGAACAGCCGTTTAAAACTGAACTCTGACAAAACGGAAGTCCTCATCTTAGGTTCATCCCCGCTGCCTGGGACGACTCATGGTGGCCACCGGCCCTGGGAACCGCACCCATACCTACGGACCACGCACGTAACCTGGGCTTCATCCTGGACTCCTCCCTCTCGATGACCAGACAAGTCAACGCCGTCTCATCATCATGCTTCAACACCCTACGCATGCTCAAAAAAATCTTCCGCTGGATCCCCACCGAAACAAGAAAGACGGTCACCCATGCACTGGTCACAAGCCGACTGGATTACGGAAACACCCTTTACGCTGGAACCACAGCCAAACTACAGAAAAAACTCCAACGCATCCAAAACGCATCAGCCAGAATCATCCTAGACACTCACATTTCCGGCCACCTGAAAGATCTCCACTGGCTCCCCGTCAACAAGAGAATAACGTTCCGTCTCCTCACCCACGCACACAAAGCCCTCTACGACCTAGGACCCGAATGCCTCAACACGCGACTGTCCTTCTACACCCCCACCCGCCAACTTGGATCGTCCAATCAAGCCCTCGCCGCAATTCCGCGCATCCATAGATCCACCATGGGGGGAAGATCCTTCTCCTACTTAGCGGCCAAAACCTGGAATTCTCTTCCCACCCACCTCCGCCTTACACATAACCACCTCTCCTTCAGAAAGCAACTAAAAACTTGGATATTCGATAAGTAATGTACCCCCCCCTCCCCCAAGCGCCTTGAGACCCTCTGGGTGAGTAGTGCGCTATACAAATTTTTGAACTTGAATCAGAGTGCTTCATAAGCAGTAGTTTGTGGTGTCAGTTGTATGTCAGAGTAACTTGTTTAAAAAATATATATTTTTGTAGTCTGTACAGTTTTTTGGTGGATATTTATACAGTTGAATAATGACTGTTCGAGACACTGGCTTACCTTACCACACGTTTTCAAATAATGTGAACAGCCAGACATTTATATGATGCTTTGTGTGTCAAAATGTAGCCGTAAGATACAATTTGAATGAGGAATCTTTATATAAAATTTCAGAATTTTAATGTCTGGAACAATTTTCTATATCATTAGTCTTATCCTGCAGATCCCTGTGTTTTTGTTTCCAGGTCGTCCAGTCTATTTAACTAAAAAGGAGCAATAGAGGGTAAAAAGGCATCAAGGGCGCCTTCCACTCAACACCAGTAGCACACAAAAAAGCCCTTGTCGCACATCACATATCAAGTTAATGCTTCTTAGGTACCCCTTAATGATTAGGGCCTAATCAGTTTCAAGCAGGGTATGTTCTAGTGTATACCTATGGACCCACCTATTCAGTGTGCTTTTTAACAAAATTGTAAAACAGACCAAGTGTGTTGTGGTGAATCCTCAGTGAATGAGGAAAAATATGTGACTATAGGAAGTCCCTCAAGGAACGAAACCAACACTCAAAACGTGAAAGGGAATGAAACCAACACCCAAAACAGCTGTGGGAGTACCTTATATAAGTGCAATCTAAAAACTATTCTTTGTGTATGGTGTACATCTCAGCAACTCACTGTGAGTCCCTGCACATGGGAGGAGAACTTCTTCCTCACAAGCACAAAAAAGTAAAAAGTGAGTTGCAGAAAAGCACTCTGGATACGTCTTTTAATTTGTAGTGCACACACTCATAATTAAAAAAATATACCATACTTTTCGTTTTTTTAATTATGAGTGCGGGTACTACAGTACACATACTAGGCCTCAAAAAATCCTAAAAAATTTACTAGACCTACAGGTCAGTGATTTACATAATCTACTTGACCTATTTGATCAATAAACTAGTTTCAAATGAAGTGATCGCGGGCAAATATTTTAATTAATTGAGCCACCATTTTCTTCATTAACACATATGAGAGCACCTTCAAAGGTGCGAGTTCATGTATCTAGTGTACAAAAAACTTTTTTGTTTGATTTAATCCAAGAAACTTTTTTTCCATATATAATACAAATCTAGCCACTCAGAGAATACACATGAACCCTGACTTGCCTCTTAGTTCATTAACTGCATTGTCATTAGGGCGGGGGTAGGAATTTTTCTCAAATCATGTTTAAAAACGATCACTTTTAATGAATACATAACAAAAGCATGAAGTGGTAGCACACTGTCATTCGTAATCAGCAGATTTTACTTTGAAATGGCCACAAACGTTCCCACTGACATGCAGCTTTACTGATAAAACTATTTAGTGAACAAACAATAATGTTTGGAAATAGAGTTTTGCACATTCTCAAGTATAGTGTTCTGGTTTGTTTTGCTCCTTTTTAACCCTGTGTTTTTTCCACACTTCTTAACCCCTTTCGTGCGGGGCACGTTCAGCGGATGTCGCGTGCACTACCTCGGTAGTGCTGCGCACGTCCGCTGAACGTTCCGGCCCCGCCGCGCAATAGAACGTTCCGCACCAGCGCAGAACGTTCGGCGCAGCGGAGGGGTTAATTACAAAAAAATAAAATCTACTTTTGTAATTCCTGATATATTTATAAATATTTGCAATATTAATTTACAGGCTATTTATATAAATGTTATGTGTTAGAGAAAAATAACTGACCTCTTCAGATGGCTCACTTGACAAAAACCTCTAACTCTAGAAAGAGAGAGAAAAATAATCCTTATTTTCCAAACTGCAATTAGTTAAAACAAACTGACATTTTACCTCTTTCCTTTAACAGCAAATGTGTCAAGATAAAACAATATCTAATGGCATTTTTATTGCTCATTCACTTTCTAAATGAACTGAACATATGTACTTTTACAGCCTAAGTTTACTCCGTATGGGACTAGTAGGTACTAAAAATAGCTTGTACTGATAAAATGTTACTCGCGATTGCAAGTTGGAGAATAGATCTTTAATTGAGGACATTCTAGTTGTCTTTGCTTTTAGCATAGCTGGTACAGTTTTACTATTTGGAGGCATCTTGTGAAGTGTAGGTTTCAGGGAATCTCTCTTGTGTAATTCATGTTATGGTATGATGTCACACACTTTCACAGCAGCCAGCAATATTCTTTCCCACATGAACCTTCAGTAATATCTGTCCTCTTTCAGAAGGATTCAGCTTTTTAAAATGGAGAGGCACCACATCACACTCAGTTCTTCTGGCTAGTGTTCTTGTTATTTCTGGCATTGGCATTTGGCACTGACCTCCAGTTGATGTGAAACTCCAGTCTCTGACTTTTATTAAGGGATCATGATGGGCATCTTGAATTTTGCCCAACTGCCCTTCACAACATTTTCTATTTTAGGATGGCGCCTTATTAATTTAGACGTTCTGCAGCACCAGCGCGCCACCTTTCTGAACCTGGGCCCATTGGTAGTCGCTTTCTGTAATTAAAAGATTTGTCGACATTAAGCTTCAATGGGATCCTGGACTGGATTTCAAGTGGAATGTGTCTTCCCAGGTCCCAGCCCTGGCCACACGCTCTCATTTTGTGTAATATAAGTTGTCTTTATCTGAAGATAATACCATACCTTATGACTAAAAAAGCATCTACTTGCAAGTTTTTGTGACCTATTTGATAAGTTAAACAAACTCTTATAATTTATATTATAATTTGAAAAATAGCAGGACAGCTGTAGCGCAAAATGTTGTATCTACAGACTGATGGAGAAAGAAGATTGGAGTTAATAAGACCTTACAAAATTTTACAGACATTTAATTTGGTTCTGATATGAAGAGATAAAACCCCCAAAAAGTCACACAGCACCGTTGTACAACCGAACACAAGATTACTTCTTCAATAAGCGTTATTTAAGCTTTTTTCCAGAGTTCATCAAAGCATACAAAGTAGATATCACAAAATAATATGATACTCTTAAAAACATCAACATTGTAAACATACCTCCATACACACAAAAAGTTAATGCATACAACCAAAAACCAAACAAAAAAACACATCAATATCCTACACAAATCCTGCCTCATAAAACAATATTAAATTGATTGGTTTAGGCTGATTAGAAAGGCATTCCATTCCTTATGCACAAAGCATTTTTAAGGAACAAGCATTAATACAAATTTCAGAGATGCCCAACTTCTGAAAATATAATAGGCTAATATGCACTTGTTACAACCTAAACCTCTTAAAATGGGAAGTGAAAACCGTTTAGTAAAACAAGGATAAAATCCACAGAAATTTGCAGAATGAAGCAAACTTTAACCGCATGCGTGCGGCGCGAATTCCCCGCCCATGCTGACTCCGCCTTGCGCGTGCGGAGTCATGACGGAACGGTTCCGTCATGAGCACAGCTCAACCGACGCTCATGACGGAACCGTTCCGTCATCAGCATCGAAGGGGTTAAGGAAATCTTGCATCGCAATTGCAGAGGAGAATAGAGGCTCGATCAAACTGTCCGGGGAGGAGGGGAGGTGAACAAAGCTGCCATCTAATGATTCCTAAACGGAATTTTGTTAAAAGGGACCTATCACTAGCGCGTAAGGCAAAGTCCAAATATGGCTCTACTTCAGGAGAGGTTTTGATCATTAGATGCTCCTTGACATGAGTTTTAGTAAAATCCTGCAACTCCTGCTCGCGTTGATTGCAGCCATAAATATTTTTTCACCCATGACCTTTTGCCCTTACGTAGACCTGGTGGGTTGAAAAAAGTATTTGGTCTTCCCAAGGCGATCAATCTCGTCCTGATGTATTGTAACTAGGGGATACAATGCCCCCTATCACAAGATAAACAGTTGTGTATGACTTCTCTATTGAACACAGCCGAGGGATTACTCCAAATGGAACAGCACAACATTAATGGAGCAAACATTTTAAGGTACTCAACATACTCCAGTTTATTAAATTAGTAGAAGGAAAGCTCAGCTGGAGACCAACTAATTGTCTACATACTCTATTCTCTTTGAACCGAAGGCTTTGGACCTTTTTATATCCCCATATGGTTGTATGTTAACAGAAGGGGGATTGGAGCACACTGCTTCACCACCCATCACAGTTCACCCCTTAGCATTATGGTAAATGCAGTTCACTTTAAATGCTTACTTGAATTTTTTGCTAAAGTGTTTCACCAAATTTGAGACAGGTTAGTGCTGTGAATTTCTAGACAATTGTTTCTGGATATTCTCCCTCATCAGTAGAGATAAAAAACGAAATTCATCTGGGGTTGCTGAGAAAGCTGCCACAATCCTTTCAGGACTCTGTACCTCTCACTGGTGCACAGGTGCATCTCCAAAAGCTCGCCAGCTCTGTGCTCTAGGGAGGGGAGCACACTGCTTCGCCTCCCAGCACTGTTCACCCCTTAGTATTATGGTAAATGCAGTTCACTTTAAATGCTTACTTGAATTTATGCCGACAATGTGTCTAGAGATTCACAGCACTAACCTGCACCAACTTTGGTGAAACTCTTCAGCAAACATTCAAGTAAGCATTTAAAGTGAACAGCATTTATCATAATGCTAAAGGGTGTCCTGTGCTGGGAGGTGACGCAGTGTGCTCCCACCCCCCTTCATTTTGAAAAGGCTCCCTTGAGTCATTGAGCTGATGAGTTTTTGGAGATGCACCTGTTAAGACTTTTTTAGTCCCCATAGCATCCTTGAAAGCAAAACTGCATCATCAGCATAAGTTAATGCTGAAATAAGAGTCTTTTTTTTATCATAGGGGCTTCCACGCCTTTGGTTAGATGAGCCTTCTCCGGCCTCATACCATGCAAGATTACACTAACCGTAACAATTCAGCTTGTGATGAACATCCTGGGTAGGGAATTTTAGTTACGAAATGTACTTGAGCAATGAATGTTTATTTTGTGGGTTTGAACACGTGCATGGTTGTGCACGTACCAAGGGTTCCCACCCGTTAGGAAAGAAAAATGTTGGGTGTTCCACTGAGTTATGACATACACAATACATGTAAGTACTACATAATAAAAATTATACCAGCAGTTGTTGATTTACTTGTGGACAATATAGGTTGCACTTTATAATGAGCAAATACTTCTAAGCAACAAGGGTCTTCATGTCTGTCCACAAACATTTCAAGCGTTTCCCTTGTGTGACATGTAAATGTAAATGTAAAAAATGTAAATGTAGGTGTACTTATATAGCGCAAACCTGTCACCCAAAGGGCATCCTGGCGCTTGCTTAGGGAACCCGTCCTGGTATTCCCCTGTGAGAAACCCCGGCAGGGTGTCCACAAGGTGAAAGCCAGGCATCCCGCCGCGAGGGGCCGTAGTGGAGATTAAGCAAGCTATTGCCCAGAGTTGCAGAGTGTGACCCCGTGATTCGAGTAGGCACCGGAGCGAGAATTGTCGAGTCCGTGGATTTTTTGAGCCCGAGACCCGCCGAGGCGGGGAATCGAACCCTGGTCCACGGTCGATCTCAGCTTCCGGGTCTGCCGCCTCTAACCACTGAGCCACGCTTCTCCACATAAACTACGCTGTATGGTCAATCCAGGGATCACCCTTCACATCTGATTTTATCTCTCTTATTACGATGCTTCCTGTGTACATCTTTCTACATGTCCCTTCTGTTGTGGAGTACGGGGGTGTAAGTTTAGTGGGAACAGTAATACCTGTAAAAGTAGTCTGTAGTTAGGGCTCTGCTCTGAGCCCCACGTTGTTTAACGTGTATGTCCGCCCCCTGACCCTTCTGGCAAAAGAACGTAACATCAAAATGGTATCTTACGCGGACTATACCCAGCTGATATTCACCTTTTCCAATGACCCTGCTCGGGACCAACTAAAATTCCGTGCTGATGTGCTGGCTATCAGCAACTGGATGACAAACAATTACTTACAGCTTAACTCAGCCAAGATGGAGGAGCTCCTGGTTGGCCGTGACATCCATAAGTGGGAGGATCAGTGGTGGCCAGCAACCCTGGGCATCGCCCCCCAACCAAAAAACGCAGTCAAAGATCTAGGGGTCTTGATCGACACCACTCTCTAATTCGAGCCCCATGCAAAAAAGTGTCCAGTACCTGTTTCGCTCTTCTGCGCGGTTTAAAACCCATTCTGTTTTTTTTTATGCAGCCACCCGCCAACTAATAATCCAAGCAGTGGTCCAATCACGCCTTGACTACTGCAACGGTCTGTCATTGCAAGACTCCAACGGGTGCAAAATGCTGCTGCATGTTCTTTATTTGCCCTGCCTAAGAAATGCCACTCCTCCAATCTCCTTCGCCGGCTCCAATGGCTGCCAATCAAACAAAGAGTCCTGTTTTTAAACACTCTGCATCACACACAAGATAGTACATGGCCAGGGCCCCAATATTCTGCAGGGACTCTGTACGCCCTATGTTCCTTCGCGAGCACTGCGCTCGGCTGAACACCATTTGCTGTGTGTCCCACGTGTCTGCCGATTCAGAGTGGGGGGTCGCTCCTTCAAAGCCCAGGCCCCTGCACTATTGAACTCGACCCCTCTGCCTGTCTGCAGCACCCACGACCACTGGGCCTTCAGGAAATTGATTAAAACTTGGCTTTTCTCCTCCATCTAGCCTCACTCCCTCTGCCCACCTGTCCGCTAGCGCTGGGACGCCCTGTTGCTGGGGCAGCCATGCAACAAATACCCCTAACATAACATAACATCTGTCTTTTCGTCCTTCCTCACTAATTTCTTACAGCGTTTGGTAATGACCACTTTAACTGGGTTTCTTTATGATTGCTTTATGAGAATGAGACCTTTATAAGCCGTCATTGAGGACAATTACCTTGTCCTTCATGGGCACAATGTGGGGTCTTTGTGGTGGACTGCCTGTTAACCACCTGTTTGCTTGTCTATTACTAAAGCTAGTGGGTCACTCATGGCACCTGCTCAAGATATGTATGCTTCATCTTGGTATTGCCATTTTCTTGAAAAAGATCTTAGGGTACTTGATCGACAAAGTGGTCAGAGGCTGTGATCGTTACTTCTGCCTTACTAACATCTCGACTACAGCCTTGCTTTAGCAATGCTTGTTTGTCGAGATTATAGTAAGGCTTTCAAAAGTCTACCCAAAACTGCAGATCGGGTCCAGTTCATGTGAGTCAGGCGCGTGCACATCGCCAGCCACATCGCACACCACCATTTGTCTGAGCCTCGGCATCAGACTTTAAAGGAATCCGCTCCCAAGCCACTCCCCCGCCACCCAATGCCTCTCCCCCACCCCCCACCACGCATTGCGGAGAGCTTTTTTTTTTTTTTTAACTCGTGCAAAAGCCGGTGTCGTCATCCGCTCCTCGAGATGGCATGCAGCCATAGGGGCTCCGTAAATTGATCTCTCTGGGTGACTGAACAGTTGGTGCAGCGTTGGCAGGAAAGCCTCCTCCAGAGCAGAGCCCTGCCGCATGCTCTGCAGCAAATGCAACCGTTATGTCCTCGCCAACATCAGGTTTGAAATTGCATCGTCCCTTCTTGCACAGCAGCACGGACTCCATCCTTGCTTCGAGGAAGCCGAAGCGCAGCCTGCTGTCCCGACATGACCATTTCAGATTGGGTAATGGGAGCCTTGAAAATCCAAAAGCTTCACTCTGGATGCCAAGACCCCTCCTTAAAGCCTCTCTTCCTATTGAACTGCTGGTCTGTTTTGAAGAGGCTTGTATGTTACGTGTTCGGTCATAGTTATAAAACCCCCACATATTACAAGTGTTCATTTTTTTTATCCTCAATTAGCACAAACTCTCTAGTGCACATCGTTTAGGTTTGCTTAATTTTTGACTCTCAGTCCACCATTACGTCGTCGCCAACCTCGGGTTTGAAATTACATCGTCCCTTCTTGCCCAGAAGCATGGACTCTATCCTTGCTTCGAGGAAGCCGAAGCGCAGCCTGCTGTCCCGACATGACCATTTCAGATTGTGTAACGGGAGCCTTGAAAATCCAAAAGGTTCACTCTGGATGCCAAGACCCCCCCTTAAAGCCTCTCTTCCTATTGAACTGCTGGTCTGTTTTGAAGAGGCTTCTATGTTACGTGTTCGGTCATAGTTCTAAAACCCCCACATATTATTATATTCATTTTTTTTATCCTCAATTAGCACAAACTCTCTAGTGCACATCGTTTAGGTTTGCTTAATTTTTAACTCTCAGTCCAGTGCCCTAGCCCAACCTCCAAAAATGGCATTCAGATGTTTTAGTAGTAGGCAGAGTCGCCAGCTCTTTGTTACAGTTCTGACTTTGTCTGGACGGACCTTGCTCCTTGATCCATAAATGCTTTACTGGGCAATACACCTCTATTGGCATGATCTGCAACCCTAGTCAAAGTAGCTGTGTGTTCATCAGTATGGCAATTGTTTTAAATCAAGATTTGTATAGTGCTGATGGCATTTTAAGCTGCCTGTTTGGGAAGCTCCTCTAGCAATATGCAAATCTTGTGTTCATCTATAAGACTTGTAAAGTCTGTGATCCTGTGGGTGAAATGTTCACGGCAGCTTTTCTGTCTTTCCTTGTGTCTAGGACAACATATTGGGAAGTAGATCTCGTTTTTCACAAAGTATAGATCACACTGTTGACATATCAGATTTTGAGGATAAAATGATGTGGCCTAGTGGCTCAAACTTCCTAGGAATCTGGAGACCCAGGTGTGAATCCCAGATTCGTAGCTAAACTGAACATTATGTGATCCTGGGTAAATTGCTTAACTTACCAGTGTGTAAAATGTATTTGTGTAATCCCCACAACCTATCGTCCCTGACCCATCAAGTTAAATATAGCGCTCCATAGCTAGGTTTGTGCTATATAAATATCATATAAGGCTATTAGCGTCTGTGGGACACTCACACCACCAGCCGCCAGTGCACGGTTTCAACAGGCACACACATACCACGGGCCGTCAGTGCACACTTTCACCAGGCACACACACCACCAGCCGTCAGTGCACGCTTTCACCAGGCACACACCACCAGCCGTCAGTGCACTCTTCCAGACACACACACCATCAGCTGTCAGTGCATGCTTTCAACAGGCACACACACACCACCAGCCGTCATTGCACACTTTCACCAGGCATACACACCACCAGCCGTCAGTGCACTCTTTCACCAGGCACACACACCACTAGCCTTCAGTGCGTGCTTCCAGACACACCACCAGCCGTCAGTACACGCTTTGCCAACAGGCACACACACCACCAGACGTCAGTGCACGCTTTCAACAGGCACACACACACACCACCAGCCGTCAGTGCACGCTTTCCCCAGGCACACACCACCAGCCGTCAGTGCACGCTTTCCCCAGGCACACACACCACCAGCCGTCAGTGCTCGCTTCCACCAGGCACACACACCACCAGCCGTCAGTGCTCGCTTCCACCAGGCACACTCACCACCAGCCGTCAATGCACGCTTCCACCAGTCACACACACCACTAGCCGGCAGTGCCCACTTCCACCAGGCACACAAACCACCAGCCATCAGTGCACAATTTCTACAGGCACACACACCACCAGCCATCAGTGCACGCATTAATTGTTAACGCATCCATAATTAACTATAGAAATCGCAGTATGGCGCACTTTACTTTTAAACATGTCAGTGCACGCTTTTCCACCAGGGACACACACCACCAGCCTTCAGTGCAGGGTTCCAGACACACACACCACCAACCGTCAGTGCATGCTTTGCCACCAGATACACACACCACCAGCCGTCAGTGCACGCTTTCAACAGGCACATACACACCACCAGCAGTCAGTGCACGCTTTCACCAGGCATATACACCACTGGCCGTCAGTGCACACTTTCACCAGGCACAGACATCATCAGTCATCAGTGCACACATCAATCGCAGTATGGGGCACTTTACTTTTAAACATATTCATCTAAAGCGCAGCATGCCACCATTGCTACAAAAATAAATACAAATTTTTTTGGCTTACAATTTATAGACTTTTGTTGCAATTGGTGTTGCAATATTTAGCAATGCCAATAGCTCAAACTTAATTAATGCAATACCTATTGGATTGCAAATGCTTGTTCCATTTCTTAATAGGTGGACATGCAGACTACTATTTTAATTTTATTTTATTTGTGTTCGTTTGGTGCTTTAACAATTAAGCAATTGCTTCAAAGTGCATGCAGATCAAGGATATAGCAGTGAAATGTGGTGCTTAAGTGAAATAAGTGTCTTTAGGCTTGTGTCTTTAATTCACGCTGGCATGCCATAGTTTAGGGTAGCTGTCGTGCTCTATATATTCACTCATGCGTTGATGATACTTTTAAATGCTTTTTTGTGTTAAAGTGGCAGCCATGGAGGATTAAAAAAGGTAGAGGTTTGAGTAAGTAGTGACCGTTCTACTTGACATCTCAGTAGAAGCATATTGACAATTTTGAGAGGCACATTAGGCATCTGGTCTGCTAGTCCGAGAGTCGCAGCTTAGGTCTGGGGCTGAGTTTGAGGCTATGACAGTTGTAAATTCACCATAGAGGGACTGCAAGGATGAGGGCAATTGACTCATGCATCCACAGTGAAAGGAATCTCAAGTTTCAAGTTTCAAGTTTTCATTGTTATGTTTTTGGCTCTCAAACGAGGGCCACATATATCAATCACACAACAATGCATCGAAATATACAGAAAATTATACAATACTGAACACAAGAGAACCAATTAAAGGATCACAACATAAACACTGACCGGAGAATACACAAATAGCAGTCTACAGGTTTCATTAATAAATGTCTAAAAAAACTCCTAAAAAAATTAAAAATTTTGAAGCAAAACATTTCATTGGGTGGACAAAAAAGAGCATGAAAAAAGGCATTTACATTCAGAATTCCCAATTGTAGGCAAATAGATCTCAGCCATTTAGAGCGTAATGGACGTAATGTAGGACAAATAAACAAAACATGATTTCGGTCTTGGACAGCCTTATTACAAAAATTACATATGGGAGATGTTCCATACCATTTTGCTAGAAGGGAATTTAAAGGGAGCAAATCATGTCGCAAAAGGTACCATAGCCTTCGTACTCGATGAGGGATATTCCAAGAAACATACTGTTGGGCCTCCTTTATTGAATACGAGTTTAGGAGTAAATCACCCCCATTCTTTCCATGTAAAGCAATCATATCCAATTTAAAGCAGAGTTCCCAAGATACATGTTTCAGCTGAAGCTTTAGTTGAGAAGGAGAGAGCGAAAACAGGGTATTTTCATCCAACTCTAGCAATGTTACAGCTTTTCTAAAATTTTTTACTAATAAAGAGAACTCATTTAGATTGCCCAGCAGTTCCTTTTTTATATATGCCCGTAAGGAACCTGGATCACCTCTGGCCAAACAGGCCACCCATCTTACCAGGGCAATCAGTCCCTGTACCCAACAACTCCGAAGGCCAAATTCCAGCCTGCATGCGGGCACAGAGCAAGCTGTATTAAAAGAAGAAATTCTTCTTAAAACCTTTCCCTCCATTGTCTGCAAAAAGCCCCAATGTCTTAACTCCACCAATTCTATTCCATAGAGCAGAGTTGCAGGGATTTTTGCATTATACACTTCCAAAAAACGGGCAAAGTGTCTTTCCCTGTAGCAGAGTATAGTGAACATAACCCCATACCATGTGCCAATGTCTTACGGGAAGTATGTTCAATATGGGGTTTTTCGCTAAGGTTTGCCGAGATTACTTTACCTAAAAAGGTGTAGGTTTTAACCACCTCTAATCTCTGGCCTCCTATAGCCCATCCAAAATTTACAGATCTACATTTCTTCCTTCCTGTGATACACATAATTTTGCTTTTGGAAACATTAATCTTCATAAAATGTGCCTCTGCAAATATGTGTAAAGCTTGAAGGCGGTTAGATAAGCCCTTAGGTGTTAGGTCTAAAATGAGGATATCATCCGCATACATTAAGACAGAAATGGATGAACCTCCAACTACCGGAGCTAACCCAGCACTTGCTGCAATGGAAGCGGGAAGATCCGCAGTGTATAGAGAAAACAACAAGGGGGCCAATAAGCACCCCTGTTTTAACCCGTTTACAGATGGAATGGCCTGAGAAAGACCCCTTTCTCCACCTTGCAACACCTTACACCAGGTGTTAGAGTGAAGAGATCTTACAAGTTCCAGTAGAAGCGGCGGCATACCCATTACAGCAAGCTTTCTCCACAGCGTTGGACGGTCCACCTTGTCAAACGCTGTGGAGAAGTCTATGAATGCCGCATATACCCCACCTCCACGGACTCTTACATATTTGTCCATAATCACTTGCAGAGCAGTCAAATTATCAAGTGTGCTATGCTTTTTTCGGAACCCAGTCTGTTCCAAAGGTAAAATATTATTTGCCTCCACCCAATCAGAAATTAATATTAGAAGGCATTTGGCAAAAACTTTTCCAACAGCGTCCAATAGAGCGATCAAACGATAGTTCATGGGTTTGTCCCGCTCTCCCTTCTTAAATAAGGGTATTAATATACTTCCCTTCCAAGATGTAGGAACTGATCTTAATAAAAAACATGCTTTAAACAATGGGAAGAGAATCCTGCTCCAAGTAGTAACGTCTTGTTTCAATACTGAAATGGGCAACTCATCTGGTCCCAATGCTCCGGAAGAGCGCATACTCTTAATCGCTGAAGCAATGGATTTCTCAGATGGCGGATCCATAGGAAACCTGAATCTCGAACGAAGGTGGTGAAATAATTCTTGGTTACAATAATTGTTTGGAGGTTGGTAAATCAGATTGGAATCGGACCCCTAAATTCCTGATCTATCTTAAATGTGTGGGTGTACCTTCAGAACTATGATGCCTGGTCCTGGAATGCTCACAATAACAACCCGTGTTACCCTGGGCACATTGTAATCTGTCTGTGCCTGAATTCCCTTACCTGCCAAAACTGGGAGTTGCGAGCGACTATTCAGTCAATTCACATAACCTTGTACAAATAAACACTTGCCTTGCAGCATTTCTGAATAGAACATTAATCTTGTTTTGAATAGAATGTGGTGATGTCTTGTATGTGGTTTTGTGGCCAAGTCTTACAAGTGACTTCAACTAGCTTAAAAATCAGCTGACAAAGCAATCTTCATATCTCTGCTCCACATAAATGTTATCTGGTTTGTTGAAACCCCACTCACTATCAGGTGGTTTGTGATTTTATGCGAAAATACTTAACATCACTCATATGATTCATCTATGTGGAAAATGAGCCCTATTTAGTTGCAGAGTTTTAATATATGCACCAATTTGCTTTCTAAGATCTTGACGTAACTGCGCCCTAGTCTCCCAGACAGGTATCAATAAAACGTACTGCGGCAGAGCAACTTCAGGGGCCAACGCTCTGGAATGTCTTCCGGGTCACATTCTGTGAAATAGAAGGCCTTAGGTAGAATTAGAAAAGAAAATGCATTCAGTCGATACGATGAAATGTGTTTATCACTCCGTCCACAGCAGGAACAGCTTCACAGCGCTGATGCCGTCGGCAAGTTGATATTGTTAGCTCTTTGAAAGTGCATATCGGAGCTTATTTAGCAAAGCCAAACGATTGACGCAAGTACAGTAAAGGAATGGCCAGTGTATGCACTGTGTAGATAGAAGTCATATCCACAACTGACCTCTAGTGATAGCCATGCTAGACAGAGTGACCGTCGAGAACAAAGATTACAGATGTTCAAGAGTGCTGCAGAGTGGTGTTCTGGGCGGTTCAGTGTGTGTGCGCACGTGCATGAATTAAATCGTTCAAAGTTGTTGACTTTGGGAACATTCTATTGCCTCTTACTGACAATACAGCTTTGAAAACTGTCCGTGAACTAACTTTACAGTGATCTGGAAAAGGGTCCCAGCCCACCATTCACTTTAACAAAGATTTTACTGGAATAGCTGATGAAAAGAACATGGGAATGAGTGCGGGGAGGGGTTTCTGCCATGTCTGAAACCGCATCGCTAATAATGTGTTTTTCATTAGCCACTGAAATGTCTGAGGAAGAATTCAGGGAGAAGACATTATGTTCTGCTTCGGCTGCCTTGGCTGGGAAGGACCCTGTGGAAAAAGCAGCCCTTTTACATCAACACCTTGGCCGCAGGGAGATGACGGATGTGATCATTGAAACCGTACAGTCCGGTGCAGGTAGGAAACTGCTGGATCTTTCTGGGTTTCTTCTTTCTATTCTGCAACAAACCTTAACTTTTTGTTTAAGTTTTGCAAAAAGATATACTTGTGTAGCAACCACTACATAAGTTAGGGTGTAATATACACATAGTCTGCGGGGTTTGAGTTGTCTTTTTAGTTGGGAAACATGAAATAACTTGTATTTCTGTAGCAGTGTATGATGTGTGATATCCAGGTAAGTTAAACGTTAGCAGGTTAGTTCCTCAATGGTAGCTTAAGAGGAGTTGGGCATGTGAAGGATGTTGCTTATTTGACAGTTATTGTGCCCTTAACAACTGCATGGACAATGACTGGTAAGAATGTTTGTTAGAAGTTGGTGCAGATGTTGAGAATAATATGTGTCAGGAGGACATAAGAGTCCTAGAGAGGAAAATCACAGCTGGAAAAGGGATCCATGTTCACTAACAAAGTCACCAGCAGCCTCTTTGTTTCAAGTGCCGTTATGAGTAATAATGAATGTGGTTAGAGAATAAAGGGGAATTAACATAATACTTGAGTTTGTTGGATAAGATCTGACTGCAGCGAGGGTGATAAGAAGAGAACTGTTCTTGGCTGGACTTCTCTTGTTCAGGGTCCATCCTGTGTCACTTAGGCTTCTATGTAATGCCACATCCGCACATGTCTACTGCCTATTAAGGCTCATGGCAGTAGTTTGGAGTAGGAATGTGTGTATATATCTGTATATGGCACAGAAAAGTCGGAGAAATTGCACTTCAATATGCCATAAGCAGAAGTTGCTTTGTTGTTTAAGAAGTCAAGCCAAATGGGCATTTGGATAATCTAACAAATTGCGGGAAAATGCTAGTGCCTCTTGTGTTCTACCAGCTGGTATTACAATCATTCAGAAAACAAAGAGACTAGTCGATGACTGGATTCCTGATTTGTCACCCTCTTTGGTATTAAAGGGCCTTTTTTGCATGGGTGGCTTTGTTTTTGGGTTTGACAGAAGAAGGTTGTATGTGATTTTATAAAAAAAATGATTTAATGGAATGTGGGGAAGCGATGTGACCTTTAGGCCATAGCTTCTGGCTTTAATTCTGGGTAATACCAAAGGGGAGGATGGACAAATCGCTAGAGTAAATCAAACACTCGCCCCAGTCAACTGATCTGGGTTTAATCCATCATCATTCTTTAGCTCACTCCACCACCCCAGTTCAGATATGGCCATATGCAAATCAGTCTGACCCTGTGCCTCATGGGAACAGTCCAGCCCGAACTGCCAAGAAAGGCAGGTCCCTGGACCGGAAACAAGCATCCTGGGACAGGTTTCTGGCTCATCAGCCGTCATCAGCCAGGCTAGCTTGAATCCAATGGCAAAGTAAGCAAGTGACCAACGTCTGGGCATACCCTGCCAACGTAGGGCGAACAAAGCGATACCAAAGGTAGCCAAGTTAGTCGTAGCAGCGGCTCTAAAACTTGTAATTCTGGGAAAATCACTTAATCTCCCTGTGCCTGCAAAAAATCAAATACTGAGAAAGCTTTTCACCTAAACTGGTTAGCTGGAAATTCACATGTTGAATGGCATTAACAGTTTCATAAAAACCAATTCATATAATGCCTTTATTCAAACTGATTTTTGCATGCTTATTTTTAGGTCCTACAAAAGACCTATTGTAGACTTACCAATAAACTACAAGTGCTCCTCTGAGCTCTGTGTTGCGCTTTTCCTTGTATATTTCTCCCTTGTTTTTGTGTTTTCCTCCCCTTCATTTGCTTTTCTCCACCCCTCCATGTTGATAACTTCGTTGTGTGTTGCTTTTTATCTCCTCCTGACCCACCTTTTTTTTAATTTTAACCCACCTGACCCGCTCCTCTGTTGTACTCGCAACCCACGCAGTCATATTTTTTAAATCTGTTTTTTATATATATATATATATATTTTTTTTTTTAGGCGGGCCAAGTAGTAAATTGCTGCTGCCTCTCCACTTAAAAAAAACTAGCTTTCAGGCTACTTTAGTTAAGATATCCTTTTTAACTTAAATAATTCATCTTAGATGCACAAACCTACAAAATGTTATCGCACTTTTTCCCCTTTTTGGCCAAGCTGTATAGCATTGGCAAAAAAAGCTTTTTGCCGATGCTGCACAGCATTGGCAAAGCTAAAAGGTCCCAATGGTGAAACTTATAGGCATTGCCCATATTTATTGATTAGATGCAGCTAATTTTGCACATTAGTTCTCTTTGTTGGTTTTCTACAAGGTTCACATAGATCCTTCACCGGTATACCCCCGCTGTCTTTAACACCAAAACACACTGTTTATATAGAAGTATGTTGTTTTGGGTAGAGGAATAACCCCCCCCTCCCAATAGCTCCATAGCTCACCTTTTTTATTATTTATAGACATTTCATAAAAAATATAAGCATGCCAGCACAGTAGAGCAATTTCCATGAACTAGCGAGGAGGTGAAGATGTGTAATATATTTCTTGGTTTTTGGGAGGGAATCGCCACAAATCCCCATTTTTATGACTGTGTGTGTGTGTGTGTGTGTGTGTGTGTGTGTGTGTGTGTGTGTGTGTGTGTGTGTGTGTGTGTGTATATATATATATATATATATATATATATATATATATATATATATATATATATATGTTTTTTATATATATATATATATAGAGAGAGAGAGAGAGAGAGAGAGAGAGAGAGAGAGAGAGAGCTGTATCTGTTTTCAAAGCAAACCAGATTAATTAGAAAAGTATTAAAGAGAAACCATTCATTTTTGTTATTGACAAAAAGTTGTATGTTTTGGAAAAATGATTCCCTAATTCGGACTTGATGTGGGTTGCACTGCGTTTTGCTTTCAATAACTTCTGTTTAGTTGGAGATTTAATGTCCTTTCTAATTTCTAAGTACAGTAAAATAATGTTAGTTATGCCAGGTTATTTTAATGTACTGTTTGCAATTATTAAATTTCCCTGAAATTGTCTTTCCATGATTTAATTCCTCAAAAGCATCTTCTCCATGCTCGGTGTCCCATTAATTCTCATAAATCCACAGAAGAGGTTAGGGTTCCTGGGTCCGAAATTGATAATATAAAAAAACAGCGTCTCAAACCTCATCTGCATTCTCAATAAAAATTAGCATTGTTTTAATAAGATTTCATAGAAGGTAATCTACATATTTTCCCACACTCAGAATTTTCTTTATTTCAAAAGCAGTCCCTCTCTACCGGGTGATGGTGCGCTCTACAAATCTACATAACATGTAGGTAGAATATGAGAGTTGCTGGCCTCTTCTGAATACCTTGTAAATGCAGCATCCTTTCTATATCTGCGGTCAAACCCATTCAAGACTCAACACTTGCTTAAAAGCATATTACTGTTGGATCTTATTTCTAGAAGAGGTAATGTCACGCACCTTTTTAAGTTAATTAAAATTTTTGAGATTTCTAAGTCCACAAAAAGCCATTAAAAAGTCTATTAAATAATATTAATCTGGAAATCAGATACTTCCTTGCTTAATTCCTGTTTAAAGCTGACTTCCAAGATCTAAAGCCTCAAAGTATACTTACATCGCATATTCGTATTTAAAAATAAAATAAAAATCCCTTTGATATCTCCTGCAGTACATCCTTCTTCACTGTGCCCAGACTGGAACTCTCCCAACCAAATCCTATTGCTACTCTGCTTTCCATTTCACTAGCACTTGAAAAACATAAATCCTGAGGCTTTTGCTTGCCCTTTTATCTGTTTTGGAATCTATTTACTTACATAATTTCAAATTGAATTATTAATTCGCGAGGAAATAAAGCTGGACCTTCAGAATTTTAGGTAAGACATTTTATGACTTGCTCTCAAAAAGTTAAAGCTCAAAGTTCAAAATCTTTTACCAGGCTTTAGCAGGCCATTTGTCTGCTCTATTTTTCAGAGTCAGTTGTATTTACACAAAAAAAAGAAACACTAGATCACACATTGCAGTCCAGGAAAACCTCGGGTTCCAATGGTTTCCCAGTGGGATTCTTTACATGATGTTCTGGCTTGTTGTTGGCTCAAAGGAAGAAAGAAAACTACCTGCAGAGCCGGGGAGAGACAGTACTCCGCACTGCCACCAAGCCACACACACTGTTGGGCTTCTGCACGTTTTAGCAACCGTTCTCATTAATCAATATTGAGGTAAAAAGTCTGGCTGAGGTGTTGAAAAGTATTCTCATCAAATAATTCACTTATTGGTTCGTACAGGCCAAAGTGGCTTTATGCCCAGTAGTTCTACTTACCAAAATATTCAGACTGTGTTCATTGCTTTCACATTGACTTGCTGTCCTCTTTGTAGTCCTTAATCTAACGAACTTCGGTCCCACTTTAGTCTTATAGAGGAGTCTGTGTATCACTAAGCAGTGTCTAAAGAGTGGTAAATGGGTCTCTCTCTGCACTTTTCAGTATCAGTAGAGGCACCTGCCATGGAAAGTTCCTATGTACTTTGGTTGGTGTATGCACCAGCAGAGAGTAACCCAGGGCTAAGTGATGTTGCAGGATATAGGTGCCACCTAGGATGGATGAGCCCGTATTGTTACACACTGATGAACTCCAGGTGTATCTTAGCGGACCACTGAGATCAGCCCCAAAAGTTAAAGATCCTGAACTAATTTGGGAATCAATCAGTCCTGACAATAAACTGGACCAATTCAAGTGTCCTTTCTGGGTAGGAGCCAAAAGAAGTGGTAGAGTGGGCCTCACAATCTGAACTTCCAGTGGATATGTAGAGTATCTGCTATTTGGAAATATGGCTAGCCAAGACTCTGGTGTGGGCGACCATTATTACCCCAGTGTTGGACCGATTTAAAAACAGATCTGCCTGCTTGAAAACCCACTGGCACCCTTGATTAGCCGAGTTGCTCTAGTGAAAATGGTTGTAATTGTGAGGAAAGCAGTTTATTGTATAGTGTGGTTGTATGACCTCACAGTCTATTAAACTCACAAGCCATTCTTGGGTTCAGTCAGTTTCATTTGCACAACCTTAGCTCAACCCTGGGTAGTGAAAGCATGTAGAATTACAAAAACAGTTGATCAAGAAAGAAGCACCACACAAAGAAAATCCTACTCCAATTTAATAAAATAGCTCTTATTTTTTATGATTTTTTTGGACACCAAAAAGGAACAAAATCCCCCAGAAGGTTCCAGAGATATAAGTTATTAAGCAAATAATAAATCACTGCTTTTCATTCAAACGCCAGACAAGGAGTTGCAACTACAGTAGTTAGCAGTTACTTACAAAAATGTAGTACATTTGTGTTTGGTTTCTCTGACCCACTTTGGGTGACCAACTCCGGCAAGGGAGCGAGTCACAGGGGCCAATGAAGCTTGGCAGGAGCAGTCAAAGCATTCTCTAGCAAATTCCAGGCTCCATGGGTGAACTGCCATAGACCTCGATGGAGTGGTCCTGATTCAAAGGATACAGGATTCTCAAGGATGCTGATCCAGTGACTGGGTCTTCCAGTGGCCACCCCTCAGTCCATGAATACAGTGGGGTAACTTTGGCCATAGGGGCCGATGTCCCTTGAAGTCCGGTTGAAGTCCAGCCAAAAAACTGTTGCCATTGATCTACTGGTTTCTGCTTAAAAACAATGGATCCCCTTTAACTGAGGCTAATGTCCATCTTAAGTGACCAGACTGTACTCCGATGACTCTCCTACGTCCAGCAGACTCAGGTATGACTTTTGAGCATCAAGAATCTGTCTCCCAGACTGCGTTCAGATGTCAGTGGCGATCAAGCGATTGTAGCTACCAACTTGCCACGGTAGGCTTTTTAAGCTCTTGAAGCCTTAGAGATGTAACCGGAACCGGAAGTCAGCCAACTGACTCTTGGATTCACCTCTTCCATCCGGGGCGAGGGGATAACTTTTCCTCGAGCAGGGCACCACAGACCTAGTCCTCTCTCTGCTAGCCCAAGAATAAGTATGTGTAGTCCAGTCTTTGGTGCAGCCTCTCTTTGCAAGACCCAGGAAACATCAGGGCAGTCCTTCTTCAGTCCTCTCTCCAGTGCATGCGTGCTCTGGAATCTACGTGCCAGAGGTGCCACTTTTATGCCCACAACTTGCCTTTGGGGGTTGCAGTGACTACTAGCCTATGGGCTACAAGGTCCCCACTGTCCTGATGACAATAACTATCCCATAATGCAATATTCTGCCCACCCCTAAGATGGCAGAACCCCTCTCTGTGTGTAGAGGTTGGGTGCCTATCCTAGAGGTGTGGTTATCCGAGTGCTACACGCCCATGGGAAAACTGGTTTGGCAACTGTTTCCCCCTTGCTGTCCCCATCGCCAACCTGTCTACCAGAACAAAAGAGCAGCCCTTCTCTTGGGGGTCCACTATTTGCCGTTCAAAGCGACTTCTCCTTTGAAGCTTGCCTTTTGGGTTCTCACCCAATATTTCTGTTGTGCGAGACACAAGTAACACCTCTTCCAACTGCGAGCCATTTGTGTTTCTTCCTGAGAGTTGTTCACATCCCCCGCACCTCTCACCCCCTCCAGAGAACAGCATTATGTCTCATGGTGAGAAACCTTCCCTGGAAAGCTTGGGTAACAGAGTGGCAGCTTTCTAAAGTTGCAATTTACTTAAAAGTTACATTAAATTCGACTTGTCATCAAGTCGGTTTAATGTAACAATTCTTTCGATACCTTGAAGTACAAACTTTAGTAGTTACTTCAGAAGTTACCAGAGCTGAGTTGTCCGCATGCATTCCTGTACTCACCATTGGGGCTACTAGCCGTTATGCAGGAAAAGCAACAAATTGCAGTTTTTGTAGTTAGGACATATAAAATCACGTCTTCATTTTTAATAGAGAACCATGCCTTAGGGCTCGATAGGCCTGTTATGGGACTACTAATATGTTAAACAAGGGTGGTTTGGACTTTGTTTTTTTATTGAGCAAAATTCAAACAAAAAAAGATTCGACAATACAAGTTCATTGGATGTACAGAAAAGAAAAGAAGATATTACAATAACAGTAAAACAGAAAGGAACAAATGGCATACATATTCCTGAGTATACAATCTAGAAGAAAGTACCATAAAATACTAGAAAGAACATAAAAAGGGAAAAAAAAATACCTAAATATAACCGATGTTGGTTGAGTTTAGGCCAATCAAGTCGGGGGATGGATACCAGCAGGCCTCACATTATCATACCAACTAGAAATTGGGGCCCAGATCTGTGTTCCAAATAGCCTAGCTTTTTTGCCTCTAGTACCGTAAATTGAGATCTCTTGTTTATAGGTAGCTAGAAATCGACTAAGCCACATCTGAAATGTAGGAGGCTCAGAGTCCTTCCAACGGGCGGCTAGAATAATACGGAAAATTGCGGTACCTATAAAGATGGTTCTTTGTTCGTCAATACTATGACCGAGGGATTCGTCATGGCCCATCAAATAGAGGGTTTCTGAATCTCGTATATTTTGCCCAAATATTAGAGTCCAAAATCCCCTAATCATTGCCTTTAATAAGTCCAACTTGGGGCATTCGGCGAACATGTGAATTAGGTTCGCTTGAGGTTGTGTACATCTTGGGCAGTTGTCATCAGCCCGTAAACCCCAAGAGAAGAGCTTTGCGGGTGTATAGTACAAGTTGTATATGACTCTGTAATATTGGGCTTTAAGATTAGAGGCAATAAACAGTTTTGATGAGAGGGCCAGGGAGAGGTCGATATCGATATTTGGATTACCTAACCTTGCAACCCAAGCTTGCTCAACCCGCTCTAAGTCATCCATAGTTTTTTCCATCAACATCTGATATAAATTACCGATGCTAGTGGAGCGCTTCCCAATAATTGAAAAAAAATAGATACTACCTAGTTTGATTCTGGGGATACAGTTGCGAATACTTGTAAACACCTGAAAAAATTTAAGAAAATCAGTTGCTGGAATAGTATACTTCTGTTGTAACCATTGAAATGAGGGTGAAATTTCTTGGCCATAGAAATCCGCAACTGTGTTGATGCCTAAAATTTCCCACCTCGGAGAAGTACTATCATTAAGGCAGGCCGAAAGAATCGAACTACGCCACAACGGAGTGTATTTTGTAAATTTTGGGATAGCTAGTTGTTTAGATACAGATTTCCAAACATTCCATGCATCTTTAACTACCTTTAACTTAATTTTTTTTATAGTATGATGGTTCAACCTGCCTTAAAAATAGTCCTTGGCACTTGACCCCAAGACTCAACTCATAAATAGAAGGGATATAAGATGTAATAGTAATTGTGGTGGCTACTTTACAAGTTAATAGAGGACCCATATGTTGAATAAGTGTTGCCCATAGATATAGAGTTAGGCTAGGGATAGCTAACCCCCCCCCCTATCTTGGGGTAGAGTCAAGAGTGGTAAGGCTCTTCTAATCTTTCCAAAGCTCCAGATAAATTTAGACATGGAAGAGTCAAGGATCTTAATAAAACTACCTCCAGCCAGTAGCGGGATAGCTCGGAACAGGTAAAGTATCTTTGGGAAGACAGTCATTTTTAGGTAATTAGCCCTTCCAATTATAGACAGGTGTAAATTATCCACTCTCCTAAGATCATCTTTTATTTTATTAATCAAGGGGGTATAATTTAGATGGTTGATTTCATTCACATCAGAGGACATACTAACCCCCAAGTAGGTAGCCTGTTTCACTTTATATGGGCTCTCAAATATAGTGTTTTTTGTGCATAAGACCATTGTTTTGTCCCTGTTAAGGGAATAGCCTGAGAAAGAACCAAAGGTCTGGGTGGTTAACTCAATTTCCTGGATTGCGTCAGCTGGATTGGTAGTTAAAACAGCCACATCGTCGGCGTACGCCAATACTTTTGTTGAAAACAGACCCACCTTAACAGGTTGAATAAAAGGTGAAGAAAGCAACTTTACAATTAGGGTATTGATATAAAGGGAGAATAATATCGGGGAGCAGGGGCAACCCTGCCTTGTGCCTCTTTGTATCTCAATAAACTCCGACTCAGAACCACAAATGGAAAGTTTAGCCTTTGGGTCAACATATAAGGCCTTTATGGCTTTGATGAACTTGTGCCCAAAGTTATTAAATTCCAAGATGTTCCATAAAAATTGCCATGAAACACGATAAAAAGCCTGCTCGGCATCGAGAAGTATCAAGGACATCTCTCCCCCCGCGGCCCCCATGATGTCAAATAGGGTAATGACTCTCCGGGTATGATCCGTGGTACCCTTCCCGGGAATAAAGCCATGCTGCCACGGGGAGACAAGACGCTCGACCACCCCACTCAGCCGATTAGCTAGGACCTTGGCATATAGTTTTGAGTCGGAGTTTATAAGAGATATGGGCCGGTATGAAGATGGAAGCTGTGGTGGCTTACCTTTTTTAGGAAAAATCGCTATGTTGGTGTGTTTCCAGGATTCAGGGGGTATTGCATGGTATTGGACCCCCAGAAACAGATCGAGTAGATATGGAAGTATTTGTTTACCCAGAACCTTATAAAGGTCCAAAGGAATTTTGTCAGGACCTGCAGCTTTACCGTTTGCTAGATCAGAAAGGGCAAGCTCCAACTCCGTGATTGAGATTTCTCTTTCAAGATCTTGTTTAACTGATTCCTCAATCAGGAGATTGGGGTCTAGAGGTGGGATCCAAGTGTTAAGAAAGTTTTTTATATCTCTCCCGGAGTTTGCATCTTCACTGTGGTATAACTTCTGGTAATACTTCCGGAAAGCCCCTGCAATATCCTGCAAGGTCGTGAATTGCTGGCCCTCGTACTCAATCAGCTTTATCTTGTTATGAGATTGTCTTTGGCGTGTTCGGAGGGCTAGTTGCCTACCTACATTTTCTCCAGATTCATATATGCTGCTTCTATTTGCTTGATATGTTTCAGCAGCTTTACGAATTAAGGAGCTATTAATTTCAGTCTTTAACACTAGTATTTTTTGAAGAGTGTTAGAGGCTGAATCTCCTTGATGAATCTGGGTGGCATGATAAGCCTCAAGATTAGATAATTCTACTTTAAGCTTCAGGTTGTTATTATCCTCTATTGTTTTACATTTGGACACAAATGATATAGTTTCACTCCTTAATGCCGCTTTGAAGCAGTCCCAAACAATCAGTCTGGGTGCACTAAATTGATTACAATCGAAAAACGCCTGAGCCCAAGAAGTTATATGAGTTACATACTCCGGGTTAACAAGGAGCTTTCTATCAAAGGACCATTGGTGGTGGTTTGGACTTTGTCCGCTTGAATGACAAACTCTAGTTAGCATTTTGAAAACTGCGCTGCCAGCAATTGCTTACTTTGTTGTCACACTTGTGTTGGCACAATAAATGATGCATTACTCTAGGGGCACTTTAACTTACAGGCCCAGGGTACCACTGGTATCATATAATAGAGGCTTATAAGTAAGTTAACGTATGCCACTTGTGGGTGAACCAATCAGACATACATGTTTTAAGGATCAGAGCACTGGCACGGAGGACTTTTTAAAAATTGTTTTATTTTTCATTACATTTTTAATAAAGGAAATGATAAACAAACATACAATCATAATTGTCATCTGCTCATTTTCCTTACAAGGTGTCATATTATTCAAATATTGAGGTTCAACCTAATCAAATATCTAACATATAAATGATCCCTAGGGGGGAGGAAAGGGCGGGGAGAGGGTGGGGGGAGGGGTCTCCTCTTGTGTGCTCTCTTCAATGCAATGTGCCTATCTGTGAGAAAGTGGCTCTATATATAGTGGACACCTGTTGGAGGGGGGCAGGAGCCTAGCTGTGATTGGGCATGGCTCCCCATCTTCAAGATGGCCGGAGCCCAGGGTCGTGCTTCACCTTGCTTCTCCCACCTGAGGGGTGGGGTTGGCACAGGCTAGCACAACCCACTTCCTGACGTGGGGTTTCCCGACAGTCTTCCCGCCAGAGTGGGGGTTGGAACTGGTGGGGGCCAGTTGCTGAGTACAGCAAATGGTCTGGAGAAGCTCACAGAGACGGCATGCCTTTGAAGCTTCCCCCTTCCCATCCTAGGGAGGAGACCTAGCACCTCACCCAGAATGTGCATTGTTGCAGGCCCAGGAGAGCGGGGGTTCTCCACCCAGGGGTCCAGCAACATGTCTGCTGTGTGGCAGCCTCTGCAGCCACTCAGACCAGACGTGGATTGTAGGTTAGGTTTTCAGGGGCATCTCTAAGATGCCCTCTGGCGCATTTTACATTAAAACCCACACTGGCATCAGTGTGGCTTTAATGTTTTGAGAAGTTTGGTACCAAACTTGTCAGTCTTCAGTGTAGCCATTATGGTGCTGTGGAGTTCACAATGACAACCACCCAGCACCATATACTCTTAATGGCATCACTGCACTTACAGTGCCCAGGAATGGCTCTGGGTACTGTAGGGGTACAGGGCTCATGCACCTGTGCCCACACCACTGGCATACGGCACCCAGCTAGAGGGGTGACTGAAGTATGCCAGGGCAGTGGGTTCTGTGGGCATGGCACACAGGGATGTGTGCCATGTCGACTCTCTGTTTAGTTCTGTACCTAGACACTCAGCCTGCAAAGGCAGTGTGTGACTGTCCGGATACAGGGCCCCTAAGGGTGGCACAATAAGTTCTGCAGCCCTTAGGGGTCTTCTCTGGTCACCAGGCCCTGGGCACCTAGAGTACCATTTACTAGGGGCTAATAGGTGGCCAGAGATGCCAATTTGTTTTTGTTTCAATACAGCTTTAGGGAAGGAACACAGGCCCTGGGTACCTGGTTGACAGGAGCCCAGGGCACACTCAGTCAAAGCACATCAGCAGTTCAGCAAAAAGTGAGTGCATACCAATGCAAGAAAGATGGCACTTTCTCACACTATCCTGCTACGGGGGATGAAGCTCTGGCACTGAGGTCTGGTGAGCAAGCCACTGTGCTCCTGAATACCCTCACAAGGGACAAGCAGCGCTGTACACATCCACCTTACGTCACATTACTCTTGGAATCGAAAAACAAACCGCATCAGTCCAAATCTTTGGGGTGATCTTGCAAAAATGGCTTCTCTCTGCACCCTTCAATATCAGTTGAGGCACCTTCAATGTAAGCCACCTATGTACTTTGCACTATGGAGGCACTGGCAAAAAAAATCCGAGGGCTAAATGCTTTCACAGAATATTGGTCACACTTAGTAAGCATGAGCCCATATTTTTATACACCGATGAACTCCTGGTGTTGCCTGGCAGACCACCCAACTCTGGACCAACTGCAGTTCCTGTATGTTTTGCAAAACCTCCCCTAGAAGCCACCCATATTTATTTCCATGACTAACCTCCATTCTCAGGTCATTTATATGGAACAACAGGATGCCTAGAATGTCTGTGTCCAAGTGCTAGAAATCGACTTTTGGCTGTGATTGAAGTATGGCGGAAATACCCTAATACTGTGAAGCTTGCTGGAGCAACCTGAAGGTAGTACTATCCGACTATATGGACTCTTTGCACCTGATGAGATGCACCAGGACACCAACTTGGACAGCTCCTCTGTGGGTAGGTACTAAACTGCCCCAGATCATGGCTCATGGTGGGTTCAAGGAATTGGACTTGCAGGGAATCTCCACTCTAAAACCTGCAAGTAAGTTCATGAAATCTTTTGCAGACGTATAAGAGGTATTTGGGCTCCTGTCTTCCCAGTTCTTAAAATACTTGCAGCTGCGCCACACTCTATTGCAATTTCTATCTACAACGGAATTCAGTTAACTAGAGGCTAAATTTACTCCTTTGCAATAACTGGATAACTTTACAGTGAATATGGCCCCCAGTAAATGTCCACAACTGCTCGATAGAGACCTATATATTTTCACGGTTTACACCACATCTGCCTTGTCGGACATCAACTATAGCATTTCCAGCTAGAATGCTCTCCTATTTGTCTGAGATGCAAGACTGAAGAGTGGGATTTTTTGCACACTGTATGGCACTATAGAATTCTGGGGAGTGATTGCAGCAACTCTTTCTGATGTGGTGGCACAATAAATGTGACCTCTCAGATAGCACTACGAAATGTCCTTGAGGCTGTTAAGATTGCTAGACGCATGCATACTATTGTAGGGTTAGGCCTAGTGATTGCAGAAAGAAATATTGAACTCCACTAAAGAAACCACAGAGACCTGGCCCGGGCAAAGTAGGAGACTGGCTGAGATTACTGCAGGATCATGGAGAAATTGATCTATGAGGCCTGGTGATCTCTGCAAACCTCCAGGAAATCTGGTGGTGTGGATGAACTATAGGAAGGATGTGGAGTAGTACTGCTACCAGTCAAGCACTTTTGTGGATGGGAATTGTCCAATATTTAAGGTGAACTTTATGATAACCATTTTAGTATGTAGCTATGGATTGGCTACGCATGATGATGCAGTTTTATTTTGATAACATGGCAACAAAATGTTTTCTATAGTTTCCTAAATCCATAGGTAGACATATTGTCTCTTTTTTGTGTCACTGTACTCCATAGTACCTGTGCTACAAGAAAAACTATTCTCCCACAAGCTCCCCCTGTCAGGAGCATTTAACAGATCAAACCCAACTCCCCAGACACCGTAATTGCTAATGAAGATGCATTATGAATCTATAGCATCTTCCTTTAGCATGTCAGGGTACATGGATCGACCTGATCCTCAAGCTTCAAAAGTGGCTTTGAAAATTGAAAAGTACCAGCCAGCGGCACTGTGAGCATCTCCTTAGTTTTTATACCCAGATGCTGGTAAGTGTGTGTCCTGTGATCTGCATCTGCTGTCTAAGCAGACAAATTTCTGCAATCTGGGGATCCCTATACTCCTACCACCACATATTAGCACTTTTATTTATCTCAGAATGTGCATATATGTTTTCTTCCCAAAAGAATGGTCAGCACTGGTTTTGACTGAGTTGTGGTCAGAAGCAGTTTTGTGGTGGATGGTCATGAAGCCAATTACTATGATGGACATGACAGCCAGCTTTATACCTGTATGTGTGTATTGGGCAGGGAGGTACGAGAAGTATATTCTCTCATGAGCCATGTGGAGGCAATCCTTACGTCTAGTTTTTCCAGCTTGTAGCCTAACTTACAATTTTGCTGTTTGTGTCAACACTGGGATTCATTATAACCTATTAGTTACTGCATAAAAAATAAGGCATATTCTTCAAATTATTAGGGCACCTTTGTAAAATGTTATTCAATTATTTGCTTGAAGCATATACACTCATAACTGAAAATTATTATGGCAGTGGTTCTGCAGTGATTCTTAACCTAATGTGAAGGTTGGTACTTTTCTAAATGTAATTGCCTATGCTGTATTTTGCTTGATACCTGTACTGCTCCTGGGGATACATTTGAGGATACTCACTTTATGTTTAGTCTCCATTTTCAAATTTCTTCGCATTTCCAGAATATTTTATCAATTTCAGTTTTACAGTTTGCTTCTTTATTTTTATACACTTTACTAATCATTTAATTTTAATTAAATTTTATAAGCAGTACTCTGACTCCGTGAGTATGCATCACAGACTCACGGGTGTCCCTGGACCACAGGTTAAGAACCACTGCTCTAAAGGAAATATGTTGTGAGTTATATTGGTGCCCTTTCTGAACAGTGACTGATGCCTAATGGTTGCCTGAAAACCATTTCTTTTGAGGTTTCAAAATAGTTATCAGTGTTCTCCCTGCCCCTTATGTCCATACCATCATGGTTCTAAGAGATTTGAGCCATTGTTAAAATTCAAAGGCCAACCACGTCTGTTCGTTTCTCTTCTGAATCCATTTCATTATTGTGTCTATATTTGAATAAGATGAGGGAAGGTGATGTGGCCTAGCGGCTAGACCTGCCAACTTTGGAACCTGGGGACCCAGCTTTGACTCCACATCATATCATTCTGGGCAAATCACTTATTATCCCTCTGCCTAAAATGCATTAGATAATGTATGAATTTAATGTGTGTAATGCTCACTTTAAAAAAAAAAAAGAATTGTTATTGATTTTTTTTCCCAACAGTAAATATCTGGCGCTTTACAGTACAATAATGTGATTCAGTACAGATCATGACAGTGTAACCTCGGTATATCTTTTTAACATCTGGGCATCTGCTCCGCGACCTTATATCCACTTCTCCTTTCCCCTCCTCTGTATGATTTTCAATATTCATATCCATATTAATTTTCTGCTCACCATCATCCCATGTCTCAATGATCTGTCTGATTAACGGATCAATATATATTTAAGCCAATCCCGCTCCTATGTCCCTCCCCAACCCTTGCCACCGGTGTGTCCTTTTTGCACACATTGAAAAAGACAATATTCTATATTATTCCAGGTTAGTGTAACTCTTCAGCATCCGGTCTACTCAGACCGGCCTATTATGTTCCCATTTCTACAGCAGCGCCACCTGGAAATGTCAGGAACCCCTCTATGATCCATCAGCTCGGGGTGTTCCCATTGGCATGTCCAGAACCGAGTATCCAACTGTCTCTGTTTCAAGAATCTGTAGTGATACAACTAAAGCCTCCCACGCCTTTGAAGTTTCTAGCGCTCTATCATTGTTAGTCCTCTTAGCTTGCTGGCACCGAACTGTGCTCTCACTGGTTGCCCATTTAATTAATTCTGCCTTCCATCGTGCAATGCTGGGCCCTAACCTGGATTTCCAATGCGTCGTTAGATCCCTCTTGGCTAGCAACAACCCTAAGTCCAAGAACTTACTCTGGACTTTTGTCCTAGATGTATGGGGAAACCGGTGCAATATACACGTACTCATGTCCGGTTCTATGTGCCTGTCCATAATATCACAGAGCATGCCAACCACTTCCTCCCAATACATTTCCAACTGCGTGCAACTCCACATCATATGGTGAAACTCCGCCCCTTCTAGGTTGCAACGCGGGCATTGGGCTGTATCCACTTTAAAATACCAGTTTATCTTGGACGGAGTTAAGTACGCCCTATGTATTATATAGAAGTGGATCAGCTGGAACCTAGCATTGCGCGTGCTCTTCCACGCTCTCTCAACTGTTCTGGCCCACGTCGTCTCAAGAATCTCCTTATCAAGGTCTGCCTCCCATTTTCGTTGTAATTGGCTGAATGGTTTCATCCCCTCGTTCACCATCCGTCTGTATAGACACGTAATATTTATTATTTATTTATTATTTAGAAGTTTTCTATAGCGCTAGCAAGACCCGAAGGTAACAGAGCGCTTTACAGTTAGAGACTGACAAGTGAACAACATGACATATTAAAAGTAATAGCATTCAACGAATGACAATATAGAAGGAGTTGATAACAGGATTTCGCGTCGCCACATAGTTCTGGGGATGCTTGCTGATCCGAATTAACCACAGCCTAGGGAACGGATAAGGAACAAGGATTTAAGTTGGCTCTTGAAATGAATGAAATGAAATGAAAATGGGTTTTTTAAAGCGTGGATAGTTGCCCGGAGGCGTCCTAGCGCTGAATGCTGACAAGTGATCTCAGTGGGGCTTAAATTCAAAAAAGAGGAAAAAGCTATTTATTGAACAAAAAAGTTTTCAGTTGCTTCCTAAAAGAGGTGAGGTCCAATTGGACCTTAGGTAAAAAGGCAAACTGTTCCACAACTTGGACGCATTCAGGGAAAAGGACCGACCTCCTGATCTGGACCGTTTGATCTTTGGCACAGCGGCAAGTAGAGCGTTAGTGGACCTAAGCTGCTGGGTAAGTAGGGAGTAATTAAAGGGCGACTAATTAATGGACCAGTTTCCCAGAAAGATTGGTGGGCAAGACAGAGAGATTTGAAACTGATCCTGTCCTTCACCGGAAGCCAGTGTAATCTTATCAGTCCAGCTTTTACAGAGGTCCTCCGAGGGATTTGGAGCAAAGTCCGAGCCGCACAGTTTTGAATTACTTGTAGCTTTTTTAATGTAAAATATGGAGCCCCAAGATAGAGCGCATTTCCAAAGTCCAACCTCGAGAGGATTAGTCCTTGGACCACAATTTGTCTTGCCTCAAAAGGTAACAACGGAAGGATCTTGTTCAACATTCTAATGAGGCCAAAACAGGTGGCAGATAGTACAACAGCCTGATGGTCAAACGTCAGGGACTTATCCAACCAGACACCCAGGCTCTTGATGGCATCCCTGGGGACTGGGGGAGTGCCTAGGCAAGCTGGCCAGATCTGGTCAATTGTAGATGGAGCTAGATGTCCCAACATCATGACCTCTGTCTTGTCCCCATTAAGTTTGAGACAAGACAGGGTCATCCACCTACTAACCTCGCTCAGGCATCCCATCAGGTCTGCTGTGCCCACAGGGTCTCCAGCCCGCGTGAGAGAAACCACCAGCTGGGTGTCGTCCGCGTAGGTCACGATCTTAATACCATACGGACGGACGACCCCAGCCAGCGGTCTCATGTAGACGTTAAATAACGTCAGGCTTAATGAGGACCCCTGTGGGACTCCACAGTCCAAGGGCCTGCTTGTAGAAATAGTCGCTCCCTCAAAGACCTGGAATTTCCTGCTGGATAGAAATGAGCGAATCCACTCCAGCGCTCCTCCTTGTATCCCAATCTCCCAAAGGCGCTGTAACAAGATTGTATGATTTACAGTATCGAAGGCGGCACTCAGATCGAGGAGGATGACTGCCACTGATCCTCCCCGATCCAAGATGCCCCTTGTTTCCTCCAGGACCGCCAACAGAGCCGACTCCGTCCTTTGCTTGGGGCGGAAGCCAGTCTGCGAGGGATCAAGGAGACTGTTATCCTCCAAGAAAGTGGTCGATATATTTTTCCAGTAACTTGCTGGCCCAGGGGAGCAGAGAGATTGGACGATAGTTACTGAAATTGTTGATGCTCTTAATAAGTGCCTTCACCCTGGCTTCTTTCCACTTAGAGGGGACTGTATTGGTGGAAATTGAGGCATTGAGTACCTTCAGCATAACCGGAAGGATGGTCTCACTAACAGTTCTTAAGAAACTAGGAGGGGCCGGATCGCCAGGGGAGCCCGATTTTACCTGGGTCATTAGAATGGATAATAGGTCCGACTGCAGCAAAGGAAAATTCTCCAGCACTGGTGATATATTATCTATCACATCATATTTGAGGTAGCCATGAGCGGCTATTGGATTTTTTGATTGAATGGCTGGAAAGGTAGAGTAAATACAATCTATTTTATTAAAGAAATAATCTGCCAGCTCATTACAGCGGACTTGTAAATCGTCGCTGTTTACGGGAGGCTGGGGCAGGACAGTGAGACTTTTTATTATCCTATATATTTCCTTCGAATTGGACCTAGCATCCTTAATCTGTTGTGTATAGTGCTGGGACTGAGCTTTCTTAATCGCTAGCTTGTAATCCCTAATGGATTTTCTATATACAGCTTTGTCAAGATCTGCGTAGCCCAAACGCCATTTTCTCTCCAGCCTCTTGCACTTGCGTTTGATCTCCCTAAGCTCCATAGTGTACCAGGGGGCTGACATTCTGGATCTTTTAGTCCGCGATTTTTTTTACTGGGAGGATAGTGTCAAGTGACTGAGTTATCCAACTATTAAAAGTATCATTAGCTACTGTGGGATCTGTATTCATCGGAGGGATTGTGGCTTGAAGTTCACGAACCCACTCATCAGTTGATAGTTTAGGCCAGTCTCGAGCCTCCCGTGATCCTGTCAAAAGAGCAGGCAATTTAGGGATACACCAAGTTAGCGGGATGAGTTGATGATCTGTCCACGGGAGGGTAATGGAGGGCTCTATCACTAGACCTGGGCAATTACTGAATACCGGGTCCAGTAGATGTCCTTTCATATGTGTGGGAGAGGAGACAAGTTGGATCAGCTGTAGTGCAGATAAGCCGGCAATTAATTCTTGGGCAGCATGGTCAGCAGTATCTTCGAAATGCAGGTTTAAATCGCCCAACAACGTAAAATTGGCCGATGTAATGGCCAAATCTGCAATTGTTGAAGGCGCAGAGTCTAGAAACTGTCTGACCGAGCCAGGAGGGCGGTAAGCCAGAACTCCAGCAAAATTTATGTTTGGTGATAGTTCCAGGCTGAACGACACGCTTTCGCAATCCAGAATAGAGGTGGAATTACATCGGCAGGTGTAATTATCTTTAAACACTATGGCTAAGCCTCCTCCCTTTCCTGAGGTACGGTCTGTTCTAGCTATTTGATATCCCTGTGGTAATGCTTGGACAAGGTCAGGTACAGACGACGCGGTTAACCACGTCTCCGTAAAAAAGACTACATCCGGATTGAGCTCTTCGAGCAGTAGGGAAATTTCAGTTTGATGCTTGGGCAGCGATCTGCAATTTAAGAGAAACATTTTAAAAGGTTTCTGATGCTCAGTTGCCATAATACCTCTTGGGGAAAGATGACCATGTCGGCACTGGGAAGGAAGATTTAAAGGATGATGTAAGTGATCACATTCCTTTTTTTCCGAGGGTCTCAAAGCAAGCAGGTCGTTAGAATTATATCTTATGTGAGGACCAGGTAAATGAACAGGGGTCGAGGCCCCTGGTCCCGTCCGGTCGCGGACGGCCGCAGACGGGCTTGCCTTTGGCGCGCCTTTGGCGCGCCGCCGGCGCACCCGCTGCGCAGACGAGATGACATCATCAATTTATGGACCTTTTGGAAGAGTGGGAGGCGTCCTGCAGCTAGAGTGTAGGTCCCTTACTCCACTCAATATGGCGGCTGTCAGTGTCGGTAAGTCCTACTTTTATTTTCACTGCGCCAGCTCCTACTCGGCTGCGCAGGAATCACGAGGCAGTTTCCAGGCAAATAATACTGACAATGACTAAAAGTCCTGCCAAGTAAGTAATCTACTTGCGGACAGCGACGATTTTAAAATTTCAGGTCACAGTGTGAAAAACGATTAAAATAAAGACAGCAAGATCGCTGAGAGAGCCCCCGGCTTCCGCCTCAGGGGAGAGTAATAAAGTGATGGTAGAACAGCGTGATATGTGAATTCCACATTGGACGGTATGGTTCTGATGTGCGGGGGGATGGAGTTCCATATTTTGGGGGCGTTTCCTGTGAAAGAGCAGCCCGCAGTTTTCTTCTTTCTGGTTTTAGGTAGGATGAGCAGCAGGGAGTTAGAGCTTCTCAGATTTCTGACTTGACCTGCTTTTTTGAGTTTGTTTGCCAAGTATTCAGGTTTGCCGGTATGGAGGGCTTTATGGGTTAGGCAAGCCGTTCTGAAGGTACTACACATTTCAGCTGGGAGCCACTTGAGTTCTTTGAGTGCCGGGGAGATGTGGTCAGATTTTTTGAAGCCGGTGATCATTCTTGCTGCCACATGTAGTGTTGTTGTTAGTGGTGCCAGGTGTGATTTAGGGATGCCTGTTAGGATTGAGTTCCCATAATCCAGTCTTGATAGTACTAGAGATTGCGTGGCTAATTTGAGGTCCTTGTTGGGAATGTAGTGTTTGATTTTGTTCAAAAGTCTGAGGTTAAAGAATGCACTTTTCGCCGAGTTCTTTATGTGATTTGTCAAGGTAAGTTTGGGGTCTAGGGTGAAGCCAAGAGATTTTACGGAGTCAGCTAGCGTGAGATTCCCTTTAAGCGCATCGATTGACTTTAGCCACTCGGTGATTTGAGGGTTATCTTCTTTGTTCGAGATGAGGAGTGTCTCGGTAGTGTCGGGATTGAGTTTCAGGTGATTATTTGTCAGCCATTCTTGGACATCATTAAGGACGTCATTTAGTCTGTGGATGTCATTAAGAGAGGAGGTTTCCAGATAAATCTGCGTGTCATCCGCGTAGAGGTTAAAGCGGATTTGGCTTTCCTGAGTAGCTTGGCGAGCGGTTCCATATAAATGTTAAAGAGCTGAGGAGAGAGCACTGAGCCTTGGGAGACACCCTGGTTGACTAGCTGGGGTTCGGAGGTGAAGTTCTTGATGTTTATTATTTGCATGCGGTTATGTTAAAAGGAGGAAAACCACTTGAGAAATAAATCGCCGAGGCCCGCTCTTTCTTGAAGAGCCTTGATGAGGAGCTTATGGTCCACCGTGTCGAAAGCTGCGGAGAGATCGAGAAGAATGAGGAGGCAGCATTTGTCTGTGTCGAGAGATCCATGAATATCATCAATGATGTTCAGCATTGCGGTTTCTGTGCTGCGGCTTTGTCTGAAGCCAGATTGGAGGGGGTCCAGGAGATTAGTGTTGTCCAAATGTTGTGTCAATTGCAGGAGTACTCAGCGTTCAAGTGTTTTAGAGAGCAAAGGGAGGTTAGATATCGGTCTGAAATTGTTCAAGACAGTTGAGTCAAGACCGGGTTTTTTCAGCAGAGGGGTGACTTGCCCCATTTTAAGACAATCAGGGACCGTTCCGCTTTTTAAGGAGCTGTTTATGATTAGGTCCCCGCTGCCGTCACCACATAGTGGCACACCATAGACGTCTGAGGCTCCAATAACCCCCCTCCCCAATGACGTTGAATTGCTGATACGAGGCCTAAATGCAATAAGAAATCGCCCCTGGGAAGGCCATATCTATCCTGCAGTGCCTGTTAGGGTAAGAGAGCACCATCTTCATATAGGTCTCCCAGCACTTGTACCCCCAACTCCCCCCATGCGGCCAGAGCGGTCCAATCCCCCCCCCCCCCCAACCAGGTGGAAGAGCAGAGCTCATAACCAAGGGAATCTCCGGGGCGCATGGTCAAACAATCTCTCCTCTACGTTGGCTCCGGATCGAACACAGCCTCAGCGTCCGCTCTTCATGAGTTGGCGACCCAAGGTGCAGTCGCTGTTGAAGTACAATAAAAAATATGTGACGCGGATTCCACGGACCCATCGGGCCCCTAAACTCCCTCGCCACTGCCTGGGTAAACCATTGCAGTTGGGCTGCCAAATAATATCGTTCGAAGTCTGGAACCGCCCATCCTCCCTCAGCTCGCGGGCGCATCATTGTGGCCAGAGCCGTCTGCCGTTCCCCCATAAGAATTCTCCTACCAAAAAGCGGTGTGTAATCCTCACTTGATAAACTCAATCTTATTGATTCTTTCCCATCCGTTCCAAATAGTGTACACTGCTCCGTTGCTTCCTATTTAGGTTCACGCTATAAAATTACCAGTGCATGCCTGCATTGATAGTCTCTAAAGCAAGAATTTAAGCAGCTTTGTTAAAAATATGCATTTTAAGAACCACCTAGAAGCCAGTATTTTGACCAGAACGTATCTACTTCTCCGTTTGTTGGATAACATGATTAATTTTGCTACCCATGAAAGAGGAGGTCCTAACCCAGAGAGCAAAACCTCATAATCAGCCACCATGATTGTTCAGAAAAGTAGGCATGGGACTTTGTAAGGCTATTTGAAAATCAAGTTGAAGAAGCCGCCAACTGTAACATTGTTCTGGACATCTTTTTTTTTTTTTTTTTTTGTCAAATCTGTTTTATTGGCATTTTTCATACTTTCACAATACAATAGGAACATCATCCACATAAGCACAACTTCCTGGAGACGGCAATCAGATATTCACAAACATAATACCATTACATGTTCGATTCACAGTATTTAAGTTGTGCAACCGCTATAACATGGGGTAGTCGCCCAAAGTTGTCTAGATCGTGGGGTTCCTAACTGGGTAAAGATTCCGGGACTGTCCATGAAGGTCCATGCATTAGGCTCTTTCCCATTAGCAACATTCTGGGTAGGCCCCCCAGTATGGACTGACATACAGATGAACTATTTATGAAACAACAATAAGGGAAACTGTTACTACAGCGGCAAAACCACAATCATACTGCATCCCTCATCTCACCCCCCTCCCCGTAATTGTTCTGGACATCTTGGTTGGAATTGAATATAAACTTTAGGGAATGTTAACTAGTGCTTTCTTGTCTCTGGCTCTTCTTGACCACTTATTTAGTCCCAAAGAGTAACAATCTATAAGGCCAGAGTAGGTTTTCAACAATACCTTCTTATTCATTTAAAGCAAATTACGTGTCATGCATCACAGTGGGTAATAACAGAGGTAACATGCAATCTACTACATTTATTTTTCAATTTTACAATTTACATTGAATTGATTGAAGCCAAAGATAGCATCTATCATGAAGGCCAACAGATTTCTTGAAAGCTTTTGGTTGATTCTTACCAGACATTTTGTGTTGGTGATACAATTGTCTATATGTGACTTGTACATAATTGTTTTTATTTGCATAAACATACTAAGTATCTGTTGATGTACATTTTGTAGCCCTGAAGAAGTTCCACGAGACCGTGGCTTTCATGATAGATGGTATCTTTGGCTACAATCAATTCAATTTTATATGAAGAATGGACAAATAAAGAAGTTGGCATAAACTGCACTTTGAACCACTGCTAACTTCTTCAAACAAACACGCATATTGGATATCAGTGTTATGTGATTATTAATGTACTGAAATGAATTATACAAACAGCTGAGAAATATTATTTCATCAGTTAAATAACTTTTAATTCCTTATTGTCAACTCTTAAAAATGCATTTATCACGTTCAAATAAATGCATTCCAGTCTCAAGAAATTGGGTTTATGTAAAAAAAAATACTAATCTAGTGTATAACTTGTGATTGAAGTGTATTTCTTGAGTGTTGTCCTATTAATATTTACCCCTCTATTCAGAATTATTACGTGTCCTATCATGAAAGCCAGGGAACATGCGAGTAGTCTGAGAGATGTCCAGCATGTATAAAATGTATTTCCTCCTTTTAGCTAGTCTAGCACTAATTAAAGCTCTTGGGCCCAGGTGTACGACAATGTCATTTAGCGACTCGCAAATTACGCTCAATTGCGAGTAGCAATTTATGAGTCGCTAAATGCCATGTACAACAGTGTCTGAAACACTGTTAGCGATTCCTAATGGGGTTGCAAATTACATTCCTCGTGCATATTAATGAGGCACTCGCAATTTGTGACCCAATTAGGAATGGCTGGCCCTCCCAGGAATGGTGGCCTGCTGGGCTCAGCAGACCTCCATGTCTGGGATTGCTTTTAATTAAAGCAGTTTTTAAAATAAAATGCAGCCCTTTTTCCTTAAATGAAAACTGTATTCATTTTATAAAAAAAGGAAAATGAAACTTTTCTGTTTCATTTTTTTTAAGGGCAAGTAGTGGTCCCTGACTCGCTATTAGGATGTGACGCCCTTGGAACGCCCCTTCCTAATAGTGACTCGCAATTCCTGTTTACCGAGTTGCAAAAAAATTGCGACTCGCTAAATAGGGATTGTACATGGCCCTATTAGATTTTGCATGCACAAACGGGTTGCAAACCTGTTTGCGCATGCAAAATAGGGTCGTACGTCTGAACCTAAATTCTTGAAAACTAAAATTAGTGTCTAACCCTTCTTTACTGATACACTTTGGGTTTGGGGCAGTTTCTTCACACCATGGCCTTGTTTCACTGTGCCTTTTGATAAATATACCAAGAGACAGATGCTTGAAAGTTTGTGGCCTGGAGGGGCATTTTACTCATAGTGATCTCACTTTTGTTGACAATGATAATCCCGGGTATGTTGCTCATTGACGAGGCAGGTTCCCTCCACTTGAATGCCTGGGAGAGTAGCCATTCTTTTTTTGGCATCATTGGATGTAGGCTATACAGTCTACACTCTGCTTCAGCTTTGTGAGAAATTCTTGAATACTTCCACCAGTGTCATCAAGAACATGAGCCAAAGCACAAACCCGTTCCAGCAGCAACTGCACAGCTCAAATTATTGGTGTGGGTTGTCTTCACATGCTCTTAACTCTTGTATTCCACAAATACCTCATTAAGTGCAGGTAGATTTGTCTACACGACCCTGTACATCATATGTAATCACTGGAGATATTTGCTGATATTTTTATGAAGGAGACTTTTACAGCTAATGTAGCACGTATTCTTTCTGAAGTGCAAGAATATCCAATAAAGGGGGTGTGGACGTCAAGATGGCTAGCTAGACATATCCTCTGCGAGCTCTGTCTGCCTGAGCAATATCTGACACTGATGAAGAAACGCTCTCACTATGCGCAGACGATATTCTTCTCTACATCACCGAACCCACAACAACTATCACTATCATTTTTAATACCTTTGCAATATATACTTGCTACTCCAGGTTTAGAATAATGCCGGGAATGTTCACACTTTGTCAGCCATACTGCTCACCAGATTTGACGCCTCCTAACAGAGGCTGGCGGTAGATGGAGAGGGCTACCAATACCTCAGTCTGTGCCCCTGTAGAGAACTATGCATAATCCTGAAGCTGGGGTGGATAGTCTAGCAATTTCAGAAAGATGCAGAGATGGCTATAGGTGCCCCTGACGATTCTGGGGCAACTGGCTGTCTCAAAGATGATTACAGTTCCCAAGCTCATCTATGCCCTCCAAAACGTGTATTACAAAATTATAGAGGAAATGTTCACTAAAATAGTGGGAGAGACTAGGACACTACTGTGGAACAAGGGTCACCCCAGAGTAGCACTCCAGATGATGCGGGGCAACCTTTAGAAAGGTGGGATCACCCTCCCAGACGCTAGGGCCTACTATTGGGCTACACATTTGGTAACTATCAATGATATGATATATACACCCCATACTCACCCGACATACCGACTTGAGAGGCCTCGACTGTGGCCGTGATCACACATGCACTTTCTGTATGGAGGGAAAGGGGCCCCGACAGCTATTGCGGGCTACACAAGTGGTGCTGGAGGTGTGAACGAAGACCACCATATGTATAGGTTAGACACTGGAGATGACCAGTGAAACGTCTTTGTGGGAGGGGGTCCACCCTGTGGGAATAATGGAAGCCGAGCGGATATGAAGCCTGGGAGACGATGGGGATCTCCAAGGTCCGCTATTTCCTCAAGAATGGAGACCTCATTCCTTTTGTCTCATTCCAGAGGGATTATCAACTGCACCTGAATCGATACCTAAAATACTCACAGCTTCCAAGGCCGAGGGGTCGCGAGAGGCTGATATACCAGACTGTGGCGGCTGTATGTGGATATTATGTCATCTATGTGCCAATTGCAAGTCTCTTATTGTAGTAGTTAACGTATTGCTGGAAGCCTTATCCTAGCTGTGTTCACTATGCTGCTGCAATGTTAATACCCCTTTGATGTTTACTACTGTTATGGGTGCATGTTTCTAGCCTGTAATGTTGTTCGTGCAAATAGGCCAAAATAAACATATAAGAAAAAAGAAAATCCACCCGCTAATTTGAAAAACACCATGGTTTTATCTCCTCATATAGATCACAACAAATCTGCGATGAGTAATAAAACCTCTGAGGCATCGTACAGCGTTGATCAAAGTAAAGATGAAGAACAAAGTGCCCGGCGGATCGGCGCTGTGCCAGATTCTCCGTCAAAGCAGCTTCCTGACCAGATTTCATTCTTCAGCGGTAACCCATCAGTGGAAATTGTGCATGGCATCATGCACCTGTACAAAACAAAGTAAGCTTATTTAACGTCTTGCAATCTTTTAGGCAAGTAGTAGATTTTATGATGGCACCATCTCATCTGTTGATTGTGTAGTAATGTCAGGAATGATTCCAAAACCTTCTGATGTGGCTTGTAGGTTTGTTTAAATAATGTTGGATGTCAGTTGGATAGTTTGTTAAGTGATGTCCCTGGTCATCTTGTTTTTAAATGCATCAATGCCATAATTGTTTGTAGAAGTAGGGTTATGAATTTAAGGCATTTGTGAACATTGTTCTTGATATCGTAGCTTACGTTATCCATATAATACCTCTAATACGGGATTCCAGTTAAGTGGAACCTCAGCCTCTCAATAATCGTAACATAAGTAGGATGTTACAAATGTGTCCTGAAGAATTTTCAGGTTAGGGGTGGCAGTGCCCCACAATCGAGCTTACAGGGTTGTTGAGCCATACTTGCTTGTCTTTTCCTCTGGTTTTATTTTTGTACCAGACTCTTGCCTCAAAACAAAATCAATTCATTTGATCAATGTTAAAGTACTTGCAAAAGGAGTTAGATATTTTGTATTCTGATTTACTAATGTGACTAACTTTGAACAGACCTTTCTGCAGATGAACCTACCAATTAAATCATTGACTATTTTCACAGTAAGATGACCTCTTTAAAGGAAGATGTTCGGCGCAGTGCAATGCTGTGTATTCTCACAGTCCCAGCCACAATGACTAGTCACGATCTCATGAAGTTCACAGCTCCGTTTTATGAAGTCATTGAACATATGAAAATCATTAGAGACTCGACACCGAACCAGTACATGGTGCTGACAAAGTTTAATACCCAGGTAATACAATAATGTGGCACAGAAGTGATGTTTAATATATATTCTTCTAAATCCTCAGCAAGCCTACTATTGCATCACTGTGAAATCCGACAGAGGGTCTAGGGTTTGTTTCTGACTGCAGCAATGTCTAAGACCTCTAATGAATCCAAAAAAAGCAGTATTGTAAACCTGTCTTAAAAATGGTTATCACGTTTTAGAAATCTTTAATAAAACACTGCACAAATACGGGTGCTAAAATGTAGGTTTCAGTATTTTTTTGGGGTAGAAAAGTTTACAACAGTGAAGGTAAATTACATTATCAGCCTATCACAACCCAATCACTACCCATCTCACCTTTGCCACAAACCCCCTACCTCCTCCTCTCCCTCCCCCCATCGCCGGGAGTCAAACACCTCCACCTAACAGCCAGGCTTTTTGTTCTGCGTCCCCAGTAACATGCAGTCCCCTTGCTCTCATCATGTCTCTGAGTTGTTGTCTTTCAATCTTTGGGGACATGTCTACCCCCTTCTGTGATTACTCCATTAAGTTAACTCTCTGCTCATCATCTTTCAAAAAAACCTGCTCTTTCTTCAACTTCTTGTATCCCAAAAGAACCATACCCTCTGCAAGCATAATTTTATGTTGGCACCTTCTGAGTGCTCTTAGCAATAGCTGTACCTTTATAAGCTGCTTTCGTTAAGGAATGTCTTCCTTACAGCGGTTTGAAAGTGGTAGCTCCTGCCTGAAAGTGTACATTTAACACTACATTTCAGGACCTCCCCAATATCGTCTGTGTAAGTGATGAAATATCATTAAGTATGTTGGATCGGAACACAGCTATTCGTAAGGAGACCCATAGAATATGCGTTATGTTGCCATGCTCGTCACACCTCCTCCAGCTTGTCAGCGGTGTTAGTCAAAAGTCTGGGGATGGATTGCTGTATGATGCAACCTATACAAGATTTTGTAGAGAGCCTCTCTGTCCTAGGCATGTTAATCAAAGTTGTTCGACGTTCTGAGTACCGCATTCCATTGTTCCTCATCTAGATGGACGCCAAGCATCTTCTCCCACTGAAATTGAAAGTGTTGACTATCTAGAGTTTGTGAGGCATTGAGCACTTTTTTTATATCCCTGAGACTGAAAGCATTTGGAAAAGCTTATTAAAGGTGTGAGCCCTCTAGTATCCCCTGTAGTCTGCGGAAGGTGAAAGCTCAGCGAGACTGGGTGCACAATTTCGTGAAGTTCCCATGCCTCTGAGCAACTGTTCTCATTTTTCTCTAACTTGGGTTTACTGTAATATGCAATCTCAGAGGTGCCATGTCTCCCACTAAGCAGTCTTTCACTTAATTCATAAGTCTGGACCACCGTTACCTCCGCCCAGGCCCAGCTTCATTGAGAGACAACAATCATTCTCCAGCTAGTCCTTCTAGTCCCCTTGATTCCCACTTGACTACTGCAGTCCGCAGCCTTCTCACATTTGGGATGATTCCTCAGCCTTAACAACTATTCTCTGGCTGCCTCAATTATCCCTTTGTTCTGGGTTCAAACCTCCCTCACCCATTACTGGTGTCTCACCACTACTGAAGACATTTGCAGTGGTCTTACACTCTGTTTCCTCTTTCCCTGTCGTCCCATCAGGCCTACCACTACTTGTGTCTCTTACTTCTGGAATGGGCTCCTCAGCTGCTCACCACAGGCCCTATTCTGGCCACACGAGGACTTAAGTTCGCGTCTGCATCATCACGCAAAAATAAATAAATAAATCCATCCTTGTAAAACACGAACATATCACCCCTTAAGGTTTCAAGGCGCTGGGGGCCATCAGGGAGATTAAGTGAGCTATTGCCCACAGTCACATGGTGCTGAGCTGAGCTGGTGCTGGGGATCGAACCGCGAGCACTGCGCTCCAGAGTCCACCACACTGCCCGCTGCGCCATACCTCTCATTGCATTAGCAAACTACAGGGGCTGTCCAACAACCCTGAACCAGGGACAGTCGATTATAACACCTAACAAGGGTTCAGGTAAAGAAGTCTAAATAGATATTCCAACTTCATGCAAACAATGAAAACAGAAAAAAAGAAGCCTGCGTATTCGTAAACAATTAAAAAAGAAAACAGTTTATAATTTATTATATATATTAAAAGTTCAGAAAAAGAACCATTACGCTCAAGACAAAATGTTGCTCAACAGAAAACAAACACCTTCACAAACCAAACAAGTGGCTAAGTGAAAAACATTACATGTGCAAAAGAACAACAAAGACAAAATAATGTGTCCTTTAAAAATTATGGCCACAAAAAGCGTCGACGGCGTTTCAACCGCTGGATTACTATGCGGTCATCATCAGGACTTGAAATAGGCCTGAGCGATATATTACTTTATACAGGACTGGCCAATCACAAATGTTGATGGCTGTCGCAATTAATCCAGCTTTGAAAAGGCTAGTTTTCAAAAAGCATTGAGAATGTCCAAAATTTGCTATATTCCACGTGTGGCATGTAAGAAGCACCCACGTATACGCCCAATCAATCGGCAAAGTTCAAGTCCAGTCGGGAGCGGTTTCGAGCTCCCGACTGGACTTGAACTTTGGCGATTGATTGGGCGTATACGTGGGTGCTTCTTACACGCCACACATGGAATATAGCAAATTTTGGACATTCTCGATGCTTTTTGAAAACTAGCCTTTTCAAAGCTGGATTAATTGCGACAGCTATCAACATTTGTGATTGGCCAGTCCTGTATAAAGTGATATATCGCTCAAGCCTATTTCAAGTCCTGATGATGACCGCATAGTAATCCAGCGGTTGAAACGCCGTAGACGCTTTTTGAGGCCATAATTTTTAAAGGACACATTATTTTGTCTTTGTTGTTCTTTTGCACATGTAATGTTTGTTTGTTTGTTAGCCACTTGTTTGGTTTGTGAAGGTGTTTGTTTTCTGTTGACCAACATTTTGTCTTGAGCGTAATGGTTCTTTTTCTGAACTTTTAATATATAAAATAAATTATAAACTGTTTTCTTTTTTAATTGTTTACGAATACGCAGGCTTCTTCTTTTTTCTGTTTTCATTGTTTGCATGAAGTTGGAATATCTATTTTGACTTCTTTACCTGACGCCTTGTTGCGTGTTATAAAATACCTCTCATTGCAGCTCTAGTGGCCTTGAAAGGTGGTCTTGATTAATGTATACCCTTAGAGCTCGAAGCAGAGTCCCATTCACTTCCACTGATGCCTCTCTCTGAGTTCTGTGTCAGCACCAAAATCACTCCCAGCATTTTCACTACCTTACTCGTAGAATGACTCGCCCCCCAGCTTGGGCTGAGAGCAGATTAGATAGGTGGGTACCTCTTTGTGTCCACCAAGTCAAGTCACAAGTGTTTCTCACAACACAGGGTGAAGGAGTGGGTTCCAGCTCAGCAGCTCCCAGTTTCCGCTTCTGTCTCAGTGCTGTTTTCGTTTCCGCTGGTGTGCCACCAATTACCCCTTTAGTTTATATCTTTAAATGTGTCCCATTTAGAGCTGCGTTAGTTTCCAAATACAACCGCCTCAGCAATGTGACTGGGCCAGAGCTAAATAACTGTGCTCCACCACCTTGGAGCTCTTAGCCATGCCCTCTCCAATGAAATTTTCAAGTTCAAGTTGGGAATGAACAAAGGATTCTACTAGCACTGGAATCTTAAAGGACACTTCCCTCAGTTATTTGCGTCGCGCATGCAGTCTACATACATGGTAACATCCAGGAGGACCTCTCGTAGTAAGTGCTGTGCCAAACAAGGATTTTAGAGCAAATAGCTTTGAAAGCTACCCCATTCTTGTAACATTTGGTTCACGGATGCAGATACGCATGCTTTGCTTACTCCTGCCATCTAGTGTTGGGTTAGGATATTACAATTTCAAAACGTTTTTGAATCGTTGGATGTGCCATCATTCCTTCCTAAGTCTCTACCATGTGCTGTGACTTTACCCTAGATTGCTTTTTTCCCCTGCCATTGAGGTTGAACGTGTCCAGTAAAGGTTTAGGGAAAGACCAGATCCTGGTGGCTTTTTTGGGCCCAATTAATCCACTTTTCAAGACCAACGACTCTGATAGTAATCACAGCACGGCCGGCACCTATGTTATGTTACAACTACTTTTATAGCGCACGACTCACCCATGGGCATCTCGGCGCTTGCTTAGAGATAAAACCTGAGAGCAGAAATCAGTCCAACAGCAACATTAAAACAGGTTTGCGATTCTCCCCTGAGGCGGAAGCCGGGGGCTTTAGGTCTGCTGCAATCATTTTTTTAAAATTGTTACTTAATCTGCTGATTTACTAGTTTTTAACCTCACTCTAGCACTTACCTTTACCTCGCCGCATCTCGAACCCCGCTCCCCGCACAGCGGACCAGGCGCTGACGCGGAACGAGAGAGGGGTGGACGCCATCTTGTGTGGACGGCAAGGGCAGCGGTCTAGTTGTTGGCTGCCTCTGCCCTCCCGGATATTTAAATCACGCAGTAGCGCGGGCGCATAGATTTAGTTTGCGATTCTCCCCTGAGGTGGAAGCCGGGGCTTTAGGTCTGCTGCAATCATTTTTTTAAAATTGTGTTACTTAATCTGCTGATTTACTAGTTTTTAACCTCACTCTAGCACTTACCTTTACCTCGCCGCATCTCGAACCCCGCTCCCCGCACAGCCGACCAGGCGCTGACGCGGAACGAGAGAGGTGTGGACGCCATCTTGGGTGGACGGCAAGGGCAGTGGTCTAGTTGTTGGCTGCCTCCCACCCTCTACCTCTCCCATAAAATGATCACTATCTCCCGTCCGCGCAGCTGACGGGTGCAGCGGACGCGCCAAAGGCAAGCCCGTCTGCGCCCGTCCGCACCGGGCCTAGGGCCATGCCTCCTGGTCCTTGGATCACACAAGCCCTTATTCCTTACACTAGAAGTGAATTACTGCAGCTTCGTCCAACTTCAGGTAGCAGTTGCAAACGATGGAACCTGAAAATATAATGAATTATCAGGTAACCAGCTGCCCTCATTGTAAGTTGATTCTGCCTTTGTCCAACATGGCACAAGAACCACTGAAGCTGAGAACAACAATGGATTTAGTATAGTGACAGCACTTATTAACGCCCGCTCCCTGGGCAAACACAGATAGGAGATAGCCGATATAATTACTGATAGAAACATTGATATATTGTTTATCACAGAAACCTGGATGGACAATGCGTCCGATCCAGATCTCGTGGTCGCCGTACCGGAAGGATACAGAGTCCAAAGACAGGACAGACTTAATAAAAAAGGCGGCGGTTGGCGATAATCTCCCGCAACCAATTTCCTGTAAGAACATTTCCAATTCTCTCGTCCACGTGCGAGGCCATTCACTTTTCCATCTTGTTAACTCATTTGCAAAATTTTAAAAGAGTTCTCCTTTATAGACCCCCTGGAACATGTACAGAATTTTTGTCCACTTTTAATACACTGCTAGAATCTTTAGCGATTGAGGATTCTTTTACTGTTCTTGGCGATTTTAATTTCCATTTGGAAAAAACTGAAAATAAAGAAACACTGACCTTACTGACCGACATGGAAACCTTGGGGCTTGCCCAGTTGGTCACGTCACCTACGCACGAAGCTGGCCATGTGCTGGATGGAATATTTTCCAACAATAAGGAAATTCCTATCCAGGATATCCTTCCACTCCCTTGGTTCAGATGCTCCGTCCATCACCACCCCCTTTTGTACCACTTTGTTTGCCATAAGTTGGCCGGGTATGCTCAGACATGAGTCCATTGCTCACTTTGCCACTGGATTCAAGCAAGCAGGGCTGAAGACGGCTGAAATGCCAGAAACCGGTCCTCGGAAGCTTGTTTCCGGTCCAGGGAAGGCATGGCTTGGCAGTTCGGGCTGGACTGTTCCCATGAGGCACAGGGTCAGACTGATTTGCATATGGCCATGTTTGAACTGGGGTGGCAGAGTGGGCTAAAGGACGGTGATGGATTAAACCCTGATCTGTTGACTGGGTGTGAGTGTTTGATTGGTTCAGATGCTCCGTCCATCACCACCCCCTTTTGTACCACTTTGTTCACCATAAGTTGGCATGGTATGCTCAGACGTGAGTCCCTTGCTCACTTTGCCACTGGATTCAAGCAAGCAGGGCTGAAGACGGCTGAAATGCCTGAAACCGGTCCTCTTAAGCTTGTTTACGGTCCAGGGAAGAATGGCTTGGCAGTTCGGGCTGGAGTGTTCCCATGAGGCACAGGGTCAGACTGATTTGCATATGCAATGTTTGAACTGGGGTGGCAGAGTGGGCTAAAGAACGGTGATGGATTAAACCCAGATCTGTTGACTGGGTGTGAGTGTTTGATTGGTTCAGATGCTCCGTCCATCACCACCCCCTTTTGTTCCTTTCTTTCCTAAGCGGGTTACTTTCTAGTGTTGGGGCACCTACAGAGAAGCACCACAATGCGCGCCATTTCCACAAGTATTTTAGCTCCCAGAAACGGATGTGTATTTACCTCCCGAATACAGCATTGCGGGGTAGGTCTTCTGCCGAATGGTCGCCACACTAACGTGAGTACTTTACCTTCTCCTCCCCAAGGATGTCTTACAGTGCTTTGTTTGTACAAGGTGAGCTTTTGAGGTCCCAGGCCGTGATATCACCCTCTGGTATCAGCAGTACACCAGCGACATGGGGCACAATCACCACGAGTCTTTGCCTGTGTTTGCTCTTCGCCGGCTTGTTACCAGGTGGTCCGGACTGGGTGTCTGGCCTCTCGGGGCCACCACGCGTTCAGTCCGTGGGTGCCTGTGGGCTTGGTGCCACCCAGACCGTGTTTGACAGACCTCAAGGTGGGGGCCTGACAACAAGCCACCTCAGCCACCCTTCTAATCTATACTCCGAGTGAGGACCCCGGCCTCCACTTTCATTTTTTAACTGTTCACAACTTTTGGCCCCCTCCCTAGGACACTCGTTACCTTAACGTGTCCATCAGATGGGGCCAGTCGTGATCATTTTATAGGTGAGTTGTTGGATCTCACCACTCTGCTACTACTTTTTAAACGCATATTACCTACTGCACTAGACACTATAGTTGCACTAATTGTGTTCTACCAATGTGTTGTGAGCAATTACTACGTGTTTACATAGGTACTACACCTTTCTGGTGCAACTGATGGTAAAATTAGATTAACACACCACATTACCATTGTTCTTAGTGTAGACATATCACTTTTTCACTAGGTCCTGAGGAATTGCCGCCAGATCCACCAGACTAATAGGCAAGAAACATGTTGACCGCATGAGATTGAGCGCAACATCCTGCAACATCACTGCAGAGAATCGCCACTCCATTTTTTAACCAGGGTGCGAGGCAGGATCATTAAAATTATTTTGCCTGACTCTTCCATTCCCCTGTTTTAACTCACAAGGTCTACTTGACTTGCACTTCTACACTTCCAAGGCCCCTTACACCCACTGCACCAAACGGCAAGGAATCAAAGTTCTCTGTCAGAGCCCCTGCATAGGGTGCCTTATTCTCGGATATCGGCCCAACGGCTTGCTGCAACCTTCACTTGAGTTAGATGCTATTCGATCCAGTTTGTGTATTCACTATTGCCGTCACCACAGAAGTGCCGTAATTCGAAATCGGCGGTGAGAGTGCCGCACCGCACCACGCCACGCCAAGCCTCACTATGCCCGGAACCCCCGGTCCCACGAATCCTTGGATCTCTGACTCCCCAGGCACCCGTGTTCTCCTGTGTACTCGTGCACCGTATCAGACCAAGGCATACCCCCGGGGCGAGGGTGCCGCGGGGAGTGGTGCCAGGTGTACGTAGCTTCAAGGAGTTTAGAGCCTTGAGCCTGGAGTAACCTGGGGGGAGGGGAGGCACTGAGGCTGAGACAGAATTTGTCAGAAACGACTGGGCGGCTTGTGTCGGGAGGTTGGAGCCAAAAAGCATCAAG